>NC_066323.1:20832187-21440726 GCF_022539315.1 Serinus canaria | reverse complement strand
GACCCCAGGTTCCCCAACATTGCCCAGCCCATCACTTCTGAGGGGAAGCAGTGCCAGAATTCCCAGTTTCTTCATCCCTGGAATATGTTTTATTGTCAGTGAACTTCTTTAATTTCAATATTTCCGATGTCTTGGAAATATCGAATAGTGGGTGACCAAAGCAAGCTCTGTAACAATTCTGACCTTTTTCTCTGTTTTTCCCTAGTGAGTGACGAATCCAGTCGTGAGCCAGAAGTTGCTCCCAGGGAGCACATGGGCCCCAGTGGCTCCATCCAGCCCCGGGAGGAGAAGCAGGAGCCCGTGGTGGTCCGGCCATACCCACAGGTCCAGATGCTGACACAGCACCACCCTGTCCAGTCTGGTGCCCCAGTGACAGTGACAGCACCACCAGCACATTTGACTCCAGCTGTGCCACTTTCTTTTTCAGATGGACTTATGAAGGTAATGAGAGGATTCATCAGTACAATCTGTATGAGTTGAGGAAAAGTGAATTACACCAAAACCTTCCCTGCTTTTGATTCTAAAACTTTCCTTGCATGGCTCTGCTAACTGCAGTGCCTTCTGGGTTTGGCTGTTCCAGATGATACACTGAGGCCTTGCTAGTATTTCAGCATTATTTTGTTTATCTTTGAGGAGACCAGTGATTTCACTCAGTTTCTGAAGTCTTCCATTTTCTCTGCAGGATATAAAGTTAACTGGTAATATCCAGTGTCTGTAGGGCAATACCATAGCCCTGACAGATTCCACTGATGACCCATGCCAGAACCTGCATAATTCCAGGACCAAATATGCCCTTTCTTTGTTTGGAATAACCAGATGTTCAGTATCTTTCCTCTCCAAATATTAAGCCATGTTTACATAAACTTTTTCCTCAGTCTTTGACCCCACAGAATGATTACTGCTTCAACACTGGACTCTCATTTGAAGTTGTAAATGTTTCTGTTTTTCTATTTCTTGCAGCCTCCCTTGAAGCCCACCATGCCCAGCCGGCCCATTGCTCCCGCTCCACCCTCCACTCTCTCAGCTCCCACAAAGGTCCCTGGCCAAGTGACTGTGACCATGGAAAGCAGCATACCACAGGCTCCAACCATCCCTGTGGCAACCATCAGTGGGCAGCAGGTCTGGTTTTTTGGTGGCTTTTCTGTTCCATCTCACTGCATGCTCAGATCAATACAAGTACAGCTGAGGTGGGCTTTTGCAGCAGGAGGGGTGTAAAGAGAGCAGGTTTCCCTGTTCAGTGCTGCTTGGACCATTAAACTTCAGGCTTGGTTATCACTGTCTCTTTCCAAAGCTGCTGATTTGTTGGGATCATCCAACTGAGATAGCACAGCCAGGCTGTGATGGCAGAGCCATACCCAAAAGCTGGGTCTTTCCTTAAAAGCTCCTGCTGTGTCAGTGTCACTTGGAGAATTTCTGCTGTAGAGAACCTGCTGGATTCATTATTGCACTGTTCTTCAGCTTCCCTGGGAGGAGATCAGAAGAGACCAGTGAACAGTTCCTGGGCTTGCACAGTGTTCTTACTGAACTAGGAGTGACAAAATTTGAGGGAGTCTGAGTAGATAATGACCTGAATTTTTTTTTCTCCTCTAACTTGACTGCAGAGTCAAGTTAGAGGAGAAAATAACCCTGCTGGTTTGAAAATAGTTTGTCAGAACAGTCACTACTAAACCTCTCAGGGTTTTGATGTAAAGTGCCTTTGGGTGGACTTGAGTTAGTCTGGCTAAGGATGTGCAGCAATTTCAGTGGATTTATCTTACATTATTATCCCCAGGGGGTCTAGAATTATAAAAAGTAGAATTTGTTCCAGCATTTGCCAGGTTTCCACCATTCTCTCAACTTTATTGGAGAGGTGGTATGAAACTATGCCTTGATGTCACCAGTGCTAGAAGGGACAACTCTGTAGCTGTTTGTGGGTGGCTGCTGGGTGACTGTCACCCAAGTAGCCACCATCAAAACACAGCAGTGAAACAGAGAAGTGTTCACATCTCCTGGTGTCAGCAGGCTCTGTAACTTTATCCTGTACAAGCACCTGCCTCTTTCTCCACTCAGCTTTTAATGCATGCAGCCTTGGTACACCAAGTATTCCTCCAGGATCTCTTTTCTGTCTCTGAGGCTGAGATATGGTGATTCTGTGGCCACTGATTTTTTTGTCAACTCAGCTGACTTGTTTTGTTCTTGAACTCTGCAGGGGCATCCCAGTAACTTGCATCATATCATGGCCACCAACGTGCAGATGTCCATCATCAGGAGCAGTGCTCCTGGGCCTCCACTGCACATTGGAGCTTCTCATCTGCCCCGAGGTAAAGATCAAGCTGTGCTGTCCCTGCCTTCTGCTCACAGGCTCTCAGTGCTGCATTTAGCCCACACCTCTGAAACTCCTCACTGCTAATGCAGCTATTCCCTCAGATGGTAGAAGTGCTGGCATGAGGGAGTGACTGCTGGCCTTTTAAGAATTGTGTTGCCTTCAGCCATTTAGGGCAGGACCACGTGACAGTGTTTAAAATGCTGGCAGACACCAGCACATCTGTTATTCTAATTCTTTGCTGTTAAAACAATCAAGAAAAAACATCCATGGGTAGAGATTCACCTGCCCTGCAAAATGTCATGTACATGTACAAGTATTGCTCACCTATGGCAGTTGTGAGCCACATTCTTGTGTCCCCCTGTCACAGGAGCACTCATGCATTGTTATGCATGCTAGCACATCATATTGTGTGCATTTGCATTTACCCATGAGTTAAATGCTGGTGATAACTACAGGCTCTTTTTCCCCAGCATTTTGGAGGCTACAGCTTGTAAAACAGGAGATCAGCCCCTTTATGCAGCCCTGTGCTCAGTACAGCCTGCAGATTTCTGACTGTAGCTTTGCTTTCAAAGTCTCATGGGTTGGGTTTGCAGTTCAGCTTTAAATTGATCTGAATTCCAAGTACCATTTATCATTTTATTTCTTTTTATGCTCAATGTTATTTGCTGGCTCACTCAAGAAAAATGAATTGATGTGAACAAAACCATAATCTTCTTTAACTAGAGCAGGTGGAAGGACTCTGGAGGTTTATCTGTAGCTACAGTAGTGTTCTTCACCTGATTCTGAGGGACAGCTGCCACAGACTTGGACTCTCAGTATACATTTTCTTTTTTCTCTGGGTTTGAATATTAACTTTTGAGGTAATTTCAATGGAGGACATGTACAGAAGATATACAATCCAGTCCATCATCTGACTGCAAGGCTATTTGCCTGCTACTGTGATTTATTATGATCAGGAGTCATCAGACAGGAGACAAATTAATCTGTTGCTGCAGGTTTAAATGGTGTGGAGTTTTGGTCTTGTACTTTTAAGGGGAGGTGTAGCTGTTTGTTTTGTTTTGTGTGGTGTTTCCTTGTTCTTTTGGTTTCCTCCTTTTGCAAGTGTATTTTTCTTCTGAACTTCATCAGCTGCAGTGAGATCATTGCTGGTATCGGATGACTTATTTACACATTGGCCCAGTAATCAAACTGAATTATTTCTACTGACTTCCATAGCTTGGAATAAGAAAACATGGCATTTGCAATTCAAGGCTATTATAAGGGAGTAAGAAGTACTTCTAAAGCAAACTAATTTAAAATAATACCTACCCCTCCACACATGCTTTTGTAAACCTTATGTATATTTGTTGAAAGCTTTATTTTTACACCAACATCACATGAACTGCCCTGAATATGAAATGCATTAGAGCTGAAATACCAGCTGATGTCAGGGTCTGTCTGTGGTTGTGATGGAGCTAAATTTTAACGTGCTTGGTTTCTTCCCCAGGTGCAGCAGCTGCTGCAGTGATGTCCAGTTCTAAAGTAACCACAGTCCTGAGACCAGCCTCGCAGTTGCCAAATGCAGCTGCAGCCCAGCCAGCAGTTCAGCACATCATCCACCAGCCAATCCAGGCAGGTAGCAGCCAGGCAGCTCTGCACATCACTGACCTCCACTGCTTCCTGGCACTCAGCTGTAATGTATAACCTCTAATATTTGTGTGCACTGGGCTGCAGCTACTGTCAGCTCTCTTCCAGGTCTATTTGCTGTGTTTCCTTCATAGACTTGGTGGGTTTTAATCTAGCTCCAGAGTGCTTAGAAACTGGAGACAATTCCATTGTCTCCAATGGAAGACAAAACTTAGACAATTCCATTCAGACATGCTCAAGTTTTAAAGTCTGAAAGGACCAGTACAATGTGCTGGTGTCAATTTATTTTTCAATATGTTAATTGATGTAGAATTTTTGAAATCTCACTATAATATGCTTCTGTATATCTTGGCTTTTGTACCTGTATAAGGAGAATATGGTAGATCTTGTCTCCCTACAGCAGTGCTAGTGTTCAGCCCTAGGGTTAAACATCTTCCCACTGTGATTTCAGTTAGGATCCCAATCACCTCTAACTTTGTGTGTACTGGGATTTCTTTTCTTTTCATTCTGAAGGGAACTGACCTTTGAGGTTTTTCCTCAAGGTCTTTAATGTTAACTTTGTTGCTTCCTGGTTCCTGTGCTGTATGTGTTTTGAAAACCAGGACAGTTCTGCTTAGGAGCTTGCAGATCAATTCAGGAAGATTGGAAATGTCTCAGAATGCCAAAACTTAGTGTTGAGGTGCAGGGAAGCCAGTTTTAATCAAGGAATTCCTAGTTGTTCTCTAAACAGCAGAATTTCCTTTCTGAATGTTCTCTCTTTGACACTTTTTTGTTTTTTAATAGTCTCGTCCTCCTGTGACAACTTCAAGCACTATTCCTCCTGCAGTGGTGGCAACTGTCTCAGCCACGAGAGCTCAGTCCCCTGTTATAACCACAACAGCAGCACATGCCACGGAGTCAACCCTCAGGTAAAGCCTACAGAAACTCTGTATTTGGCAGAAATTGCAGCAAGGGGAAATGTTAATCAGCCTGAGCTGATAATCCTCTACTTATGGGAGGATATAAAATGAAAATGGTAATGTTTGCACAGTGCAAATCCTTGTGGGTCTGTGAATAAAAATGGGTATAAGCATGAACTTACACACATTTATAAGGGTGAAAGGGCTTTATAAGGGCTCTGTGTTATGAAAAAGAATGACCTTAAGGAATGATTTTTGTAGTCCTGCTCCCTGGACAGCAGAGTTTGTGTTGCAGGAACTTGTGGCTATTTGGTCTATACTTTTTATGAAGACACAGTGAAAAGTGTGAAGTTCAGCTGATAAGAGTTATCCTAACTCCTGGCTGGGTGCATAGGGCAGATGAGGACAGAGCAGTGTAGCTCAAATTCCTTGTGTTGCTTTGCCACGTGATTGACAGCAGCGCTGCTGTCAGTGGGGAGGACATAAGGCCTGCTGAGTGTGCCTGTGTTGTATCTCCCACACTCAGTCTCCAGAAGGATTTGTTGATGATTGCTTTTCTTGCTCTGCAGCCGCCCCACGCTGTCCATCCAGCAGCACCCGCCCTCTGCAGCCATCAGCATCCAGCGGCCGGCGCAGCCGCGGGACACGGCCACGCGCATCACGCTGCCCTCGCACCCTGCCATAGGCACCCAGAAACCACAGCTCCACACCATGGCCCAGGTAGGCTGCAGGCAGCAAAACACCTCCTGCTGCTTCTTCACACTTGCCTATAGCGTGCAGGCTAAGATTGCATTTTGGAGAAGAGTTAGGAATTAGTGTTCTGTATGGTCAGTGCAAGGTGATTCCATACTAAATATAGGTGTTAAATTTAGTAGTCTTCTAACTTGAAGATTTTTTTTTTCATAGAAAACCATTTTCAGTACTGGTACTCCAGTGGCAGCAGCAACTGTGGCACCTATTTTGGCAACGAATACCATTGCTTCAGCCACCACAGCTGGTGAGTATTCATAATACTGTTGTGGGAGCATCATGAGGGCTGGGGTTTGTTGCTTTTTGTTGGCTTTCTTTGAATTTAGAACCCAATCATTTTTGAGCAAATCTTTTTTTGTGATAAAGACTGCATTTGAAGATGCATGAGCAGGCTGCAGGAGTGAAATTACTGAGTTCCTCAGGGAGGTTGTCTGGTTTGGGGGTTTTGCCCTCTTTAGGATGTGGATACACTGGCATGGTAGGGCTCCATAGAAAGATCTCCTATGAAGTTTGTTTTTTTCCTTCAGGTTCTGTTTCTCACACCCAAGCGCCTACAAGCACCATTGTTACCATGACAATGCCCTCACATTCTTCCCATGCTACAGCTGTCACAACCTCAAACATCCCAGTTGGTGAGTGATTTCAGTTCTCAGAAGAATGTGTAATTCGTGCTTCAGTTTTTCTCTGCATGCTGGAAGTGTTTGTGCATGTTAGCAAATTAAGGAGGGTTTCTCAGGCTGGGAGAAACCAATTAACAGGTCTAGTATTCTAATATTTTTTAATAATAGGAAGAAAGGTTCTAGGAGAAGCAGGAAATAAAATGGCTCATTTACTTTGTTGAATTTTTAGACAAACTTGGGCCTTTTGGCATTTCAAAACTTGCATTGGATACTCTAAAAGTTTTAACTGCTTGGTGATAGACTATGGCTTTCATAGCTGACTCTGTACTTCATGTCCTTCTTGAGGTGTTAGGTGTAGCCTAGCTGGATTTGATTAGTGTGTTCATTTGAATGTAAAATACAAAGGCCTAAAGGTGGGAACTTGACTTGCCTGGATGTGGAATGTGCCTGAGATGTTTCCTACAGAACTGCATAAGTTTCCTTTTGTTTGTCTGTTTTCCTGCTGACATCCTTGTTCTTTTGAAATCTTTTAATCTCTTCCCCAACCATAAATTTCCCAGGAGTGAAATTGTATCTCATACATCAGTGTTTCTTGTAAAGTTCTTGTAGGTGTTTTCTTCCTTTTCATGACCTCTGTCCACAGATACTTGTCTGCCTTGGGCTAATTTCCCTTGATCTTTGCTTTCAAAACTCAGATAACTTGTTCTTGACATCAGAATGGTTTGGGCTGATCCTAAAATAATTAACTTAATCCGAGCACTGAAGTGACTTTATTAGCAAGTACCATTTAGATGTGTATTTAGACTATCCATCCATTCTGATATAAATTGATGAGAAATGCTTTGTTCTCCTTTTTCTTTTGGCCCATTGTAGGTAGGAAATAATTTGTGGATAGGGTGGGTTGGTTTGGGTTGAGAGGGAAGGGAGTAGTGTTGGTTGTTTTGTTTGACAAGGTTATTGATCTTGCTTTGCAGTGTTTACTAGCCTTTCCTTTGACTGTCAGTTGATGATGTGTTTGTCTTCTTGCAGCTAAAGTGGTTCCCCAGCAAATCACCCACACTTCTCCCCGGATCCAGTCTGATTACACAGCAGAGAGGAGTAACCTCATACCTCTGTCCAGCCACCGGGCATCTCCAAATCCAGTAGCCATGGAAACCAGAAATGATAACAGGTGGGCAGAACCAACAGCTCTACCCATGAGAGTGTGTGAGCAGGGTGTGAGTGCCCTGTTCTGCTGTGCTGGAAATAACATTGTAAAAACTGAGGGGGAGGATGGGATTTGGTAGTTCAGGGAGTGCTAAAGGGCACTGGAGGTTACCTGTTGGACTCTGTGTAACACTTGCTCTCTTTGATGCTGTAGGCAGTCGGTGCCTGTCCAGTTCCAGTATTTCTTACCCACCTATCCCCCCTCTGCCTACCCTCTGACTGCCCACACCTACACCCCCATCACCAGCTCTGTGTCCACCATCCGCCAGTACCCAGGTAAGCCCAGCTCGGGGCAGGCTTTGTTGAGCTTACAGCTTATGGATGTGCTCTAGTGATGGAAGGAACTAAAAGGATTTTGTTTGACTGTGACAATTAGTCACAAAAAGTCTCTGATGATTTGTTGTTTTTTTCAGGAGTTTCATATTTGATATCCCAGGGGCTCTGTGTCTATAAGTAAAAGTTTTGAGTCTACAAATCAAAATAGTTTGGCTCCTCCAAACCAAGCCAACTCTTTGATACATCTTCATTCCCTGGTGTTCTGATAAGCTCTTTTAATATCTTTTCATGTGAATGTACAGTTTGAGAGAGAAACCTGAACCAAAAGGGAGAAGCTAATTTGCATTGCACAGTTGTATTAGTGTTCTGTTGAGAAGAATGGAGAAATTAATGTATTTGAACAGTCACAGTAATTTGCAGTCAAAAAAACGATGCATAGCCCAAACTTATGTCATTCTAAGACAAAATTTGGAACACTTTTACCTTACCAGGCTGTTTAGGGCTGTTCTCTATAATGGGATAATTTCCACTATCCAAACTGCAAGAACATGCACGATGTGGATTTTCATGGCATATCTGTGTCTGCTGGCAGCATGATACCTGTGAGCAGTACAGAGGAAATTTAGAAGGACTGGGAGGTGGCAAAGCCCATTTGTTGAACAGGAAGGCAAAGAATCACTAGGTTTTTTTAGGTTGAGAAAGACCTTTAAGGTCATCAAATCTAACCATTAATCCAGCACTCCCAAAGCCACCACTAAATCATCTTCCCAGGTGACATGTTTTTAAATACTGCCAGGGGTGGGGACTCCACCACTTCCCTGAGCAGCATGTGCCAGGGCTTAACAACCTTCTATGTGAAGAATTTTTTCCTACTATCCAATCTAAACCTTCCCTGACAGAACATAATTGCACACAGTCAGGGGTTCCAGTTCTGGAGGGATATTGGGGTGCTGGTAGGCTAATGGTCATTTGTATAAATGCAGATGTATATTCTTCATCAGGAATTTATTGGCAGAGACATTTTACTTGTTAAATTGACTTGAGGAATCCATGGAAGGTATTAATTATGGCAGCTGGTGGTGGCATTCAGGGTATGAGGAGGAAGGTACACCTATGCTGAGCACAGCTGGGTAAGGGTACAGAGGATTTCAGAGAAGACTTTTTAAAGGATCACTGAGATAAGGAGAGTTATGCAGAATTTTGGTTTTCCAAATGGTGGTTGTGTTTTACTTAGTATCATAAAAGGATTTTGTTGGATAGAAAGTTTTGCAATAACAGTGTTTTGACTAAGAGAATAAATGTGCCAATCTTTATACAGAGCCAGTTTTGGGCACCTGGTTTCAGTTTTTGATGCCTGTTTTTAGAGTGTCTTGTCAGCACAAGAACTTGATGGAAATGCTGTAACAATGATAAAACCTGCTTGTTCTGCATTGTTAGCAAGCAAGGCCATTGTTGGCAAGTTTACTCTTGCATTCTGTGCATGGCTGCAGAAATCGTGGTGCAGCTCTGCAGAGCCTGGAAATCTGGAGATCCAGGGTCTGCAAGTGGCCCAGAAGTATTATTTTATTTAAGTGCTGCATGGGAGAACTGTAATACACTGTATAGTGGATCTGAAAAGGTGGAATCAGTCATTTAGAGCTGTGAATTTATTTAAATGATTGAGCTGCTTAGAGCAGATGTATTGTTGGGAAAATTGTTCTGCCACTGAAAGATAATTGTGTTCATTTGAGCTGTGGGATCCAGCCTGTAACTGGCTCCCTGGTATATCTGGCCTATTCTGAAGCCAGATAAGGTTGTGGTCAACTTCAGAGTTGAGTTGGCTTCAGAGCACAAGAAATTTCTTAGGTTTCTGATTACTTTTAATCTATTTTTTAAGGAGGGAAAAATGCCAAGTGTTGGTACTTACAAGCACTGTAAAATACGATAATGAACAAAAATAGAGCACAGCATTTTGAGACTGTAATTTGAGTCTACCTAAATAAAAGCAGAGTTAAACTGCTTTTTTCTCTCTTGCTGCAATTAGAAATAAAAAATTTGAATTAAAACCAACAGTAATTAATTCCTCTGGCAGACAGTTTACTCTCCTATTTACTACTGCAACAAGCGGAATGGCAAATTAATTTTTCAAAGCAAAAAATAATCTCTGAAAAGTTAGTATTTGAGTAGGAAGTGGGAGGGAGAGCTGAGATGACCTGCTGGTGAGGTGTCTGTGCTGCTCCAGTTTCAGCCCAGGCGCCCAACTCGGCCATCACGGCTCAGACCGGTGTGGGAGTGGCCTCCACCGTGCACCTGAACCCCATGCAGCTGATGACAGTGGATGCATCTCACGCCCGGCACATCCAGGGCATCCAGCCTGCCCCCATCAGTGCCCAGGGCATCCAGCCTGCCCCCATCAGTGCCCAGGGCATCCAGCCAGCGCCCATCGGGACCCAAGGACTGCACCCTGCTGCACCCATGGGCGCGCAGGGGCTGCAGCCGGCACCCATCGGGGCCCAGCAGCCACCGGGAGACACCAAAACCTCAGGTAAGACAAGTCCTCTCTTCAGAGCAGCTGGGCTGCTGTCCTGCACATTTGGCTGTGACTGATGGTGTAGTTACAGTCTCTGTGGTCCAGAGGTGGCCACTGAATACATCCATGCACATATTCTCCCAGCAAATGCTTGTTGGCTGTTTCTGAAGGGATTTATTTTTAAAGCTTGCTAGTTGGAGCATGTGGGTAGCCTTGGATGGGTTATTTCAGTGGAAAAGATTGATAGTGCCTGAGCTTAAACAAATGCCTTTAGTAAGGCCTTGTAGCAAAAGTAATTTACAAGTGAGTGATGTTCTCTGGCTGTGCATCCCAGGAGCAATTAGGGTACAGCCAGGTACCTTCTGCTATTGGTAACCTGATCCTGAGCTGTGACAGAAACCATCTTGCATGATACGTGATTGGTCTGATGAAGCCCCAAGAACTTAGTGGAGGAACAGGAGATGGCATCCAAGAAAATAAGCTATTGCATAGCTGGCAGGCACTGCACAGTGACTTACTGGCTGTCCACATGCTCTGCATCCCTCAGTTGGCCAAACAGGCTCTGGCAGAAGTCAGAATGCAAACACATCTGATGTCACTTACATACAGCTGGCATGTGTTGCCACATGGGCTCTACCAGAAGTGTTGCTGTGTTGACCCAATTGTGTTGGTGATCTCCCTAGTGATTTCTGCCTTTTCCTTGTCTTCTGGAAAAGATAATTTCCCTAGAAGTGGTTGTTAGGCAGGAAGTAATATCTGTCTTCCCTGAAGAAGGTTCTGTGATCAGATTGCTTGTGGCAAAGGCAGTGCTTATAAAGGAGTCTTAAAGTACTGCAGTTAGAGACTGAGGGACTCAGAGAATGGACAACATGTGCTCTGCAGACACCTGTTTGTCATCACATTCCCCTAAGTAACTGCTGCTTTCCACTCTCTGTTTTTTTCTGTGCTGTGTCCATGTCCATCCTTCCCAGCAGTAGTCTTGGCAGATGGAGCCACCATTGTAGCCAATCCTATTAGCAACACATTCAACACTGCATCTGCAGCAACTACAGTTGTGCAAACCCACAACCAGAGTGCCAGTGCCAGTGCTCCAGCCCAGGGCTCCTCACCACGCCCCAGCATCCTTCGCAAGAAACCAGCCACGGACGGGTGAGTGGAACTGAGGGTGACACGTGGGTGCCACTTCCGTGCAGTCCAGCCCAGCCAAATGGAATCATTTCAGTGGAGATAAGGAATACTCCAGCAGATTATTCAGTCAGCAATGGTTATAAGTAACCTGCTGATCAGTGAAACAATTCTTTTCCTCCCCCAGGGCAGGATATAGTTTTCTGTAGTGTTAATAATAAAACAAGAAGGACAGTTTGTCTCCTAGGTCTTGAAAGTGGCCTTTTGAGAAAAAGTGGATTTGAGGCTTTCTTGCTTAGTGTGTGATAAGAAGAAAGAGTTCATAGTCTGCTAAAATTAGAATTGGGTGCTTTTTCTTCAGTGCTTTTCTTGGAAGAATATATGGATGAGTGGAAAGGATAGGATTAGTACCCTGCTGTGAAATCTGATTAGGAAAAAGAGAGGGAGTAACTTAAACTCTTAAAATATTTTATGTTGCCTGTCTATTTTTAAATGCCTTAATAAAGAGGCAAGAGACAGCTTTAGAATTAACAATGCATTTCCTCCCAGCTAGCAACTGAAAACGTGTGGTACTAATGTGTCCTGTGAGATTAAAATTGCATACTTTTTATGTGGGTGGAAACCTTTTTTAAGGCAGAGAAGCTGTAGGCTGTAAAACTGAACGAGAAGTTAAAGACTCAGGTAGATCACTAAAGACTATTTCAATTTGTTGATTATTTTGGATAGCAGTTTGACGTTTAGTCCCATGGGAGAATAAAGAGTGTCTAAAAGATCTTAATCAGCCTTATCATCCTAATATCCACACTCAGGCCTTGAGGTCCTGGAGCTAGGCTCTGGCAGTCAGGTCCAGCTAAAGGGAGCAGCTGCCCATGTGAGCACTGTTTAGCTCCAGATGATTTGCTCAGTCTTGAAGCAGCAGTGGCATGGCCAGACCCCTTGTCCACTGCTGGAGCCTGGCAGCTGCAGCAAAGTGTTCTCCCTGACAGGATGAAAGTCAAGGTGGCATTCTTGGAGAAGCCCTAAATTGGGTGAGACTAGGCCAGAGCAACTTTTATTTTAAAAGAAAATAAAATAGCTAATTTGAAAAGTAAAATGAGACTCTTTGTGCAGCAAATTGGTTACACTGAAGACAGAGAGCAGTGCTCCAGCCATAACTCCTGTCCTGGTTTGTGTAAGAGAGCTGATTTCTTTGCTCTCAGAGGTGTTTGTCTTTGCACCAGGGAGGTGGGGATCCTAGATCTGTGTGTCTCTTTCAGGCTGGCAGTCCGGAAAAGCTTAATTCCCCCTCAGCCACCTGAAGTGGCCAGCACACGTGTGGAGAGCACGATGCGAAGCACGTCTGGATCACCAAGGCCTGCTGGGTAAGACTTTTGGGAACAGCCAACTTTTGGGAACAGCAAAATAGTTGCATTCTATTTGTTTGAGTTCTTTGGCTATTGGAGCACTTTTCTTTCCTTTGGGAAACAATCTGTTTTGAATTTGTGACAAACTCGAACAGCATTGACAAGTTCTGCTGTTTGTGAAGCTAAGGGAATTGCCTTTAAAAACTGTGGTGATGAGCATTCACAGAAACAAACAAAAAACCTTCTACTAGTGTAAGGGGAGATAGGCCTCAAAACTTTTTTCTATAGTACTTGAAAATTAATGCTGAGGAAAGGTAAATTGGAAGGGAAAGTTGAAGCAGGGCAACTTCTGCCCTGCTTCACTTGAGCTCAGTGGCTTTACAATTTGTTGTTTTATAACTGTAAGCCACAGTAGGAGCTCCTGCAGAGGATGGGGCCAGTACAGTTGTGGGTAAAAATTCCTCTTGGCTGCATTGTAAAACTGTTTTGATCCTTTTACAAGCATTTTGAAGTTACCTGGAATTAGTCATGAGATTTGTTTGTCACAGTGAATGGAAAAAAGTAGTATCTGTAATCAATGCAGATAGAAAGATTAGATTAATCTGTAATCAATACAGATTAGAAAGGGAGAGGAGGAGAAAATATAACTGAGATTAAACCTTCTCCTGTTGTTAAACACTTTACTGAGCCTGGTGGGTGCAGGAAAAACTGAATAATCTGACTGCACTTTGGCTCATTCCTTTTGTGCTGCATGCTCACAACCTGAGATACAGTTCACTTCACTTCTGCTTTTATTTGTGCTACAGGGGCAAGCCAAAGCCTGAAATCCACGTGTCCATGGCCACCCCAGTGCCTGTGTCTATGGAGGCAGTGTGTAACCAAGGTGGCGAGCAGCCCACCATCACGGTGCCCCCGAGCTCGCAGCAGCCCCCCTCTGCCATCCCCACCATCATTGCAGCTGCCAGCCCCACCTCCCAGCCTGCAGCAGCCCTCTCCACCATCCCAGGAGCTGTGGCAGCTGCTCCACCGACTTCCACCACCATCGTGGCAGCTCCTGCTCCTCCATCCACCATGAGTGGGGCCCTGTCAGCGGTGCTGGGCCCTGTGGTACCAGAGATCAAAATCAAAGAGGAAATGGAGCCTATGGACATCATGCGGCCGGTATCTGGTACGTGGCTGGGAACCATCAGGTTGGGTTTTTTGCTTTTGAGACAGTCGAGGAATTAGGAGGGTTTTTCAACAGTTTCATCTTGAAAATGAAAGGATATCTCTTCCATGGTAGCACAGAGCATCAGAGTTCCCATATGCTTTATAAAGATCTTTTTTGCCTTTTTCCTAATCTCCCATGAAATCACTTCTTATTAATCACTTCTTATTGTGGCTGCTTTGTTCACGTTCACATGATCCAAATCCAAAGAGTTTGTGTGAATTCTTTGCCTAAATGCTCATGCTCAGCAGTGGTACCAACATATTATGGAAGAGTTCAGTTGGATTCAGTTTGTTTACAAATCCTACTGTTCAGGTCCAGTGGCCCTTCTTGTATGTGAGGAATTCATGGCCACAATAGGATTTCCTAGGGCCCTTATGTGATTTATGGACATTTTTCTTTAGAACTTTTCAAAATGTTCATTATATTGCCTTACTTAACCAGCTTGGCCATAGTTGTTATCAAATGGCATGGTCAGTAAATTCAGATCCTTACAGATCTTATTGGGCACTATATAGTGGCAAAGTGATAGGAATGCATCCCACATTTATGGGTTTCAGAGTTCAGGCTTAGCTGTTGGTTTTATCACTCTCCTTGAAGCTGTCCTGTGAGAAAACAACTCCTGCTGCAGATGTGTCTGGAGCATGGGTACATAGCATTAAGCTCTTTGGGGCTCTTCTGTCTTTTCCTGGCATTTGTGGCCCAGTTGTCAAGAGATCACATCCCAGAAATTTTGTGCTGCAGCCTTAGTCATGGCTGATTGTCCTTCCAAGTTCAGGGAGTGTTCCCTCAGATTACCTGCCATGCTGCTGCCAGCTGCACAGGTGTGTTGGTTGGTGCAGGGACCTGCTGAGCAGTGTCACTACACCAACAGCAGCAGTCTTGACTGTACAAGCAGACCCCTGCAAGCAGAGTGCTGCAGTCCTGCTTTGATTCCATCTGACTCTCCTCTCATGAGAGAGTAGGGATTTGCTTACTGTGACAGTGACCTGTGCTGGTGTACATACGGAGGGTTTTTTTACAGTAACACAGAAGGATGTTAGTATGACTCCTTTTTGTAACATTGAATTGACATAAACTTCAAATATGAAGCAACTGAGGGACAATTGGTTCTGCTCTCATTCTTTATGTGTATGAGACACAAAGAATTTAGCTTAGAGGTTTGTCCTAATAATTACTGCTGGCTTAATATCTGGCCTGTTGGTACACATCACACCCCTCACACTGTGCTGAAACAGGACCTGCTGTTGGAGGTAGTGTTCAAACAGTGCCTTATCTTCCCACTGCTGATGGTTGGGTTCTTCTTTCTTCCTCTCAGCAGTCCCTCCTTTGACTACAAGTACTGTGTCTCCATCTTTGGCACTGCTGGCCAACAATCTTTCCATGCCTCCAAGCGATTTGCCGCCTGGTGCCTCACCAAGGAAGAAACCCCGTAAGCAGCAGCATGTCATCTCCACAGAGGAAGGGGACATGATGGAAACAAACAGCACTGATGATGAGAAATCCACTGCCAAGAGTTTGCTGGTGAAGGCAGAGAAGCGAAAGTCTCCTCCAAAGGAGTATATAGGTAATGACATCTCTGATGGCTTTGTTATTCTTCAGTATTTTCTCTTCTGTTTGTTTCTCAGAGAAGGTACCCTGTCACATTCCCACTTCCTAAATACGAGTAATAGAGAATCCAAGTATCTGTTCCTCACCACTTTCTGTATAGGACTGGGAAAATGAATTTTCATATTCCCACTTCCTAAATATGAGTAATAGAGAATCCAAGTATCTGTTTCTCAGCACTTTTTGTGTAGGGCTGGGAAAATGTCAGGGAAAATGAATTTTTTCAACACACCATTTTGTGTGAGGCAGCACCTACTGACCTGCTGCTGGAGTTCTTGAGGATGCCAGCCTGCTTTCTCTCCTGGATGACAATGCAGTTGTGGTTCCTCTTGCAGATGAGGAAGGTGTGAGATACGTCCCCGTGCGTCCCAGGCCACCGATCACGCTGCTGCGGCACTACCGCAACCCCTGGAAAGCCGCTTACCACCACTTCCAGAGGTACAGCGACGTCCGCGTCAAAGGTCAGTCTGGGCAGGGAGCACAGCGAGGGGAACGAGGCTGCACTGAGTCAGCTGTGCTTCTGTACATGAAAACATGGTCTGGTTATTGATGGAGCTGCTTTTGAGCAGTGATAGAAACGTGCTCACAAAAGGTATCTTCATAAAAGGGACGTGCTGCAGTGATAGACTGCAGCTGAGTGTTCTTATTGGACACCTAACACTTGGCAGTTAATCACAGTCATTCTGTATTTAGTGGAACTAGTCTTGTCAAATAACAAATGAGCTTTTAAAGAAGACTTTTTTACCTAATACAAGGAAATCAGAGATCAGATACTGTCTTCCAGACTTTTCAGCTAGTATTTTAGAATTTCTAAGCAGACTGGGTTTTCACAACTGTGCAAATACATCTAGGAGGGAGTAAAAGTAGTACAAGATGTACCATTTACTCGTTTGTGCCAGGTGTTTGAAACATTGAGCACTACATTCTTTAAATGAGAAAAAATGGGTTGTGATATACTCTTTCTGAAAGTACAGATAACCTGTTAGTCAGTGAGAGCAGCAGTCAGGTACATGGCAGATGGGAAGTCACTTTCCTGTCTGAATCAAATTGCTGCTCATTGTCATTTATTAGGTCATAGGGAGAGCAGAATTTGGGTTACTGTTGTTTGAGAGGAGAGGCCTGGCCAACTCCTGAAATTTGAGTACTGTATTCTTGTGTTTCCTGGTAACAGAAGAGAAGAAGGCCATGCTGCAAGAGATTGCCAATCAGAAGGGAGTGTCCTGTCGTGCACAAGGGTGGAAGGTCCATCTCTGTGCAGCGCAGCTACTACAGCTGGTAGGTGCATGGGGCTTGGAGCTTCCTGCAACCATGGGGGAACATGAAGCTGTGTAAGACAGGAAGACATTCTTACAAACTCAGTACACTGGGATGCCCTAAAGGAGCTGGTGTGTAGTGCCCAAAGGGAGCGGGACATGCTTTCCCCTTTCTCAGGAATGTGGCATAAGTGGCTTGGAAACTTGGAGTGTTGGTTTTGATCCAGACATAAGAGCTGATGTATTTTGTACAGATGATCAAAACTGGCAACTCCCTCCTGCTGATGCACAGGTCTGAAGAAGCGTCTGTTTGGGATGGTGCGGCTGATCTGAGGAGGCAGCACTGATCCACATTCCTGGATGCTTCTGTTTCAGGTTGGGGGTGAGGTAGGTGCTCTGCATTTTAGCACCAAACTCCCCAAAACCTCTGCATTCCTGGAATAGTATTGTGAGCAGTAGGGGAAGCAGTTGTGGTAGGATCCATGTTTCTTCAGAAGAGGAGCAATCCTGTAAAACAGGATGTTAAAAGGAATGATAGTGCCACATTTTGTCAGAGGCTCCATCTTCTGAATCACTGACAAGAGCAGCTGAGAGGGGAATGGATTGTCACTGTTTCTGTGTAGCTTTGTTAACATGGGCGAGTGTTTGCCAGCTTGGCAGTGACCCTTCTCATGAAGGGCTGATGTCTTTTAGACAAACCTGGAGCATGATGTATATGAGAGACTGACTGCCCTGCAGGAGGGACTCATCCCTAAGAAAAAGGCAGCAACCGATGATGACCTGCATCGAATCAATGAACTGATACAGGTAGGTCCTGTGGCCAAAACCCAAAACCATACCCTGGTTACAAGGCATCCTACTGCTGCTAGTAAAAGCTAAAGCTCACCTAAAAAACCCCATGTGGGTTCACTTCCTGTGTCACCAGTTACAAGGGGCACAGGTAGGGAAATGGGAAGGCATTGCTCAGAGCAGGCATTCTGTGGTTAATGACACGTGTTTCCTTTCAGGGGAACATGCAGAGGTGTAAACTCGTGATGGATCAAATCAATGAGGCTCGAGACTCCATGCTAAAGGTCTTGGATCACAAGGATCGTGTTTTGAAGCTTCTAAACAAGAATGGAACTGTCAAGAAAGTGTCCAAATTGAAGCGAAAGGAGAAGGTTTGAATGCAGACTAATGACTTTGGAAATGGAGAACGTGTACAGAACGGAGCTGAACCTTTTTGTAGTTTGGGTTTATTTTTAAGGAGAGCATCGGAATAAAAAAGGATGAGTTTAGGGAACAGATGGACACGTGAAGCCTGGTGACCTGAAGGGATTGTCCTTGATCTTGTCATAATGAACAAAAATTTCTCTCAGGCTCATCCCTTTTTAAATCTTTCCAGTCCCACTGTTTAACTCCTGATGTGTCAGGTATGGAGACGCCTGTAAGGCAGGAGGTTGTGCAGGGGACTCCAGGAGGCTGACATACAGCTATGGACCCAGACAGCAGCCAAGCTTCCAGCAGTGAAATGGCACTTCTTTCAGTTACCCCATTCAGTTCTCATTCTGACCTTCCAGTGTCTAAAGCAGCCTTCTTACACCAGTGCCACTGCACTAGGGGATCTGCCACAAAGAATCTCCAGCAGCTCAGAAGCCCTAGCTGTCAAGATTAAATAAAAATAAAAAAAAGGAGGGGGGAGGGGGGAAATCATTTCAAAGTGATATTATAGTGTCTGTGTCTGTGTTGGTGCTCTGGGATACTTGTGTTGAGGTACCTCTTGCAAGAGGTGCTGTAGCTGGTGTAATGTTGATTGTACGTACCACATACATCCTGAAAACATGAATAAAGGAATTGGAGGGTTTTGTATGTGAGCAGTTCATGTACCTTTGTACCAGTGAAACTCTTCAAGCTGTAAACTTGAAAACGAAGCTTTGGAAGAAGCCTGAGAGGAGGACAGAGCCTGTTGGGAACCAGCCAGCACCCTGTGCTGTGGAGGGTGAGTAATGCAGTTCCCAGTTCAGGTCCTAAAGATGAAATATGGATTATCCCCCATGCACTTGTGCATTTAACCATCATATTTTAGATGAATTGCTAAATAGTTCATTTTTAGTCTCCTTAGCAGGAACCTTCAGTGTCATGAACTAACTCTGTTAAGAATATATTCTTTTGCTCCTCCAGTTACAGTGCTGTTATCTTGCCTTTATTCAGAACGGAGTTCTTTCAGAACTTGGATTAAAAATGTAGTATTTAATGCTTATTTCCTGATTTTTATAATTAGAGAAGTAAGTAGAATGTCCATATTCACATGGTTCTTGTGTTTTTAACACATCCAAACCAAGTTTGTTTCAGCTTTGGATGGTAATCTTTCATGTTAGCTTGATTTTGCTCATTCAAATGAAACCACTTCCACTGTAAGATACAAGTCTCATATAATGATAATGAAACTACAGTATTAGGAGAGTTACAGTAGTTTTTTGTGTGTGTTGAAATTAAAAGCAGAGGTAAGACCAGAAAAGGTGGGAATTAAACTGCTATCACCCCACATTTCTTGTGCTGCAGGAACAGAAAGGCATGCATAACTGGTGAAGTATTTGTTTGATGTTGCCAAGGCAATAAAACACAGTGCTGACACTCCCAGGTTCCTAAGGACTCCACAAGAAGCTCTGTGGTGGTTGTGAAGTGGACTTATGTAGGGCTGGGAACTGTTTCATATCCTGGCAAAGGGGTTTGAGGTGCAATCCAAGGCATTACCAGCAGAGTGAGGTATGTGGGGGAAAGAAGGGAGGGAAGGATTCTTTTAAACGCTGCAGAAGTTAGGAATTCCCTCTTGATGGGTTCTTCTGGGTATTCTCACCCAGTTTTTTTGTAACCTTAGTTTTCCTAAGTTGCTCTTTAGGCCTGCTGATGCTGTTCCATAACCTTAGAATGGCAATAGTTACAGTGCTGCTCTTGTGCTGTGGAAACCATGGAGATTATGTAATGTTGAGGGCCAGGAGCAAACTGTAGAATGTGTCCCAGTCCACAGCAGGGGCTGGAACAAAACAAGCTTGAAGGGCATTTTCTACCAAATCATTCTGTGATTTTATTCTATAGGAGACAGTAAGATCCACTGACATTCACCCAGATTTCTCCAGCTCACGTTTTTGTGCCTCTTCTTTATTGCTCAAGTTTCAATCAGAAATGGCATAAATTCCATTTTCTAGTCTTGAAAAGGTTCAGCCAGTTTGTCTCTTGGGGTTGGATGTGCAGTGTGGGTACTCTGGGCTATGCAAAGTTTGCTCTTCATTATGCCCAGGAATTTCACCGGTGTTGTAGGAAGGGAATCAGGAATGAGCGCTGTGGTTTTCTCTATCCTATCCCTTATGTACCACATACAGCCACAACCACCCTTGCCCCCTCCACCGAGTGACTCCAAACCGCCCGTTGCCAGAAAATTCCCTCGTGCTGGAATGCAGAGCCTCTATTTCTACAAGCTGTCCCTAAACCCTTGAGAAAGTAACTGCTTCTCTACTTTGGTTTTTATGGTGCTGTGAAGAAGGGCGGAAGAGGAAGCATCTGGCTGCCCCGATGGCGGCTGGAAACACTAAAAGAGTAATTTCTGCGTTGGTGCCGTTGTGGTATCTTGGCTTTTCTCCTCAATCCGTTACACGCGGCTATAATTAAAGCCGTCCCAGAACCCGGAGCTCCCTGAGCGCTCAGACAGCCCGGCAGCCCCGCTCTCCCCTCACAGCACCCGCCCTCAGCCCGCCGGGCCGCACCAACGCTCTGGGCACCGAGGGGTGGAGAGACTCCCCCCGCTTCCAGACGAGCAATGGACGCTCCCCACCTCGCGCCCCTCCCCTCGTGCCGTCATCGCCCCCGCTGGCCAATGGCAGAGCGGCGCTGCTGCCGAGTGACATCTCCGCCCCGGAACTGTTTGTCGCCGCACGTGCGCTGCTCACGTGACGGGGAGGGCACGGAGGCGCGCGTCTCTATGGTTTCTGCGTGGGGCAGAGCGCCCGCCCTGGGGCCTTGGCTGTGTTGGCGCCGCCGGGAGGCTGGCGGACTATGAGTGTCCGTCCCTCATTACCTCACGGCCGGGAGGAGGAGGAGGAGGAGGAGGCTGCCGGGATAGCGGCGGACCTGCCCGCGGCCTCGCTCCGGTCCTCCGGCCGCCCCGGGAAGCCCCGGCCGCGGCGGGCCCTGCCCGCTCCCCCGCCCGCCGGGCCCGCTTCTCCGGGGAGCCTCGCCCAGGCCCATGGCCCCATGAGGCGGCAGAAGGCTGCGGGGCAGCAGCGGCGGCGGCGGGGCTGAGGCGGAGGAGAAGCCGGGACGGGTGCAGGAGGTGGGTGACCCCCCCCCCACCGGGGATGTGAGGGAGGCGCGGGTGGAGGGGGCCCCGCCGTGCGCCCGCCCGCCCCGGGCTGGGGGAGGCCGCAGGGGGGTCCCGCTCCGCGGCGCCCCCTGGCGGCCCCGGGGCCGCTCGGGGTGGGGGGGTCGGGCCGGGGGCACGGGGGGTCCCTGGGGTGTCCCCGGGCTGGGCCCGGCGGCGCTGCGGGACCCCCCCGAACACCCCGCAAAGTTTGTGTGCGGCAGCCCGGGGCTCGTCCCGCCGCCGCGGTGCCCCGGTGTGCCCCCCGCCCGCCCGCCCGCGGGGCGCTCCCGGGAAGCGGGGCTGGAGCCGAGCGGCCGCCTTTGTTAGGCCCCTGCTGCAGAGGAGGGGAGAAGAGAGGGAAGCTCCCCCCTGCCCCTGCCACGTCTCCGATCTTGAATGAAGTGTTGTGCTTCCAGATAAATAAATAATGATTTATCTTCCCCAATGCGGCTGAGCCGTCAGTGCTAACCGGAGAAGGCTCATAAGGCTCAGCACCCTCAAAGAGCCAGAGCGGGTTACTTTTAATAGGCAGTGAAGAATTTACACTGTCGCTTTGTCAAAGTTATGCTTTTCTTTTGCCTGGTTCCCTTCCTCTTTGGTTTTGTTTTTTTTTTTTTTTTAATCTTATTATTATTGCAAAAGTGGAGCTCAAAGAAAAAATTATAATTTTCTTTAGGTCATGTAAATTGTTCCTTATGGTCTTTCTAAAACCTTGAGGTGAGGATTCCTAAGCAGAACAAGCACTGCGGACATGCGAGGTGCACCTCTCAACACCCTTCCCATCATCAGTTCTGGTTCAGTTCAGAGTCCTGTGACTCCTACTGTGACCGATGAAACTTCACGAACAAAGTTTACTGTCTTTGCACGTGCAGGGGAGGGAGGGAGGGAGTTATCACAACCTGAATTTCAGTGCGTGTCATCCCTCACCCCCCAGCGTTGTGTGCTCTCAGCTTGGGAGGGTTGGAGGGCTGCTCTGGTGGTCACAGTAGTTCCCTGCCGCTGCTGCTGAGAGCTGAGTGTGACTTCAGTCCCCCCGTGGTGTTCCCTGTGTCTCACGTGCCCGTGCTTTGAGCCCCATTTGACAGTCTGATTTTCTCTCCCCTGTATACTCAGATCTCACGGTGATGTTGGTGTTTAAGCTCCTGCCACTGACCTGTAATCCTTGCCTATCATGTTTGTTCATCTCTGTCTGCACGGCCTTTCCTCCCTGTGTTTGTTCCGCCTCTTCTTGTGCTGCATGAGCTAATATTCTCATCTTTGCAGGCAAAACACTGCTCTGGGTTGTTGGGTTTTTTGTACCATGCCTGTTTCCTGCTATTATCACTTTCCTCTGTTCAGACCATGCTGGCTTCAGCTCTTCCTGTCGTGCACATCTTGCCTGTCATGTTTATTTGGGAGCTGTATTCGTTCACCCAGTCCCAGAAAGTAAATGCAGATTCCAGGCTGTGGTCTGGAAAATAGTCTGTAGTTTAGAAAATGGTGGCTTCAGTACTTTTAGCTCCTCTTTGATGTTGCCAGTGCTAAATCAAGGGCAACAGCCCTGGGAGTCCAGCCCCAAAGGTGTCATTTTGGGCTGCTGTCACTCTCTCTCAGGAGCAGGGGAGGGAAGTGCACTTTTTTGCCACTGGTGAGGAGGAATGGGTGAGCAGGAAAAGCAGTGGATAGGGTGTATCTGTAGTCCCAAGTATTTTTTCCTTCTGTTTTCCCACAGTTTTGTTCTTAGTATAGGAAGTCTGGTGAGAGTTTTTTGTGATGAGCCACCTATTAAAGTATTCAATACCTTGGAAAGTGTGATTGCATGCAGGTTGTGTCCATACTCTCCCAATCTATGTGTGAAAACACCCATTCTGCTGAGCTGCCTTTAGTGCTGTGCTTGGTCACGTGCTTTGGAGGGTTTTCTTCCTCTGCTTGTAGCAGAAGCAAGGAAGCAGCTGTTGGTTTTCCACCTGTAACTCTTTGTGTAATGCTTTTCCCCCTCCCCACCCCTCCATGCCAGGGTTCTGCAGTGCTCCAGGCAGCGAGTTTTGAAGCAGGATGGGAAAAAGACGCTGTGTTCCTCCACTTGAGCCCAAGCTGGCAGCTGGCTGTTGTGGGGTGAAGAAGCCCAAATTGTCTGGGAGTGGAACGCACAGTCATGGGAATCAGACCACAACTGCACCAAGCTCCAGTTCAGGTCCTCTTCAGAACCACCAGCATACAGATGGGAATAATGGAAGGGAGAACGTATCTGACTTGACTTTGGGCCCAGGAAATTCCCCAATTACTCGAATGAATCCCACTTCAGGAGCTCTGAGCCCACTCACTCGGCCCAATGGAACTGCCAACAGCACCAAGAACCTGGTGGTGACAGCAGAGATGTGCTGCTACTGCTTTGATGTACTCTACTGTCATCTCTACGGGTTCCCTCAGCCACGGCTTCCTCGATTTACCAATGACCCCTAGTGAGTACAGCCTTGTGTGGGAGCAAAGCTGGGAAACAGCTTCCAGAGCTGTGGTGTGGCTGGGGAAGGGTGAAGGGTTTCCTCTGGGGAGTGGGAAGAGGGGTGTGCAGGGAGAAAGGGGGATATTCTGCTCCTTGCTTTGTCTGCTGGGAGCAAAAGGATGCACTGTAATTGCACGAAAGATTAAAGTGCTGTTTGTTGGTGGAGGTGAGTGAGCTTTAAAGAGTGTCCTTAGAGAGAGGAAGTGCTTAGCTCTACAGTAAGAGCTAGGCCAAGTGTGAAGAGGTGTGGTGCTTCTTCTGCTCACAGTCTGGTGTGTTCCATGAGGCACTGTGTTCTTTGTGGAGGAGTGCAAACCCGCTTCATGGTAATGTTCTGGTAAAGTTTCCCCCCTTCTTTGTAGGTAGATTCCTCTGTAAAAATTAACTGAGTAGTACCACCTACAAAATTGTACTAGAAAACCAAATTAATGTCATTAATTTGAAGAAGCTCCAGCTTGTAATGTCAGACACTGACTTGGAGAGGGGAAGAGACTTCCTTCTGTAAAGCAAATGGGAAGGGAATAAAGTAAAAAGTTAAAGTTGGAGCAAGTTTCCAGCTCATCCTGAAACAAATGCTGGGCTGGTGAGGATTGGACAAAGACATTCAAAGAAGTTTTCAGCTGTCCAAGTGAATGGGTTTAGCAGGGAGGGGAATCAAAAAATTACCAGTTATAGAAGATGTGTTAAGGAGATCGTGCTAGCTGGGCAATGTGGGGAAAAATTCTAGAATCATATAGGTTGGAAAAACCTTTGAGTCCAACCATGAAGCCAGCACTGCCAAGAGAGTTAACTTTCAAGGACGGTACCAAGGTTAGGAGGAAAGGAGATGTGTGTGAGCAGAAGTGAGGAGAAGGATTTATGAAGCTGTTTCACTTTGGTGAGCTTTAGCTAGTGTTTGTCTGAAGGTTGACTGCGTAGGTGTGGAAATGTTAATGTTCTTAAAATGTTTGTTAAAAGAATTATATGGGAAAGATCAGTGACAGATGGACCTTCTGACACTCCTCCGGGGCCTCCTCCAGAACAATAGATAAAATAAAAAGTTGCTGACATCCTTAATTTAAGCTAATGAATTTTAAATTGATGTAAAGAACAATGGCTTAAACAGGTCAAGGACTTCCTTTCTGTGTGCTCAGTGTCTGCCCACCTTTCTGCTGTCAGGGTGGATGTAGGTTGTGCTTCCTTGCAGTTATTATTCCAGCTGGATTATGGATACATGTTCTGAATGCTGCTGCAGAGTAAGCTGTTTAATGCTGCAAATCCAAATGGACACAGAAATGCTCTGGACTGGGATATCAAATAGTTCCAGGGACTCCCCAGGCTGAAACATTTCTGGTATTCATACCTACACTGAGTGGGCTCCCTTTAGAAGATTTGGTGTCAGTCTGCTTGTTGTTCTGTCACTCAGTGCAAAGGGTTATTTGCTGGTGCTCTGTTAAGCCGGTAAGAGAGATGGTTTTATAGAGCTGCATTCTTTTGGTGTCAGAGGGGATTTCTGGCTGGATTTTGTTGCTTTTTCTGTTGACTAGTAACAAAAAAGGATGTCCTTTGGGGAATAGCAGCTGGTTGAATTTTTATGCCCAGATTTGAAAAGTTAAAAATTGTTCACTGGTTATTTCTTATGATTGAAGTCTTTTAGATCAGCACACCAACAAAGCATAACCAGCCCTTCCCTTAGCTTCCCCTGTCAGCAAATGCTTACCTGGATTTTCTTGTGTTACAGCATTTGTTCTGTTGCTCCCAGGAAATGGATGTACCCCATGGAAAAGTTTGCTCTCTTGGAGGGCAGCACACAAAGAACTGCCCCACTTGAGACAGTCTTGTAATGAATTTCAAGCCAAATATTACCCAATACAAGAGTAAGCAAAGTGAAAATACAGAAATAATTAGCATTGTGGCCTTTTGTGACATAATTAATGTCAGTGTAAGAGATCTTTGGACAAAACAAAGGTTTATACCAGGAGTCTCTCTGGACAGACAGAGAAGAGACTGTTGATTTAATAGAAAGAGGCACAGCCTGTTCTTTGACTGGTTTTTAAACTGGTGCTGAATTTTAAAGTAAAGCTAAAATCAGGTGTGAAGGTCAGGATTGGCAAAAACAATGTAATAACATGCAAGTTACAGGGTTATGGATTGAAAACCACATGAATTTCAGTCACCAGCCTGAGGGGATATGCACATGGACAGCACTCCTGATGGGAATTAAGGAGCTGTAGATACCTGTGAAGCCAAGTTCCCTTATTCCAGTGTGAGCAGTGATGGTCACAGATCAATGGAGAGATGGTGGCATTGCAAGCCTTGGAGTGATGTCTGAATTAACTTGGCAAAGGAAGGAAATATCCCCGTTACTATTCATGTTACTGCAAGGAATTACAATTTGGAACCTATGAAAGTAGTTGGTCTGTTACTTTTTCCACTTTTGTACTTCAGTCTGATTTTTTAATAGTTTCTTTTTAACTACAAACTGGTGCTAGAGCTATACCATGGAAGTTTCTAGTTGCCAAATAATAGGATACTTGCATCATAAGGTCTGTTCTGTAACAGGTTTTTCCCTAGTACAAGCTAAAGCCTGATTCAAACAAACTGTATTTTTCTACTTTAAAATTCCCTTTGTAGTTGCAATTGATGAAGCTAAATTTTAGTTGCTGTTAGTTTTAGTTCCTCTCAGCCTAAAAACCCTCATCAAACATATAAAAAGTGGGATGTTGTGGCTGGGGAAGGAGCAGTTGACATAATCTGCTGAGGATATGGCTGCAAAGTACCAGTAAATGCTCTTGGGTGAACATGGACAAAAGATTGTTGTGACTTTTCTGAGTACATCTGGGAAATAACACTTTTCAAGGAGGGGCTCTGGAACAATGGCCTTATTGTCAGCTGCACCTGCAATTTGCTGAGTGCATTTATTCTTCAGACATAGAAACATCATCTTCTTTGCAGTGAAAATAGTGAAATTTTATCTATGTGTGCAGAATCTTATCTTTTTGTATGCCTCAGTTGTTCTGACCACAATGAAAAATGGTTTTAAATGTGCTTTAAGGCATTTTAAAATATACAGCCTTCTGAATGCAATTATCCTCTCCCTTCTGATAATATCTCTTCTATTATAGATGCATAAAGCTGTGCTGCAGCTCAGTGGAAAGATGGGTTGTGGGATTTTTTTTCCCTTTGGAAGGGGAAAGAGATAAATGGAAAATGTGAACCTGCAATTTGAATTGAAGGGGAATTCACTTAGATTTGTATTCTGTGAGTGATGGTTTTTATGTTCTCCCTTGCCTTTTCTCTTTGGGGTGAGTGTAACATGGACTGAGCAGTACTTTCAAAGTTTTTATTAGATTAGGGTAAATTTCCACTGAACTTGTGGCAGTAGTGTTTCTCAGAGATCTCCTGTGTAAGTTTAGTGTCTTCTTTTTTTTAAGTTTTCTTATGTATTTTCTTACACTCTTTTTCTGTATGCTCTTTCAACATATGATAGATATCCATATGATAGATAGGTGAAAATGTAGAAAAATTATATCCTGTAAGAGCCTTGAAGTGTTACTGGAAAAGTAGAACAGCAAATCCCCTGCCTTTGTTGAGCCAGTCAGGAGGTTGTTGTTGGGTGTGGAAGGATGTTTCCACTTCCTCTGTGGGCAAAGTCCTTCACAATTATCACTCAAGGGTTAATTGGGTGAGTACTTTTTGGGCAGTACTTTTGCTGTTGGTCACAGCTGGTAACTAGATCCTGAATGATGAATTTATGCTGTGATGGATTTAATTCCATTGTTGCTCTGAGGAGCCTCACTGGACATTGATTTATTACTACAGTTTAAATGATGTTCTCGCTACTTAGACTTAAGAAGTTCTGTTGCTGTGTTTGACAAATCATCCACGCTCCATGCTGGATTTGTTGTCTGAACAGAACATCTTAGTATTTTTGTAAGGTTTGCTGCAGAGGTGCATTGCTGTTAAGAGCTTCAAGAGTTTGAGGAAAGTAAATGTCTGAGCTATGTTGTCAAATCAGCCTTGATGGTTCAAATCTCCTATCAATGTTTTTTTAATCTCAGAAAATCATATGCAATCATAATATTTAAAGTTCAGTAGAAACCCACAGACTGATGTCTTGCATTCAGTGCTCTGAACAAGGCACAGAATCACTCATCCTGCTTTTATAATTAGGTCAGCATTATCAGTTGCATTACAGAATTTTGCAGATACTCGGACATTCTTGTAGAGCTGCAACCACCACTGTCCTTTTAGTGCTTCTCTCTGCAGCTCTTTGCAATTTCACTCACTCCTGTAGAAGTTAATTTTTTTGTATTTAATGTTCACAGTCATCTTTACCTGTTTATCTCTTCGTAGAGCTCTATTATTCTGAAGTTGTTATTCTTTAAGGCTAAATCAGGAGATGTAGTTTAACAGCTTGAAATGAGCCTGCTGAGTTTGAGAATCCACTGTTGTGCTTGTAAATTCGTGATGGTAGACAGGAAAGGGGAAATCCAGGTGATGTTTGAGTAGAACCAATAGTGTTTTAGATATGTGTTCAACAGGAGAAAATGTGTGTAAATACAAATCAAATGTAAGGTAAGCAAAAGATGTGGACATAAACTGATTGAGCCTTAGGGATGGACCCAGAAGTCAGATCCTCATGGAAATAACAGGGAAAAAAATTTGATTTTTTTTCATTCCTTAAAAAGCAAAAAAGAAAAGCTTTTATTGCAAGTCTGATTTATAGAAGTATAAAGAACTAACTTGCATCATCTATATTAATTTTATATGACGTATGCTGGAAACTAGTGGATGCTACAAAGTGAGGCCAATACTGACAAGTAATCAGTGGCATCAAATAACCATTTCAGTCATTAGAAGACAGCCCAGAGTCTGGTCAGGAAGGTGTCTGGGGAGGACTTCCAGAGTCCTGCTGGGGAGCATGGAGTGTGCTGACAAGGTGGAGGGAAGTGCTAGGGCTTGCATGTGGGGGGTGTGGGCATGAAGTTTTGTTCTTGGTAGATAGCAGGTGAGCAAACCTGCCTGCTGGGGTTTACTGCAGGGAGAGGAAGCAAAGGCATGGGGCTCTTTCATACCTTGGATATCTCCCCTTAGCAACCAAATATCTGTAGAGGCTGGAGGGTTTCTTTCTTTTTTTGCCTTTTCAGTCCACTCTTTGTGACGTGGAAGACGGGGCGAGACAAGCGGCTTCGTGGCTGCATCGGGACCTTTTCAGCCATGAATCTTCACTCAGGACTCAGGGAATACACATTAACCAGGTAACTGTCAAAAGTGAAATAAACATGAAATAAATATGAAATCAATTCATTCACTGAAGATCTGTAAGGATTCAAGATTAGGATGTTGGATCAACATAGTTCAATGTAATATGCTTCATCATGAACTATACCTGAGTATAGGAGAGTTACAGTGAGGTGATGTATCAGGATGTAGGGGAACATCTTTGCAAAAGGTGAGTTGCAGTTGGCATTTTAAGGCTGCTGTCAAAGCTATCTTGCATACTAACAGTTTTGACATCTGTAGCACGTAATTTCTCTCAGCCTGCAGTAGGCATTGGACAGCATCAGGAGGCTTGCCACTGGTATTACAGTTCATTAGATTAGGGAGAGATGCAAATCACTTTCTCTGCAGTAGCAGAGAAGCATGTTTCATGCAGGCATAATCAAAAGGGGAATAATTAAGCATCTGACTATTTATTTTGGTGCTTGTGTTGGGTGACGTATCGTCTCTTCCCTCTAGTGCACTTAAGGACAGCCGATTTCCCCCCCTGACCCGCGAGGAGCTGCCCAAACTCTTCTGCTCTGTCTCCCTCCTCACTAACTTTGAGGATGCCAGTGACTACCTGGACTGGGAGGTGAGAACAGGTGCATTTGGAACTCTGCATCACTCTCTCGTTCCATTCGGGTTCGGGTTAGTACATGGCGATGTATCTCCTTCATTACAGGGGTGTATGGGGTAGAAGAGACTGGGAATAGAAGAAATGGGGCTGGAATACTGGAAGGAAGGAAGGAAGAAAGAGAATGGCCCAGCAATGTGCTTTTGGCTGGGGGGGATCTGAATGGGAATAAAAGAAACATGAAAGTGGTTCATGGACTTGGCCCAATAGGAAATGGATGTAAATACTTGTATAAAAACCTGGGAAGTATTTTAATGGTATGGATAGGAACTGGAAATAAAAAGTAGTTAAGACCAAAGGTATGAATGGTTTTTAGGACCTTGTACATTCAAGTGTATTTCATTCAAGAAGAATGTGTATATATATATATATATATATATATATATGGACTTCATAGTCAGGTAATTTTAGGCATCATTCTTGCGTGCAGAGATTTTATCTCTCTTGTGTGGCAAAAGAGATAGAAAACTGACAAGACTTAGTTCAGGAGAAGTGGCAGGTCCACTGGTGAGGCTTGTCTAGGAAGGATGGCTGAGAGCTTCTTGTGAGACCTGCCAGGCAAGAGCAGAGAGTGGGGAAGAGAATGACCTTACCAAGGCAAAAGCCAAACTGTGCAGAGAGAGAGAGAGATGCACGGCGTTGTGGGAATGACAAATCAGTCATGGGCTCAGTGCTAGCAAACACCTCTTATCTGGCTGTTCATTTCCATCTATAGGTTGGAATCCATGGGATCAGAATAGAGTTCATCAATGAGAAAGGTGTCAAACGCACAGCCACGTATTTACCTGAGGTTGCTAAGGAACAAGGTGGGTTTGAGATGGCAGCCAAACATGTCAACACATTGTGTCACAGAATTGGGTAACCATCTATCAATTTGGGGCTTGGAATACAATGCTGTCTTCACAGTGGTGCCATGGAACCACCAGGCTTAATCTGGACAACTGACACCAGATACAGTTTCTGCTGGGTTTTCATTTGGCCTGTCTCTCATCCCATATCTTTGCACAGCTGTGTTTTAGTGCCAGAATGTTTTAGGGCTGAAGAAATAGAGGATCTCAAAGTATGGATCTTCCAGCTTCATTCAGCATTGCATCTTTCCTCTTCTATGTTTCTCCCACCAACTAGGATAACTGCACGCTGCACAGCACCAACAGGAGAGTCACTTTCCTCCTCATTCTTGCTAAAGTAGCATCTTCCAGAGGAGGGCTAGAAACACAGCCCCTCTGGAGCACACTTCCCACTCAAATAGAGTAGTGGTCACCATGGTAACAGCTCAAAATATTGCCTCCTCCTTTCCTCCACCTATCAGAGTGGAGTGGTCGCATCCTCCTGGCTCTGGGGCAAAAGACTAAGGTAGGAATTTTAACTGATCTCTCACATAGCAGTGCACTGTGCTATCACTAGAGCATCAATCCCACTTTGTCTATGTAAAGAGATTAGTATTATCTTCTTTTCGAGGGAGCTAAGTGGCACATGATGAAAAAATTCAGGGTCCTTGCAACAGTAGCAAGGCACAGACCTTTATAAGAAGACATGGAATGGAAAATGGAATTGCTCTGTCATAGACCAGCTCCAGTATGAGTTTAAAGGGGTAGGCATGTGCAGATAGTGTGCATGCATCAAGCCATGTATGTCCAGTTCATCACTAGGATTTCTAAAGCTCAGAGTTTCCTGTTTAGTTGTTTGTTTTTCTAGAGTCCTTTTAATGCATCTCTTGTGGTTTTGAAATATTTTTTTATATTGAAAAATTTGCCTTGCTTTTATTTTTCAATAGACTGGGATCAGATCCAGACCATAGACTCCTTACTCAGGAAAGGTGGCTTTAAGGCTCCCATTACCAATGATTTTAGGAAAACAATTAAACTTACCAGGTAAGCAGATGTATTTGTTGTCTTTTAATTTTACTTTATAGTGTTTTCTGGGTCATTTAAAATATTTGTGCTTGATGTAAGTCTTTATGCCTCTTCCATAGGAGATGTAGTGTGAAAGACCAAATCACAAATGCCATGTGTTAGGCATATAATGCTCATGGAATTCAGCACAATGTGTTTGGTTCATGCAGGACCAAAGTTGGCATTTTTCTAAGTGTCACTGGTTTTAGTATTACTGTATATGTGAAAGATCAGGAGCAGAACCTTTAAGAGTTGAAAAGGTTGGGTTTTTTTTGGCATCTTTTCAACGAACTTCCTTTTCTCAGTGTGCTCATCTCTGAATGCTGTAGCTATTAGTAGGTGACACCTGTCTTAAAACCAAACCACACTCAAGTTTGGCTGTTTTTCAGAATTTGCTTGCTTTCTGTACACCCAGCTGTCCTATTGGTTTCTGCCCCCTTTATGTTAGTAAAAATTGGGACTTTCTGGTTTTCTATAGAAACACTAAATTATCAGGTCATTCTTTACCTCTAGAGAAATGAGGTGAGTATGCAGGGTTTTCTTTAACAGGAGGTGACAGGATGAAAGTTTTCATTAAAATCTCATGTAATGTGTTCCTAGTGCAACTCACAACCACTTTGTAGCTGACTGTTTAGTGTGCTTTAGACCTACTCCACTCTCTCCAAAGGAACTTCACATTTTGTGAATTTTGATTGTACAACATGGACTAAATAATTTATGTCCTATAATAAACCTCTTTTTACTTACCTCTCCATTTCTTTCACTACCTTTTCAAGTGTGGAGATAACCACAAAAGTAAAAAATACTGAAATACTGATTATTTAATCACTGTAGTTTCTTCCAGCAAACTTTTCATGCAATTTGTGAATAAAAAAGAATATAAAGTGATCATTTATTTCCTGTGTGCTACTTCAGGCATCCCTTTAATTATTATCACCTTGATTGGGACTCATTTTTCAGGCCCCTGGAGCTAATTCAGGCTCACATAGGTTATTCATACCAGTGAGTTCCTCTTGGTCATCACTGGCTGTGAGCTGGAGGGGAGTCTGGGGTGAATGTTTTATGTCAAGTCCCTGCATTCAAATTCTCTGAAAAATTCCTTCACCCAGGATTTTTCTCCTGGGAAGCTGAGAAGCCTCAGAAAAAAAGGAAAACAATTACTATCTCATTTGCTTCTCCTGTGTTTTGCTCCTTTGGAATGTGTTTGGAGATTGTTTACCCACAGGTGATTGTTTCATTGGATTCTGGTGTGAGTTATTTTGACTCATTGTCCAATCAGTGCCAAGCTTTTAGGCATTTTAACCGGTTTCGTGTATTTGCGGGCTGACAACACCATCTGTCTTTTATGTTGCCTGCCTAATTATTTGACTTAACAAACAAACCTATAGTGGGATTGATATCCAGCAGTGGGAATATTATTTGAATACAAACCTTCTGAAGACAGATGAGCCAAATATTAGTTCAATAGCTGTGTTGAGACTCCGGAAAGAGTCAGGAGTTTTCATTATTATCTTCTTAGCATTCAGTAAGCTTCCTTTCTGTATTCTTTAGTATAGTTCAGTATAGTATTCTTTAATATAATATAGTATCATAAAGTACTAAATGAGCCTTCTGAGAACATGGAGTCAGATTCATCATTCCTGCCTTCGTCGGGGGGAACGCAGATCCGATGCTCCAGCTGCACAGTCTGACGTTGTGTTTCTGCCTGTTCCCGCAGGTACCGCAGTGAGAAGGTGACAATCAGTTATGCAGAGTACATGGCCTCCCGCCAGCATTGTTTCCAGAATGGCACCCTTCATGCCCCCCCCCTCTACAATCATTACTCCTGACACACGGCTGCATGACCAGTCCCACTCCCCAGTTGCTGCCAACGGCTATGACATCATCGGGGCAGACGCCTCCTCTTCCTGGTCCAGTTACTTCTATTACTGCACCATTTTATGATGCTAGCTTCCGTTGCCAAGTCTGCCTTCCCACTGACCTGGGGGGAGGGTGAGAGCGTGACAGGACTTCAGGGGCCCAAGCCTTATCTCAGCCTTCCCTCCCAGCGGGGGTTCAGTTGGATTGGGGCTCCATGCCTACGAACTGTCGTGAGGTGCAGAAGACCTTTAGGAGTGATAGTGCTGCTTCGGACTGATCTGTTCCTGGGTGTTACTGACACTCTGGAAACTTGAGTTGTTTATTATGGAAGCCCCCCAGATCAAGTAGGAGCATTCCCCTGGCAGCCTGGGCAACGGAGTCCAACAAAACATTTTTTAGGTTCTTTATAATTTTTTTTAACCTCTGGTATCTGTTGTGTACTGAGAGCTGATTGCAGTCCCCACGCATCACAGGCGGACATCATGATATTGGGGAGGGTTGAACACCTGGATAGCACCCCATCCTCATGGACAGAAAACATGTGAAAAATTAATCCATTATTTAAATAAACCCTTGAAGGCTTTAAGGCTCGGATCCTTGGTAGGTTGGATTCTTGGTGATGAAGGCTGCTATGAATTACAATGCTGTTTTTGCCTGTAAGAGAGCAACGTGGCACGTGCTGTGTACACAGAGGAAAGGATCCTCGAGTGTCCCTGAACAGTCTTTGTTTCGACCAAATTTTGCTTCCAAATATTTGTAAGAGATAGGATTAGGGCTGGGGAGGGGTTTGCAGAGCATTGACTGTAGTTGTACAAGTGTGACCAGTGACTGAAATTTGTTTTAATTTAAGCTAACAGTCTTGGGGACCTTCCTTTTGATAGAACAGCCACTTTCGCCAGTATGACTACTGATCTTAGGGGCTGTGGGTGTTCCAGTTTATTCCAGGCCTATGGAATGGTGCTGGTCAGTTTTGCTGGTAAGGTTTATCTTACTCAGCTTAGTCATTGATTGCCACATCCAGGCAGTGAGTGGGGAAATCTGTATTACCCAAATGGCATGAAACTTGTGTGCATTCTGTAGTTCTTCTCCCATGGTGGTTGATGATCACAAGGAATACTCTTTTCTGAAAGGAAGTTATCAGTTGTATTCTGCAGCATCATTGAGGGATGTCATTAAATTATGGCACTCTTTCAATGAGATAACTGGACTTCAGAGTACAATTTGGGGTGGGGTTGGTTGGTTGGTTGGTTTTCCAAGCTTCTGGAGGGTCAGTAATGACTGGGGAAGAGAACACAAGTGCAGAGCAGAGTCATGGCTGTTTGGTTGCACTCATCTTCTGAGCCGGCTCGTGTGTTGTAATTGGCTGGTGTTTGAAGCCTGAAATGATGCTGTGGTGTGGTAGGGAATAGGGCTGGTAGGAAGCTGAGAACTGCAGGGTGCTGCTCCTGGTCCTAAGGAAGCAAGGCACAACTGGTGCAATTTTGCTTCATGTTGGTGTAAGTTCTGCTGGAGGAGAGAGATGTGAGGGGGATTCCTCTGGATAATGGTGCAATATTGACCCAGCTTTCCTTCTGCATTGGGTCATTCCTACAAATTGCCACTTTTCCCTTGTGATGTTGTTGGAAAGAATTGAAGATGAAAGGATTGTTTTGTGACTTCCTGCTGCTGAGAATAAATGAGTCTCGTTACAAACCACTCCAGTTTGTAGTTTCTCCCCCAGGTGCCATGTAGTGATGGGGGAGGGTGGGGTCAGCTCCAGGCATACCACTCACCTTTCAGCTGTCAAACAGTATGATACATAGGGCTACACTCATTACTGTTCAAGTGTTCTATGTTAGAATTTCATTTCTAAAAGGTTTAAAAAAAGGCAAAAAATGGTGCTAAAACTATTCACCCCTGAGCACGCTCGGTGAGACTGGTCATGCAGGCATACAGTGCCAGGCTTTTCAACTATACTGTTTCTTTTTCAGGTGTTTGCCCTGTTCTGTGTCTTCAACAGTGTATAGTGTTTTCCTGATTTCAGTTTCTTTGACTAGGGGATGACTAAAGGGTGGGGTGGGGAGGGTTAGTTGTCATTTTTTTAAAGAACAGAATTTTAGGATTGAGTAACTTGGTTGGTTTAAGCCTGAAGTGGGACAGGTGGTTTGGGACTGGGGAAGTCTTGTCCTCTCCCACTTCTATTTCCCCACTCAGTCTGTTTAAAAAAACACAAACAAAACATAAATGCCTCTAAATATGTACTGTGTTCTTGTCTTGTTGCAGTGAGAAGAGAAGCTGGCAGATCAGGACCACTGGTCTGCTGCCTAAGGAACAGGCCCTCTCAGCTTTAGTCCCATAAGGGTCCAGCTATAAAATCAGTCGAAAACTGTGTCAATAGCTAAGTCAGCTCAGAGAAATGTATGACAAGGACAGGTGGTCTCAGGAAATAATCCCGTTTCTAGATCATTACATGGCAGCTATGCATAAGGATGAAAGAGGTGACATGGGCACAAACTGCAGTTTGAATTGCCTCGGGATGGAGACAACCAAAATCAGTGGCCAGTTGATGTGAGATTTTCTCTGTGTTTGCTTGGCTGGGACAGCTGGTTAGAACTACTCCTCAAAGCAACTGTTACCTGGCTTGATCTGGAATAACTCATCCTTAGAAGCAAGTGCCTTTTGGTCTAGAAGGGCTTATTCTCATGACAACCACAACTGATAAATAATCTCACTGCAATGATGAAATGTCTTTGTTTTACGGTAACTACAGGAGAATGTCTTTGATCACTGGAGTCTGTCAGTGTTGAAATGTTTCCACTGTGAGGTTCTTAATTTTTTTTTTCATGTTGTTCAACAGTCAATCTCAACTGAAGCCATTTCGGTTTGGGAATGTTACATGGTCAAAATATCACATATCTACAGTTTATCAGAACAAAAAAAAAAATCTGTAAGGAAATCTAAGAGTTCATTTTAACCTTTGCACAGAATAATTTGTTTTCATAGTACATTAACAAACCTCTGCAGTCTTCACTGACTATTAGTGCTGTTTTCTGTTTGTATTCAGAAACTACATGTTGTTTTGTTGGGGTTTTTTTTGGTTAATTTATTTCCTTAAAGCAGGAGACCTCTTTTGACCTACAGTGCAGAGACGTCAGACCAATTCTTTATATTACACTTGGTTGCCTCCTACCTATATAATAATTTCTGAGTGTAAATAATTGAACTCTATCCTCTAATGAAGTATTGTAGAGAATAAATCATAATGGATAAAGATTATTTGTACTGTCCTCTTTATATGAGTTCCCACAGCCTTTATGGGGGATGAGGTGAAATTGTTCTCCTCTGCAGAGACAGGCAATATATTACAGGTATGAATAGCAAACCTGTAAATTGCACCACAGATTCAAAACCAGGGAGGTTGCCAGAGTGGGGTGACAACTGTCTGGAAACACACCAATAATCAAACAGGCTCACTACAAGAAAGCAAGGGAAAATAGTAGGAAAATTGAAACCAAATATTATGGTTTCAATTTGGCATAATGGCATAGCAGTGTCTTTGTATCCTGAAATAATGCTTGCTGGACAATAACTTTCTATCAGTTGTCATGATGGTGAAATGTATAAAGTACATATTTACAGAGTACTGTAAATCTTTCTCAAACTCAAAATTGTTCTTTTGGGGTTTTGTCTTCTAAAATGAACTGAGAACAAATTGTGTACACTTTAGGGCTATAGTCTTCAGGTGATCTAAAAACCTTATTTCTGAGGAATAAAACACCCAACTTTCTAGATTCTTACTCTTTTAATGTTTGCTTTGAGACAGAATTAACTGAATTGTAGAATTTTAATACTACATTTCTACAATTTGCAGTGGATCTCTGGCTTACATGTTATTTCCATACCTTTTCAGATAATTGTTAACTTTTTATCTATGGGAGCTGTATAGTTAGAGATGCTACATTTTCTTCCTGGGGCTTTGGGAAGGGCAACCCTGGATGTCAATGAACAGTCATAAAACCCTAAAAAAACACCAACCAAACCAAGGGGGAGGGTGGTTTTGACTTAAATATGCCTCAGAAGCTCATTTATCACAGAACATCTACAAAGCAAAACCCTATTTTCAGGTGCTGGTACTAGGAAGGCTGGAAAGTCAATCTCTTAGGCAGTGTGAGCTGCGTGCTGTGACTAATGTGATTTCCAGGTGAATTCCAGCTGAATTTCTTTGTGAATTCTGAGTTACTCATTTCCCTACTATCCCTGAGGAGTTACCAAGTGTGCTCTCTCATCTTTGTTGGCAGGAATACAGTGGCTTAATTAGTGTATTTTAGTGTCATATGCGTTTCCTACTTGATTTTTTTTGTTTGTTTCCTTTTGAATCAGACATAAAATCTTTGCCTGCTCTCTCTCATCAGAGGTTCTTCTTTGCCCACAGGAACACTCAGCAGCTCACAGGGAAGATGAGGCCAGGTAGAAGGGTGTGCATGTGACTGCACACTGAAATAGGTCAATCCAGGCTAAATATAAACCAGGATAATTCTCCTGGAAACAGATTCTTCTGTTGTTACTTCTGTTTGAAATAAGAAACAAAATGAATTAGTCATTTAGCACCAAACCAAATTACAGAAAGATTAATAGAAACTTCTAGAGGGTACTTCAAAGGAAGCATACTAGTATTTTTTAACACAAAAAATTAAATTTATTTTATCTGTGATGGAGAAGTTCCTTTTTTATCTTCAAGATAAAAATGAAAATCAGAACACTTACCTATACAATTCCATAAATTAACATGTACACTGATAGGCCATGGAGCAGTAGGATAGGAAAGGTCCTGAAATGGTCTTGCCACAGTCTGTGAATATGTTTGATGATCACTCTCAAAACACAGCAAGCACAGAAGAGCATTGCTACCATGTTCTTTAAAGTATATCATTGTACAAATTAAACACTATCCAGATTATCGAACCATATTTTTTCTATGGTCAGCTAGACTGCTCTTAGAGTCAGACTAATTCTGGCATAAATTATGTATTATACAACCAGGTGATAATGTCATATATGTATTTAAAAACTTAACAGATCATGTAGTTCTGCATTCAGAGTCTTACTAGGACTATTACTAGATATTAATATAAATTTACTTTGCTTATAGATGTTCGTTCATTATGGTTTTGGATATATAATTTTAAATGGAGTAAAAGTAAAGGTAAAATAGTGTGAAGACCTAAACCTGAAGAGTTAAACTTTAATTGCACAGATGAAAATCACACCTGTCTATGCAATGCTGGCTACTGCGGCACATGGTGCTCTCAGTGGGTGGTTATCTCCACAAGGATCTACCTATCACACTGGCACTCCACAGAAAAGACATAATTACTGCTAGAAAGCTTAAAAAACTCCTAGAAAAATCACATTGCTTCTGCTGATGAATTAGAAGGAAAGCATATTACAAAATAGGTTTATGCTGGTAGCAGGATATCCTTGTTGTTAGTTATTTCCACATTTGATTACAGGGAGATATTTAGCTGAGCATTTTGTAAGGTCTGTGTAGCTGCAATGATTTGTTCCAGGATCTGTGTTTAGACTGTGGCTACACAGGAATTACCATGAGAGGTCTGTCTAACAACCTGCTCCTTAATATCCTGTCTCCAGCACGGATCAAAGAAAGTTTTTTGTCCTGGAACATGGAATATTAGAGACTTCGTTCATGATAAATTACATTTGGCCAAGTATTCTTTTTTTTCCAAAGGTTTATTTTAGGGTGTCACCAGTAAAGCTGCCTGAAAGTTCCTTTACTCTGACTATTTTAATCAAGCTCACCTAACTTTTCTATGCATATTTTGCTGATAAATGCCAAACCAGTCATTATTAGTGAGGAAGAAGCCAGTGCATTTTAAAATTAACAAAAGATCAGATACTCTGCTGCATTTGGGTTGTTGCAGCAGCTGAGCAATATTTACTATGGGGTTTATAAGTTTATTTTTAAAATTCTTTTACAAAGAAAAAGGTGGGGGGAAGCAGCTTCCATTCAGGAACATTTTTATTTTGCTCCTGAGACCTTAACCAAACACATCAGTGATAATAAACTTAATCTTTCATGATAGCCTCTTTAACTGTACCTGTAAAGTCTTGGTTTTGTATACTTAAATAGAATGGATCCTTGGGGAAAAACAAAAAGGGAAATTAACAATGTAAACTTCTGTGAGCTACCTACTGCTCTGAGAATCACAATGTTCTGAGGTGATGGGTTATTTGAGAAGCCATCAGGATTCCAACTGATTTTAAATGCTTCTCTCCTCAATCTGGCATGGATTTCCTTCTTTTCTCGTAAGCCTAATTGAAATTGTTTAATTTGCCAGATGTTCCCCAAGATATTTCCATTCCATCTTCCTGAATGTCTTTCTGCTTGTATCACTTAGCAAATTACTTTCCAATCAGTTTCTTTGCTATGCTCATTATCCAGATAACAAATATTAAAAATCTATTATTTGATCTCTTCACATTCTTCCAATTTATTTTTAATTAATTCCTTTTCCCAGCATGCAGGAAACCATTCACCTAGGCTCAGATACAAGTTTATGAGAACAGGAGTGTTTTCATCATAAATCCTTCAACAGTCTATTTTTGTCTTTCTTTAGGGCACAGGATGACATAGTAAGGACTGATAAGACGATTACTTTAAGAGTCTTAGGTTAGGCACTTATGTGTGAGCTCCCTAGGGAAAACACTGCTCCCTAAGTTATTTTGCTGGCAGTGTTGGAAGAATTATCTTCATTTTCAGCCCACCCATGACTTTTAGGGGTCTGTAGATTGCTTTGGGATAGTCTGAAAATTAACCTTCCTTTTGAAGTGTGCTATTTATGATATCAATACTCCCTCCTTACAGTCCAAGGTCTATTAATCACAGTGAGCTAGACAGAAACTCTGGCACAGTCAAGGTTTTCCTAAGGTTAGGGTTTGCTGTCCAGCTGGAGGATGTTCTGGTAGTGAAATGGAGCTGGTTGTAGCTGCCTGATGCACTGCTGTGAATGAAGATGCTTCTGATGCCTCGGTGTCCTCAGGTGCTCCTGGGCAGGCAGATGCTGCCGTGCAGTCTGGTGAGGGGCACCAGCGCAGCTTTGAGCTCTTTGGTAATTTCCTAAAGGACAGAGCAGAAGAGTTTGCTCATGTGAAGGACGAGTGCTGTTTCCCTCAGTCCCCACACTCCTGCTCTCGGGCCCTGGTTCATGCCTGGTAAGACTTTGGCTTCATGATCACAGAACTGATTATTTTGGAAAAGACTTCTGAGATCATTGAGTCCATGGAACACCACGTCAACCAGACTGTGGCACTGAGTGCCATCTCCAATCTTTCCTTAAACACCCCCAGGGACAGTGACCCCAGCACCTCCCTGGGCAGCCCACTCCAATGTCCAACCACCCTTTCAGTGAAGAAATTCTTTGTGATATTCAGCCTAAGCCTCCCCTGGCCCATCTTAATGCCATGTCCTCTCGACGTCTGTGAGAAGAGGCCGAACCCCACCTTGCAGAGTCTTGGTCTGTCACAGCTATTCGCCCTCTGTTCATACATAACACGTTCAGCATCCCGCTGCTTTCTCTCTCTAAAAGCAGCTAATTACTAAGCGAGCTTAAACACACTTCTGAGAGCTGCTCTGTTGGGAGAGCACTCAGCCTCCCTGATCCCGCTGTTCCCCTCAGTGCCCCACAGAGGCAACCGAGCTCTTTCATCCTCAGCAGGGCCCAGGGTAAAACCGGGCCCTTGCCCTTCTGAGAGAGGGAGAAGCAGTCGTGCCCTGTGCCCTCTGCCCTCATGGTAGGCAGAACCCTCAGCCCTCTCCCGGGGCAGCGCCCTCACCCGGGGCAGAGCCCTCAGCCCTCACTCGGGGCAGAGCCCTTACGCGGGCACAGCACTCAGCCCTCACCCGGGGCAGAGCCCTCGAACCTCACCCGGGGCAGAGCACTCAGCCCTCACTCGGGGCAGAGCCCTTACGCGGGCAGAACCCTCAGCCCTCACCGGGGCAGAGCCCTCAGCTCTCACCCGGGCAGAGCCGTTCCCGCCCCTCACCGGGGCAGTGCCCTCAGCCGGGCAGAGCCGTTGCCGTTGCTGTTCCCGTTCCCGCCCAGAGAGCCGCCCGCTCTCCCTCCCGTGAGGCGGGGCCGCCCTTTCCGCCGTGGCTTTCCGGTGATGGCGGCGGGCGGCAGCGACCCGCGGACGGCGGACGTGGAGGAGGACGCCTCGCAGCTCGTCTTCCCCAAAGGTGCGAGCAGGGGCGGCGAGCAGCCCGGGCTCGGGGAGGGGTGGTTGGAGGCCGGCAGCGGCCGCCTCTGAGGGTACGGGCCTGGCCGAGCGGCTCCTTGGACCGGAGCGCTGCTCAGCGCCTCTCCAGCAGCTGCTAAGCCCCGAGTGTTAAAAATCAGGATAATAAATGATTTGTATATATTTAAGGATGTCATGATTTTTAGGATATGGCGGTTCTTAGGTGGGCCACTACGTGTGGATAGGATATTTAAAAAATAATTTTAAAAATCCTGTCAGGTTGTAGTGAAAAGGTTGTTGGTTTTTGATATAAGCTTTTTCAGTGATGTTTATTGACACAGGCGTTCTTCCCTGTGAGGGTGCTGAGGCCCTGGCACAGGGTATCCAGAGAAGCTGTGGCTGCCCCTGGATCCCTGGAAGTGTCCAAGGCCAGGATGGACAGTGGAAGGTGTCCCTGCCCATGGCAGAGGTGGAACTGGATGAGCTTTAAGGTTCCTTCCAACCTAAGCTGTTCTGGAAATTTGTGAATACTGATGCAGTTAGGAAACCAGCTGTCCAGATCCAGAGTATTTTTTTTTCAGACAATTAATTCAGTATAAATTCTAGAAATGTATTTATACCTCACAGCCACCCTGAAAAAAAAAGGAGCAGGGGAAAAATGGACACCATGCTGCATTACTGCATTGTTGAGTTATGAATAATAGGCAAGTTCTGAAGGACTATTTTTTCAGGTTTGTTTAATGCTAAAATCTCATGTTGAGCCCAAGCTGATTTACTGCTCAGTGCAAAATAAGAGATGCCAGCCCCTTTCTAGCAGTCCTTGTATCTGCTTGTATAAAACAGTGCTGTCAGGCTTTCTGGGATGCAGCCTCTGACCCTGTTGCTTTGAACAGCTCATACTCTGATGTTGAAAGATGTTCTTGTAATTGGAATACATACAGTGATGATGGTGATGATGGATGAATCCAAAGTTGGCTAAAAGGGGGGGAGAATTTTTAAGATTGGTTAAATTTTTTTTTCTGATAATAAAATTTCAGTAGGTCAATTAACTTTTCAAGTAAATGAAGCCTTTTTAAAAACATTTAACAGTGTTCATATTTACTAAAAGAGCACAGAGACTTCTGAAGACTGTGGCATCACTTCTGAATATTGTGGAGTTTTAGAGTTCTAGATTTTTTTTTTTTTATTCTGTATCAAGTCATGCATTACTTCTGCCAAAATTGGTGAAGAAAATATACTGCACAAATATAAAAAAATCTGAATGTTAGGGCTGGAAGTGTAAAATATATGGTCAAAAAGACAAACCCTTGGACTGTCACTCAAAGTGTAATTTTTATCAGCATTTCCAGTATGAAATGCTGCCCAGTCTTTGATGAAAGGCCTCACACAACTGCCCTGAAAGACATTTTCACTTCTTTATTACCCAGATCTGAATTACACACAAAACTTGTGCCATTCCCCTTTTCAAACACCCTTTTCCATGCTTGCATTCCCTCATTCATCCCACAGAGTTTGAAACTGCAGAAACTCTGCTGAATTCCGAGGTGCACATGCTGCTGGAGCACCGCAAGCAGCAGAACGAGAGCGCGGAGGATGAGCAGGAGCTGTCAGAAGTCTTCATGAAAACCCTGAACTACACGGCGCGCTTCAGCCGCTTCAAAAACCGCGAGACCATCGCCAGCGTGCGCAGGTGAGTGTCAGGACCCAGGACATCCCTCTGGCTGTCCTGAGCAGCCAAGACTCCTGCCAGGGGTCTCAGAGCCCAAAATGCCTGTGATTTTGATTATGACCTGTGGAGCATGTTACTAACCGTAGATGAAGATCTGCAAGCCACGACAAATTCAGTAGAATGACAGTGACTTTATCACGGGGTGAAAAAGTAGATTTTGGCGTTTTTTAGAATGGGGGTTCAGGGGGCAAGATGGAGGGATCTCGGCGTGTCCTGCCTTTCTTCTTCTTCTTGGACTCCATCTTCTGCTGTGATGCTAGCAGTTTTAGATTGGTTTAGAGTATAAGCTCACTGTCTAACATAGGTGACAGGTATTGGGAAGTAATTGTAAATAAACATGTAGTTTTTAGTATAAAGACATAACACCACCCCAGGGGCGAGGGAGAATGCCTCTGACTGTCTTGCTGAGCTTCAGAGAAAGAATTTTATAGATAAGATACAATAAACAACCTTGAGACCGAGAACTGAAGAGCTCTGACTCCTTCTTCAAGTGCCAGGCTGGGAAAAGAGGCTTTCTAACTTCTCTCGGGGTCACTCAGATCAGCGAGAGGCCCTGGCAGAGGTGAGCGGCGAGGTCGGGGTGTAACAAGCGCTGTGTTACAGAATTGGATCCCTCATAGTGGTCCTGCTTTACAAAAGTGCAGTGTGAAAAATGCGTGGTTTAGGATTGGCTTTTTGCAAATATTAAAATGAATGTTACATGTGTTGTGTTAAAAAGTAATGCTGTGTTAATTCTCTTAAGTAGTGTGTTAAATATAGTTTTGGGTTATAAAAAAATGTTAAAATAGAAACTATGCTATGTAGGATACTTTTTTAAAGAAGGGACTCGCAGCGAGATAGCAGCCACAGGACACTTAAATCTTTGAGAGAAAAAGAATTTATTGCCCTCTTATCAGAAGAAACTAACTTCTTTCTGCCTCAGAGGTGCCGTTAGGATTCAGAGGAAGAAGTTGAGGATGACCAGACAGAATCCTATGTTTGAATAGAATTTATGCATCATGTATGAGATGTGTGAATATGCAGCAGGTTATTGTTTTTAAGGGTTAATCCTCTGTTAACGTGTGTCCTTTTTTGGGCTTGTGCTGCCAAGAAAAAGGTACCTGGACTATTGTCTCATGTTGTCCTAATTCAAATTGTCTGAATTATTATAACTCTAATTATATTGCTATTTTTATAACCATTTTATTACTATTAAACTTTTAATTTTTTTTTTTTAAGTGATTGGCGTTTTTCACATGTATTATTCCCTGAACTCTCTCCCCTTGGTCAATCCCAAGTCCCCAGCCCTGGAAACATCAGTAATTACTTACCATAGAGTTAGCCTTCCTGGGGGAAAAAGCAGACTCCCAAATGGACCTTTGTGTCACAGCTTCCTCTGGTTTCTCCTTCCCCTGTCTCCTCACTGGCTTGGCATCCCTTGTGGTCACCCCTCTTTCCCTGGAGCCCAGCCCTTAGCTCTGCCTCCCACCCCTTCCCTTTCTTAAGCTGCCTGCTCCACATGGTTGCTCTCTTTTTAGCCGGGTTTTCCTTCAGCTACTGTGTTACCCTGCTGGAATAAAACCTTGCAAAAGAGCCTTTCTTGCTTCTATTGCTGAGCCGGTTGCAGTGAGTGTTGAGTGGAAGTTTGACTGCATTGCCTGAATGTTAACTCAACTTGCTTTTCGACAGGAGAGGTTTGTTGGGGACAAGAAATAGGCAGCAGCACCTACCATTCTAACACCCACATTTTTTAACAAAAGTACATCTTAGTGGTGTTGAGTGATTTGTTCTTTAATTGAATCTTTTGTTTTCGTAACGAGGCAAGAATTTCTTGATGGAGGGTGATGAATTGTCCAGGTCAAGCCTTTTGAAGTGCTTTGTTTTCAGTATTTCAGTGACAGCTGATTGCAATAAATGGGAGGATTTTCCAGACTTCACAGAGTAATTCAGAGGAAGTGGAGTTAGCAGATAGGATTTTATTCTTTCCTCTATGCATTTATATAATGAGTCTTTTCTCCTGAAAAAAAAATAACTTCAGTGTCAGAAGCAGTGTGCAAAAAGAGAAGCATTTGCTTCAGTTTAAGTCCCTTTTTATTTCTGTCTTGTAATTCCATCAAATTGGAGTCTTCCCTTACAGCTTATTGCTGCAGAAGAAGCTCCATAAGTTTGAACTGGCGTGTTTGGCTAACTTGTGTCCTGAGACAGCTGAGGAAGCAAAAGCTCTGATTCCTAGGTAAGCACTTACACATTGTACAAAGGCTGCTCTCACTTCCCTGTGACCTACGGCCAGCCATGCCCTGGTACCCTCTCTTCAATCCAACTCCCTTGCTGGAACAACATTTGGTCTTGGTCTTTCTTCCCCTACCCACTGATCTGACAGCAGCACACTTTGTACATGTCTCTAATGCACTTCTGAGAGCTTTTACTGCATCAAGTGTGAACCTCTTAAATTTGGGTTCTTGGCTGGCTATGTTTGTGTTCCTTGGAGTTTTTTCTGTTGGAGTAAATGAACTGTTTTGTGGATAATGTAGGAGGAGCAGTAGCTTCTTCTTGTCTTGTTTGGTTATTTCATGGCCTGAGATAAAGGAAGGAATAAACATTCATCTGAATTATCTGAATTACTGTTTCTTCCTTACTTGTCATTATATAAAAGGGAAGGCTTTGAGATTACCTAATTGTGGGCTCCCAGTACTTGGAAAGAGCCTACAAGAACAATGGAAAGAGACTTTTTACAAGAGCAGTGACAGGACGAGGGAATGACTTCAACTGTGAGTAGATTTAAATTAGATACTAGGGAGAAATTCCTCCCTGTGAGGGAGGTGAGGCCCTGGCACAGCGTGTCCAGAGAAGCTGTGGCTGCCCGTGGATCCCTGGAAGTGTCCAAGGCCAGGCTGGATGGGGCTCTGGACAACCTGGTCTAGTACAATGTGTCCCTATCCATGGCAAGGGATTGGAATGAGATGATCTTCAAGGTCCCCCAAACCATTCCATGATTTTATGTTAAATTTATAGCAAGAATGGACTGGCTTATGAGCATTCAGCTACATGAACTTCATTTAGAGGTCTCCTTACACCTGCCTTGCCTTTTTGAAAACACATTTTGAAATTACTCAGCAGAAGGTTCTGGTAACAATGGAGTTTTGTCACGTAAAGAAGAAGCAGTGCCTAGGGATTAGAGCACTCTTCTTACAGAGATGTTACAGGTGGTTCCTGGTGGTCACGGGTGGGTGACAGTGTGTTGAGACTGACAGGAGAGAGTTATGACTGAAATGAATCAAGGGAGAGAGATCATTTCTGAAACCTTTAATGCCTCCTTATTGCTCTTCCTTTGCAGCCTGGAGGGCCGGTTTGAAGATGAAGAATTACAACAGATTCTCGACGACATTCAGACTAAACGCAGCTTCCAGTATTAAGGTTAACCCTCAGCCCCTTTATCTGAGCACAAAATCCTGAAGAGCTGGGCTGTTTCTCAGCCCTCTGGATCAGTCCAGCTCCCAGCTGAGCAAGGGTAGTGGATGCAGGGTGCTCCAGTGCTGTGTTCCCAAAGGTGCATTCAGACTGGAGATCAGCATTGTCCTTTTGGTTTGTTCCGTGTATATGTTGGCAAGGACCCCCTGAATTGTGAGAACAAAGAACCTGAAAGGCCTTTTCCCAGGGGCTCAAGTATTTGTTTCTTCCCTAATCCGTCTCCCCAGGTTAAAAATTTTCAACGTTTTTGGTTTTTAGCAGAAATGTGGATGTGATTTTGTGTTTTTTAGGAACTTCTAAAGGGTGCAGAAACTTCTTTTTGGTTCTCAGAAGGTTCAGTGATGAGCAGCATCAATATCTGGTGGTTTTTGTTTGTTTGTTTTATTGTTTGATTGGGAAAGTGAATTTACACAGCTTCAATATTTTTCTATTATTGTTTAGTGTAAATTAAAAGATATTTTAAATTAAAGTTGTATGTTTCATAAATATTGGGCACCTATTATGATTTTTGTTAATGAGGAGCTTTTTATTGAATATATTCTGGAGATCTGGGGACTCCAAGAGTCTAAGGACCCCAGTGAAGTTTAGGACATATCAGAGATGTGACTACAATCACAGTGAGAAAGCATTGGGGCAGCATCTTCCTCTCTGCTCCCCTGTTCTGTGCCAAGTGATTGCAAACACCCAATCCTGCTACAGAAAGAAAAAAGTGAAGAAACCAAATAATTTTGATGTTAACACAGCCAAGTATCCACCCCTGGAGGAATGAGCTCCTTATAACTGCCCTAATACTGAGATGAAACCAAACCATCAAGAATGGAACACAGTGGAGGGCTGGCTCCTGGTGCAGCCTGTGGGGATCACACACCCAGTGCTACCAGAGCCCAGCTGCTGGGAGATTCAGATTGTTAGCTTTTATTTGAAAGGAATGTTCTTTTGTGTAGGATAAACTTCTTAAACAAGCCTTTGCAAGTCTGGTAATTTTACCACCACACCTGAAAGAAGGAAAATTTTGCAGGAAAGAATGTTGGGAGAAAGAGGCAGAGAGATACGTTAAGATTATTTGTGTATTTGTGATAATAAGTGATAGTCTCACTGATCTTGCAAAAGGGAGAGAAATAAAATATTACTAAAAATGTAATGTTGCTGCTGGGCTGAGAGGCTGTACTGGTGTGTGACAGCCGTTTGGGCTCACCTCACCTGGAACACAGTACTTCAAACAGATTTGTGTATGAGCTGGGGTGGCAGTGGCTCCTCCAAGCCTATAAAACACACATGCAACTTTAGCATGGTCAGAATAATTATAACTGAAGAAGAAAAACCAAGGTGGCAAATCTTTATTTTATAAAGCTTAGTGTCCCCTTTCAATACAGCATATGCTTCCCAGAACCTGCTCCTGCTGAATTGGGTTTGCTCTGTTCAAGCAGCTTTAAGACACTTCAATCTAAACACAGACTCTTAGGTCTTAATCACAACTAATCCAGGGAGAAAAGCCATTCTGCACCTCTCTACACTCGTGTTACTACTTGATGACGCCTTAGTAAGCACCCTTAGGAGGAGTGAGTAAATGATCTCAGGAGTTTGCAGTATCCTACACAAATAGATTATTATGAGCCTTGAGATTAGTAGGTTTTGCTTGTGTTTTGAAGCCAAGGAACAGGGACAGAGAATGGAATCACGGAATCAATCAGGTTTGAAAAGACCTCTGAGATCGAGTCCAACCTCTGAGCGAATGCCAACTAGACCATGGCCCTGAGTACCACCTTCAGTCTTTCCTTAAACACCTCCAGAGAGGGTGGCTCCACCGCCTCCCTGGGCAGCCCACTCCAAGGAGCCCCACCAGGCGGAGTGTCTTGTAGCACCTGGGCCTTTGGTGAGCGTGAGAGGACTGTCAAGGAGCAGCGCACAAACGGCCGTGCCCGGAGCATTTATCGCTCTGGCCGCGGGCAGTGCCTCTTTTGGCGAGCTGGAGCCGGCTGGCCCGGGGGTCCCGGGAATGTCCAGGGGCAGATCCCAGCCCGACGGGTCTTGGCAGTGTCCGGAGGCGAGTCCCGGGCGGGTCCCGGCCCGGCGGCTCTGAGGCACCCTTGGCGCCCCTCTGCCCCCGCCACACGCGAGACGGCCTCGCCGGGCGCTCTGCGCATGCGCGCAGCTCTGCGCGCCCGCGCCCTGTGATTGGTGCGCCGGCCGGGTCGGCTCGCGGAAGCGGCGCGCGCCCCGCCCCACCCAAAGTGCGCACGCGCATTGCCGCCCTGGGCCCTTCAAGAGCGGCGCCCCCGCCCGCGCGCCCTGATGTAGTGCGCGTGCGCGCTGGCGTGGGGCGCGTGCGCTGCTGGCGGGGGAGGCGGAGGGAAGATGGCGGGCGGCCGCGGGTCGTGAAGCGGCGGCGGCGGCGGAGGCGGAGTTTGCCGGAGCCAGGACGACGAGGCGAGCGGCGAGGTGTCGGTGGGGCGCGGAGTCCCGGTACGAGAGGCTGGCTGGGTCGTGAGTGCGGCTCAGTGTCGGGTGGGGCGGGGGAGCAGCCGGGGAAGCGCGGCCGCCTCCGCCATCTTTAGGCCGCGGCCCTGGAGCGGCGCGGCCGGGGCAGGGCGGGGGCCGTCGGCGAGAGCAGGGGGTCCCCGGGCCGGGGCGCCCGGGGCAGCGGCGAGAGCCGAGCCCGGGCCCAGCGCCGCGGCCGGGCCCCGTGGTGGGGTGTGTTCGAGGGCCGGGTCTGGAAGCGGACGGCAGGGCCTCTGTCCTCTTCACTGCACAGGTGTCTGTCGGTAGCTTCGCCCCAGGCTCTCAATCCTGGCTTTTTCTACTTCTTTTAATGTTATAATTTCTTAAGATTGTTCTTCTCTCGGCCTTGAGTCCGAGTGGAGATAGGTTGTGGCTGCTTTGAACATAGGGCTGGGAAGCTCTGTCCATTACGAACCGTGTTAGATACCTCGAATTTTTGACTTCTGTGGTTCTTTACAAGGGTAATCCTCTGCGTTTTAAGGAGAGAGAAGAAAAGGCTACAGACTTTGAGTACTAGTTAGGTTAGTATTTAAGCTTCTCAGATACCAAGTGAGATGACTGCATTTGTCGGTGGAGAACGGTTTTAGTTTTATTTAGTTTAGTTTAGTTTTGTTTACCAAAACATTGGTAAAAGAATGGGAAACTATTATTTTCGGGTTTCTTATGGATCCCGAAGGGGCTGTTGCTCACGTTTTGTGCTGTATAACCCCACTGTTGTTGGAGTGTGTTCCCTACAATGTAATAACACACAGCCGTGTGCAGCAGACACTTGTGCTGGCATGGTGAAGGGGCTGGTCATCATGTGGTGTCACATTCCACTGGCCGAGACTCATCAGCCTGTGCATGGGTTGCAAACCTAAGGGACTTGTTCAACTTGAAAAAAATAGCTCAGCGTTTTTCCCTTGGAGAGAGCTCATTAAATTTCCTGCCTCCTTAGAAGTATGTGTTATTTCTCTCATGCTGTTAGCTTCTTTGTTATGAGTAAGTAGTTGTATAGTCTCAAATACAGTATTTTTTAATATTAGCAGTTGCTTGAACGCATCTGGCTGACAAAGTTGTCATAGGTAAGTAGTTCTGTGCTCTACAAGTCTTGTGCCTCATTGCATCCTTGTTTGCAGTTTGTGGGTACTGTTTGGGAGTCTGTTTTTCTGTGTAGGCAGTAATCCCTCATCCTTCTTGCAGCATATTTTTATTCTTTTGTGCTTAACTCAATGCTCTTACTTTTATGCTTAACCGTAGTTCTATCCTTCCTATAAGAGAGGCAATATTGCGTGTCAGGGAGTTTATAGGATGCAAAAAGTGTTGTGCCAAAATACTCCAGGGCTCCCTGCTCCTAAGTTCTTTTTCAAGTAAACTGATATTTACTTCTCAGTGATCTGCTGCAATCTTCTGCTATCATCTCACTCTGAGAATATATAATTATTGAATGTGTTTCAAAAATCTGATTCTTAACATCTTGTTCAGTTGTGTTGTAATAGTTCTGATGAGAAGACCTGAAAATATAGATACTAAAAATAGATTAAAGTATTGAAAGATTGGGGGGAGAAAAAGCCCTTTAGAGCTGCAGAGTTAGGTGTGAGTAACTACTCATATAGCTGCTAAAACCTTTTGACTCAGATATCAGTCACTGCAAACAGTGTTGTCTGAAGTGTTGGTCCTCCACTGAACCCTTGGAGCAGTAAATATTGGACTGTATGGACTGTTGGAATTGAAAATTTCTCATCAGTTTTGTATTTGTGGTATCAGCACAGGAAGTGAAAGCCTCATAATCCTAAACTGTGTTTGAGATAGAGGTACCAGGAATGCCTTCTGCTGCTGCCTCCTTGTTCTGAGGAGGGGATAAGAAGTCTCCTGTTTTGTTCCCATCCCAGCAGAGGAGTCTTCTGACTCACCTGAAAAAAACACTCATGAACAGGACATTAGGCTGAGTAGCCATATGGAAGGAATACAGTTTACTCTGTACTGGGATGATTCCATGCAAAATATTTCATTTTGTGCATCTGCTAGCCAGGTGTCTAGGGAATTTCAAGAGTTGGTTCAGTAACACTGGAAATGAGAATTATTTTGGCCTTGCTCAGATAGAGGGTATAATGTAGAAAACTACTTGTGAAAACAGGCAGGAAGCTATCTGCAGTGTGTTTGTGAATTTTACAAAATTTGTTCTTTATTTGCCACATTTACATTCCTGATACAGAATTGTTATGTTAACAGAAGTAAAAATACAGATATGCTGGCCTGGTTGGTGTGGTTACTACAGAAACTGAGCATAGTCAGAGCATGGTGGTGGGGTGAGATGTGCCAAGGGTCTTTCAAAATATTAAAACCTTAAGATAACCTTGGGTTTTGCATCTTATCATAGAAAATATCTGAAGGTGAGAGCCGAGAAGTACTAACTGGTTTTGATTTGTGTTTTGCTGGTAATTTCACTTCAGTTTGGAGCATCCGTGGTTCCCTATTTTCCAAATAGTGCTAAACTTCCCAGCAACCTGTTCTTTCTCACTAGTATTTAAAAAAGCTACTCAGCATTTCATAATGTCACTTCTGGTTCAACCTGCTCTCCACACTGGGGCTGGGTGTCCCAGTCATGCTGTTGTGAAACCTGGACTGGGGATGGAAGTGTGTATTTAGCAGGAGGGCAGTGAGTGGTTCCTCTGGTGTGCTAATAGCACTTTTGCTAGCAGTTTGCTGTCAGGCAGTGAGTTTGCAGTGGTTCCACTCCTGCCTGGGGCTGTGCAGTGATCAGGAGCTCAGTCTGTGTGTGGAGGGATCCTGGAGGCCAAGTTACTTGGTGCTGTGAACCTCGCTTAACTGGTCCTGCTCCTGTTCTACCTCTGCACCAGAGCTGGACTTCTGTTCTGAGCACTTCCACTCGCTGGGGCTTTATCACATTTTCTCTCACCAGAAGGAAAGACTCTGCAATATTGATCACCACTGTTGTCTAACCCTGAAAAAGCTTGTGTTGGTCCAAACAATTACATATAAGTGTTCTTACACATATAGATGGAATATTTTAAAAGTATGAGCTATTTTTCTCATTCTTAACACCTAAATAACAACATTTCTTCCTCTTTTATATTGCATCAAGTAACCCTGGTACATTTTTTTCTACTGATAGAAAAAAATTAGAACTTTTTTCTATCAGTAGAAAACGAAAAGTAGAACTAAAAGATAGAAAAGAGTTAGAGCTTTATCTTCAACTTCATTTTTCCTTTAAATAGGAAATTTTTCCATACACTGTTCTTAAATCTGAATGCTTTCAATTTTCTGTTCACTTTGTTCTTTGCATCAAAATCAACTAACAATAACATGCCATGTGAGCTCTTTGGTGCTGTTTAATTAGTGTTCAGTATAATGAAGTATATTGGTTCAAAAAAAATTTAATAACTTTTGGAGCTTTGAAAATATTATCAGTGTAGTTGTAAATTTTATTTAACCTATAATTTTAGGTCTTTTAAAATCATTAAAATTACAGTATTCTTTTGCCTGCACAGAAGCTGGTGCAGTGGTGCAGGTGGCTGTACAGGGGCACCCTTTCTGTGAGCAGAAATAGGATGTTTGGGTTTAGTCTGGGTCACTTTTCTCTTTTGGCCTGGATATTAAACATGGGTTCTGGAATCGGTGAGGTGGGAAAGAGGAGGTGATGGGAAATCCCTGTCTCTGCCATGGCTCTGACCTGGGCTGCACTGGGTGATGGTGAGCCTGAGGAGAGACAGCGTGCACTGGTCTGATCTGACAGGTCAGCTCTTCTGAAACCACATCCCTGAAATTATGGTCGTGTCTGCAGTATCAAGGTTTAATCCAAAGCAGTTGGTCACAAAGCTTGGAATTTCAGTGGCTCTTGGTTACTCACCTGTGACTTTACCCAAAAGTGAGTGCCATGAAATTCAGCAGGATAGTCTGACAGGATAGGCCAAAAGCAGTTTTGCCACTAGCACTATGGATTTGTTGTTCTTTATAATAATTGGATTTGGCAGTTCTTTATAATAATTTTTTATATAATTCAAAATGGGCACAGGGGTACATGAATTAATCCATGTTTCTGGAGTTTAAGCATTTGAGGATTCTTTTAAATCATTATTCCAAATCCAAAAGAAACATTATACAAAAGAATGTTAATGTGTCTTTTTTTAAAAAAGTGGTCAGAGCCTGGATAACAAGGAGTCTTTAGCAGTTTGTGTTTGGTATAGTTTTGTGTTCATGGTGCAGTTTTGGCAGCACAGTGACTTGTATTTTATTTACTGTGGGTACAGGAGTATTCAGCTGCAGTTCTGGGTTTGACAGGAGCTGCACTTGGAGCTGGTTAAGCAGCAGCACAGCTCCAGGTAATGGAAGTGCTGGACTTACAGCCTGAAGGCTGTGCATCTGTGCAGTAATCTGGCATGGCATTGCCCAGTGGTAATGCCTGCTTGCCCTGCTTCTGATCCTTTGGTTTTGCTCCTGGTCAGTGGAGCCATTCCCTGGAATTCTCAGTGGCCAGCTGCCTGCCAGGCTGCTCTGAGTTTTGACCAGTGTTAGCTAAAATGGTCTCATTACACTGAGCAGTTTTTTAGGTGCATGGCCAGCGTGGTCATCAGATGTTTATGTTGGCTTGAAGGAGGGGTCATGGGAGGAAGTACACACTTGGGCTCAAGCCAGGGCTGCTTTGGTTTTGATCTCAGCAGTTTTAGTTTGGATTTGGGTCAGCTCAGCAACTCAGTGCTGAGGTTCCCTCTGTGGCTATGGCTGCACTCACAGGTTGTGTAGTCACAAGAACAGCAGCCACCCTGCCCTTGTCCTCCTTCCCCCATCCCATCAGTAAAAATCACCACTTACCTTTGGAAAGTTCTTTCTTTGGGCCGTGGAATGGTGCAAACCATTGCACCTCTTTGCAGAGACTGGTGAAATGTTATAGTGCTACCACAAGAAAAATTGGGGATTGTGCAGAATTGCAGGGAGGAGGAGTGCAGGCTGATTGAGTCTGTTTATTCTGCAGCGTTTGTACTGTTTCTCGGTTACAGAGTTTGGAGCTGAAGTCATGCTAGAATCAGTCATCAAACCATATTTTACAATCTTTTTCTATGGATGGATGCAAGGATTTTGGTCGCCTTAGCAAATCTAAACCTAATAAATGAAGTTGCTATTTCTAGTAATATCCATGTAGACTCCTGACTGATATAAGCCACAGCTGCCAAGCTTTCTGTGTAGTAAGATGAAAATACTGACCTAAAACTGGTGATGAAAATGCTGCTTTTGACAAGAAAACTTGCTGATATTCTCAAGGCAGGAGATATGAAGTAGGAGAGAAATGCTGAGGGATTTTAGACTTTGAGGACTCCAGCTTTCAAAACTGAAGCTCTCTGGTGATGTGCTGTTCTACTGAATTGTCATTCTCATGGGGAAATGGATGACTTTTGTATTTAGGGAGAATCTGACACTGAACCCTTTCTCCTTGAAATGCTTTGTGTGAGCTTGACTTTACTGAGATATGTATTGATACAGAAAGTTTTATTGAACTCTACTAAATGGTAAAAGCAAAGGCTGTTTACTAAAGAATTTTAAAGAGGGTTTTTACCAGTTTGTGCATATATATATACACACAGATGTACATAGATATATACACACATAACAGTATATAGGCATTTGCAGGGTTTGTAATCCACAAGCAAAGATCAGAAAATATATTCCTGGAACAAACTGGCTCTGTGATTCCAGTAAAAAGAAAGTGCATTTCTAATTCATTTCCAGTTGTATGAGATGTGTATGCATCACCCATCAGTTTAGAAAGTGTTCTAGTATTGAAAGTTTTTTGTTATAGGAGAAATATCTGGGTTGGTTGTGTTTGAAAATAGGTGAAAATTTCTGACAAAACTAAGGACTGCTGAAGTGATATCTATAATTTTTTACACTCGGAGCTTGAAACTACAATGAACAGCACTGTTTATTTTTTGTTATTGCAAGTTTGTTCCTCATGGGATTGAACAGTTCTGAGCCTAACCACCAGCAAACAGGGGTTATGCATTAATCTTCCACACCATACTGTGGCAAAAACCCAAAATTTGCTTATATGCTAGACTTTGATATCTTAACTGAAGCAGATTCACTGTTCTGGAGATCTTCACATAAATAATCTGCAGTCAGAACTTTATTTGATCAAAATAGTTTGAGAAGTGCTGTTTTCTTTCCCTTAATTTAGCAGGTGTTCGATCAGATTTGTTGGGGTTTTTTTGTTTGTTTTTAACTCCTTGGCTTCAGCAATAAGATAAAAATGGGGAGTATTGATAATTAGCAGGGTTCATTAGCCTTGTTTAGCAGCATTGTGTGATTCGATAATGTTTGAATTGTTTGCTGCAATTCCACTACTTTTGCTTAACGATGTCTCTTCATCAGCTAAGTCTAGGCATAACAGCTGTAGGTATTAATTTGCATATTTTGCTATAAACATAGTTGCTAATTTAGCTACTCTGCTGTTCGGGCAGATAACAAATTTCTGTCTTGGATAAGTATGTGTGCATCTGCCACATCTTTTAATGAAAAGAGAATAAAAAATCCCTTTAAGAAATCTTCTTGGATATTGTGAAGAAAACATTGTAGGGTAGTATGTTATAGGCCATTTATTCTGCAGTGTGGATGTAGGGTTGTTAAGTCTCTTCTTTTCTTACACTGAATACATGAGGTGTGTAAATAACCTTGAGGTGCTCAGAAGATGAGAGCTCTGTTGCACAGTCTCCGCCTCTAGATGCAGATTGGGGTATGGACATCAGTGATAAATGGATTTTAGCATTAAAATATGCAGTGAAATTAAAAATTATTTTATCTTGGAGTTTCTACTGAGGTATAAAATCTCTTTTTGGTTAGAGAGGTGGAAAAAGGATCTTTGAATACAGTTAATAACTGTTGGAAAACATTGCTTTTAGTTTTTTTGTTTGTTTGTTTTTGTTAACCTTCTTACACTTGTCAGCATATAAAGGCACACTTTTTCACATCATCACACATGATAGCACTGTCATCCTGCTCTCTGCTACCCCTTCCAGACTTCATTGTGTAATTATAGAAAATTGAGACACTCTTTTGCCTTGATTTGGCCCAGAAACTGGAATAGCAAACAGCATTGTTTTGTCAGAAGATGGGCCTGAGTAACATTAAAGGGGGCAGGGAGTGAGCATTCCTGGGGTCATGAAGTAAAAAATTCCCTAAATTCTCTTGCTATTTGCAGGGTCTCATCTATGGAAAAGCAAGTGTTGCAAGAGTTCTGGGTATGTTTGGTAATCATTTAACAGATGAAGGTTGTGAAAAGTAAATCTTTGCAACATGTTACTACTCTTTATAATTGCTAAGTTTCACTAAAAAGGTTTAGGCGTCTTGTTAGCATTGAATTTGCAACTCTTTGGGTCTCAGATGCTCAACTGTGTTTAGTATATTAAAATTCATGTTTCTGTTCCATAGTGTGAATGAGAAGGAAACTGTTGCTAGATGATATAAACTTTCTTAATAATCAGACTTTCAGGTGGCTGCACCTGAAGCAAGACAGTTTGCTGTGTTTCCTACTGAAGTTTTGCCCTACAAGCTGTCATAGTCCTTCTAGTCCTTTTCCCTTCTGCTGATAATGAAGTCTTCTGAATAATTTTTTTGGAGAATTTCTTGTCACTCTTTCTTCTCCTCTTGTCTGTCCCTGTCCCATGATGTACCTAACAGTAGTATTTTAGTCAAGGGGGATTTGAGGAGTGGCTCACCAGGAACACCTGGAAATGAGCAGGGGACCTGCAGAGCTCTCTGTGGGCAGGCAGAGCCTCCTGGGTGTGCAGGAGCTGCAGAATGACTGGCTGCTCACAGAACAGCCCAAAGAGCTTCAGGCAATGGATGGGAAACAGAATGTTCTCCTCTCAAGGAAGGACAACTTCTCATTGAATGAAACTGGGAGGAGCAGCCACACACATTCTGCTGTGACTTTTTTGTTCATGTTTTGATATTATAACCAGCTGAAGAGTGTCTTGATATTTAGGATTAGCAAGGATGACAGGCTTTTTTTTTTTTTTATTACTTTTCATAAGTTAGGTTTTTTAGTATCTGTTATGACATGTTTATATGTTTTAAACATCAGTCTTTAAGTTTTGTTTCCTGACATAGTAGCAACTTCAAGGTAAGGCAGCATCAGTAATCTCTTCAGCATGAAAACCAAGCTGCGAGTCTTCAGCTAGGCAAGATGAATTGCTGTTATCATGGGGACTCACAAGAAAAGACAGTTTAGGTTATAATGCACCTCTTGATAAATACTAAGCAGCAGTTGAAATAAGGGGGTAGTTGAGAAGTTTAGGGGGAGGAAAAATGTTCTATTAAAAATATTGTTAATAAACTGTAAGGTAAAACCAAGGTATCCAATTGGTAACAGTAAAATCATGGCAGCAAGCCAAATCCTGTCTGTCTTGTAGCTGAGGTGCAATCTGTGGTTGCTTCCAAGTTTTTAAGTACAGCTCAAGAAACTTTAGCTCACAGAAGTTGCTTCTGTGAGGTGCAGAAAGGCAAAGATTCCAGGCTGTTGCACTCATGAAAGCAGTTTTCTGTACTGTAGTCAGAGAGGTAAAGCAGGAGCTGTCTGAGTCCTGTGAAATGAAGTATTTTGAGGAGTTTTTATAATGTATGTTAGCACATGATTTCCTGTAAATAGGTCTGCTCTGGAATGAGTCAAGGGTTCAGCTTGAGCATAAAATAAGGAAATCATTTGTGATTTGATTATGAGGTATTTGTTGAGTACTAGAAATCCAGAATTTGAAGGAATTGTTTAAAGAAGGTGTTGAAGTGTGTGTAACTTACATGCAGCTAAGCAGGCTCAGCTGTTGAAGCTTTTCTCTCTGTAACAGAGAACTCCAGACTGGCTGTTTGAAGGTGATCTCCATTGGGGTTTTAGGTGGCTCCATTTGCTGTAAATTTGCTCTCCTGTTTCAGAAGCTCTTGAGCATTGTGTGTTTTTATGTGAAACTTAAAGGTGTAGGCCCTTTTTGTCAATTAAGTATCAGCACTCCTTTTCCTGCAGGGAATAAACCCTTTACATCCAAAGCTGCATCAACATCATCTCACTTTGCCATGTTGCATGTTCTGTCATTTTACACTTTGTACAGTGTGTGAACATATTCAGATTCTGTTGAAAATCCAAAGGTTCGAGCTTTGTGGTGAATCTGGGTATTGTGAAGGTACAGAGCTGAAGTTAAAGGGGAAAAAAAAATTGCTGCTGCATTTTAGGGGTTTGGTCACACCAGTGTAGGAGATTTTGGACTCTGCATAAACAAAAAGCTTTGGAGTATTTCCAAATAAGAACAGATCTGTGAGCCTTTTAGGCAGAGTACTTTATTGCTACAGACAATTATTAATTGAGGCATATTTCTGCAATTTTAATCAAAAATGCGATTTTTATTATATCTTTTGCATTTTCTGTTGGAACACAATGACTGGAATGGGAAAAGGTGCTAAATTCTTTCCCTTGATTTGCATGGTCAGAATTTAAACCCCATTTCTAGGAAAGTTTGCTTCACAAATAGAATACAATAGAGAATGGTTGCAGATGTGTGTTGGGAGCAGAGCAGTGGAGGCCAGGGAAAAATACTTGCTGCAGAGAATAGGGATGTTGCATAATAGCAGTGTTGTATAACTCAGGGCAGTATTTCTGCCTTGAGTTTGTTGATTTGCTGTATTAGGGACCTCCAGCACCTGTAGATAATTAAGGAGTCTCTGAAATTGTAAGAATGGTTTTGGTTTTAAGTTTCAACTTCCTGTGCTCACATCTGCATGCCTTGTAGAAAATCATTTGAGATATGCATATAAAAGTGCACAAAAATGCATGCTGCAGGGCCTTTACATAATTCAAAAATAAGAATAATATTTTAAAATATTCAGAGGTCAAGAACCTTGCACAGTTTTTTTTACTGTTACTGGTCTGCTTTTGACTAAAAGGTTGAGCAACTTCCATTATTGAATCTAGTTTTTAACTAATTTTATAATCCTGCTTAATCCACCAGTTCTCTCTCATAATTAGTGGGAAAGATACCATTATATTCCAATGAAACAGCTTAATCTGTCTCACATCTGTTCTGAAATAAAAATTATACAACCTACATATAATAAGAAAAGTACTCAAAATTACTTGAGATTTTTGATTTTTTTTTTTGTCTCAGATGTAGAATTCTCAGACATTGGGTAATCTGGTTTTGTGAATCTGATTAACTGTTTTTCCAGTGCAGTAGGAAATTGAAACACAAAGCAGTTTGAGGAATTGCTCAGATTAGTCTGTTTTCACTACATCTGCAGTTTGGCATAGTGGGTTTTTTTCATGTTTTTGTCAGTGTTTTCTGAGTGGATTGACCTTATGTGCAGTGAAGGAAATGTAAGATTAATCTTTTCTTTAGAAATTGATGGCATCTGAATGGAGCAAAAACCAAATCTCATCTGCTGTGAGAGATTAATTTATTGACAGACATGCAAATTAGTTTTGGCAGATTTCAAGTGTGTGTTCAGGAAAATGTGGTAGAAGCTTGCTGCTGCTAGTGCTGGTTTTACAGTGGCTTTGGTAATGTGATTTTCTGATGCTTGTGCAGGTTTTTAGCATACCTGCAGCTCTCTTGCTCCATTCTGATCAGTTAGTGAAGCCAGGGAGATGTAGAAACCCTCATTGAAAACAAACCTTTTGCTCAGGTTCATTTTCTGTTTAAAAGAGAAATTATTTTGGGTCTATCTCATTTAGTTTAAAATAATTGGAAGACAGGATTCTTCACTTCTCCAAACTATTTAAATAAACCTTTTTTTTTTTTTTCTGTTTAACCCCCTGCCTGGAAATTTTATGATTTAATGACCCGTCTGCCACTCTTCTCAATTTTTAATCAGGATGGCTGGCTCTGTTTGTGTGCAGTGGAGAAATGGAGGGGGGGGTTTGGGGTGTGGGTATGTGTACATGCATGTTTATTTCTTTTCTTTAATATGATTTTTAAAATTTTTTTAATGTTTTCTAAAACATGGTTGCTGAAGATGGCAAAATTTTGCAAATTTATGTCTGGAATATATCTTTTCACATAATTCTTTTGCACTGGGGAGAGGTAGGATTCCCAGGAAAGGAAAGAGGGTGGATGAGGAGGCCAAGAAAGAGCTGTCCTTAGGAAGGGGAAGCCATGGAAGGATCCACTGCTGGTGTCTAGAGCAAAAATGCACATTCTCCCAAAGGAGAAAAGACAGGCAGATCTTTTGGAATGCAGACATTAAGTGTTGATACTCTGCAAAAGAGGGAAAGGAAGAACATTAAATTATATTTGATGTGATTGTTTATGAACTGGTGTGCTTATTCAGATGCACTTAGAGATTTCTTAATACACAAGTTAAAAAATGCAGAGAGATGTTTTCTCAGAGATGACTATTGACAGTGGAACTTCTTAATTTTTAAAAGGAATGTAGTTATCTATAACTGTAGATGTGAAAGTGCTGATCAAAGAAAGTTGTATTGAGCAATAAACTTGGTGCCTTTGCACTGTGGTGTTCTTACCTTATTCTTAGGCCTCAGGAAGCTAAGGTGGTTTTTCTCCAATCCTGTGTTTTTCACCACCTGTCCCAAACCATGCTTTCAACTCCTATGAGCTGTTGAAGTGCAAATAACTCCTGTCAGTTCTCAGTTTGTTACACTGGAGAAGTGCTTGGTTTAGAGTCTCTGTGTACTTTAGAGTAGAACTAATACACATTTAAACAAGTATTCTGTAGGTACCCTCAGGAAATGTGTAGCACTCCTTTTCCTTTGCTGCTGTAGCCATTTCAGGCAGTGTCTTTTAAGCTTCAGCGTGGGGTTTGCGAAGTGACTGCTGCTTGCACTCTGCACCATTACCTTCTTTGCTTCCATTTGGAAACATACTTTTCTTTTAGCATATTCAGTTTATAACTCACTGTATTCCACCCAAGTGTCTTTACCTTCAGTTAAAAATACCTATTAAATAGGCAAGGATGTTTTGTTTACCAATTAACTGCATTTTATTAATGATGAGCTTTATTTTTTGCATAAACTGTATGAAATATGTCAAGATTATACATAAATCAGTTTTTTTTTCTTGTAGTATTGAGCTACCTATAAGTAATGATGTATTTAATATAAGCCATGGCTCTTTTTCTCCAAGCTTTACTAGTTTGGTGGTTTTAGTTTGGTTTGAGTAGCCTAATTTGTTTTGTTTTGATTTAGTGAAGTTATGTGTGAAATGCTTTGGTTCATGATTGAAGTGGCAATCTGTCAATTTTCAAAACTTAGTGCAAGGTTCATTTTTATTTTTATATAAAAGGAACAATCATATCCAAACAAGATGATAAAGTAATAATGCTACTGTGTTAAATGCTTTATTTGGGTACATTAATTCAGTGGTAACCATTTTCTGTAATTGACTATTACTGTATGAGACTTTTGGCTCATTTTAAAAAACAAAAACTGCCCAAATCCATCTGCCTTTACTCCATGCTGTTCTGGGTGTGAGATTTTTGGGAGGTTTTTTTTCATTTTTAATTCTGTTCTCCAGTAACATCTCTCTGATTGCTTGATGGCATTAAAAGGCTTGGCATCCTTATGGCACCACTAGGAAGGAACGAAGGGCTTGCTCTGTAGGCTCTGTATCCCCAAATTCATTTATATCTCAAAATGTGTGAGGCTTTCAAAGGCCTGTTGGTGGGGACAAGAAGAGGAAAACTGATAAGGATGCATGGAAAAATGGAATACAGAGATAAACAGTTCACATTATGATAAGGGTAAAATGAATTAGAAGAAAAAGCAATTGGTTGGTAACATTACTGTCCAGAAACAATAAAATGAGAAGTGACTTATGCCAGATGTTGGAAACAAATCTTATTGTTGCTTCTAATTGTATGAATTGAGGAAAATATGGTTTCTTCCATTTAAACTCCTGTTGAGGGACTCTAAAATAAAGAAAAGTTTGATACTTTGCTTAAAATAGGAAATCAGATGTTACTACACTGGATTGTGCCATGTCCTCTGATATTTGTTTGCAGGTTTCTGCTCACACTGCCAATACAAAAGGAGCTTTAGTTAATAGACATGCTGAATTCTGACTTTGTAGTTGATAAAAAAGATCTTAGGGAGAGCCTGCAGAGGCTTTGGTTTGTCCCAGCAAAAGACCAAGCAGGATACTGGTAACCATTAATGGGTATATTTTTCTGACTTAAATACGGGTCTTTGGAAAAAATGGTCTGGTTTCATTTGATAATTGTGAGCCAAAACCATTTCTTTCTAAAGCTGCTTTGTTTGGAAGCTTCACTTGGTGTGTGTATATGCCCTAATGTGTGTGTATGTGCACACATTTTTATATATCTGTTCATATACTATATAATGGTCATATGCACACATGATGTGATGAGGGTATTATGTGGATAAAACATAATATTTGAAGCAGTTATTAGAAGAAAATGGTGCTAAGCAGCTGGATAAACAATACTTTTCTCAGAGTTTGTAAATGCAGGTCAAGGCTTTTTGTGATAGGAGGCAGTGATTTCAAAAGCTGAAGAAACAGAATAGAAATTAATTTTTGTGATCCTGTCTCATGTTCCTTATCATGTTGTCATAGTTGTGGAGCCACTGTTTTTTCAGAATCACAAGTGTGGAAGGATCTGTAGGCATGAGGAGGTGTAATTAAGCTTTTTGTGGCTTTGGTCCTACTTTTTGCTGATATGGATTGCACCTTAAGTGAAGGCTGTTTATGCTGATTTAAGCTGGACAGTGGCTGGACTCATGTCAAACTATTGCAGTCTAAATTGACCCATATCACACCTAATGCTGTATTTACCAATGATAGTAATGCAGAAAATCTATTCAGCAGATTTTTTATTCCCTGGAACATAAAAATTAAGTATTAACTTGCTGCTTTGCAGTGTTCCCCTAAAACAGGATTTTTGGGATGTAATGTTTTTTTGCAAATTTTTTTTTTTTTTAAGCCCCCCCCCAGTATAGATCCTTGTCCACATTCTTGGACTCAGTTCTTGACATTTATTTTTACCTTGCCTATTAGAGAGTATAGAGGTGTGGTTTTGAAAAAAATATCTTTTTCTCTCTGGATTAGAGCACTGATTGGTATAAGGGAGTGTCAAACTTCAGTCTTGAGAAAGAGTAGTTCTGGAAATTTCGTCTGCGTTCCTGGGGCTTTTTGTGGTGTGCCGTTGGTTTTTGTGGGGTTTTTTGATTGTTTTGTTTTGTTGGTTTAATTCCTCTGACTATTGAATAACTATGTTTAGAAAAGTTAATGGACTTGTGTGTTTAATGCCACCTTGTTCTGCTTGTTTGAAGAAGCCGCTTTCTCTTTTTCAATATAAACCCCCAACAATAAAATTTTACCTTTGATACTTGAAACTTTCTTTACAACAGTTTGGTACATCCTGCCAAGTAAGAGAATTTGAGATGGTGTTAGGGGGTCTTGAAGTAATTCCTGTGTGAGGAACTCTGGATACATTGTTTCAGGCAACATGAATGTTTTCGTAGCTGTGTGTTCCAGTGGGGGTCTGGAGTGGGAGTGTTTGCAGACAATCAGACGCACCTGGGGTCTGGTTAGACCCCCTGGATGCCTGGAATGGGGCAGCTTCAGGTAAATAAGCCTTCAAAGGTTTGTTTTTTGAAAGCTGTTCTTTCCCCCCCCCCCCCTTCATTCCAGTTACCAAGTTGGTCTAATAAGGTGCTACACCCTCCAAAGGTGTTAAATTTCCTTACCTCACTCCTGGAAATGTGCTGGTTTAGTTTGAACTTGTTTGTCTTGAATAGAGAGTAGCTGTGATGGTTTGGTGTGGGAGTTGTTTGTGTAGTGAGGAGCTGGCTGCTGGAGGTTGCTTGTTTCAGAGCTGGCTGTCACACTTTGTTAGCATGAAAAGCAGAGTGTAAGTCCTGCGTTTGCAGAGCTGTTCACTGCTCTGTGCCAGCAAACTGCCTGATACTTAAAGGACAGCCTGCTCCTAGTGGTTAGAAAGAACCTCTTAAAGAAAAATCAAACTCTCTGCTGCTTTGAACAGCAGAGCATTATACCCAGCATTTCTATCTTAGCTTTATTTTGCTATTTAAAAAGGAAAATGTCTTTGAACTACTGGAATCAAAAAAAGCGAGATAAAATTTTAAAATTGGCAATGGAGCAGCTTTTCAGCTCTTTCAAATTGAGGATACAAGTATTTTGACTAGGAAAGTACATTCATGAATTTACAAGCAGATTATGTATTCTTTTTTTAAGAAGAAATCATGCTACTTGCTTTTTTTTTTATTACATGCAGTTTGCTTCTGTGTAAACATTTAACCCTTTGTGCAAAGAAGAGTTTCTAGCTGTTTTTAAATTCCCTTTAAGGCAGTGCTAGTTTCTTTCCAAAATGAGTTGAGGATGTGGAGAACATGTTCAAATGAAGTTTGAGCTTCCATTGGTTCAGTGAAGTTAGTATACATTTCAGACTGTATATTGTGGTTTTCAGCTCTGAAAGAATTATGTTCTCACTACTTAAGGATTTCTTAGACTGGAAAATGAGGTTTTATGCTCATTTCCCTCTGTCAGAAAATTTCAATATTCAGAATTTTTCTCCCAGTCCCTCACATTTTCTTAACATTTTCAGTGAGTCTTAGTTATATTTACGAAACCTTGTTAATAGTGTGGTTCATTTATTTTGGAGTCATAGAATTGAAGGTAGAATGTGATCTGTGGTCCATTTACAAGAAGTTGTGTGAAAGGAGTATAATTTTATTCTGAGGTCATAGAATAAGATGTCGAGTCAACATTTCAAAACTTTTTTTCCTTTAATATTTGAGTTAATTTATGATTAATATGGTCTTTACTATTTTTTATACTGAATCTGAAATATCCTCTCTTGAAGGTTCTAGCCATTTCTTGCATTTATTTATACTATTTTTTACTGAGGACATTCTTTTCCTGCACATTTTTAATTTAGGGATAGTAATGCAAACCTAATAGTGATGTGTCTGTATAATAGAGTGTGTATGATATACATATAGACTGTGAAGTTAGGCAGAAATTCTGTCTTCAAAACGATCTGTTTTCCTCTTTGTACATGCCTAAACCTCACCTGCTCTAAGAGGCATCTCAGCAAAACTGGTCTAGGAAAAGTGACCTAACTCCAAACCTGGACCCTGACCTACTGGTAGTATCAAAACCAGGAGAGTATGACCAAGAACTTCTGCTTTTTAAGACTTAAAAATATTTAAATATTGTTCAGAATCATTAAATAACATTTATCTTTATTGTAAAAACACTTTAGGTTTCTATCCAGTGATGATTAAAACAGAGCATAAAAGTATTTGCCTTCTTTGATTTTGGTGTTATGTGGCACGGAGGAAAAATAATAATTATTCAGAGGAATCTGCACATTTTTTTTAACCTAGAAACGGTAATTTCTGAAGTTAGGGGAGATGCTGCAGTGTGATTTTGTCATGCTCTGTGGGAATTGAATTTTTAGACAAGTCTTGCTTCCTGCAATGCCTGTATTATGAATGATGAGCCAGAAATCCAAATTAATAAATGCGAATGATTTTATTTTCGCGACCAAAATACAGTCCTCAAACTCCATAGCCAAAGAGACAGCGTCAAGCCCGGCATCTGCACTGGGTGAACCTGGATCTGACCTCTGTCATTGTATCCCCCTCTGTTCACCAATGCCATTTCCAGCGGGGCTGTTTTATGCAGTTTTTTATGCCTGAGGCAGAGGTGCCCCGATTTCTTATGTAACCCTGCATATGTATGACAGTTCACTGTGCTGTTTCCTGAGCAGTGGCAGGCTCTGACCATGTCAGGGGAAGTCAAGTATTCAGATGTATGCTCCTTGGCACTTGGGTTATCTTGATTGATGGTATCTATCAAGCGATGATCAATCATCCTTGGGTGTTCCCTGATGGCTCTGGAGGAAGCCCATCTCTGTGCTGGCCAGTTCTTTCATTAATAAAGCATTGTTGTCTGTCTCCAGGCTGCTCATGGTCAGAGGCTTGCTGGATTTTATAATTTTTATAGTGTACTGTCGCACGTCCCAGCTAGATGGTGACAGTGGTGGGGTGACGCTCCCCCTTTTCTGGGGCTCCACAGAATCCCAGTACCAGTGGAGGCTCAGCATGGAACAAAAGGACAGCAACGGCACAGGCCTGGGGTGATGCTGGGTTTCTTTATTTGATGTTATACTCCCCATGTCTGGGGGTCCGAGGCAAGGAGCTGGGGACAAACCGCAGCTTATAAAGGGGGCAGGTCTCAAGGGAGGATACAATGTAAGAACTGTGGGTGGAATACAAGGAAGGGGAATACAAGGGAGGTAAACTGCTTGGGACAGGAGGGCTTAACAACTGGATGTAGGAGGAAGGGGTTTGAAACTTGGCAGAAAAGTAGCTAAGTAGCAAAAAGATAAGACACCTGGCTCAATTGAATAACAAGACAAGTCTGTGTGGGAGAAAAAAACCCCAAAAGGACAAATCAAACAACAACCTGCAAAATAAAACCACAATGCAACATTATACATTCTCCCCTTAAGCATGAATTCTTTTATACCATATATTGCGCCTGTGTGCTAAGCAGTGCTGTGCCCTTGCAGCCTTCCAGCAGGACGCAGCCATGGCCACGGAGATCGGCTCCCCGCCGCGCTTCTTCCACATGCCGCGCTTCCAGCACCAGGCGCCGCGGCAGCTCTTCTACAAGCGGCCCGACTTCGCCCAGCAGCAGGCCATGCAGCAGCTCACCTTCGACGGCAAGCGCATGAGGAAAGCTGTCAACAGAAAGACCATAGACTACAACCCTTCTGTCATCAAATATTTGGAGGTCAGTAAAGGGGTTTATGGGTTTTGTCTAGAAATTTCTTTTTGTTTCTCTTCCTGATTGGGATTGTGCTATTCGGTTTCCTGCAGAGCGGTCTGGAATACTGGGAGAGCTACTGCTGCAATTTTAACCAAAATTGCAAATGCTTGTAAATTTGGTGTATTGTGAATAAAAAGGGGATGCTGAGCATTGGCAATAAAACTGCATGTGTTGCGTATTTTGTATAAATACCAACTCTTGCATTTTGTCTTGAAATTCCAAGTTGATGTGCAGTTGAATATCTTGTGTAATGTTCTGGCTTTTTGTTATATTAGCTTTCTTAAGCAAGGTCCAATAAGCTCTTGGAGGCCTATAAAACACTCAAGATAGCTCAGCTGCTCTTGGAGGCATAAAAATTAGCAGGATGGCTTCTGTTCCAGTGTTGGAAACAAAAAGGTTTAATAAAAGGCAAAATAATTAACAGAGAAAAACCGAGCTAGGTGCCAGAGGTTCTTGCTCTTGGTAAAACACTTTATAAAAGCATTTAGTTTCTTAGTTTTCTTCTTTTCCTAGTAAATTGTCTAGGCAGACTTTTTGGCTTCTGTCCAAAGGTGAAGTCCCCCAGGCCTACGAGGTGGCTTTTTCACCTAATCGAGGAGAGAAACTTCTGGGCTTCTTTCCTTTTTGAGGGGACAAAGGATAGTTTTGTCACTCTGTCAACAAGGGGCACATTCCCATAGTTTTTCATTAAAAAAATGATTATAAATAATGTAGTTTTTCTTATTTTTGCTTTTAAATAGAAATTTCCCGAAATGGGAGATGAACCATTACCCCTTCCCCTCCAAAATCAGGGCACTAGAAATGTTTTCTCATCATTTTATGAAATAGCTCTTAAGCTTGCAGTGTGGCCTCTGAAAGTCATTTCTGTACAGTTAAGAAATAGTGAAAAACTTAAAATTTTATTGAAGAAATGTTTCTGTAAAAATGCTTATTTAGGTCACCTGATGGGATAGCATTACTGAAGAAATACAATTGTCTCATTCAAGATTTACTCTAAGAGTACTGGACATTACCCTGGAAGAAATAGAATGAAATCTGAATACTGGCATTGTTACAGCTGCAAGAGCAACATTGCAGAAATGTGATGAAATTAATTCCATCTACTATGGACAGTGCATTGTTATGGCTTGTAGGTGTTAATAGTTAGAAGGTTTTAGTAATAATTAACCCATTATCTAAGATCTGTTTGAACATCAAACATTTGAAACATATTCTTACATTTTAGGAATGCCCCAAAAGAGATTCTATTAGCAGTGGGCTATTCTGAAAAACATTTTTGAAGTCCAGGACCTTTTTACTGTATCAGGAATAAACACCCTCAAAATTCTGTTTATAAAAACATTAACAGCGAACAAAAAAATCTTATCTCCATTTGCTGGCTTTGGTGCTACTGATTTAATTTAATGTGGTTCTAGAAAAAAAACAACTTACCAAGAAAATGTGTAATTTGCTCTTGCCTTAAGAAGTTGTAGCAAATGGTAGTGGTGCATGCTGGGAATGTTTTACCTAGAATTGTAATTTGTTTCCAATATGTGCACTTATCCAAATTGATGGGGTCTGTGGCACAAAGCCAAAACAAATAATTCTAAGTTCATTAGAAGTGCTTTTGAAAAGGTTTTGTTTGACAGCTCAGGAAATTTAAGTGATTGAAGGTGTTATTATCCCTTGGTCTTCTAAGTTTTGGCCCTTTGAAAGTGTTCTCTTTATGCTGGCACTGCAGAGGGTTCTTCTGTAGCTTGTGCTGCTCTGTGGATTTCATGGGGAGTGCATCAGCGCAGCTGCAAATGGTGTAAATTCTTGTCCTGAATATAAAGCTTTGACACTGGGTAGCAGAGTAGCACAGTAATGGTCCTTACATAGGACTGCTGCTTTCCTGGAGTTGCTTCAATCTGATGAAATTAACACTTGAAACGTTCCTGACTCCTTTTCTTAAGTATAAACTCCACATGTTCCTTTTTGTGAGTCCAAAGTCTTTACACAGTTCATTTTAAAATCCTTGGAGCACTTTTGAATTTCCCAATCAGGATCTCTGTGTGTTTCTTATTTTCTGTTATTTAACAAGGAAATGCTCTATTATGAACTAGGAGTTGTTTTCTTCTTTCCAGAATAGAGTGTGGCAGAGAGACCAACGAGATATGCGAGCAATCCAGCCCGATGCAGGATATTACAATGATGTAAGTAGAATTTTCCTGTTCACTGATAAAACTGTGCAAATGAAAATTTGTCCAGAAGATAGGAAAGATTGTGCCTGTCACCTGAGGTTATTTTTGTATCTGCAAAAAGCCTTAAAGCTGTAAAGGGTATTTTCACTCTCCATTATTTTGTTCTGTTGTAATCCATGTCCATAAAGGGACGTTAAGCTTGGACAGGCTTTTAATTTCTGTGCATAAGAACTTTGATCATGCACTGAGGTTACAAAGCTACTCTTGAAGATGCTGTTTCTGGATGTTTATGTTTTTAAATGATGCAGACTTTGAAACACTTCTACCAACTTACTTCTGGTAATATCCCTGCAAATGCCAGCCTTGCTTTTCCAAAATGGGTGTTTTGAATGTGTTCTTTTCTTGAAGGTTCTGATTTAAATGTCATCAGGAAATATTTTCTTTCTTCTCTTACAGTTGGTCCCTCCTATAGGAATGCTGAACAACCCTATGAATGCTGTGACAACAAAATTTGTTCGGACATCTACTAATAAAGTGAAATGCCCAGTGTTTGTTGTCAGGGTGAGTACAGTGTTGGAATTACTCTGTTGTGTTGCCTTAATGATGGCAGTTAAAGCATCTTTAAATAAAAATAGCATGTGCAGTGTATGAACTACTTCTGTGTCCAGTCTTTCTATGGAGAGCTTTAGGAAAATAAACTGTAAAGTCTGAGTACACAAGCGTCCTTACTCTCAGAGTTTGGGGTGCAATTCCTACCTTCCTTATTACATTTCAGAGACCTGACATGTCTTGACTCTAAAGGAAATTTGGTCTCTGTGCTGTTGGAGTCTCATAGCAGCTTTTAATAACTTTTCCATGATGTCACAAGTATTGTTTAGTATGGATATTGTGTGCTAGAAATGCATTTGTGCCAATAAGCTGTTTTATCTTTACAACTAGAGTTTTTCATTGTTTTTACGGTGGGCTTTGTCCTGTTGTTACAAAAGTCAAAAGTCTCTGGCACAGTTCTGCATTTTTGCCTTCTCACATCCTCTAGAAAATCATTTAGTAGCTTTGGTTTCTAGAGTCCCTGAAGAAGCTCATGATTTATTTGGAGAATTGTGAAGAAATATTTGAATATTATATTTGCACAGTTTAGTTAAATGTTTCTTTTACAGTGGACTCCTGAGGGGAGACGCTTGGTCACTGGTGCATCTAGTGGGGAGTTCACTTTATGGAATGGACTGACTTTCAATTTTGAAACAATATTGCAGGTAAAGTAATCTGTCAAGATTTCTTTGTGTTTCCTTGAGGTCTTGGAGCATGTTTTAGGAACACATCTTCACCCTGTTCATCATTGGTCTGTGGTCTGAGTGGTGATGGGAGCCTTAGAGGTCTTCTGTCCTGTTGTGGTCCCGTGTCAGGCCATGGCTACAGGCAATTCGCTTAATGCTTCTCATTCCACCTCCATCTTCTATATTAACTGTTCTTGAGAATGTACTACGAGTATTTGTAATAATAAAGAAACACTTTGGAAACAAAGTGCAAATACTCTTATTATTTAGAAGGCCATTGTGTACAGAGTAAGGGATTCCCCCCCTCCCCCGGCATCTTGAATGTAATTAGATCATCATTGTTCTGGTTTCCTCATTGCAGCTGTTAAGTCGGAACTTTAGTAACTTCAGTGTGTGTGTGGATCAGAGAATATTGGAATGTGTTTGCTAGAAGTTCTGTTTCTGAATTTGCAGGCTCACGACAGCCCTGTAAGGGCTATGACTTGGTCACACAATGATATGTGGATGCTGACAGCAGACCACGGGGGATATGTGAAATACTGGCAGTCCAACATGAACAACGTCAAGATGTTCCAGGCACATAAGGAGGCGATTAGAGAGGCCAGGTTTATACACAATATACCATTTTCTGTAGTACCTATTGCCATGATTAGACTGTTCTCTAAGTGTATTCTGGGTGCAGAAATGCATGGGTTCTGTCAGATTCTGGGAAACTACCTGCACCACATAAACACAGTATTTCCTTTTGTTTCCACATTCTCACCGTTTTGCTGGCACCTTTCTGAATTAGTATTGTCCCAGTATCCGCCTCTGCAATATGTTAGAGATGTATTTGTCTGCCGCATTTTGCACTGGTATTCTTTTCATTTCTATATGGTGACGATGTGTATCAGTTATTCCTTTTTATACGCACTGTGTAAGACAACAATTTCATTCCAAATAAAGAATTCAGTCTTTAATAATCTAACTGAATAAAATATAAAGCCTTCAGAAATAAAACACCTGCATAGTTCTCACAAAATAATAAAACACTAAATAAAGTGAAGAACTGCTTGGCTTGGTGAAGCCAAGACTTCCAGTAATACTAAATACCCACGCAGACTGCCACATACAGAAGTCTAATGTTAATACTGAATGGGTTCTTCAAGCTTGAAACTGTAAGAAAGCCATTGAAAAGAAGATTGTAGGATATTCTCTTGGTTCAGTGTTGATGCCTCAGTTGTGCAAATGTCTATAAAAAAATCAAATCCAAAGTGATACTTATCAGTAAGGTGTAAATGAGGGGTGTTTCTAGAGCAAACCTGCATATAATTTTTAGTTAAGGTTTTTAAAGTAAGCCTGAAGAGAAGCTGCAGATCCCAAATGGTGCTAAAACAGTGTTTCTTTGGGTTCAGGTGCTGGCCCATGGTGATAAAGGTTCACTGTCACAAACTCACTTTCCACTAAAGTCACCATTTTTCTTGGTAGAGTGCAGCATTTTCTGCCAGAGTTTGGTTATGAGAAGTGCTTACTTTGGATTCAGTTACTGTCTGACTATCATGGCCATGCACTGAATTTCTCTACTGCTTTAGGCCCTTTCTTGATCATAAAGATCTAGGATTTCACAAGGGCTCCCTTGTGGTCTTTCCCTGCTCCAGAAAGAAAGTAGAGGGCCTGTCAGTTGTTGGAGGTGTTCTGGCCCTATTCACATGGTTAAATAACTCCTTGCTTTTCCAGTGACTTTCATCAATCAATGTTAACTGCTGAACCTGGAAGCTGCTGACATGTCTGTAGGATTCTTTTCATGTTGTTGGTGGGGTGTAATAAGAGGGAGCATCTCCAAATTGCTCTTATAAGTGTTTGTTTTATATAGGTTTTTTTTTTTTCCCAACAGTTAAACCAAGTAGCATTTTCCTGTAACCAGCTTTCCCTTATGTTTTGCTTCTCTACTGCAAAGCACCTGTTGCTGAAGAGGAGTTTTTCCTAAGAACTGTTCTCCTGTGCTTCTATGCAGTGTCACTTTCCTGTGATATTACCAAACATGAAAATCTAGGCTGACAGTTACCAAACCATATTGATGTTGCTTCTCATCCTGCAGAGAAGGCACTGCTGTGTGCAATCACAGATAGGAAAGTGCTAAGAATAAATGACAGAATTTTTCCTCATTTGACAGGGGACTGCAATGCAATAGTAATCCTATGCTGAATTCCTGTCTTGTGGTGAGGTGCTGTTTGGCAGGCACTGTATTCACTTAGAAGTGCCTATGTTCAAATGCCTCCTTCAGTGTATAACACATTACAGTATAATTTTGCCCTGTCTGAGAAGCATAGATAATCTGTTAAATGCTGACTTCTTTCCCCTGCTGTGTGTCTTCATGTAACAGTTTCTCACCCACGGATAATAAATTTGCTACATGCTCTGACGACGGCACTGTTAGAATCTGGGACTTTCTACGTTGCCATGAGGAGAGAATTCTTCGAGGTATGTGTACCAAAAGTACTGATTGGGGTATTTCAAGAGGGGGAAAACTTTTTTTTTTAACTAGATGTTCACAATACAGAAGTATCAGCTTGTCTACAATTTTTTTCTTAATGCTCCAAACAAGTTTTTGTTTGGTTGCTGCTATAGGTACCTTAAATTCAGAGAGGCTTCAGTTCCCAAGGGCATTACACTGTTAACTCTCCACTTGAGCTCTAAACAATGGAGGTGGATAGAAGAACATTTTATTGCTTCCTAATTAGGTAGAAATAGCTGTTTCTGGATCAGGAATACATTTCTCTTTCTCCAAAGCTTAATCTTTGTGGCTGCTGTTATTTCAGAACATGCATCTTCATGCAGAGGATTCCATTCTTTTCAGGGGCATACTTTTCATTCTGATTTCTTCAGAGGCAAGGTGGTTATTTCTCATTCCTTAAGAGGAAGAGAGTATTTAATTAGAGAAAACTGGTAAATTTTAATCACATAATTTATAGCAGAGGCAAATAATCCTAGCTATGGGTAAAGTTTCTGTCCAACATCTGTGTACACTAAATTCTGGTGCCTTTCCACTGGCCTTCTTGAGCCTTTCTCCTTCTCTTGCTGCAGTCCTAATGAGCAGTAACAGTAGCTTCTGACATCTATTCCTTTTTTGCAGAGATGTCCAAAATACATCATTTAATGAGAATGTATTAAAAGGTTGTTGTGAGACTGAGGTCTGTAGATTTGCAGGTAATCTGCAAAGAAGGTATGGAATAAAAACATGGGCTTTCAGTTCCAGGTGTGTGAGCTTGTTCAGTGCTTTCCTGAATTAAGGATTTTTTTTCCTAAATCATGCCTCCAACTTGGACCTGCATTCCATATTTTATGAAGTAGAGCTCTCCCTCTTTCATTTGACTCTTAAGGTCTCCTCTTGTTTTACAAGCATTTTAATTTTAAACACCACTACTTTGCAAAGACATTGAGCTTCAGCATTATTTCAGTGAGGATATTTTAGCAGCAGGTGTCCATAGACATTATGATAGGTGTGTTCTTTGCAGGACCTGGCAAACAAATTTCTAGGTTATATACTTTACACCTGTTACTCTGGAAGGCCTCAAACAGATTTAGGACTGTTTTGCTTTGCTTTACAAAGAAATCTTTCTGCCCTAAACATATTCTGTACCCTCCTCCAGGTATGTACTAATCTTGTGGAGGAAATTGGGATTCCCTCCATGCAGAGTTGTCAAGGTTTTAAAAATCCCTCTACTTCTGTGTTCTTTCAGTGTTCTGTGTAAAGTAGAAGGAGAATAGCATTTAATTTAGGCTATAAAGAATTGAACTTGCACTACATTTTCTTCTGTTACCTTGTGTATCTTAACATTTGATTGCGAATGGACCTCAGATAGAAGTATCCAATAGTTTCTTAGTTTATACATCTCAATATTCAATTTTTAGTTTGCACATAATTCTATAAACAATACATTTGCTTCTATTATATCATCTAACCATAATACACTTCACTATTCATATAAGTTGAAAGTGGTTTGAAAACTTTACCATCTTTGGATAAAACTGAGCAGGGGAGATTATTCCTTCTTTCTACTGTCAGATAAGCAAAAAAACACCAAACTCCAAGCTAAACTCAAAGAACACCAGCAAAAACATCCCCCACATCAAAGCAAAATGATACCCAAACCCCTCATTGTTGGGAGGATGTCTCTGCAAATATACAGGTCTGATTTGGCTTTAGTCTCTAGGACTGGTTTTAAATATGGTCAGAAGAGTTATTTGAAAGAGCTGATGGGTAACATCATTTTATTGGTAGAAAATACAAGCTTTCACTCTTTCATTTGAAAGTTAGTGCCTTATGGCTTTGGGGTATTGATCTTCAGCTTTTGGCTCCTCCATGTGCATTCTGCTTTTACATGGTTACAAGTGTGACCTGTAATGCTTTGCTGAGTACAGCCTTCCAATTGTGCAACTGCCCATGCCATTGCCATGCAGTTAGAAATCTGTAAATTTAAAAATTTTGGTGCCCCTATGTCAAAGGGATTTTATGTACATTGTTTAAATTGAATACAATCCTGGGAAATTATTTTTATTTCTTACTTTCACACATCATACAGCTATTCTGGATAATATTGGTGCTGTGAAGTTGAAGGAATTCTGCAGTGTACTTTAGGTCCAGAGTTTCACTTCACATGTTCTTCAAGTTGTCACAAGAATTATAAAAGTCAAACATAACTATCAATTTACAATCAGATGTAATAATTAAAAAGATCAGTACTCACAGGGATAATATGTCAATATGTTGTTGTTCAGAATGATTTTTCAACAACAAATTAAGGAACATATTTTTAAAAAACAGATTTCAAGAATCTAATGGTAAGGAATGCTTTTAAAGCAATTCTGTAGAGAGCATTAAAGTTACTGGGATAAGCTTTGCTCGTATAAAAAAGACAGAATTCCACAGACTTATTGCAGGTGCTATTGCTTGCACTAGAGGAAACAAATATTAATTCCTATTGTTTATTGAAATGGTTTCCTTAAAAGTGGACTGAAGCAACAATTCTAAACTTCCCTTCTGAAGTGTACTGGAAAAACAATGGAAGTGGTAAATTACATAAGATGAATTTTTAAGGTTTCCCTGCAGTTCTTTCAGCTGTCTGGAATGGGCTGTGCATTTTTCCAGTGGTTTAACCATAATTACATGGGCTGCATGAGATACACTTACTAACTGTGTCCACTTCCCTTTAGTTCCTCAAAGAGAAGGTAAGCAGGACACCCTCCAGGGTTCTTCATGGGTTGTGCCAGAGGTTCTGAGTCTCATTTCTTCCATCTCTAAGTCCCTTTTTGCTGGCCAGTTTTTCACTGCCTAATGTTGCTTTGGCTGTTGTTTGTACCACCACAGCTTTCCAGGGCACTGGAGGGGGAGTTTGGGCATTTTGTTAACAGAACATGCAGATTTATCAGTCTCCTTTTTAATACCCTAAAGAAATAAATAGGATTAAATTCTTGTTTTCTTGGGGAACCATCTTTAAATAATTCAAGTGAGTTATCTTGGAAGAACTTGTAGGTGGAGGAAATAGCATTGAGTGTCATTGCTTCCCCACAGCCCAGGCACTGCCTGGCTTTCCCTTGAGGTAGAGCTGCTGTGGTCCTGATTTTGCACCAGTTTCTTTTACCTCTGTCATTTTCTGTCATTTCAGCATCTTGATGATGGCAGTGAGTGCAGTTTAGTGCACTTAAATACATAGGTAGGAACTTCAGTGATGGTAAAAAAATGTTCTTTTAAAAATAAGACATGAAAAACAGACTATAATATAGCAACATTTTATTTTCATGACAATCTGTTCCTCTGAAGGGCATTTCCAATAAAATTATCTCAGATCTTTTGTCTAAACTGTTGCAATGATGTTAATGCTGGGAACATTTCTGTAAGAACATACACGTGGATGGCTTTTAATAATGCTAAAAACATCTAGTGAAAAACTGTGCAGTACAATATTCATGTCCCTTTATTTACATGAGAAATTAATGCTATTGCTGATTTTTACTGGTGGCAGTGACATTCTGGGTAGTGTGTCTGTGCTGATGTATCCCTGGGAATATTTTGGGTAGGTCATTAATAAACACATGGTTCCTTAATTATTCCCAGCATGACATCGTGGGTTAGGAGGCTACAAATAGATTTTGGATTTCTCAGTTCTCTTCTCCTTCCTTCTCCTTCCTCTCACAGAATGCAGTAGAAATGAGTGCTTGGGAACACTGTAATGTTTTCATTCTGAAGTGTAGATGAGGATTCCCAGGATTTCAGAGTAACCTGCCTTAAATAGGTCTTTTGGGGAGGATGACTCTACCCAGCTCTCTGAAGGATGGTATAACCCATGCTTTTTAAAATACTTTGTAGATCTGTTCTTCTATTTTCTTTCTCTAAAATAGGGGGATACATTAAATAATCTTTCAGTGATTTGTCTTAGCCTAATTCAGGCAATTAAAGGCAATCAAGGTTATTGTATTCTGCCTGGATTTGAAATGTGCAGTTTGTTAACAACATCTAATTTTTAACACTATCACCTACAAAATAACCCATGTGTTTGTGCCTGCAGAAGTCACAGCAATTGTGGTAAACAGACTTTTCATCTGCTCCCAGGTTGTGCAAAAGTATTTCCACCTCTATTCATACTGAAATAACTGAGGGATTTATTCCTTCCTTCTCTTCCAGTTCTCAGTCTTTATTAACAAATAATGTACCATGAAGCCCCTTAAGGTGTTTGAATCTATTGTATGGTTTGTATTCTCTGCACTTTCTGCCTGAAAGTGAAGGATCTCTTCAGAGTTTTTTTCCTCAAATAGCAAATCCTGAACTTACTTTACACATGAGTTCTGTGGGTAAAAGGAACCTGAGGAGCAGATCAACATCTTTATCTTGGTCCCTCACTTTTAAACATGTATTATTATCCAGCTCTTAGCCTTGAAGCAAGTAGCTTCTAAAACTGTTTCCTTTTCTTGGAGTATAATTGAACTCTATATCAGATAAATTAAAAGAAAAACCCTAACCCTTCTGTTTCCAACTTTACCTACCCTTATGTGAGGTTTTTCTTTTTTTTCCCTTGTCTCAACAAAGAGAGAAAACTCAGTAAATTCCAGAAGTGCCTGTATGTCAATACCATGTTTCTTGTAAGGAGACCTGTTTTTTAAACCTTCTGGATCTTTTTGATGGGGATTGCTTCTTTAGACTGTTGGGATTTCAGGTATGTTTGAAACATCTTCTAGTCTAGGTGCATCCCTGCATAAATATTAGAAAGTTTTTATTCAGAACAGAAGCTCAGGATGAAATGAGACCTGGCTGGTAGTGGCACCAACCACATCAATCTAGAGAAGGCAAGTCCTTGAATTTTTGAACTTCAAAAAATGATCTCTTTTGGAATGCTGGTATTGGAGCAGATCACCTCTTTGTTGGTGGGTTTTTTGTTTGCCAGGTGGTGTTGGTCTCTGATCTTCATCAGTCTGTTGCCAAAGCTGAGCTGGGGCTGGGGGAGAGAGGTGTTGCAGCTAATCACTTGCACAATCTGGGATGCAGGAGCCCTGTTGTTCTGCTGCTCATGGTTTGCCAGTAATCCTGCTGCTGCTCCTTTGATTTTTGTGCATGGTGGGCTCTTTATAGTCTGATGCACTTTTCTTCCCTCATTAGGAAATTACCTTTGTGAGATTAAAAGTTACAAATACTGTGCACAATTTCTTTCTTCAGAAGTGGAAGGTATCACACAACATATATTTCCCTAGCATCTTTCTCTACACTTTGTTCAGAGTTAAGTAGCACCAGAGACCTGGAGTGGGAATACTCATACCCTTTCCTGATCTTGTGGCTAGTCTCAGTTACTGCTGCTTGTTAGGATGGTGGATATCACCTACATTAGATGGGAAGAATTCCATTTCTTGCTTGAGGCTACTAAAAAGTGTTCAGGTGCCACCTGGTAACTCAGTGTTATCCCTGACAATGACTTTCAGGACTAAAGTGCATTGGTTTTCTCTGCATAGGAAACTTTATTAGAGGTAGGCTTTATTGAATTATCCACTTCTCTATGTGTTAGAAGTAAAAATCCTTCTGGGAGTTGGGAAACTACCCTGCTGTATTGACTTACATCAGCTTTCTATTTGTGAAGTGTTTGGATTGAACAAAAATTTGGGATTGAACTGCTAGGTTGAGGTGGTTTCTGTGATTAAAAGGTGTTGATAAGGTGATAGCTTCAGGCTTTTGCTCTGCTTCTTAAAACAATTCCAGGAGACTTAGAAGATGTTGAAGACTGCTCTTGGAGCTGGTTGTACCTGATATGTTTAAAAACTGTAGTTCATTTTGTGAGTAGTGTATAGCATAAGAGTTCTGATTCTTACCTAGAACCAGGGTTTTGAAAATCCTGAAAATTTAACAGGAAATGCATAGAATTCTCTAGGAACGGGTAAAACAGATCACAGGACATGAACCACAGCACTGTGCTATAAAAAAAGTTACACTGCACACTTCTGTCAAGGCTTTTTATGAGACAAGAATGAAGAGACACTGTGCATGAGAGAGATTATTTCAGATGCAACTCTGAAATATTTTCATCCCTTAAAATTCTCCTGAAGCTGAAAGTTTTGCAGTCACTTACACTGAGACCAAGGGCAAATTTTACACTAATATTTGTAACGCATCGGTTCTGTTAAGCTTGAAGAAATACTGAGAAACCTCAGAGAAACTAGGACAGCCAGCTCTCAATGCTGCTGAAATACAGGATAGTTCCATAAGAACTTCTCTCCATTGTTAGGATTTCTTGCCTCTTCTTCCTTTTGTGTGTCTGCTCATCGCAAGGGGCAGATAAATACTGAACTAGGTGTAACTAGTTTTTACAGGTTGTTAGTTATAAAGACTTGAGGGATGAGTTATAAATACTTGAGGGATGAGAACTTCATCTCCATCAGTTGTGACTTCACATGGAACCAAAAATAATTGTGCATAATACTCTGTGTAGGGCTCAGGACCCACCTGCAGTGAGAGCCTCTGGTGCACTGAGAGCTTTGTCCTTCAGCCCTTCACATGATTGTGAAGGAAGAAAAACACCATCAAGCAGATCACATTGATATTAATGATAAAATCCTAAATTCCAGAGGCATTTGAATGCTGATGCTAAGGTGGTACCAGTCTTTCTTTCTCAGCATAAGTGTGGTTGTTGAAAAGAAGGTAGGCTGGGTGCCATTGAGGATGGTGGCCTCTGGGTATCTACTCACCAGTATCTGTCATAGCAGAAGTTCACAGCAAAAAAAATTGTCTGCAATTAGCCTTTAGCCAGTTAAATTAGTAACTCATCTCTGATAAAGTCTTACATGGATGAATACTCAGAATTGGACACTTCATTAATTAGATTTTTAATGGACTCTTTTTCTGACATACCATTTCCTCAGAGAACACAGATAAAATGAAACTCTTTTAGAATAAGTGGTGGAAGTCTTCAGAAAATAGAAAAGCACAGTTCCTTGCTGAAAATAATCCATGTCAGTCCTTAGAAACTTCCCTTGCAGGCTTCGTGATGCCCTTGTATGAGTTAAACAAAACTCTTTGTTTAACTTTTGTCTTTTTATATCCTTCAGTTACTGTACTAAAAGCTTTTGTGCATCTAGGTAAGCATAAACTTTGCAAAGCATTTGATATTTTCTTTGCATCATTTTTATTCTACATACTTAAATTATTTCCTGTTATTTTTACATTTAGCTCTGAGTGCTATTCTAGGTTTAGCAGTGAGACATTTGGCATCAAGTTTTATCATGTGAATGGTACCATAATCTCATATTTGAGATTACATGTTGCGAGGGACAGCCAGACCCTGGGACATGGGGACACAGCTTGCTGTTTTCCCTAAAATACAGTGGGGTTTTTTCATGTCTTTCATAACTGCCCGGCATTAACTTCCTCATGAGGGAGCTGATCCTGCTTGTGATACATTGCATTTTTTAGAAGACACAGTCAAAATTTAAACTAGGAATTAGCTGAAATGGGATTGATTGTATAACAGATCAGGAGAAAAGGGATAAATAGGAATCTTGAATAAATCTGTGAGAAAGGTGGCTGGAAATAAGAAGCATAGGAAATGTGAGGAAAGTGTGGAGGCTGTGTCAATATGAAAAAACTAACAACAGCTTGTGTAAGGATTGAGAAAAGCTGGTGACATTGTGAGTGGGGATGAGAATGAGCTGTGGTGGAACTTGGCAAGTCACACTGGGCATTTTGTGAATAATTTTGGGCAACCTGAGTCACTGGATCAGCCGCTGGAGAGGGAGGGGTTTTATGGCTGAGTGACACACGTGGACACAAGTGGGAAGTGCAGAACGTGCCAAGAGTGTAGCTGTACTAATCTGTGTGGTAACAGTACCCCTGATACCTCTTACATTTTGTGTTCTGTGTCATGGCTTGTAGAGATTCCAACTGATTGAGGAGAGTTAGAAACATGCTCTGTGTTTGTTCTGAAGATGAACATGGAGTGAATCATAGAGTGTGCTGAGTTGGAAGAGACCCCCAAGAATCATGGAGTCCAACTCTTTAGTCCTGGTCATCCCCAAGATTCACAGCATTTGCCCAAGAGACCCTTCTTGAACTCTGTCAGGCTTGGTGCTGTGACCACTTCCTGGGGACTCTGTTCCAGTGCTCAACCATCCTCTAGGTGAAAAACGTTCCTGGTGTCCAACATTAACCTGTCCTGACTCAGCTCTAGCTGTTCCCCTGGCTGCTGTCACTGGTCATGAGAGTGAAGAGATCAGTGTCTGCTCCTCCCCTTCTCACAAGGAGGTTGTAGACTGCAATGAGGTCTCCTCAGTCTCTTCAGGCTGAACAGATCAAATGACCTCAGCTGCTCCCATTCCCCTTCAGACCTTTCACAATCTTCATGGCCTCCTTTGTCTGAAACTTCATGTCTTACCTTGTGGTGCCCCAGGCTGCCCCAGGTCAGAGCACAGAGGGACAATCCCCCCTTGCCTGACTCCCCAGGGCATGGCTGGCCCTCCTGGCTGCCAGGTCACCACTGACTCACATTCAGCTTGCCATCCATCAGGACTGCCCACAGCTGCTCTCCAGCCTTTCATTCACAGCCAGGGTGGCCCTGTCCCAGGTGCAGAGCCCAGCCCTTGGTAAAGTTCATGTGGTTGGTGATTGCCCAGCTTCGTGCTCTTCAGTGAGGGAGGGATGCCATCCTTCTCACTGCACCTAGCAAAAGCTATCTCTGCCACCTGATTAAAATTTATTATCTTTAGTAGTCCCTGTGAAGCTATGTGGACTTTTTTTCCTTCTTTTTAAGTTTTGTCATTTTACAGCTCTAAAACTGAAGTATCTGAAGTGGCTCCTCAGCTCTAAGGTTAGCTCTGGTTCACTTCAGCTGGGAGCATGACCAGGGTTCAGGTGTGTGCTTCTGCAGAAAGTGGCTGAGTAGGTCAAGCATGCAAGAATGTACTCAAGGCTTATTTACAAATTTCAGTGCCAGAACTTTCCAAGGACTGATCCTTATCTCACAAAATTATCTCATCAATTGTGTCACTAAGTGACAAAATACAAATTGTCACTTAGTTTTGCTACTCACAGATAAGGCTTTTTGTTGAAAACAAAACACTTCTTGGGGAAGACATCTTGATTTTTGCTGTTGAAAGTATAAATGTGTCTTGCAGGTAAAGTAACTGTTATGAAATTTTTATTCATTTATAAAGGAAAGATTTTTAGGAAGAGATTTTTTTTTAATTCAAAAGTATTAGGGCTGTTAAGTGTCCTAGCTTCAAAGAAGCACACCTGTAAGTTTGACAAGTCTAATTGTACAGGAGAAATCTAAAACTACTCAAAATATATTTATCTTCTAAAAAGTTCCACAGACAAAGTTTGACAATTCTTCTATCCCAGACAGTTTAGATTACTACTTGTAGTTATTAACTCAGTGGAAGCATCTGATATTTCTAGTTCTGCAAAACATTATTTTGATACATTACACAAAGCTGTCCAGTTTAATGTATCAGCTAGTTATTAATTTTATTATGTTATTAATATAAAATTTTTAATATAGATACAATAATGTTTTCATGTTGTGTATGCATAGATTTTGCCCCACTTGATTTATGTAGTGAGAGCTGTTCCAGATGTAACTACAGCCACTTAGAGAAGTAGTTGTATCATTGCAGTTTAATTTGCTGGTGTAGGCAAGAACTGCAAGTATTTTACTTCCACTGTCATTGAAGACTGAAGGTGATCTGACCATTTACAGGAATTTTGCCTCAAATTTTTTGCTCACCAGAATTAGTTTTTAAAGAGAGCTCATATATAAATACGAGCCTGAAAAGCTGAACATTAACTATAACTGGACTAGAGCAAGTGCTTCTTTCAAGTCACCAAGATTTTGGAGGGTAAACTTCCAATTTTCATTCAAAAAAGCTGAGGAATATGTTACTTCAGCTGCTTAATATTGGGAAGAAAAATACCTTTTAGTAAAAAACAAACCCAGCTTTCTGTGTGTGCTGGCAGATGTGTATTTTCTACCATATGTACAGTAGGTCTTTTTCTCTGCCTGTTTGTTTAGAATGATGGCAAACATGAAAATACTGTAGCTATTGTATTAAAATTTTATATTTTGAACTTTATCACTTTAAAATAAGATCCTCCAAAGAGAGTCATAATAATCTTATAAATTAGTAGCTGTAATACTGCTGTAATTACTGTAACAGGGTAAAATGAATAGATGAAAAAAATGGAGCTCAGAATCCTAATATTAGCAGCATATTATTATATGCTGGGGAAATCAAGTCTAAATAATGATACAATACTTTTACACTTGAACTTCTTTTTATAGCTGACTTCCTTCTCTCCAGGATAGCCTTATTCAGCTTTTTTTTTTTTCCTGTGTCAAGATTTAAGGAAGGAGTAGCTGTGATACATATTCATAATCCTCAGAATTTGGATAGAAAGACCTTAACACTTAGCCAGTGCTCCTTGAGATCTATTTTTCATCAGAGGTTGAGGTTCCTACTGGCTTTATTAATAATCACTACCCTCAAAGACTAAAAAAAGTCTGAGTGTCATCTTGGGATTCAGTGAAGAGCTGATACTCCACCCCTCCCTCCAGCCTTCTGTGGGAGGCACTTGTCCCAAGTAAAACATTCTCCTTTGAGAAGGAAATGGTCACCATTTTTTAATATTTGGAGATATGTAGCACAAATTGATGTAGAGATGGTATTCATGTGTAATTTCCCACTTAAATACAAGTTTAATGGGAATCCCAGAAGTTCAAATGAGTTCAAACTCAGTGGTGTTCCAGATATGTAGCCATTATAAAAGTAAATATTATAGTAAAGCTAAAAGTTCTAAAAAGAAAATAGTTTGTCTCCTTTTGTCTCTGTTTTCCAGTGCAAAACACATTTAAAAAGCCATTTTCACTGCAGAGATGATCTCATGTTCTGGGTCTTTTTTTTTTCACCTGTTCCCTCACTAGAGCAGTAGAAGAGTGTGAGAGCTTTGCTAAATTCTAGGGCTTGTGTCTCTGTCCTTGGAGGTTTTCAGGCTGAACCTGGATAAATCCCTGAGTAAGCTGCTCTGACTTCATACCTTTGAGCAGCTGATTGACCAAGAGACTGGAGATTTCTTCCAGCCTGACTTACGCAGTGTTCCTGGGGTACTGGTTCAGTAATTATACTGAATTCCTGTTTTGCTAAAGCCAGCAAAAAATCCTACTGATTTAGGATTCAGCTGTCCATATGTGACATAAGGAACTGATCTTGAAAATAGACTAAAGAAAATAGAACTTTTGATTATTTTTCTGGCAGCTTTTAACATGCTTGAGGAAATGCACATTATGTGGATTGGAAAGGATTCATGTTTAGTGGGTCTTTTTTTTAGAGATGCTAAATGTCTCATCATTCCCTAGGAACTAACAGTATGTTAGAGTAATCATCTCTGAAATTTCAGAACTTCCTGTGTCCTACAAGCTTTAAAACCTTGTTGTAAATAAGATGGAAGGTGTGATTGTGTGCTGTCAGCATCTTTAAAGCTTCTGCTGATGTAGTAAGTGAGGTAAACCAATACCTATTTATATATATATATATATATATATATATATATATGAACTAAATATATGTAATTGTAAATTGTTATAGTTTTAATATAAACATCTGTAATGGCCCCAGTGGCACATTTTATCACCTTAATACTCATTTGCTGCTTTCTTTTTTGTCAAAATTATGCAGTCTTGGAAAAGACTTGGCAGGTTGTGTTGTAAAGCTGTAAAAACCATGCACAATTAAATTGAAAGTGTTTGCTTTCAAAGAAAAAATAAGAAGAAAAAAGTAATTTAGGCAGATGCTTTACTCCATTGACTAGAGCAGCCTAGATTTGTCTGGGTGCATTAGTGTTCCTGAAGCTGCATTTCTCTAGATCACATTCCCAGCTTCTCCAGAGAACCCTCTAAGTAGACCTGCTGTGTTTGCAAAAATAAGCCTTTACATCCAGGTGAAATGGGTGTTACCTATCTTTTTTTCGTCTTTTTCTTTGAAGTAAGAGCTGGTTTACAGAGTATGTATTTCACTCTTCATTCCCACACCTTTTCCTGACTGTAATGTCTAAACCAAAATTATTTAATTTCTGATTTAGGCATTTTAACATAAGACTGCAAATTACTAAATATTATTTTGAGACTGCAGTTATGTTAAAAATATATTTTAGAAGTTGTTTTGTCTTAAAACATGAAAAGTGCAGGCCAGATTTGTCTTGGTGTTTTTACTACAGCTGTGTTTAGGAGTAACCAGACATTTCAAAACTTGCAGACAAAATTCTCCCATTTGAATTGTAATAGAGAACAAGGTACAGTTGCACATGGGAAGTACAATCTGGACAGCTCTGAAGCCTATTTCTGTATAGCTTAGGTCCTTCCAGTTGTTGGCAAGATATCTCTGTGTTCTAGGGATTCACTGAGCCTGTAGCTTGGTAGAGTGCTGGCTGTTACTGCTTGCTGTTTGTGTCTGGTCAAGAAGAATCTGCCTTTTCTTTGTCTGCCTTCTGTTCTTTCTTACCCATGCATAATTCATAGGCAGAAATAGTGCTTTTAATTAGACCAGCTGATACAGTCAGAGAAAAGAGTAGGGTTGTTTGGTTTTGATTTTTTTTAAAGGCTAGACCAGCCCTTCTTAAGGATACAGAAACTTGCTTATTTCAGGTCAGCTGAAGTAGTTGGATAGTAAGATGCATTTTTCCTGCAGATGTTGCTTTATGCCCTTAAATCTTCAAGCAACAACTCTTTGTTGCTTCCCTAGGAGGGACTCACCTACTTAAAATGACTGTGAAAGGTTTTTTTCTGTTTAGCAATACAAAAGCATTATTTTCTTGGCTGCTTTGCTAAATTCAGCCCTTAGGAATATTGATAATATTGATGAATATGGATTACCCTTGAATGCCATTCTCCTTTTGGAAGTCCCTGTTCTCCAGAGACTTACAAGTGAGCACATGGTGTTACAATTACGAATGTAAAACACTAAATTCAACTAGACAGAGTTTTTTTTATTACATTTAATTACTCTGCAATTCTTCTTTGGGCAAAGGTAGGTCCTTTGTTTCACCCTACTCCTGGTTTGTCAGGAATATCCCTTGCTTCTAAAGGAATGGAGGAAGAAAAGCTCATTCCAGCTACCCAAGCAGGTTGGAGGTGTCATTTCTGTAGTATGTATTGCATTTGCCAGCAGTTTTAAACAGGGCTTTCCTAAAAATGCAATCAGGAACTTTTGTGCTTGTACTGATTTAGAATTCCTGTGGTCACATAAAACTGGAGCTTTAAATAGCAGGTGCACTGCTGCCAGCCATGTTTGGAGGGATGCAGCCACCCCTTCCTGGCTGGAAAACACGTGCTGCTTGCTCACAGGCTTTGCACACACTGCCTGATGCTCTCCCCTGCCATTTTCTGTTCCCTGCATCACAGAATTCTTCAAGGATTATCCAGTCTTTGTCCCTAAGAGCACTTAGTGTGGGTGTTCCAGTCTGCAATTTCACACAAGGATGTCTGTTCCCAGTAAGCTTGGCTAGAAATACTGGCACTTAGAAGCTGCATTATTTCCTGCACAACTCTGTCATCTCAGGCATCATCCCTTTCCACAGGTGTAGCAATCACAGTAGTTCAGTGAAATTCAGAGGAGGTTCTGAGTCATGGGGGTTTATTCCACAGAAGTGACTTACTAGATATTCCACAAGTTTTTTTAACCCGTTGTACAATATTTATTTACCAAATTAATGACTTGTTCCAACAGAATGTTGGTATTTGAATAAGTTCTTTTAAAACTTTTTTGTAAGATGGGTTAACTTACTTGGTAAGTAAGTTAACTTACTTTATTTTGTAAGTAAGGAAGGCATGAGGCAATTTTTCTGAGAAATTCTTGGCAGCAGCAATTATCACAAATAACTAACAAGCAAAGTTCGTTATTGGTGTATGAAAGGGAACAGTGTGGGGAATTTAAATTGGAATTTAATTTGACATAAAGTGCCATATTAAAAACCTTAGAAATTAATGTTTCATTTATTAGAATGAAGAGTATCAGAATGTTTTTTCCTGATGTATCTACTCCTTGCAGTCCTTGCACAGGAGGAACTCAAGCTTAGGGGTGAGGAGGTAATTAAGTTTTCAGTTTGTTACTGTCCATGGCTCTTGGATTGCAGTTACTGTCGGCTGGACATCTGCAGGGCTGGCAATGGTCACCCAGCTGCTCCAGGTGATGTGGTCTGCTCTCCAGATGTTTTGTCCTAATTCTAGTTCCAGTCAGCCTGAACAAATTACGTGCTAGTGAAAAATGATAAATTGCACTAATAATTCTGAAAATCTGTCCCCCTTAAGAAAAAAACTTTAATTCACAGAAGAGCAGAAAAGCCTTCCTCAAACCACTTGATAGATGATCAGGCTCTATAATTTTATATAACAAAAACTTCTGGGGAGGTTTACTCCTTTGTACATGATGCAGGACTATTTCCTGCTGCTTTGCCATGCATGTGTGTCATGCAGACTGCAGAGCTCAGTCCCCAGTGCTTTGTGTGAGTGCAGTGATCCAAGGGCACAGGGAGATCAGGGCCCTGCTGCTGCTGCAGTCCTCCAGCAGAGTAAGCTCCTGTTTGTAGGGTCAGGTGTTCCCCCCTCTCCCCAGTGCAGTGCTGCTTGCAGCTGCTCACCTGCCTGGCACACTGACTCTTGTAAAGCTGCATCTTGCTAGCAGCAGATAATTCACATGGGAGTGTGTATTCCAAACCGAGACCAGCCTGATGGAGGTGTATTCTGTGTACTGAAGCAATAACTGTATTTTATTTGCACTGAAAATAAACTGTTGACATGGGATTATACCTGTTAAAGCTTCTTTTTTTTTTTTTTTTTTTTTTTGTTAACTTTTTAAGGTTAAAAATGCACTTTCCTCCCCAATACAGAGTTGCTGTGTTAACAGAAATATTTAAAAAATCAAAGTGTAAATTTGGCAGCGCTTGCCTCATTTGGCCAACAGATATATATGGGTTTTTTCAGTTTCCTCAGTGGCTTATTTCAGTAGCAATGACATGCTCTTACCTAGTCTTCCTTAAACAGAAATTATACCATCTTCTCTCACGACAGTCATCTTTCTTTGGTTTGTGCTTATGAGACTATGTATGGAAATTAATCTGTGCAAGTGAAGAGGTGACTTTTTCCCTGCCTCCTGCACAGCACTGATTCACTTAATCAGCAATTTTATTTTATGGAAGATTTCTGAAGTCCAGTTTCCTAGAAGATAAATCCTGCACATTCCTCAGCTTAGCTACAGACATCACACACAGCCCTGTAAAAAGTGTTTTATTTGAGAAAGCACAGATCAGTTCCTCAGGAGAGCAGCCTCATCCTGGCCATGATCTCCCCCTCATTATTTTTGTGCTTAGCCCACTTCCTTCCTTCTGCCTGTTATTTTCCAAATTTCCCATCTTCCCAAGAGCACTTGCTTTTTAGCTTTTCCTGTCTCTGGAGCTTCATATATGAACCCAGTTCATTGTGGTTATGGGAACTGGTTTGTACATTTCTGAGACTGGAAAGGTATTTTGTATTTTCTTCCTTTCAGTGTGTGTAAGATGAAAAATTTTAAAAGCTGCTACAGAAAGCACTGAGAGAAATCTAAAGATTCCTTAGGAAAAAGCTTCTTTCTGAACCACATCATCCCAGTAAACACTTCTCCTTTTTTGCCTTTAATTTTAACTTTATCATATAGTTATGTTTTCTTTTGGAGGTTTGAGCCATTTTTTACACAGTTGCAGATGGTTTGAAGTTTAGCAGGTACCTTTTGTGGTGCTGGTTTTGTATAATAAATGCTCCAAAATCCAGACAAAAAAAGCCCTGCAGATAACTGGTTAACATTTTCAATTTGTATTTGCAGAACGGTGATAATTAAAATCTCTGGTATTAATATTCCTCCTGTGGTGCTTATCCCATATCAAAGAAGACTGAGTTAAAATTCTGCAGGCAAGATCATTGTTTTAGAAAAACTGAAAAGTTTCTTTTTCTCAGTGTTGCTGAAGAGATGGTCAAACTTCTATTTTTGTTCTGTGTTCACTTACAGATAGATGGACATTCTCTGTTTTGGCTGTTCTTTTGTCCCTGTCACATGACTTTTTATGTATTCTCTAGAATTTTGGCTCTATGTATTGTTTAGAATTTTTTATAATTTTTTTTTAAAAAGCTCTAATATAGCTTTAGTTCATAAAGTGCTTCAGACAAACTTATTTTTCCTCAGAGTGCAGGATTTTTGACTAACCAAGTTTCTGTTTAAATATTTGGAAAATTTTAGTTTTGAAATATTAGACAATGTATCTGCTGCTAACATGGAGGGGTGTGCAATAACAGCCAGGAGCTGTTGGTGTAGCACTGAGATTGAATATTTTTCTGCTTCTGAGCAGCAATTTTCCTGTTCTAATCAACATTTTTTCCTGTGGAAGCTCTGATTCATGAGAAGGTAACACTGCAGTTACAGTTGCAGTAAGCTTTTAGAATTCTTTCCTGCCAAATTCTGCATAATTTCTTTTTCTTATTTTGGGAATTTGTAACATGCTGCAAGGTACATGTCCCTGTAGACTCAAACACAAATTCAGTTATAACCTGCATCACAGAGGGGAACAATGTTCATGTCTTGGATGATGTTTTTACTCCTTTGAGGCTGGCAGTGAAAAAATCTAACTGCTAGTGACTTCCAGAAGCACAGAAGGGTTGGAAGAAGTATTTAGTCTCTCCATAGCTTGATGTGCTGGGATGTGTTTGATTCCTGTCTCCCCTGCTCTGGTTTTGGAAGAACAGTCTCTAGTATGTTGTCATAGGACACCTGTGTCAAACCTATTTTTTTTTTTTACACTAAAAAGTAGCAGCAATTTTTTTTCCTGCACTTTAAAAATTGCATCTCTCTTGTTTTGTTCACATCTCTGTGTGATGTTAGTAAATGAATCTGAGGACAGGATTTTCCACAAATTATTGCCAGTACTTTTGTTTGGAAACCTACTTAAACTGGTGATAGCCCCTTTGCCTTTCTTCTCATGCCCATATATGTTATCTTTACATGTTCTCCATATCTTTCCCCCTGGTTTTGATATATCTGAGTTACTTAAATATTATTTGGATTGTTTTATCCCATTTCTTCCTGTTGACATCTCTCCCTTTCTTTGTTAGGTTTTATTGAACAAAATCCCTGGTAAGTTTTGAACATCATATTTTTCCCTGTCTCTCTATTGAGTCTCATGTGAAGAGCTTTGGTTTAGATCCATTCATGTGCTTGTAGACTTTAAAATGATACATGGGGATGCACAGAATTTTAGACAGCTTCATAAATACTTGTGCAGCCACACTGCAAAATAGTTGTTTAATAAGGGACCTTTTTTTAGAACTGAAACAGAAATAAAAGAGATTTGTATTTCTCTACTTACTTAGGAACTGAAGTGTTATTTTTAAATCTAAAAGAGGGAAAGATTTTCTTAAGTTTCAGAATTAGTAGGTGGCAAGAAAGAGAGGACTGGGAGTGTAGTGGTGATAGAGGAAAGTCAGGAAAATAAGAGGAAATGAGATCACTGATGGTGCAGAAATTTAAAGCAAGACAGAAAACATTCCTTGTTTCTGTCTCTTGCCTGACCTCATCTCTGCTGCTTAAAATTTCAAATGAAGGGTTTCTCTCTCTTAGGTGTCTGCAACAGTATTCAAATCATTGTTTGTCTCCTGCATTTCAATTACACTTTTTCACTGAGATTGTTTTTTTTTTTTTTAATTTTGCTGTGTTTTTTCTCATTAGCCCCAAAATCACAGCTAAATTAAACATGCCTGTATGGTAGTGTGATATTACATGTGATAATTACATGCCAGATTTTTTTTCTGTTTCAGTTCATGGTACTCTATTCATTAGGTGGGTTTCTGTCCCTGTCACTTTTCACTCCTTTTGTATTTCAGTGCCTTGAAAATTGGCCCTTTCTGCTTGAGATGAGAATTCTGTCTGCTCAGAAAGAGCAGTGCTTTGTAACTCAGTGGACCTGCTGCTTCCCACTTTGCTCAGCCTTGGTGGCATTGCCAAATGCAAAGAGCAAATTGAATGGTCTCTATATTCATATCCCTTCTTGGATCTTTTACACTTGCTAAATTGGATTATTGACTGACACAAATCTTTTCCTGCAGCCTAGATAATAATCTTTCTGTCTGCCCCCTCACCTCACCCCAGGCTCATAATGATGAGATGTTTTGTGTTGATAAAGTGACTGTCAGAAATAGCTTATGTGTATTTTTTGGCTGGCAAGAAGAAAAATAGCATTTCTGTAGAAGTGCTGTCCCTTAAAAAAGAAAAGAAGGCACCTGGCTGGACATGTGCTCATCTGGGTCTGGCCAGATGATCGTGGCTGTCTTTAAATGTCATTTAATTGACTGGCAGGTGACAGTTCTTCTCTCAAAGGGATATTGAAAAGGTAGGAAGCTGCCCTCTTGTCTTAACCATGAAAACACATTGAAAGCTCTTCTTCCAGTTAAAGAATATCAAGTTAACTGAAAGATCTTGGTAGTCCTTCTGTGTTGGGTGTTTTTATTAAGAGATTCTGGGTTCACTTGGCAGAAAGGGGATATCAAGAGAAGACTTCGTGTAACTTCTTTTACTGAGATCTACAAATACTTTTTTTAGTTTTTGCATCTTGCTGAGAGAATTCTCTGGCCATAAAAAAACCCACACAGGGGTTTCTTTCAAACTTGAATTAACTTCTGAACTAGGTATTTGGGCTGTTCTTTTCTCTTGCAACAGCCATAATCACCATCAGAACTCAAACGAGTATCCAGCAGGATGTTAAAGGAAATAATTACTGGAAATAAATGCTAATGGTTACTCTTAGATTTTCTGGAAGTCTTTGTTCTCTTCCCAGAGCTGGGAGCTTATTCTGATTTTACCACTTATAACCTTGACCAAAATTTTGGTCAAAGCAGGGAGGCAAGGAGGTACTAAACTGTAAAGTGTCTGCCCTGATTTCCTTCCTTTCCCCTCTGTTAACTAAATTGCCAGGCTGAATTTTGGGATGCACCAAAGTTCCTTTATTAGCTTCAAGTTAATTTCAAAATACATCTAAATTGATACAGTGGTTTTGGCATTCTTTCTTTGCATTACTTACTGTAGTTTCAGTAAAACTATCAAACTTTGTGTCAAAAAGTGTCACCAACTTTTTGTGACACTTAAAGGTGTCACACAGGTGTGACAGGCAAGGGCTTGGTAGAAGAGTGCTGGTGGTAAGGTGGGGATTGTGACTCCCTGTTGCCAGGAAGTAACCACACCAAGTCATCATTTTCAGGAGTTAGTGACCAGAACTAGTTTCTTAGTATGTGTTTAGAAAACCCCACTGAAGCTACTCTAGGTTCAGTTCATCTTGGAATCCCATCAGTTCCTGGAAGCTTGGCTTCAGGCACCAGTTTTTAACTCATGCCTCACTTTGTTCTTGGTTCATAAAATACAAATGTGTGTTCTGACTGTTCAGTGGTTATTACTTTGACATAAACTGTCACTGTGAGGCTTCAAATCATTTGATATTCTTATCAAAATTAATTTTTTCTGGCTTGGCTTTTTAAAGTTGATGATACAGCTCTAGGCAGACTTCAAAACTTTTGTTCATGTTTGGAGAACTTGACTGGGAACATTTTCATTTGAAAAATATTTGGGTCTGTTTTTACAAAACAATATACTGCCCAGCAAATTGATTTTGTACCCAGATATGAGGCCACAAAGCTACTGAAATGACAGATTCATGATTGCCAAAATGAGGGAGTTGGGGTTTGGCTCCTGTCAGATGTTGATGTTATGAAGCATGAGAGATTTTCTTACAATTGATGTTCATTTTTTTAATGTTTCTTGTGCAATATTTTTCTTATCATTAAATGTAAATGCCCTTGTAAATAAATATTTTCTGTCAATGAAAAGCAAGTGTGTTGCTGCTTTCAAAGTAGGCTGGCTAATTTTTTAACACAAAAGAACATCTAGTCCCAGCTACTTTACAGGTAATGTAAACAGCAAAAAAAAAAAAAAGAAAGATTCCACCTTTTGCAATTAAAAAAACTTCCTTTTAATTCTCTGATATGTACATGCAAAGAAATCATAAATAGCAATGAGAATTTTAGTAGATAGGTATGCAATGAGAATGAGAACTTTAGTAGATAACTGTGCCTGAGTGCAAAGTAGAATCCAGTCTGCATTTCATAAATAATTTAACTGGGAGGAAAACCTGTCTTGGTCCTTGAATTCAGCTGCATTACTGCTAAGCACTCACATTTCTATTTGAAATAAGAAGGTGTTGGAAGTTTTAATGGGGTGTATCTTCTCTTTTGACACTTTCTGCCCTTTTTTTCTCTGTCATTTCTTCTTAACTAGCTCTGAGCTTTCTAATGTTTTTTTTTTTTAAGATCAGTAGTGACTTTTTAAGTAGAAATAATGACTGCTGTATTGCACTAAAGCATTGTGCTGCATCTAAAGCATCATCACATAGGTGCTCTCCCTCCCAGAGGTGCTCTTAATGATATAAATAGGGGATTAAGTGCATAAAATTGGTGCTAAGTTAAAATATCTGGATGCTGATTAGGCAAAATTAGTGACACTTTATTAATATTTTTATATACTAAAATAACTTAGTGTTGATATTTATCTGTTGTCAGTCTAGATAGGACTTAACTGTGACTTTTGATTAGAAATTGTGAAACATGCACATTTAATTGATTTTTTTTGTTGTTGTTGTTGTTCTCACAGAGAGAATGTTAAACAGCTTTTGACAGATGCTGGTCTCAGTCAGACATGTTTTGTCCTGATATGTTTTCCAGCATAAATAACCTGATTAGATGTAGGTAGGGATAAAGCCCAAAAATAACTTCAGGAATTAGAAAAAAGAGAATATGTCTAGAAGGAGAGGTATCTTTAGAGTGTTGGTAAACTCTAGCATGAACATAGTCAGTGATTAAAAAACATGGACCTGACACCACAGACCTAAACTAGCAAGCATCTTCAGCTCTGTGATTTTTGGTTCTGGTCAAAACAATTCAGTTCAGCTTTGGGAGTTGCTCAGCCTCAGTGAATGGAAGAATTTAAACAATCCCTCCAAGTTTAGCATTTGCATACCTAGAAACTTAACCCTTCATGACCTTCAGGTACACTGGAACTCAGCTGCTTTTCTTCCCCTTGCTGTAAAAAAACCCTTACAGAAGATACTGTCATTGAATTTCCACAGGTGTAAAGAATTCACTTTACTGGTAGTTATATGTCATGTAATAACTTTTATTCATTATTCTTACAGTGCATTTACACAATTAGCATTACATTTAAAATTTTTTTGCCGGTTCATTAGGGTTTTGTAGAATTCAAACTGTTCACTGATTGGTTTAAGTTTGGGATGAGCACATAGAAATTCTAAACTCATTTATGGAAACACTGATTACCTATTCTGGGTGATCTTGGGGAAGGTATTTTGTTTACCCACACCTGTTTCATTAGTGTTTAGTGATTATTATTGTTTCTTAAACTCCTCATTTCACAAATGATAAACTGTCCTATTACAAGAGCTCTTGTCTGGGAAGAAATTACAATTATAGAAGGGTAAAAAAAGAAAATTTTTCAACAAATACGAATTATGACCCTTCCTGTTGCTGAATTAGTGGAATACTAAGGATCTAGAAGATATCCCCTGTAGGTAGTTTAAAACTTCTCAGCAGTCTCTCTGCTGTTGCTCTAGATAACAAGTTTAATAAACTAGAAGAGAGCTAGACTGAGCAAACAAAGGACAGTAAAACTTCTGTTTGTGGTACAGAAGTCTGAAAGTAGGGTGGGAGGCATTCTTAATCCAGTGAAGACTAAAAGGAACTTTTCCCTTAATTTTTCATGCACCAACCCTCCCCCATGATGCTAAAAAGCACAAGCTGGCTGTGTATCTGTAGGGGGCGGGTTTCTATGATATTCATTCTTGGAGTGGAGAAGAGGAAGTGCAAGAGCTCCCAGGACACCTCTTGGGTGAGGACAGTTCATTCAGTTACTGAAATTAAATATAAACCTGCCCTTCCTGCTGAGCTGATCAGTGGGATCCAAACTGCCCAGGTTGTTTGAGGTGTGGGGTGCTCAGTTCCTCATTGAGCTGTGCATGGAACAGGGGATTTCTGGGGAGTGGGTGACTGCCACGTGACATTTCAAAAGCCTTTCATAAAAATGGAACAGAATAATGGCAGAATAATCCTATTTGCCTAATAGGCTGGAAGCAAATAGTAAATTCTAATGGAATTATGTAGAAAACTTAGAATTCCTTTCTGCTAACATGGTTCCCATTATCTTTGACTTGCAGGTCTCTTTTCTGTCCCTTCTTCCTTGCCCTCTCATTTTTGGGGGTGGAGAACCTTAGCTTGGTTTTTGTAAGACCTAATGCTGTTCAGTAGTTACTTTGACATAAACTGTCACTGTGAGGCTTCACATTATTTGATATTCCTATCAAATAATAATTTTTTCTGGTTTGGCTTTTTTAAAGTTGATGGTACTGGCTATAGTCAGACTCCAAAACATTTGTTTGGTTCATTTTTTAGAGGAGTTCTTTGCAGATCCCTTGGAGATCATCCTGTGCCAAGGCCCTGCTCTCTGGGAGGTGTGACGTTGTTTGGAGGACACAGAGAGCAGGAAGGTCAATGTCAGTGTGTGGTGACAAAAAAGCTGTGATTTAACCAGGCTGGCTGGGGGATATACAACTGTTTACTCCCCATTTAGAACAGAATTTTTAAAAATATCCAAACAAATAGAATTCTAAATGACAAACAGTATCATTGCAGTTTAATTATTGTTAATTCTTTAAAATATAAAAAGTTATAAATACCCATTTTCTTTGGAATGTGGGTGTAAAAATGTGAAGATGCCTTAAGACTGGCATCTTAGTATGTGTATCTACATTCACATAATTGCTGAGAAGGATCAAGAAATTTTCCAATATCATCTATAAAATTCTCTTTGAATTTATGTGCATTCAGAATGGGGCACATTCCATGGGGAAAGAATATTAAACAGGAAAGTTAAGCTACAGCAATAAACCTGATTTGTCTATAACTGCTATAGACAGTTGCAATATAAACTATATAGATATTTTAGACTGTAATATAGAGACAGTGATTCAAACCAGCTTTTTTACACTATAAGCTATGTTCAGAAAGTCATAAATGCAGAAATTAGTGTGAGGATGGGGGAAAAATTATGTCCTTATGTGTACTTTTCAGCCTTCTGACATAATTAATTTGATCAAATACCATTATACATAATCCTGTTATTCACTAGCCAGCATTTCTGTTCAGTGTCTTTTAAAGAACAGCCCTTCAAAGAAATTGGCTAGAAGTACTAACAGTCAGTATTTGAATTAAGAAGATTGTGACTAAGGGCACTCAAAGCATTTATTATGCATGTGAAAGGTAATAGTAAGGAACAACTTTTGTATCTGAGCTTTTCAAAGGGGCTACATGTGCCTGTCTTTGGTTTTCTGCAAATTTTTTAATGGTTGGACTAAGTTGTAGTAAGTAAAACCAACAAGTGTTTGTATATAGGTTTATGCTCAGACCTTCACTCTTGATTTTAATTTACTTGAGTTTCTCTAAAATCTTTGCCTTCAGTCTTTCATTTTGGTTTGTTTGTGGGCCTTCTATTTCCTACACAATTCACACTTTTCAATTCATTTATCCTTAAAGTGTCCCTACAAGACAGGGAGTTGATAATAAGGTCCATGCAAAGGAGAAGGAGTTGTTCAGAGAGGAATTCTCACCCTGCAGCTCTGAGCAGAGAGGCAGATATGTGTGTGTGACTGTTGAAATTACTGAGCAAAAGCTGTTGTCAGCAAACAGGGAATGTAAACTGCAGAGATTTGCATGAATTAAGGTTTTCTGAGCTTGGTGTCTGGGGACAAGAGGGTTTTGTACCATAGGAGAGGCTGATTCCCAGCACTAAGAACTGAAAACAACTGTGAAATAAAATCTGTGAGGTGGCTTTTTCTCTGGAATGTTATTTTAAATGTATTTTCTGCATCATGTGTCTCATTACAGATAATAGTGTGCCCATCTCTCAGCAGAAAGAAGGAAAAGCAATATACAGCGTCAGTTGCTTCAATTTTAAAAGAAATTAAGAAAGGTCTGATTAGATGATGCTGTTCAGTTATTTTGGTTATGTAAATGTTCTGAGTTAGTTCATCCCTTGTGAATAGTTTATTTAAAGCATAATTGTTGTAGGGAAAAATTAATTTTCTCTTGAGAAAGCTTCATTGCATTAGGAAACTAAAGCTAAGTGTGTGATGGTCCCATTTCTGCAGAGCTGGGGCTCAGAGGCTCTGTTGGGGGCAGGATCCATCACTGGTTAAATTAAAAAGGAGGGTCCCAGCTTTCCCCTCTGCTGCTATAATCCAGAGTGCACTGGTTGAAAGAAAGCTCTTTGCAGGAAATGCCAGTGACCTGTTTAATCATACGAAGGTTATAACAATTATGGGTTTAAATACTGTAAGTGTCCATGATCCCCATGGACAATATGAATGTGCTGATAGCCAAAAGCCTTTAGATAAGTGCCCAATGGTTTATCTGCTGTGGTTACAAGTTCTGAGTGTCCTGGGGTCTTCTCCTGCCTCTCAGCTCTGGGCCCATCCCAGCAGCCTGTCAGCCTGTGCTGTCTGTCACTGCCTCTCCCTTCTGAAGACTCTGCAAGGATGGGTGCTTCCATTGCTCTGTTTAACAGTGCCCATTCTAAACCTTATCTTTCTCAGGGTACATATTTGTGTTTGGGCTGGCTTAACTCAAGAAGAGCCTAAAGCAGGGCCTTGTTCAGAATGGCCTTTCACCAGCATCACTTGTTTTCTGGATGCAATCTTTTCCATCAAGCATAGTTAGCCCTATGTTTTCCTGTGCTTTTCCATTGCTAGTTGTCTTTGTTTCAGGAACAGCAACAGTGCCAATGTCACTCCATGCAGGTTGCAGATTTTTATGGTTTGCTGGGCTTGGTTTATTTCATATCTATGATGGTTCTCAAGCATTCTACTCTGAAAACATTTTCATATGGTTCAACCAAGTATTAACTTTAATGGGGTGTTTTTCTATGAGAGCCTTAAATTAAAATCCTCTCTCTCCCTGGGGACTGCATGACAACAACTACCCCCAGAACATCCTTAGCTGGAAATCTGCAAGCATGGATTCCCCTCTCCTGTGCAGGAGGAGCACTTTCTCCCTTACTCCTGTCTAAATTGTTGCTTCCAAATAAACACTGGGAAGCAAGATTTGTTCAGCATCCAGCTTCATGTTTTAGTTGAGAGATTTAGACACAGCAAATGCAGACAGTGCCTGTCACTTCTTTCTGCATTAGGAAAGCCAGAGAGAAAGGAAACACTACATCTCAGAGTGTCTTTTGGTAGCCCAGACCACCAGAGCACATTGATGGTCTTGGCAACTTGAAGCTCTTACCTGAAATCCCAAATATTCCAAAGACAGTTCTGCCTCCTGTGCCTGGGGAGGAGCTTGTGTTCCTTCATCTATATTGTCAGTCAGGTCTTATAGCTGTTCCCATATACTTGCCAAGGCTGGATTCATTTCTCCTTTGGTCAAGAACCTCTTCCCTGTCTGTCCTCTGGAGAGGAGGAAAGTTGCACACACTGGAGAGTGTGCTCTGCGTGTATGAATTTGCTTCTATTTCAAGATACAAGTATATTCTTTATTCTGATGCCAAAAGATTTTTGCTATTTTTATATTTTTCATATATTCCTATCTCTGTAGACTTATTGTATAGTTACATGGTTTCTCAGCCAGCATTCAGTACTTTTCCAGTACTTGTTAGACAGACACATTCCTGGAATCCCATTCTACTCTCTCTTCTTCATGAACCAAGGCCATTCTTCTGCTTCCCCATGTATGTAGACATGAACAGTGTGGGGCTAGGAGAAAGGGGGAGGCTTCAGTAGGAGGCTGAACCAAGGTGGGAATTACTTCATTAACTGTACTTTTAATTGGGGATTCTTGTCAGTTATGCTAATTTCTAAACTTATAAAAGTGTCATAGCCCTATATCATATGTGCATTTTGCAATAAGTGCACCTGAAGGATCCTTCAATAAACAGTAACCACCTTTATCCTTTTAATCTTTGGCTTGTGATTTCAAGGCTCAGAAGGGCATCAATTCCAATTTGATTTTTCTGTGGCCTCAGGAAAATTGCAACTGATGCTTATTTTTAATGTCTTGTCAAAGTGAGATCTGTGTAGAGACAGCTTGTGCTGCTTTAACTTGTGTGTTCCACTGTGTAGCAGAGCAGTCTGTGTGGGAGCTGTCTGACTTGATGGCAATCCTTAGTTTTTCCTGGAGAATGCTCCCATTCTTCCATGCCATTTATCACTTCAGTGCCTTCATGTTGCAGGCAGACCCTCCTTTCTCAAATTGCTTTTTTCTTCAGTTGCTGCATGCTGCCTCATTTTCTGGGATGGAATATTACTGTTGGCCCTGCCTTGAACTGGGCTGGTGTGGAGAGAGATTGGAGAAGGAAATTATTGCTTGTTATTTCATTCCTATAGTTAACCTCAGAAACCTCATTTTGTCATGCAGCAGGAACAGGCTTTTTTTTGGGTTTTTTTGGATGGATTTTAGCTCATCTGAACAGCACTGATTCTCTCTCAAGTTCACTCAATTGAAAAGGAAATTATATCACAAGGGTTTTTCTTTGCTAACTCTTAAGCATTGGAAAAACCTGAATCCCTGTAAACTGCTAAGAGATCACATCTCATATGGTTTCTTCTCATCATATACTAATTTAGTTTTCAGATCCATGGTTTAATTTCTTTGCTTATTTTCTGAGAGGACAGTAAAAGTACTGATAGGATAGGAACAAATAGTTATTTGCTTTATATTTTCTCAGTTTTTCACTGAAAGAGAAGTGTCACACAATCATTTTACCTCACCACCTCCATACAAATGCTTCATCGGTGCTACATTTAAAATACTGTGAAGTTGTCTAAGGGCAAAGCCTAAAGAAAAGTGCCAATTAAAACAGAAACTTCTTAGATAATTTTTCCAGTGAGCTTGATTTGAGGGCGTAATCTGAGGAGAAAATGCTCCATTAATTAGTGGGAAGGAAGGCAAGCTAAATAACTTGGAAGAGATTTTATTTACTTTATGTTTTGTAACCTGTGCTCTGTGATGTTTTTCATTCAGTTTTAAATTAGTGATAAGGTGTGCACCCTGTAACTTTTCAGTGTCTGTGAAATCTCAGAATGGACAATTTTTATCTTAACAGGCCATGGAGCAGATGTGAAATGTGTTGACTGGCATCCAACCAAGGGATTAGTTGTTTCAGGAAGTAAAGATAGCCAACAGCCCATCAAGTTCTGGGATCCAAAGACTGGCCAGAGCCTTGCCACACTGTAAGTTCTTACCCACAGACTTTTGATTTGCTCAAATACAAACTAACTTTGTAAAATAATCTTTTCTTAATTCCCTTCTCAGCTCTTTTCCTCACAATTTTCAGCCATACACAGTTGTTTCACACATGAAGCTGGTGCTTTAGCTGTGCCAGAATATCCAGAGGTTAGATGAGGACAAGTCCCTACCTGGAAAGTCCCTATCTAGCCACACAGTTCTCATACAGAGACAGGGAAAAACAAATGAGATGCTTCATCTGGCTGATAAAAACTTTGTTATGGCAGTAGAAACATGCACTAGTAACTGCATACTGTCTCAGTGAGTGCTACCAGTTGCTTTGCAGTACAAAAAAACAGAATTAAAGCACGGGGCCTTTGCACAGGAAGCCCCAGTGTTCTGCTTTAGTAGCCTGAACTGCCTTGTTATTAACCTGAATATTTGTGACTGGCAAACAACACATTTTTAGCTGTGTCTGAGAAACCAGCTTCAGGACAAACAATCTGTTTGCTTCTCTCTGCTTGCAGACACGCTCACAAAAACACAGTGATGGAGGTGAAACTGAATCTCAATGGCAACTGGCTGCTGACAGCTTCTCGTGACCACCTCTGCAAGCTCTTCGACATCCGGAACCTGAAGGAAGAACTTCAGGTCTTCAGGGGCCATAAGAAAGAGGCCACAGGTCAGAACTCTTTTTATTATGTAGATTGTTATTATTAAGCTTAGATTTAAAATTCAAATGATTTCCATTCATTAGAAATCCTGGTATTATACCTTGTGATTGTGGCTTGCTGTGTGTTTCAGCTGTGGCCTGGCATCCTGTTCATGAAGGGCTGTTTGCCAGTGGAGGGTCTGATGGGTCCTTGCTCTTCTGGCATGTTGGGTATGTGGCATTTTCATCAGCATGTTGGAAAGGTGTTGGTCAGCTGTTCAAACTGTTAGACAAAACACAAAATACCTCTTTTCCCCTTTAGGTCCATATTTAAGCTGCATATTTGTGATAATAGTTTTTCTCTGTACCTGAGGAATTAGTTAATATGCTTCATTTATGAAGAAGTTTTCCTGTAGAAATGTGCTTGAAAGGATACAATTGCTTGCACAAAACCAGCCATGTGTTTTGTGATGAATGGTTGAAAATCCTAGTTTTTAAAGCTTGTTCTGAGGTGCTGTAATTATTTTGGTTTTAAATGTACAGTTAAAAATCCCTGCATAACTGAACTGCCTGTTAAAACCACAGGGAACAATCAGTTCACCCAGTAGAAAAATGACAGAGACTTAAATTTGACAAAATATGGGATAGAGGTTGAACAACAACTGCATAGCAGAAGTTTTCTGTTGTAGCTGTAGGAGATATTCAGCTGTGTATGATTAACTTTTACGTTTTTTTTAATGTAACAGGGTTGAGAAGGAGGTTGGTGGAATGGAAATGGCCCATGAAGGAATGATCTGGAGTCTGGCATGGCATCCCCTTGGACACATTCTGTGTTCAGGCTCAAATGATCACACCAGGTAATTTCAATTATTTAAAGAGAAGGTCTAAGGGAACATAATTACTTTTAGAAACTAGAACAGTGTTTGGCATCAGTGAATAAATAGATTGGGGTGGTTCTGCTACACAGCCAGTGGGCAAAGCAGAGACACAACTTATGTCCATAAGTTAGGAAGCACTAGGCAGCACTGATATTTCATATTTCAAGGTAGAGTCTGACCTCTTGTAACAAGTATTATGATTTTGGTTGGTGGGAGGGAGCTTTTAAATCCACTGAAGAAAAGTTTAAAAAAATAATTCCTGTCATTTCTTTCTGAAGAAATCCTCGTATCTCCACAGCAATTTCTCCTGCAGATCATCTGCTGGTCATGTCTTTTTCACATTGCAAACACCTTCAGAGGCTGTAGTTTGTGTTTTCAGGTTGGACATGCTAGAAACACAGTGTATTTTATAAATGCAGTAAATTTTTGTGCAGGCATGTGTATGTGAAGCATATACTTGAGCAAGAAGGTTTTGGAATGGACTAGAAATATTTTTTTCAGGATCTGATGTTGATCCCTTGTACTTACACCCATTACACTTTGAAGTATCTTCTAAGTTGTAATGTTGGGTTTTTTATTTTTGGCTTGAAGCTCATACCCTGTGTTCAGATCTAGAGCTAAACTTGATTTAGTAAGACTCGAATCCTTACATAATCAAGATACTACACTAGAAATCAAAGAACTAATTAGATTAAAGTTGTTAATGCTCATGACCCTTTAATGAGATGATGTAACTTCCTTTTGACAGCAAGTTTTGGACTAGAAATCGGCCTGGAGATAAAATGAGAGATCGTTACAACTTGAACCTGCTGCCTGGGATGTCAGAGGATGGGGTGGAATATGGTGAGGCATTTTTCCTCTGTAGGGAAGGAAGAGGATTGGGGTCAGGAACAGGTCATTAGGTGGCACTTTTGGGTAAGGTGAGGAAGCAGAATTATAGCATTGGGGACCACTTGGGCTAAAATACCTTTTTCTAAGGATGATTTTACTGCCTGTGTTATAAGTGATCATCATTCCAACAGTGGGTTTTCTTCTGTTTCCACAGCTCCAGGAGGTAAGACCTGCTCTGTCAATCACAGGAAGGAGGTTTGGCTCTCCCTCTGGCAATATCTCTACTTTCCTTTTCTTCCTGAAAACTTCATCTGTCTTCAAGGCTACCCACAGTCCTGAACTGCAACAGAAAAAGCAATAAGAATTCTACTAAAACTTTTAAACTTTACTCCTAAGGATTTATTCCAATAATTTTAGGCTGCTCAGGATTGCCCAGCTCAATGGTGTGCCTCAGCCACCTGTAGTTGCAAATGTTTCTTCAGATTTTTGATTATTTGCCTTTTTTTTTTCTTTTTGGAGGAGGGGGTATTAAATTGCAGCACTTTACTACAAGTTAAATTTTTAAATATATAGATTTGTTATAACAAAAATGGGACTGGTTATGGGCTATTATTTATTTTTCTGAGCCTCTGCCTTAAATGTAACCTTCCTGAAAGGATGTAGTTTCTGACCTTTTGGTGTGTATTTATGAATCTGAACTTGCAGTTCTTCAAATATCCTGTAATTCATGTATGAAACTAAATTGTGACCTACCAGTTGTAAAATTATTGTAAAATTATCTATTTATTATTGGAATATGATACTAATGGTAAAGCATGTGAGAATCCAAAGGGGTAAAGTAGTAATGTAAATAAATATTTTCCAAGTATAAATATTTATTGTTTTTTTCTCTAGATGATTTGGAGCCCAACAGCCTGGCAGTTATTCCTGGGATGGGAATACCTGAACAGTTGAAAATAGCTATGGAGCAGGAGCAGATGGGTAAGTAATAGCTACGGAGAAGCATTCTCCTGAGCAATCCAGATACTGGGGGACTTCTTTTTCATATTCTTTGGGAGCTCTTTTCTGAAGTTCTGTGTAGTGCATATTTGCTCTGTAAAGAAGGATGAGCTGAAAACTTCTGTGAAAAAATAAAGGATCTTTGTGCAAGCCTGCACTGCTCTGACTGTTTGTTTCCCTGATGCCAAAGGGAAAGATGAGTCCAATGACATTGAGATGACAATCCCAGGACTGGACTGGGGAATGGAGGAAGTAATGCAAAAGGACCAAAAGAAAGTGCCACAGAAAAAAGTTCCCTATGCAAAACCAATACCAGCACAGTTTCAGCAGGTAAGTACCTGATACAGAGTGAACAGAACAACCTGTTCTTTTCCCAGCTTCAAAAAGTGTATGTCTTTTGAAATGTTTTGGATTTTACAGCTCCTCTGGATCAACACCCCATGCAATTTACCACAGTAGCTAGTTTAATTACTATTTAAACATAAAATATTGGATTAAATAAGATAAGGAAGTTTTATTCAGCATTGTTTTTACTTTCATTGTTTTTTACCATCCATACTACAAAATGTTTCAGCATATCCTTTTATCCTTTCTCATTGCAGCAATGTGTTGCACACATGTTGTTCTACAGAATTAATCTTGTGTTTCCTGGTCTTTCTAGGCATGGATGCAAAATAAAGTTCCTTTGCCTCCACCACCTGAGCCATTGAATGATAGAAAGGAGGATATTAAGCTGGAGGAGAAGAAGAAATCACAGGCAGAGATTGAGCAGGAAATGGCAGCACTTCAGTACACAAACCCACAACTCCTGGAGGTATGAATGTGTGGAAACACAGGGATTAATAAGTTTGCTTTAGTCCTTTCTGTGACAGATTTGGACTTCAGCACTAAAGTGAGCAGCTTCCTGCAACAGTTTCACCTTTTTGGCTGTTTTCACTTTTTACAAAAAGACATCTAATTGAGCAGGATATTGCACTTAATGTGTGATGATGTGAAACCTGCAGTGAGGCCCCCACATCTCACTTTACCAGTGGGTCTCTTCAGTTGGTGATTAGTTACAAGGAAAGCATTCTTAAATTCCTGTGAAAAGGCATGTCTGCTTCTGATTTTTAGTTGTAACATACTTCTGTGCTTAATTGATTTTCTGTCTCTCTTTTTTGAACAGCAACTGAAGATTGAGAGACTTGCACAAAAGCAAGCTGAGCAAGTGCAGCCACCACCTCCAGGAGGATCTCTCCATGGACCTCAGCCTTTCCCAGGGCAAGGCCCGATGTCACAGATGCCTCAAGGGTTTCAGCAGCCCCTTCCACCTCAGCAGATGCCAATGAATATGCCTCAGATGGGACCTCCTGGTCCACAAGGACAGTTCAGACCTCCAGGACCCCAAGGACAAATGGGGCCTCAAGGTCCATTACACCAAGGAGCTGGAGGTCCACAAGGGTTCATGGGACCACAAGGACCTCCAGGCCCCCAGGGGCCTCCCCAAGGAATGCCACGGCCTCAGGATTTACACGGACATCAAGGAATGCAGAGACATCCGGGCCCTCACGGGCCGATGGGGCCCCCAGGCCCACAGGGCAGTGCTGGCCCTCAGGGACACTTGGGACCGCAGGGCCTGCCCGGGTCCCAGACTCATTTAGGACCCCAGGGCCCACCTGGCCCACAAGGTCACCTGGGTCCTCAGGGTCCCCCTGGAGGTCAAGGAATGCAGGGGCCACCTGGTCCACGAGGAATGCAAGGACCTCTTCCTCACGGCATGCAAGGAGCTCCGGGATCTCAAGGCATGCAGGGCCCCATATCTCAAGGGCCTTTGATGGGACTTAATCCAAGAGGGATGCAGGGTCCACCAGGGCCCAGAGATAACCAGGGACCTAATCCACAAGGGATGATGATGGGTCACCCACAAGAAATGAGAGGTCCTCATATGCAAAGTGGTTTACTAGGACATGGTCCCCAGGAGATGCGGGGCCTTCAGGGACCCCCGCCTCAAGGCTCAATGCTGGGACCGCCACAAGAAATGCGTGGGCCACCCGGTCCCCAGGGCCAGCAGGGACCTCCACAAGGCTCCTTGGTGGGGCCTCAAGGAAACATGCAAGGACCTCAGGGACAGCCAAACCCTTCGAGGGGGCCGCACCCTTCCCAGGGCCCTCTGCCCTTCCAGCAGCAGAAAACGCCTCTGTTGGGGGATGGGCCTCGCCCCCCCTTCAATCAGGTACGTGGGGCAGCTCTCAGAAGGTGGGAGTGGTAGCGTCTGTGCAGGAGAAATGCACAGCAGGAGCTCAGAGAATGGAGGGTGGGGATTCCTGGCAGGACTGAAGCCTCAGGAAAATTGGAGTGATGATAAAAAGAGTTCTGTAGCTTAGAAACAGTAGAAGGTGTCCTTGCCCATGGCAGGGGGATTGGAAATAGGTGATCTTTAAGGTCACTTCCAACCCAAAGTATTCATGATTCTATGACAGGTAACTGTGGAAAGGGATTGTTGGGAATAGTACAGAAACCAGTCTGCTATGAAAATATGTAACCTTAAGAGAAACTCTTTTTTTTTCTTTTTTTAATTTAAAGACACTGAACTGTCCTAAGTGGAGTATTTCACTGGGAGCAGACAAAAGTAAAATTTAAAGAAACTGAACATAAGAAAAGTATTAAACATAATTAATGTATTAATTAAAGCAAGGTATTGCCATCTCTCTGTCCAGAGTAGTTAATCCAAACTATGGGATGGATTTACCATAGATGCTGACACACCTGGAACCAGCTTAGGTCTGGTTGCTCTTAACAGTTGACTCTAAGTGCAGAGGGACACAGCACTTTGCATTTTCTGCTCTACTACACATCACACAGAGCTCTCTGTGGTTATTGCCTCCCATAAGTTCCTAGCTGAATAGCACCAGTTCTTACTTGTCTCAAGTGTCTTCAGTTCTAGGTGAATTTTGAAAGGGAAGTTTGGGGGAAAAAAACCCCATACTTAATTGAAAAAAGAAACTGTGTGCTGGTTTTTAACCAGAATTGTCTATTTTAGACCTGCACTCAATAGTTTCAGTCAAGGCTTTAGACATGCAGAGTACTTTGTGTGTAGTCCAGTACCAGTCACAATGAGGAACTGAATATTCAAATGAACTTTAGCTCAGGGATTCCTTTTCAGATTGAAGCAGAGTAGCCCACAAGTTGTGGGTTTATTTAAATATTTTTTCCTTACAAACCAATAATTCCCTCCAGAAGGCTGTTAATGTGCCACTGCTGCTGAGATTTCAGAAGTACCCAAGTTACCAAAGGAGAGTTGGTTCCCCAACTATATAACTTAAACCAGCAGAGTTGTTTCTCATTGCTATCCCAGGGAGACTCATTTTTCTTAGAGAATAATTGCCCTGCCCTTGCCACTGACGCTTTGGAATTCAGTAGGGTGCTTTTGATGGATAGCTGGTTATTTTCTTTGAATAACAAGCCTATCTTAAAGGCTTTTTCAGATACTAAAAAAATGACATAGTGAGATATTTTAACCCATTCTTCCTTCCTTGTGCACCTTTAGTATGGTAATGGCTTTTAAAAATTAGCATATTTTAAAATTCATAATGTCAGGTTTTGCTCCATTTGCTTTTTTTTTAATATGAATACAGCATAGTTCCTGTTTAAAAAGGCCCCATATGTGATTTTTTTAAAAAACAATAGACTTGAGTTTGTTTTCTGTTCTGGATTTGGCTTTTTTGTTCTGTAAACCTGTACAAATCACTTCTCTTCCTTCTCAGTAGCAGAAGTGTGTGAATATCTGCTTTATCAAGGGCTTGTGACATTAACACAAAACAATTAGAGATAATTCCAAGGGTTATTCTCCATATAAAATATCACTGTTACCTGCCCTGGCTGTACACTGGATTTGCTGGGATGCACATTTTCAGCTTTTAGTAAAGTACCTCTTTCTAAACTCTGCATATTTCCCAGCTCAGGCCCATTTTGAGGCCTGGAATGAATTTTGAAACAGAAATCCCATGAAAAGGAAGAGTTAAGGCTCTGTGTTCCCAGCTTGGCAAAGGATGGTTTGTTTCTAATCAAGGTTTCTGCTAAGGAGAGTTATTTATTGACTGTTAAAAACTGCTGCTTTGGTTAAACACTTCCATAAATGGAAGAAGTTCCATAAAATTTATTTTAAGTAAGCATCTGCTAAATATATGGGAAATGCTGGAACTCCAGCAAGGTTTTGCTCAGGAACAGCAGAATCACTGTGATAGCTGGCTCTTACCTAGTCAGAGGATGGATTTGTTCTGGACTCCAGTCAACATTCCATCACTAGGAAAGTATTTTTGGGGATTTTGGTGGTTTTTTTTTTTAATGGGCATTAAAAAAGATCTTTTGTTTATTTTCCCAACGTTCTTACAAAATTACTCAATGCAGATATGAAGTTTGTAGTACATAGTTGTGTGCTTTCTTGTGTTTATCACCTACACTGCAGTTGAATATAAATTTTTAATTTCAAACAATATTTCAAGATAGGATGGGCTAAATGCACAAATAAACTTTCTGCTTCCCTTCAACCAGAAACAAAAAAGTAGTGTTTCTCAAAAATAAATTTAGAGAATTAAAATTATTTAACTTTGATTCATGGAGAAGTTAAGCAGTATAATTATGACCCAGTGGTGTGCTGGAGTACAGGTGTTTAAGTATTTCTGGACTGCAGTCTGGCAGGGTTTTAACAAATCAGTGTGAAGGCCAAGCCTAAATCCTGCACACTAGACATGCCTAGGAAAAAATTACATTTTTAGGGGTTTCTAGTAAGGGTTTGAGGGGGATTGGCTTTTTGGTGATGTCAGCATAGGAAGGTTTTGTATTGCAGTCCTGCAGGTTTCAGCTCAGTCTGGTTCATATTTTTATTGTTGGATTTTTTATCTGCAGTGTAAATTCTCTACATGTCCCTTTTCAGTTCCAGTCAAGAACAAACCCCAAATGAGGACTTTTTGTCAGCCCTGTGCTGTTGAAAGGCAGAATCAGAGCAAACACAGTTTTCCAACCAGTGTCACCACAGCAGGTCCTGTCAAAATCAGTTATGAGTCTATGACAGCAGCTGAATTTAAAGACCATAATTTTATCCTTTAAAATTCACCCAAAAAGGATAAAAAATAGCAAAACCCACTTACATACTTGTTTTTTCCTTTGGGATCACATAAAGCACACAAAGCTCTGCCCACTCTACTGCCTCTGCTTTTTCTTTATCCTAAAATGAAGAAAAATGAACTTTGCCATCATGTTAAAAATGAAACTCATGTATTTCCAGGTTAAAAACTTACAGAGATTTAGAGAAGAGATTCCTTTATGGCCTTATTGTTGTCCCCTCATCCCAACATTCTTGATATTTATTTTTGTATATATAGTTTCTCTTTTTTGTTCATTTCCAAATGAAATCTGTGGTCTGTGAAGCTCTTTAACTGCCTATAAATCAGTACCTGATATTTTTCAAACAAATTTACACATTTTCCTCAGGAAAATTCCTCTGTTCCTCCAGAGGAACAGAATATTTGTATCAAATACTCAAAAATTCAATACATTCTTATGGAATATTCATACTCAGGAGGAATATGAGCTTTATCATCTTTGGCTGTGACAGAAAATGTGAACAGCTGCAAAGCTGTTACCTGTGCAATGCAGTGTTTCTCAGTGACTGAAGCATTACTGATGTGAATGTCTGGAAACTGAGGCTGAAACCATTGGAACATGAGCCGTTTCTGTGTACAACCTGTGCAGCTGCAGAACTTATGGAAAGAAAATTGGTTTGCACTCCTGCAAACGTTTTTAATTTATCACACATGGAATTCACGTGGTTTTTGTTCTTCCATGCTCGCAGGATGGACAGAACCCGGGTCCTCCTCCGCTGATACCAGGCCTGGGCCAGCAAGGAGGACAAGGTCGTCTGGGCCCTCACAACCAAGGACCTGGTCTTAATAAAGGTAATTCAACATCTTGGCTGTTCTCCTGGGAGTCAGTTCCCTCAAAGAGGGGCTGTCCCAGGGCAGTGCACCCAGGGAGAAATGGCTGCTGCACAAGGCAGGGTCTTGGCTGAGAGAAAAGCTTCTGTGGGGTGGGATATATGGGAAAAATGTTCTCAGGAATATTGTTTCATGTGAAAGGTATCCCTTATGCTTTCTAGAATTGTATGAACTAGAGCATCCTGAAGTGATTTAGAAATGGTTACAGAAACCTGCTCTGATTTCTTCTTGTCCCTCAAGGCGATGCCCGTGGGCCACCCAACCATCACCTGGGCCCGCTGTCGGACAGGCGGCACGAGCAGAACAGCGGCGGCCCCGAGCACGGGCCTGAGAGGGGTCTGTTCCGAGGGGGCCAGGACTGGAGTGATGGCAGGGACAGCAGGGTCATGCCTGACAGACGGGGACCTCACCCCGACTTCCACGATGACTTCGATCGGCCCGATGACTTCCGGGATGATTTCCACCCTGACAAGAGATTTGGCCATCGGTTACGAGAGTTCGAGGGGAGAGGAGGCCCGCCATTGCAAGATGAGAAATGGAGACGAGGAGGACCTGGGCCTCCCTTTCCTCCTGATCACAGGGAATTTGAAGGAGGTGGTTCCAACCGGGGGCCTCCTGGTGCTTGGGAAGGACGGAGACCTTCAGATGACAGATATCCACGGGATCCCGAGGATGCACGCTTCCGAGGAAGGCGAGACGAGAGGTAAGAATAAATCTGTTTCTTTTTCTTGGGTTAAAGGGTAAATGGAGGGAACTCTTTTATTCCTGGTTTCCTTTTCATTAAGGAGTCTATCTGTTTCAGATTTATAAACTGGAAACCAATAAGGAAATGAAAACTCTAATATACCTGAGTGTAGAGTCCATAAAAATCATTCAGTAATAGAAGAAAACTTGAAAAATGGTCATTGTACACAGCAGCTTCCGTGTCTTTAAACAGTAAGTAAAGAGAAGGGGGAAAGTTTGTAGAGAAGATCCAGTGACACAGGATGAAGATCTGAGACCGTTTTGATGAAAATTGAGAGGAGACTTAAAGGTTAAAGTGACAAACTTTTGTACGCTAGAAGTGGATTTTGAGATTCTGTCTCCAGTCACAAACTACAGCATGACTGTAGAGACTGTAGGATGAGATGCAAAGCCCTTGTAAGGAGCAGGAACAGTGATGTGACTGCCACATAGAAGGGCCAGACTTACAGCATCTGTTGGACTGTCGAGACGATTTTTTCATGCGTTTGCTCATAGAAATTTTATTTCTCTTTCTGACTTATTTCTTAATGCCAAGTGAAGAACTCAAAAATAATCTGATTTACAGCAATGTCCTTGTCATTGCTCACAATCTCCAAATAAATCACAAAGGGATAAATTTGCTTTTAGTTATCAATGTAAATATGGAGGAATTAATGCTGTCACTGAAATTAATTATCAGCAAAATTGCTCCAGATTTATGTTAGTTTAATTAAATGAAATTTGGCCTCCAAGGTCTAAGCCTCTCACTGACCACCAACTCTCTATGTATAAGAACATGTGCTTGTAACAAATATGCTGTGGTCTCCACATAATGTGAATTTTGTGTCTTTTAGTTGCCTTTTTAATCATTTTCTTACATTCCTTTTACTTTGCATCTATACAGCTCTTCTTTTAGCTATTTTCTGCCTAGCTCTGTAAGATGTAACTTCCTTTTGTGTGAAGAGTATGAAAAGAAATGAACAGTAACTTAAAGAAGGTAACAATTAAAGCCATTTTTAAAAAGTAAAGCCAGAGAAAATCCAGTTGGATGGTCCAGTGGTCCAATGGTCTGCATCACAGAACTCTAAAAGACACAGCAGACAAGACTTTTAGAAGCTCAGTAGAGATTTTTCAGATCTTATATTGAAAATACTTAGGGACTGCCAAATATGTTATTATGGTCCTGATCTTTAAAAAGTTTCAGGAAGGGAAACAAGAACCTTGTGACCTGCAAATCTGACTTTTGAACTAAGAGTATTCTATTTATCAGAGTACAAGTGTTTGCCCAGAAAGTTTGAAATGAAATGGCACAGGGCTCTAAAAGGCTCACTGTGCTAGTAAATTTGATGATTTTCTTGGAATGAAGGTGAACTAGGTGCCATTTACTGCAGATGCTGTGGTGGACTTAATCCCAACCACTCGTTTAGCTGACTTGGTTTGAAATTGAGATTGTAACTGGTTTGATCAAGCATGAGAGGCAAATGTGTGTATGTGTGTTTCTCTCTAATTTCCCATCCTTTTCATCCCTGTCCTGTTCTTACTCTATATCAACATGATGCTTCTGCTGCAGAGACCTGCCTCTTCCTGCCTGCTAATCTGCACAGTGTGTAGTTGTGTACAGTAAGGTCCTAGGCCTCGGGGAAGAAGATGTGAGAGCAGTCTAACAGGAACTGAACCTGATGCAAGGCAGGGTTTTATGTGTGACTGATATAAAAAGGCAAATAAGGATATCCATAACACAATATTAGGAGCTGTGGCTGTGTCAGGCATAGGTGTTGTAGATTTCAAAACTCAACTGTGTCCATAAGTTGCCTGAAATAGGAAAGGCCCTGTTCCTGCAGCCCTGGGGCCTCATGTTGAAAATCTTGGTTAATTTCCAAGCTAAGTTGAATCACACCATATCAGTATTAAAGCAGGAGGCCCTCTAAGAAACCTCTAGAGGACTGTGCTCTTTCAAGGCTAAACAATATTGCTCTGTGATTATTTGAACCATTTGTACCTGAAACTGTTGAGTTTGTTTTCCCAAACCATCCAGGTTAATGTAAATGGTTCATGGTCCATACAAAGCACTCCTCCATCCACTGTTGTACCTGTACAGGCACAGCAGCCTCCTCTCTGTATTGTGGTTGTTTTCTGGGAGGTGGAGACAGACCTATTGTTTTTTATTAAAAACAATGTAAAAGTTTAAGAATATTGTATTGTGTTATGACTACTGTTAAAATATTTAAATTTGTAATTAAAAGGTTAATGTTGTTAAAATTCTAAATAAAAGTATCTAAAGTTTTGCTTGTAATAGGATGCACTGTGTCGTTAATGAGCTGGGGAAGGGGATGCTGCACTCAGCCAACATCACGGGAATGCTGCGGTGCTCCCAGTTCAGCCAGAGTGCAACTGGGAACACTGGGGAGGTGGGAGGCATCTGTGACTGGGCAAGGAGAGCTCCACACCGTGTGCTGTCACTGAGGGTGGGCAGAGTAGCGTGGGGTGGCACGGTGGGGACACCAGTGTGCCTGCACCACCGGAACACCTCAGCCGGGCTGTGACAGACAGGCGTCCTCACAGGGCAGGGCTGAGCTTTGCAAACCCTCCAGGTGTTTGAACTGCTCGTGTCAGGAACAGAACTGCTAGTTACTCACACTGCCAGCTGCAGGCTCACCTGGCATGGCACTGACAGCTCAGCAAGAGCCATTCTCCTCTCTGAAGAGCTGTCCAAGGCCCCCAGAGCAGCGCTGGAGGAGCTGTACTCAGCTAAGATGCTGTGCAGAACCCAGTTGTAGCAAATTCCTGAAGGTGCCCTTGGTACTTACTAGACAGCAGTTATCAACTTCAGGGTCATAATTATATTTTGCAACACAAAATTCATTACTGCAGTTGGATAAACTGCTCTTCGGGTTGCAGAATGCCACTGTGCACTGTTCAGCCATCACTGTGCCTACAGATCCAAGGGCAGTCTAGATGCATTTGCTAGAATTGTAAACTTGGAAGAATGGAATGAAAAGGAGAATGAATCATAGAACGAATAGAAATGAGATCCTGTAATGTTTTTGTTACAGCCACGACTCTCGTTGCTTCTGTGTTTTCAGTTTGTTTTATGATGGAAATGGAAAGGAAAAAAGGGAAGGGGAATGTAAGAGCATCAGAGTTAAGGGGAACTCACACTTTGCCTTGCCTTACCTCACCTTGTATCTATCATCACTCATCAATTGTTTTTCCCACCTTTTCATTAAATGAATGCACTGTGTTTAATAATATTTTTCTTGTATGAAAAACCAACATCATCAGTGGAAGGAAATATGAGAGGAAGATTACAAAGCTTACTATCAAAGTGCTCAAAGGCAGAAATGGGCACTTTCCCACCTACAAATCCTGTTCTAGTAACTGTATGTGCTGTAGCATTAAGTGAAACAGTTGAGAAATGAGTTGATAACTGAACTGCCTCAATTAAGCCTAAAAGCACGTTTGTATCGTGTTCTTTGTTGTAGCTTCCGAAGAGGAGGACCCTCGAGACACGAGGGCCGGGGACCCAGGGGCAGAGATGGCTTTCCTGGCCCTGAAGATTTTGGGCCAGATGATGCTTTTGACTCTCCAGATGAAAACTCCAGAGGAAGGGACCATGGTGCTCGGGGGCGAGGTCGAGGTGCTCTGAGAGGTAAGGGGGAATGTTCTTCCACACAGAAGTACAAGGATGAGGAAGGAAAGGCACTTCTTGGGCAGGTGACATTATTTTCATGAATACAATGTCCCTTCTCACTCCTGTCCCCTGCTTCTCTTACTGCTCAGGAGCTCGGAAGGGTTTGCTTCCTACTCCAGATGAATTCCCACGCTTTGAAGGAGGGAGGAAACCAGAATCCTGGGATGGAAACAGAGAACCAGGTAAAAAATTTGGTGAAGTTTGTAGACTTCTACAATATAATAACTTTAAAAAAATATTTTAAAAATCATGCCATTTTCCTGTACCTCACATATTTGTTACCAGGATTTTACCATGAGAAAAGCCAAATGCAGTTTTTTGATCTTTTAAATTTAGGAAAAAAGAACTATACAGAATTTAACTGTCTCTAAATACAGCTGTCTTATTGAATAAAGTGATTGTGGCCTCAAAGCTTTGGTTTTCAGTTGTGTTCTTGTACAGTCCACAACTGCCTGGGCAGTTGTCACCTCTGGAGGACTGAATCACATGTTATGGGGTTTTTTTTAATATCTTGATTAATGCCAACAGTAATCTTTCTCTGTGTTGGTATCTTTTCAGCTGCAATGTCTGACAGCTTATATTTGCAGTTGTGTTACTAAAGGCAGCCCCATATGGGTTAAGACAGAGCTGTAAAATGTCATGGAAAACAAAGCAGAAATGACACATAAATAAATGAAGGTGTGATTGTCTCTAAAATATATGAAAGCATTTTATACTGGAAAGAACACTTCACTTTTCTTTCCCATCATCTTTAAAATCTGTTTTACTTTTAGCTTTTTTACTAAAAAATGGGACAGGAGAGAACCTTTACATAATTTTAACTTCAAACTGTGTGCCAAACAGCGTGGCCAGTTTGTAAATTTATGTGGCTGCCTTCAAAAATGAAGAATAATGATCCAACAAACATTACTTATCTTGTGTTTTCATGCACAGGTCCTCGTCCAGATCACCCTCCTCATGATGGGCACTCTCCAGCCAACAGAGAACGCTCCTCTTCACTCCAGGGCATGGACATGGCCTCACTGCCACCACGGAAACGTCCCTGGCACGATGGACCAGGAACCTCTGACCACAGGGACATGGATGCTCCAGGTGGACCTCCAGAGGAGAGGGGCAAAGGTAGAAAGCCCCTTTGATTAGAACTCTTCAGTAACACTAGCATGTGTTTTCAGTATTAAGTGTATCCAGAACTTCTCTGATCAGAGGGCATAAAGCTGAGCTGGTAAATACCTGATTTTACCAGCTGGGAAGTTACAGACCAGTCTTACAGGAACATAAGAACAGAGGGATTTTCAAACATCAAATCCAGATCTTGTCTCCAGCACTCCAGAATCCCCTTTATTGCCCTGTTGAAAAGTAGTTGGTTTTTGATTCCCTGTTACTCCAGCTGGAAAACTCATTAAGGGCATTTCCCCCTCATTTTTGGAATAGTTGTTTATTAATATCAATGTTTTAAATTATCCTTTTCTAAATTAAATGAGGTAGCTAGGAACTGCACACACTATTAAAGATGTGGTGTAACCATGGATTTCTACAGTTCTCTTGTACTTGTTCCACTTTCTCCATTCTTTACTAACAGTTCCAGGTGTTGTAGGTCCCTCTAAGTGGTCCCATGTTACTGTAACCCACAGAACACATTCTTCTAGAGTCAGTGCTATTAGCATCACACCAGTTCTTGATCCTGTTTCTTACAGATCTCAGGGCTTCTGTTCTCTTGTGTAAATACTGTCTTTCTTCAATGTCCTCACATTGACTACCCAGTGTCAGATAGTGATCAGTGACAAACATCCTTCTCATTTGCTCCCAGATGCTGAACTGGCAGCCTGCAGCTGAATTTGTTGCTGTTAGACTTTGTCTCTGATGCCACTGAACACTGAATCTCAGTCCACTTCTCTCACCACTGTCCCAAAGCTCATGCAGTTTTAACTGCTTGTCACTCCTCCTTTGCATGGACTCTGTTTCCAGGTTTTATCATTCCTTCACAGATGTTTTGAATAAAACTGCTGATAAACTTCTCTACCATTATTTTTCCTTCCATATCCACATGCTGCTGTTCTCAGTTTAGCCAGATGTAAGGATTCCTTTTCCAGCTTCAGTAATGATTGTTATAACTGTCAGATTCTTTGTTAAAGTCAAAACAATTGTTTTGACACTTGTCCAGGCACAAGTGTGGTAATTAACTCATAATGTGCTAAAGAAAGTTTAAATGATGGCAGAAAGCCTGATAAACAAACCACGAGCAATACTTCTTCATATGTGGGCTATATCACTTTCAGTTGTATTGGGAAAGTCTTTTGAAGATTAAAACTTCATTAATGTTTCTGTGAAGGAATTTGGTGATTGTTTTACATAGAACCAACCACAGTCAACAGAAATCACGCTTGATAAAGTGCAGCAAAAATACCTGAATTTATCTGTAGTATGTGTCCTTAAAATAAGGTTAGCACTGATTTTGTTTTCTCAAAATACTGCTTCTTATTTTAGGCTAATGAATTGAGTTGGGGTTTCTTGTTGTTCATAGCAAACCTATCAAAACCAAAAACGTATGTGAGAATTAGAAAATTCTATTCTGTGAGAATTAGAACATTCTGTTCCTGGCAGTAAGAGCTTGAGTACTTTTTGTTCCAGATTAGTAGTAAAATAAAGCATTTTTCCATTATTTTTAGCAAAACGTGGAACAAAACAGTAATGTTACTCATGATCATCACCATCAGCCTCAACTGTCTCAATTTGTCAACAGTGCAATATCTTTGTTTAGGATTAAAAAAAAGTATTTTGCAATAAAAACATAGAGGGAACCACAGTGTTAGCACAAGAACTGGCAGTTTGGAGGAAAAGCTATCATTATTCTGACTTCATTTCAGTGCCTGCTGACAGTATCAAATACAAGCTCTTTTAATTCCCAAGGAATTGATTGTTGTCTGTTTTCTGAACTGTAGTGGAGACGCTAAATCTGTATAAGAAAATTGTACTGAGGAAAGAGGCATAAAATTGCAGGTCTCAGCTACAGCTGGTTTATGAAGGATGGCACCACAGTAGAAACAGCTCAATATCTGCCATATCTGAGAAAAGACTCAGCTCAAACTTACACCAGTAACTGGTCGTGCTTCCTTTGCAGGACGAGGAAATTCGGGACCTTCACAGAGAGCGCAGAAATCTGGGAGGTCCAGTTCTCTAGATGGAGACCACCACGATGGATTCCACAGGGAGGAAGCCTTTGGTGGAGGCCCTGGGGCAGGCAATAACCCTTCTCGAGGAGGAAGGAGCAGCAGCAATTGGGGAAGAGGAAATAACATGAACTCTGGCCAGTCCAGGAGAGGAGGATCTCGGGGTGGACGAGGCCGATAGAAGAGGCTTTGACTGGGTCATGCCCAGTCCTTGGGGGACAATATTTAAATAGACTGCTACTCTGGACTCACCTGCAATGCCACGAACCTGGATTCTTAACTGGGATAACTGAATGTGCATTAGTTCCTAACAAGGGTCTTTCTTTTCCTGAACCAGTCATTTGCCTCTAGCTGCAATATTGTAGCTACCTTAGTTTTGTTCTTTCCACTCCCATTCCCCTCACTTTCTTGTTTTGTCAAGAGCTGGAATTTCTTTTAAGTGTTGTGGAACATGGAGCATCTCCACAGATGTCAGTTCACCTCCAGATCTCCAGACAGAAACTTGTTTCTATATGTACAGTTTGTCAAAGAGTTACGTTGGTTTTGTATGAATACAGAATGTAATTTGCGCAAAAATTAACAAAAAAAATCAACAGCGTGTGATTCTTTACTCACCTATTACTACAGAGGGTTGTATTTAGGCAAACTTGTGTTTCAGATGGAGCAACAGCACTACCTCCTGAAATCTCAGCCAGTTAAAATACTGAGAGCCAATTCCTAGGGCTTTGGTTTATCATGTACAGAGAAGTTTCATTTTCACCTTTAACCACAGCTGTCTACAATGGTGCTGAGGTCAAAATTCCAAAATGCAGGCAATCACCACTGCTTGCTAGTCTGCCATCCTGAAACAGAAAAGAGTGGAATAGTGTTTAGAACGAGTTGTCAAAGACATAGTGTGAGTTACATAACCTGGATCCTAAGACATCACAGCAAAGACTGGCATTCTACACTTCACCTAGGCAAGCCACGGATTTTTGCTCACAGCAGCATCTGTTTATAGGAACTGAGACAGAAAGTTGATTGGCGTGTTTTACAGCAGCTGTGTGACACACTGCTTTAAGCTATGGGTGCTCAGCAGAGTCTGGTGCGTTAATTGCTGAAGTGCAATTCATCACTTCAATAATAAGGTTTTTTTAAGTGTCTTTTTCTTTAGGATATTGTTACCTGGTTTTACTAAAGGAGGGAAATGAGGAGGAGGCGTTATTCCCATTTCCCACATTTCATAATAAAGCTGCTTAACAACCATGAGTTTGTTATCCCCATAAATCATTCCTATTAGTCATCTCCAGACACCATATTATCAGAAGGTTCCTTTAACCTAAAGCCTCAGTGAAAATGTTATCACCTAAGTACTTATTCTACAGATACGCCTCAGGAAGGTCCTGTATTGAAAGCAGAGCATATAATGAAAAACCACTACCACGCTTCCCTCTGTCCTGCCTTGAATTTCAGGCTATAATCAGGATGAGACTTAACCTGCCACCCAGTAACACATGGCAGCTGCTGCATCTTCTCAAGGCAGGTTTACCAAAGACTGGCTCAGGCCCTGATGTGCCATCTTCCTTAAAGACATCAAAGCACAGATGCTTAACTGCTGTTCTCTTGGTTCAGTCAGTCACTTTTTACTTGTTTTTTAATTTGTGGTGTATCAAATCACATTTGAAAATTGCAACTGATCATTAGCCAATAAAATCCTTGTCACAGGGGTCAGGAGAGACAGAAAGGTCTAAAAGGAATTAACTAGAAACAGATGAGATGCATCTGATATGACAGTTTGTCCCTTGACAAAAAATGCTTTTTAGCTCTATCTGAAGGACTTTGGGCACTTTGGGTGTTGGTCTGGGAGCTGGGATTTGTCCTGAAGTTTTCATGAGAAATACTAATGATTTAGAAAGCTTGCCCTCTTTTTTTTTTTTTAATTTAGCAAGCCTGATATATGTTTAAGGGGCTAAAAAAGGTCTAATACTGTATGAGTTAGAGAATGAACTTTAGGCTACCAAAACAAGTTAAAGTGTATCTAACAAGAGAAAACCCAGCTTTAGCTAGACAACTTATATTTCCACTGATGATTGTTTAATTCCTTAAACAATTGTGGTACTTAAGTAATGCTCTTCAAGGGGCAGCTTTTTAAATGGAGTTTTGAAGTATTTCACAATCATATGCTCAAAAAGTCTTAAGAAAATTTGATTATTAGATATAGTTACTACAAAATCTTGGAAGGTAATAGCATAGCAGAGACAGAAGCACCTTCCCAGTCTGTGATACCATGACCCACTATTACTGGGAAATGGGCACAGTTATTTAATGGGATTATACTTCTGTATTCCTCAGGTCATGTTATTTTACCAGTGCTGCACACAGACTCTTATGCTCCACCTGTTAGTTCAGAGGTCTCAAATTTAATTTTACACTCTTGTTAGGAATAAAATTAATTTTATATACTGTAATTTAGAAATTGTAAAAACAAGAGAGCTAATTTAATGCTATTCTGATAGCTCTGATCTACATTCTTAATGGGAAAAAAATGACCATTAGTGAAATGTCTATACTGACAACTGGACACAAATAGTTTTATTAAAGCAATCTATGTACACTTAAGCACCCCCTTTAACAATTTCAGTTTAATTCAGAAAAGTATTTGGTAAATGTGTTGAAACTAAATAGTGATAGCAGGTAAATATTGCAGTGGCTTTATTTTCCCCATGAGGCACAAATGCTCAGTGAGAACTCACTGGGAGCTCTGTGCAGGTGAGGCCCTGGTGTCCCATCTCCTTGCACGGGTCCTGTACCCGGCCCAATCTCGAGCACGCAGCTCTGTCAGCCTGAATTCAGCACTCTCGTAAGGCAGCTCAGTTTCTGCACTGAAGCAGAGTTCCAGTTACCGGCAAATCTATTTTTGAAGGTCAGGCTGGGACAAGTAACTCCTGCCCAAGTTCAGAGAGCAATATCTATACACAAAAATGAAGTTCTAAGAGCTGAAGGTCCCGTTTTAAAGCCCAGTTTGGTCCCTTACGGCAGTACCTGCCAACGCCAATGCTCTTAACCAACATCAGCACTCTGCATCCTCTCATCATCATGCAGAACACCCCCTCCCCTTACAATTATGGGCAGTGTTTGTGACCCACAGCCCCAGGAAAGTTTGTTTCACTTACTGGATGGTTATTTTAAAGCTGCTTTATAGAAAGAAATGCAGTTCAGTGGCCACAGTCTTCGTATTCACCACTGGTCTGAGGTGACAGCAAAACCAGTATGTGTTCATAGTGTAGGGGTCAGCACAAAATGAGGTAATACCAGTTAATTTTTCAATGTTCTCCCCTAGCCTCGATGGCATTTTGCTAAATCATCTTCGTGCTTCAGCATCCGTCAGCCTTGCGCACCTCAGCGGCTCCTCAGTACCGGGCAGGTCCACAATGCCGCCGCCTGGGCTCCGGTCGCGCGGTCCGCAGCAGCCGCCGCAGCAGCCACACGGTCCCGGGCTGCGGGAATGAGCGGGACTCTGCCAGCTCCCCACCCAGAGGTGGAGCGATGCCGAGCCATGGCTGTGGAGCTGGCAGCGCGGTAAGGCAGATAACGAGCAGCGGGGGCGGCTCGGCAGGCTGACACCGCACACAGCACCCGCAGCTCCGAGTCACCGGGGCCGCTCCGGGCTGCCAGTCCCGCTGTTGCTCCTCGAGCGCTGGCGAGGAAAACGTGCAGGGACGCGGAGGAGGCGAAGAGAAGCGGAGTCCCGGTCTGGGAGTCGGCTGGCGACAGCGCGAGGCTCTCGGTCCGTGTCTGAGGGACTCCCGCGGGGACGCGGCCGCTCCTCCCCGGCGCGCCGGGCTCACAGAGGCAGCACCGCCTTGCCTCGGCCGCACACCGCGGAGCGGAGCAGCCCGGCGAGGCGGCGCAGGCCGGCGGCACCGCCGGGCAGCGCGGCCAGGAGCGCTGCGGCGGCGATGCCGAGCTGCGCGGCGGCGCCCAGCGCCGTGAGCGCTGTGCTGCGCAGCGCCAGCGCGGCGTACAGCGTCCCGAAGAGCGCCCCGAGGTACAGCAGCGCCCCGCGGCCGGGCTCCCGCAGCAGCCGGGCGGGCCCGCGCAGCAGCGCGGCGGCGCCTAGCGCGCAGAGCGAGCCGAGCGACCAGAGCAGGGCGAACTTGCGGGCGCGCAGCAGCAGCAGCGGCACGCACAGCCCGGCCAGCCCGAAGCACAGCGCGGCCAGAAGCACGCACAGCCCGCTGCCCGCCAGCCGCTGCCAGCGCGACAGCCCCGGCAGCCACGGGTCCTCCTCTCCCGTCCAAGGCCACACCGTGGCGCCCGGGGCACTGCCCGGCGGGAACGGGTTCAGCGCCTCCAGCCAGGCCCGCAGCCCGCCGCCGTCCCCCGCCTCCTCCTGCGAGTCGCCGGCCACCGGCGGTGCGGGGACCGCGCTGGGACCCGCGGCACCACCAGCGGCCTTGGACTGCGCGAGGTACTCGTGCAGCTGCCGGCCCAGGTCCGCCATGGCGGGGACGGCACCGGGCGCTACAACGCTCCCTCCGCCCACCCCGGCGCCGCCATTTTCCCGGGCAGGGGCCACATCCGGGGCACGGCAGAACACGCGGCCACAGGCCGGGGAGTGCGGCGCGCATGCGCCGGGTACCGTGAGGCGCAGGGCGCGTGCGCGGAGGTCGTGAGGGCTGTGGGGGCTCTGAGGGATGGGAGAACTGAGAGGGCGGTGGGGGCAAGGGGATCTCTGAGGGCCGGGAAGGCCGTGGAGACTGCGAGGGCTCTGCGCTGTTAGGGCTACGTGGGCTGTCTAGGGCTACGGGTCTGTGTCGGCTGTGAAGGGCTATAAACCTGGGATTAGGCTGTCAGTCATTGACACGTGGAATCAGCCCACGGGAGGGACTGACAGGCGGTACTAAGAGTAATTGAGATGTGGAGGCATCCACGCAGAGTGACTGAGGGGCAGGGCAAAGGGTGCTGAGGGGCAGGCTCAGCCGCCCAGGGTGAGTACAGGCAGGGCCATGGGAATGCCCTCCTCTGCCCAGAGGCACTGGGACACCAGAGCGCGCCTCTGTAGCCAGGCCTCCGTGGCTGAAACAGGGATTCCACCTCCCAAAACTGAACATCCGAGGATTACTCCCAGACAAAAGCTGCCAGACTGACAGGTCTCACTGGCCTTGGCTTCCTGGGGATGGCCTCTCAGCTGCCCCACAGATACTGGGGCACCAGGCTTTCCTTCCTGTGGAAAAGGGCCGTCCTTCACAGCCAGGCACCCAGGGCTGAAAGTGGGATTCCACCTCTGGAGCAGCACATCTCACCCCACACAAGGGCTTATCTGTCGCTTGTTAACTGGTCACATATCTCAGAACAAGCTGTCTTGTATTGAGTTATTTTAGTGCCATGGGATTAAGACTGATCTGGCATCTGGAAGATAAAGCTGGATTTCTGACTGACAGACACCCCACTTTATAAAAGCTACACCGGACTTTGACAAAGCAGAAATTTTCTGTCCTTTTCCTGGAATTGTGCAGAGTTTCTCCCATGAGCAGGGCTGCCTGCTTCACAGTTACTCCCCTGAAGGTTAAGTGGAAAGAATCTGTATACATTATCATCATTTCAGTGGTCAGTTACATTTGACTCCTAATCAATATTGTTTCTTTTGCTAGCTTTAATGTAGGTACCTTGATATCCTGCACTGTTTTGTGTTATGCTGTAATCTACTAGTAGCTTTTAGTACCAAGAATTGCTCCCAGACAAAAGTTGCCAGGACATAGGGGTCCCACTGGCCTTGAGCTCCCCTGGACTGCCTCTCATCTGTACCTGAAACACTGGGGCTGTGAGCTTTCCTCCTATGGAGAAGAATATTCCTTTTTTCCCCCAGGAGTCCATGGCCAAAATTTGGATTGCACCTCTAAAATTCAGTATATCCAATAAAAGCTGCCAGGACAGACAAGTCTGGCTGGCATTGGCCTCCCCTTGGCCACCTTTCAAGTGCACCTGAAACACTGGTGCTGTGTGCTTTCCTTACCATGGAAATGCACTGTCATTCTCATCTAGGAGTCCATGGCAGAAATTCTGAATGCCCCTGTACATCCAAGAATTTCTCCCAGACAAAAGCTGCTGGCACAGATGGGTCTGCCTGGACCTTTCCTCCCCTGTGTCACCTCTGACCTGCACCTAAAGTACTGAGCCTGTGTGCTTTCCTTCCTGTAATTAACTGTAATTCCCAGCCAGGAGCCCATGCTGGAAATTTGATTTGCATCTCCACAAGTGCAGTGTGCTGGAGTGCTTCTGTGCAGATACACTGTTCTGCACCACAGTAAATTGACATTTCAGACTGCAGGTGTGTGATGCTACTTAAGACTGAGAATTCACCTGTAGAGCACCACAGTTTAAAGGCTGCAAGAGGAGAGTGACTGCCACAATTGCCTTCCAAATTCTGGTTATCAGCCATAAGGGGGAAGGTCAGTGAACACTGTCTGTGCTGGCACAGCTTCCCAAGACTTATGCTGAAATAATTCTGTTTAGCTTTAGACTCTGAGATTCAGCAAATATTGTAGTAGAAAGCTGAGAAGAAAACTACAATATTGCACTAGTGTGTTTGGCATGGCTTACATGAGGCAAGGGGAAGGTGCAGACCAGCACTGGTTCAGCAAGCTGGTGCTGTCTCAACATTTAGCTTACATCCTGTGAAAAGCAGCCACACTCTGGAGTCGTGAGTTTTCCTGCTCAGCCTCATGTACCATCACATTCTTTCACTCTCCAAAACCCAGCTTCAAAACTTAACATGTCCAGCACTGGTTCTCCTACTGTAGGTCCTAAAACAAAAAGTAAGCACTGGCCTTCCCTTTCTCCTTGCAGCCTCACAGAGTCCAGTTACAAAACTAAGAATGTTCAGCAATTTGTACCCCAGAAAAGGTCCTAGAGGAGAAAGAGGTTGTGCTGGAATTTGCTTTTCTTTTGCAACCTCTAAACTGCCCAGCCAACAGTGAGACGATTCCTTCCCAGCTATATGCAGGATGACATTCTTTCAGTCTCGAAGATTCAGGATCCCCAACAGAACCCCTACACCAGCTGCTCCCACACTAAAAGTGCCAGGACAGAGAGGGCGTGAGTTTTACCTGGGCGCTGTCAGCGCTCATAAAACACACCACACGATGGCGGTGTGTACTTGCAAAAGAAGGAAATTCACCTTTTCTACCTCTAAACCACCCGAAATGCAGATCCAAGTTCAAAACCTCACTGCTCTCAAATAATCTGTGTCAGGACAGAAAGATTTCACTGACCTTCCCCTTCCAAGAACAAACTCCTATTTGCACCACACTCAAAGCCAACTCCTCTGTGCTAATAATTTTTTTCTCTCTCCTGGAATCTGGCTACAAACTTGAAAACCACGGGCAAAAGTGTAGCTCACAAAAGTGCCAGCTGAGAAAGCTGCTGCTGGTCAGAACTGCCAGTGCACCCACACACCCTGCTGTCAGTCAGCACTTTCCTCCTCAGCTCTGTGTACCGTTGGCATCCTTCAGGCTCTCAGAGTCAGGAGCCAAACAGAAGGCACAAGTAGATGCACTTAGCTGAGAAAATAAAATGGATTTGGATCTGATAAAACCCCCTGGGTATGAATATTAAATATGCACATGTATGAAGTCATGGTTCATGTATGTAAGCTGGTGTGTGAAGAGGCAAAGGAGCAGTGGTCACTCAGTGCAATGATTGATAACGCCAAATTTTATGGTTTCTCTGAGTTTTCTACTCACTTTGAGGGCTGTGAACTGCTGCTGCTCTTAGGATGTTAAGACCAGTTTTGTGTCCTGGCTTTGCCTTGGACATTTATTATGTGTTTTTAAAAGAATTTGGGCTCTGATGTAATGATGTGTATATGGACACCGAGAAGGTGGGGCTGGGGGAAGAAACGCTCAAGTCAGCAAAAGATGAAATGGAGACGAACTGAGTAGAAACTCCTTGAGTTTGGGAATCTGAAGAATTAAAGGTCAAGAATGGTCTTCCAAAGAACTTCAAGCAGGTATGTGGGGAGGATGAGCAGTACCAGAACTGTTGATTAAAGACTTTTCTGTTGTTTATTCCCCTAATTTGCCCATAGAAATCCAATATTTACAGCTCCCCTCCTGCTTCCAAACCTAAACCACTCCACTTTGCACCTTATCAGTTTGTAATTGCTGTTCCCTGTTTAGCAGTTAGTGAATGGAAAACTGGCATGTTGTGACTGTTGTTGTGCCATCAGGATTGTAAAGATCAGGAGAACATTGAGGTTCTTGCTGCCTCTCACTGTGCCTTGACTGACTGATGGATTTTTACGATTCTTGATTTTCCCTTTTCCTGGTGTACTGTCCCTCCCCATCCCAGAGACTGGCCACCTGACACCAATGAGAATTTCACCACAGGGAGGGTCACTGCCATCCAGGACTGTCTGAAACTCAAAGGTTTATTGCACGTGCTGCAGCTGAATGGAGGGCAGGGGGTGTTTGGGATGAAAACAGGGCAGAAAAGGCTCGCCTGAGGCATTAGTTGTCCTGCTCTGTTTCCTGTGGGATACTCTTTTCACAAGGAAGGCTGGCCTAAGGGGCAGGAGAGATGCTGAATAAGGTTAAAAAAAAAAACAAACCAAGTCCTAAAAACAAGGATTCAAATGAAAGTTAAAAGCTTGAAAGTTTTTCTAAATAAATACAATATTTGACTAAAAATATCGACTAAAAATTAAGAATAACAACATAACATTGAGGTGGCTATCTGGTGTTAGGATATTGGGGGATGGGGGAGGAAGAGGAGGTGAACACAGACAATAAATGGTGATGAGAAAATCTGGATGTTTCCAGCAAAACCCAGAGGTAACAGCAGCCCCAGCAATGCCTGGGGGCAAAGGGAATGTCTGGCCCTTGGGACCAGGTGTTCAGGAATCCTCATGACCAGTCTGACAAGTGACTTGGAGATCTGAATTTGAAGGAAAGGAGAAGGAATTGGTAATTGTGAGGTTTTGGCTGCCAGGTCTGTTTTTTCTGTGACAGAAGGGTGCTTCACTTCACTCCTTGAATGCTCTGCAGAGGAGAAAGAGGAGCAGACAGAGCTTAAACTTGTTGTCACCCCAGCCAGGTTTTGGTCAGTGGGGTTCCCAAAGGCTGGGTGTGCTTCCCAGCTTTCCTATTCCTTTGCTCTGTGGAAAACAAGGAGGGGGGAATCCTACCAAAAGCTTGTTAAAAAACTTATTTACATTACAAGCTGAAAAGCTCTTTAACATATTTATGTGAAAAAACATAACATTTTAAGGCCAATGGGAATTCTGTCCCAAAGCTACAGGAAAACATGCTTTTCCAAAAAAAGGAGCACTTCAGGTGTACTAAGGAAGGAATAGAACTTCAGGTGGTCACAGAGTGTGAGATATGGTGCAATGTGGAAAATTCTCCTGAATTTTACCGAGGAGTTCATCTTCAAAGCAAGTTCCACCTAATTTGAGGTGGTTCAGGCGAGGCAGTACTTGCAACAGAGCGATAACAGTACCAAGGGAGACCAAATCGTAGAGGTCAAGGCACAGGGTCTCCAGGTGCTCCAGTGTGACAATAGCAACCAGCCCCCTGTTTGTCAGGAAGTAGGCATTGCTGATTTCCAGGTAGCGGAGCTGCTTCATGTGGCGCCCGATGAATACCATGGCAGCATCACCGATGATGCAGTGCCGTAGAATCAGACGCTCAAGCTCTTGCAGGTGCGGAGCTGCCGCTTGGATCCCCATATCAGTGACGCGGTAGGTGCCACAAAGGCTCAGCGTCTTCAAGTGGTTCTGGGAGGAAATGTCAAGAAGATGATGGTCAGAAAAGGTGGGAATGCTGTGGATAGCGAGGTGTTGTACCTGTGGCGGTGGCACCGAAGGGGAGACGCAGAACCAGGCATCGGGGATGTCGCAGAGGCTCAGCTCCAGGGTGGTGACAGAGGCGGGCATGCTCTCGTACGGGATATGGCGGAGGTCAGTCTCGGTCAGGCACAGCCGATGGAGCTGGGGGCAGCGCTTCCGAAGGGCAGCCAGCAGTGCCGGTGAGAGGAGCCGCTGCTTGCCGCCGGAGCGAGGCACGCCCCGCATCCGCAGCGTGCACAGGCTGTCGGGGAGGCGGTGCCGCACCAGGTGCCACAGCGTGCGGCGGGTGATCTGGGGGTGAAAGGGCCCGGTTCCAGGGACGGCGTGGGGAAGGGGACCCCTGCCGCAGTGGGGCGGTTCCCTCCCGTCCCCTCAGCTTCTGCCCGCAGCGGGGAGATCTCAGCCCCCCAGTCTCAATCTCTGTGCACGGCGGGGTGATGTCGCCTCCCACCATCCCTCCCGCCCACAGCGGAACTCTCTCCGCCCCCGGCCCGCGGTGCGGACGGGCGGCCCGTACCCGGTGAGGGCTCAAATCCACATGTGTCCAGACCGCTCGGTCCTGCGCCAGCTGCTGCCACCGCCGGCACACCCTGCGGGGAGGCGATCGGCCGTCAGCGCCGCGCCGGGGAAGCGGCAGGCGGCCGCTCCCGCCCGGGGAGACCCTACCTGGCCGCTCGCAGCCGGTCCCGCAGCGGCAGCAGCGCCAAGACCTGCACCAGCACCGAGTCGGGCAGAGGCGGCCGCGCCGCCATCGCGGCCGTTACTACAACAAACCCCTCAGCCCCGGCCCGCCCCGGCGGCACGGCCAGGGCGCGGCCTCGGAGCTACCGCTAGGCCCCGGCAGCTCCGCTGGGCTCGGGACCTCCCTGTTTAACTCCCTTCCTTACCGACAGCCCCCTCCGGGTGCCTCCCCGCTCCTCCGCGTTCAGCCCCGGTGTCTCGTCCAGTCTCGCCCGTCCTACGGTGCCTCTTGTTCCCGTGTCCCCTGCTCAGTGCCTCTTGTCCGGTTACCCCCCACCACCCTACCCCCGGTGCCTCTTCTTTCCCGGTACTGCCCTTCTTGGTGTCTCTTGGAGGAGAAGTGGCTTAGCACTGACCACTCCTGGCCCAGTCACTCTCCCTGACATGTTGTTTCTAACACCCTTCTAATGTTCACATGGCACCGGCTCACATAATTTCCTCTCTGAATGCTCAGCAGGCAGGTGTTTATTTATTTATCTTTAGTACTAGTACTATTTTTCATTAGTATTATATATATCATTACTGTTTTTCATTAGTACTATACTTACCTATTTCTAAAGCTATCCACCTGGCGAGGTTTTTTTTCTTTTTTATTCAGCATTAAGCAACTAGTTAACCATATATCAGCCATTACATTGTATAAAAAGTTATTTATGTCAGGTTATTAGGTATAAAAGTTATGATTCGGGTTATATAGCTATAAAAAGCTATGATTCAGGTTAGGTAGGTATCAGGTTATTTAGATATATGAAAAGTCACTATTTAGGTTGTATTGGTACCAGATTATATAGATATATCAGCTTAAATTGATATCTTAAACCTTAAGTTATATAAGCACTTTGTTACTTTGGTGTAAGTTATATAGTCTATGTAACTAATAGTAGTTATATAGTCTATATTTCCTTAGAACTCAGGATCAGGATTTACAGGATTTACAGCTCTGCCACATTTTCTTCCCTTCAAATGTTTTATACTCAAATTTTCAATAGCAGAATGATTGCTGTGTCTTGTTCTCCAGGGAGAAATAGGAAGGTGACAACATTAAATACCCAACAGCTCCATTTCTGCAGCTTTTTGGCTGGGCACTGCAGCAGAAATGTAGCAGCAATGCCCTTCTGCTCCCTGATTTTCATGGGACTTTGAGCTCCTGCTCACATACAGCCTTTGGCAAAGAATGGGGCCCACCCAGCAGGGCTGGGTCTGCAGCCAGTGCCCTGGTATGGGGTGTGTGGGGTCATTCCTTCTCTTCCTGGGGTGTTCACTGACTGATTCCTCCTGGCCTCCTTTAATGCTCCGTGGGCTCTCCAGCTGAGAGGAGAAATCTGCTCCCTGAGCACCCTTAGTAACAGAAATAGAAAGCTTTTCTCAGTCCCTCTTACTTTAGGCTCTCAACTAAGCATGGCTCTGTGATTTCAGCAGCAGTGCTTCCGCAAGGACACAGTCCTTGGGGAGGCTCCCACATTTCATCACTCTCCCACTGGCTGCCCCACAGGATCAGTTAGACATGAAACACTAAGTTTTGCAAAGTATAGAAATGGGACATCCTCAAGTCCTCATTCCCTGGATTTCCACTGCTTTTGAGATATCAAAGATATGAAATATAAGGTTTAGAAACCAAACCAAGAAAATTAGTCCTAGTTGTCTATAGAATGGCTGAGACACCAGGAGATGATGCTGCAGCCTCAGGGACCTCAACAAGCTGGAGAAATGGGCTGATGGAACCTCCTGAAGTTCAACCAAGGGCCGAGCAGAGTCCTCCTGCTGGGGAGATGCAGCCCCAGGCCCCAGCACACGCCATGGAGAGCAGCTCTGCAGAGCAGGTCCTGTGGTGGGTGTGACTGGCACAGCCCCAGCCCAGCAGGGACCGCCTGGCAGGGATCTGGGCAAACCCTGAGGTGTGCAGCCCACTGCCAGGTGAGCTTTGTGCCACAGGATCTGTCTCTGTGGATGGGGGAGCTCCTGGCTGTGCCCCTCAGAACCCTGTGATGTCACCAGAGTCAGGATCACTCACCTGCAGGGGGTAACTATAAACACCAGTGCTGGGCAGTGCCAGAGCACTCAGGCTGTGACCCACAGCAGCCGAGGAGCTTCTGAGTGCTGCCAGAGACCGAGGAACCTCTGGATGACAGCAGTGACTGAGGAGCCTCCGAGTGCCACGAGAGGCTGAGGAGCCTCTGAGTGCCTCAAGTGCAAGCCAAGCCTTTGAGTCCTGCCAGCGGCTGAGAGAAGTCAAGTCCGGGAGCAGCAATGGCAGAGGTCAGGCAGGAGCCAGCAGCGCCACGAGCCGTCCGGGTCTGCCGCATCTGCGTGGATTTCCTGCAGAGCCCCGCTGCTGCCGTGGAGCCCTGCGGACACGTGTTCTGCCACGCCTGCATCCAGCCCCAGGCTGCCCCCGACGCCGCTGCCACCTGCCCGACCTGCCAAGGGCCCATTGGGGGCATCCGCCTGCTGCAGGGGCAGGACAACCGTGCCGGGGTGGCCCCGCGTCGCCCCCGCCGCCGCCTCCATCCCTTCGTGGTGCGCTGGCGGCAGCGGCAGCAGCAGCAGCAACAGCAGCAGCAGCAGCAGCAGCAACAGGAGTAGGCAGCTCCTGGAGGTGGCCAGCACTGGACATTCTCCGATGGGGACAGGGCACCGAGCCCCCCCGGGCTCCAGCAGCGTGCCCAGAGAGTGTCGGAGGAGCTGGACAGAAACGGGCCAGGGCAGGAAGGTCCATCGTGGCCACCGAGGGAGCGGGAGAGAAGAGCTGGCCTCGGGACCACGTGCACCTCCTCCCCTTGAACCCATTTGATGTGGATCCTCCATGGCCCCTCTGAAATGAAAACCAGGATGCTGAGAAGGGCCTCGCCTGGTTTCTTCTGCTCCTTTGCTCATTACTGCAGGACTGGGGGAGTGGGAGCTGTGGGATAGGCAAGGATACGGCTGTGGGAACTTGGGCAGAGGGTGTGATAAGGCTGAAGAACTGGTAGAGAGGGGTGAATGTGGTTGATGGAATGGGAGAGAGGCCATCCTTGGTTGTTTCTGTGCTGCTTTGCTCATCCTTCAGGGTGTGCAGCTGGGAAAGGGAAAGGGAAAGGGAAAGGGAAAGGGAAGTCCCCTGAGACTCTTCGAGCAGATCCCAAAGGGCCCAGTGCATGCTTTCCTGAGGAACAGGGTGAGAAAAGAGGCAGAGGTTCTAGGGCAGAACCTCCTCTCCTTTCACGCTCCTGCATACCCTTGCACTGTGGAAAGCTGAAATCCTGGGAGATGCTCTCCAGGCTGGCGGAGACGGCTCTGGCACAATCCTCTGCCAAAGGGCTTTTAGCACATTCCCCCCTCCTACAGCAAAGCATAACCTGCACTCGAGCTGTGGCTCTACTGCTGGACAGCATAAGCTTATCCTCCCTGTGAGAGCTGGGTGTCAGCCTGCACTGGAGCCAGGGAAGCTTGAGAGGCTGACACTGTAATGGATCCTTGCCAGCTAATCGGTGTTTATAGGCTTAGATCTGCTGCTTCTTAATTTTATTCCAGCCCCTCGATTGAATTTCTCACATGTAAGTGAGCCCTGCGTGTCCATCCTAGCCATATATAATGGATGGTGGTGGAGGGAAAGAACACAAATGTGGCTGAATGCCAGTAACCGATGCCCAGGCAGCAGCGCAGCAGAACCCTCTGCTGAACATCCCCCGCTGCCAGAACCTGCCCTCAGTGCCCCTGTGCAAGATGTTTCCTTTGTCCCCAGCACCTGGCCTGGGGCCATGACCAGCCTCGGCCATTCTCCATTGGCCCCAAGAGGAGGACAAGGCTTGGAGCCAAGTCACCAAGCCACTATCTCCAGGAACGGCGCCAGTTCCACCCACTGAGCCCTGGTGCTGCCACTCGATGCCCCATCAAATATTAACACAATCTCAATGCCTCTGTGCCCTGCCCCAGCACTGCAGGGCTGCCTGACCACTCCATCCTGCCCCATATTGCTCATTGCTCCCCACACAGGGACTTTGGGGGTGCAGCCACACCACCTCTGGGTGTCCCCTGAGCAGGGCACGACAGGACCCGACCCCCTTCAGCAGCCAGCTCAGCCCCCCCGCAGCAGGTAAGACCCCACTGGGGCTGGGGGAATGGGCACCCCCATCCCCGAGGAACGCCAGTCTGTCACCACAGGGAGCGGGAGGACGGGCTGGGGGCATGAGATGCCCGGAGAAGGGATGGCGGCCATGAGGCAGCCCCGGGCTCGGTCCTTGGCTGCAGGGGGATAGCGGGCAGCAGGGGATTCCTCAGCTCCGTCCTGTCCTCTGAAGGAATCAGATCCCCCATGGCTGTCCCGCGAGGAGGGTTCTCCCTAAGGTCCGGGGTGATGTGTCGGGTCACCCCTCAGCTGGGGGGGCCCTGGAGGTGTTGGGGCCCACCTCCCCTTGCTGCCCTCCCCCAGGAGGAGGCCCGCGCCTCTGCCCCCAGCAGCCGCCCGGCCCGGCAGGGGATGGAGCCCGGCAGGTCGGTGCCGGCGGAGCTGAAGCTCCGAAAGCCCTCGCAGCGGGCCAGGATCCCGGCGCCTTTCCTCGCCCACTCGGTAGGTCGCTGGCTCGGCCCGCGGCCCCCGGCTCGCTCCCTCGGCTGCCGTACCCCTTCGAGCCCCCCATGACTCTGTCCGCACAGGACGGGGCGCCTGGGCCGGCGGGGTCCCCCAGGCCGGACCCCGCGGAGATAGACGCGGAATCCCTGGTGCCCACGCACGATGAGCGGGGCCGGCTCATCCCCGAGTGGAAGCGGCAAGTGATGGTGCGGCGGCTGCGGGCCCGACTGGCGGACGAGGACCCGGCGGGAGGGCAGGTACGAGGGGCACGGGGAGCAGGGAGGGGCGCGGGCTGTCGGAAGTCGCTGACCGCCTCTCTCCGCAGGATGCAGGCTCCTGGAGCTTCTCGCCCTCCCACCAAGCCGTGCTGGGCCCGTTCGGGGAGCTGCTGACCGAGGCAGACCTGCATCAGTTGGAGATGGCAGTGGAGAGCCTGCGGCTGCGGCGGCGTGGCGAGGTGTACCAGGGCGAGCTGCGGCGCCTGGTGCGGGAGCTACGCGCCCTCTTGCCCGCCCCGCTGCTCAGCATCTCCGTCCGCAGCCCCCCGCCTGCTCCGGGGCTGCCCCTGCCCCTCTGGTGCGGCCGCCTGGCCGGCGCCGTCAACAGCCTGGCCGCGCTGCTGGGCAACGCCGAGGGGCTGCAGGGTCCCCGCGGTGCCGTCGCCGCGCCCGCCGCTACCTGCGCTCTCCCTGTGGCCGGCGGGCACCCCCGGGAGCCAGGGGGCAGCCTGGCACAGCGGGAGATCCGGCAGTGCGGAGTTTGTGTCCGCAGCCTGCGCGGCGCCTTCGAGCCCGCCTGGGGGGCCGCGGGGAGCGCGCCCGCCGGGGCCGGCGAGGCGGAGGCGGCCAGCGACTCAGGCATCAGCTGCGAGGAGGCGTTTTCCGACGGCGGCTCCCCGCGGCAGGGGAAGCGGCCGGGGCCAGAGTGGGGCAGCTTGAGGAAGGAACGGATCGTAATGCTCTTCCTGAGCCACTGGAGACGCTCCGCGTACGCGCCCTTACGACCCGCCGCCGAGGACCCTCGGGAGACAGCGGGGAGCGGGGCCCGGGCTGCGGCCCGCCTGGCCCGGCAGAGAGCGGCCATCCAGAAGCTGCTGAGCGGCTGGCGGGACGCCGCCTCCCGCCGCCCCCCCCCGCCGCCCCCCGCCCGCACCCTGCTCTCCCCGGAGCAGTTCGTGTCGGCGGCGGGGGGCGGCCCGGCCGAGTACGAGAGCCTGTCGCTGGAGCTGTTCATGCTGGGCTATTTCCGCATCTTGGAGCAGGACCTGTCCGCCGAGGAGCGCCGAGGCCGCCACCTGCTCTGTTTCGAGGTGTTTGAGCAGCTGGGCCGGCACGGCTGGCGGGCAGTGCGGGCCTTCCATCGCGCCGTCATCGACGAGATCGCGGCCGGGCGGCGCGGCTGGAGCGACAGCTTCGACGACATCAAGGCACGGTACTTCGGGACTTTGCACAGCCCGGCCCAGCGGCCGGGCCAGCCCGCGGAGGAGGGGGACGAGATTTGTCGCTACATCGATCGCAGCTTCGCCTTTTGGAAGGAGAAGGAGGCCGAGATCTTCAGCCTGGAGGAGTGATGCCGAGGGGCTCCGGAGGCCGCGGGCTGCAATAAAAACCTTCTCGGTTCTGTCCCAGCTGAGCGAGGCTTTCCGGGGCGGTGAAGAAAGCTGCTAAGCTGGGCGGGCCGCTTCAGCAGCCCAGCTCCCCCTCTCCCCGGGCGGGTGTTTCAGGCCTCGGCTGCCGCTGCGTGTTTACGGCTGCCGCGGGGTGAGATAAAGACCTATATTTATAGCGGCACCGGCAGTGAGAGCCGGAGGAGCGAGGAGGGGGCATCGCGGGGACCCCCTGCTGCCGATGGGGTGCAGGGAGGGTGCTGTGGGAGCCCGTCCCTCCAGGCTCGGTGCGCAGCCAACCCCTTCGCGAGGGAGAGGCTGTCCTAAAGGCAGCGACCGAGGATGAGCGGCGAGCCCGTGCGGTGCCTTTAAGAGCAGGGAGCAGTGTCCAGGTGCCGCCTAAAAATAGCGAGTGCCCCTCGTCCCGGCTGATCCCGTGTCATGCGGCGTGTCCCTGCCCAGCGCCGGGACCGCGGTCCCTTCCCTCCCGCGGGCCGGCCGGGCTGGGGAGCACTGGTGAGAGCGGGAGCGACCGCGCCGAGAGGGCTCAAATCACCCCGAGAACCGTCCCCAAAAGGCTGGTCGCCGCCCCGGCAGGGCAGCTGCGGCGTGGTGAGGAGAAAACGCGGCCTCCGTGGGAGGGGGGTGTGGGAAGCCCTTGTGCCGCCGCTGCTGTCAGTGACTCGGGCACTGGGAAGGCGGGAGGATGTCGCGGCAGGGCGAGAGGGAGACACCGTCGCCTTTTCCTAGCAGGGACACCCTCGCCTCCCGCTGCTCGGGCACTGCCCGCCTGCCAGGCCCCCTGGCCATCTCCGGCACCATGGTGAGGAACATGGACGACTTTGATTTCTGCCTGCCTTCGCACGCCCAGGGCGTGCTGGAGGGGCTGCAGCAGTTCCGCACCAACCCCAAACTGGCTGACGTGACGCTGGTGGCGGGCGGGCGGGAGTTTCCCTGCCACCGAGGCATCCTGGCCCTCTGCAGCCACTACTTCTATGCCATGTTCTCCGGTGACTTTGCTGAGAGCATCGCAGCACGCGTGGAGCTAAAGGAAGTAGATCCCAGTGCGCTGGAGATGCTGCTTGATTTTGCCTACACGGGAAAGGTCACCATCAACCAGGGCAACGTGGAGGGGCTGATGAGGACCTCCAGCCAGCTCCACTTCCCTGCCATCCAGAAGGTCTGCAGCCGCTACCTCCGGCAGCAGATGGATGCCACCAACTGCCTAGGTATCTGTGAGTTTGGTGAGAGCCACGGCTGCCCTGAGGTCTCCTCCAAGGCCTGGTCTTTCTTGCAGGAGAACTTTGAAGCCGTCTCTCTTCAGGAGGAGTTCCTCCAGCTCTCCAAGGAGAGGCTGGCTGTCTACCTCTCCAATGACCAGCTGCAGGTGCAGGAGGAGCGGAGCCTGGTTGAGGCTGTGCTGCGCTGGGTACGCCACGACCCGGGATCCCGAGCCCAGTTCCTGCCGGAGCTGCTGGAGCTGACCCACCTTGTCTCGTTGCCTGACCAGTACCTGCAGAACCTCCTTGCCACTGAGCCTCTTGTTCGTGACTCAGATGCCAGCAAGGCCCTCGTCGCCCGCTCCCGCACCATGGTGGGTACCCCCTTCCCCTAAATGCCACTTCCTGAGCGGGGAAGGAGGAGCCTCACAGTCCTGTCCTGGCCTCTTCATCAGGGACAGAGTGGCACCGGTGCCCTGAAGAACCCCCCAACCCCACCACAGAAGCTAGAGGAGGTGCTGGTGGTGGTTGGTGGCCGTGTGCTGGAGGATGGTGAGGATGAGGAGAGGGGGCTGGAAATGCCATCTGCTACCAGGAACTTTGCCTTCTACAACCCCAAAAGCAGTAAGTGCCCCCCACTTCCTGCAGCTCCCTCCATGTTAATTAACCCTCTGTCTACCCCAAAGCCACCTCTTGCCAAATCAGTGTCAGTTTAGAGAGACACTGGTTGGGTTGGGATGGACTTGAAACAGGGATGGCTTAAAAAGTGCTATTGCTGGCTGTGGGGTTCATTGGCTCTGCTGGGTTTCAGGGCGATGGATGGCTCTGCCCGACTTCCCTGATTACAACAAGTGGGGCTTTTCCCTGGTGGCTCTGAACAACGATGTGTACGTCACAGGTCAGTGCCAGGGCTGCTGGTGCAAGGTGGGGCTTCAAGGAGCAGGGATGGGGGACAGGGGACAATGATATGAGCATGAGGCACTGGTGTGGGTCCCGAGGCTCCTCTCTGAGCAAAATCCTCTCCTTACTCTCTGCTTGGGCAAATCTGGCCACGGGCAAGGAATATCCAGGGACAGCTGCACTTGGAGAGGGTGGCCCACCTGCCCTGTCTCTCTCTAGGTGGCTCCCGGGGGTCCCAGAATGACACGTGGTCAACGACACAGGCCTGGTGCTTCTGCCCCAGGGATGGGGTCTGGCAGCCCATCGCTTCCATGCTGAGAGCCCGCACAAACCACACCAGCGCTGTCCTCAACGGCGAGATCTATGTGATCGGGGGTAAGGCTGCAAAGACCCCGGGGGTGCTGCTGGGGTGGGGTGCCATGGGTGCCTCAGAGCAACAGGGTGGCTGCAGTGTCCTGTCACCCTGCAGGGACAACAGTGGACGTGGTGGAGGTGGAGCGCTACGACCCGTACAACAAGAGCTGGTGTGCCATCAGCCCAGCCCTCAAGTATGTGAGCAATTTTGCCGCTGCCAGCTGCCTGGGCAAACTCTACCTGGTGGGTTCCTGCGCCGTCAAGTACAACGCGCTCACTCTGCAGTGCTACAACCCCGTTCAAGGTGAGAGCTGACCCCGCTGCCACACCTCACCAGTGCTGTCCCTGGGACAGGGACTGAGGGGGACCCCTAGGCAGGTGACATCCCTGGACTGCCAGGCACGGTCCTGTGGGATGTGAGCAGGTGCTGGCACGGTATGGTGATGGCTCTGGTGGAGCTGTTAGCAGCATGGACCTGAGTCACAGATGTCTGACACAGCCCAGAGCTGAGCTGCAGAGGAGTGGCATCTCTGAGGCATTGGGATGGGGCAGGCTGCCTGCCTTGGAATGAAACTAACACCCTGTGACAATGCCACCTCCTCAAGTAGACCCTTTGCCATCCCACAGCACCACTACAAACCATCTCCCCACCCCACACTATTTTTTATGCAAGACCCTTGACTAGGATGGGGACTGCAGTGCCTGTCTGCCTGTCTGGTCTGCCTCCTCCCTTTCAAATTCCCCCTGAAATAGCCGTGCTTTTTTCAGCAACTGGCAGCTGCATGGAGAGCTGAGGGTGGGGTGCACTGCTAATGACTGCTCTTTGCAGATCTGTGGAGTGTGATCACATCTCCCTTCATCCCCAAGTACCTCTCAGCCCCACGCTGTGCCACTCTGCGCGGGCTCATCTATCTCATCGGGGATAACACCAAGAAGGTCCACGTGTACAACCCAGAGGCCAACATCTGGCAGAAGGTGGGATGTGGGACCAGGCACGATCGGTCTCCCAGGGATATGGGGATGGTGTTCCCAGCTGCTTCCCCTCAGTGCCAGCACCCCCTCTCCCTCCTACCCACTCATCCCTTGGTTCTATTAACACCTGCAGAGCTGAGGATCCTTCCTCCCCTGCTCCCCATCACACATGCACGAGGCACCAGAGACCCCCAAACCCCACAGAAAGAAAAAATGGGATAGGGAGACACATCTGGTGGGTCACTGTCCTCTGTGGTGGGAATAGGAGGTCACCAAGGAGTCCCTGCACATCTCACCTTGTCCCTCACACAGGTGCAGCTCCTACACACCCTGCATGAGAACGGTGGGATGGTGGCACTGGGTGACCGGCTCTTTGTCACCGGTGGCCACTGGAAGGGCATGGATGGGGACTACCGGGTAGAAATGGAGGTGTACGACTGCTCCAAGGACCTCTGGACACGCGAGGGCTCCCTGCCCTCCCTCTGGCTTTTCCATAGCTCCTCCTCCATCTTCATGGACACCTCCAAATGGACAGAACCTTTCCAGGGTGACCATGGGTGGTAGGAGAGCCTCAGTGATGCTTGTCATCCAATGCAGGCATGCTCCCCTTTTTTCTGCTCCTGTTCAGACTGGTGAGTGGGAGGTGGAAAGCCCTGTGCCAGGCTGGCTGGGGCACCAGGAGCATGTTCTCTCCCACCACTGCAGGGAAAGGCTTTTCCTTATAAACACGCTTTGGTTAATGCTCTCTTCTTTTCATTTGTGGGTTTGTGGTTTTTTAGAACTGCATTTCTCGCCCCCCCCTCACCCCCAAACCCTAAATATTTTAGGGTATTTCAAGTCCTCCCAAAGTGTGGTTCAGCCCATCAAAGCCTGACATTGCTGCTTGTGCATAATCCTGGTTTCTCTCCTGGGATACGCAGCATGCACCCCAGGGAAGTGATCCATGGCCATGGTGAAGCAGCTGGCACCGAGGTGAGCCCCCGCTGGTGCGGTGACTCCTGTCCCAGCCCCCCTCCTGTCTCTGGCGGTACCGGTGGCAGAGAGATGGGCGAGCACAAGATGAGGCTTCCCCGCCGGCTGGGCCCACAGCCAGCACCGCTGGACGGCTCAGCTGTTTCCCATCCGCTTGTTCGGTGCTTTGGAAGCGTTACAAGCACGCGGCGCTGAGGAGCCCCGGGCCGGGGTGGGCACCTCCCGCTCCCGGCGCTGCTCCGCTCGGCCCGTGGGAGCTTTTCCCGGCGGGGAGGCCCCGAAGGCAGAGCCCAGCGGCGAGGCGGGCCCGAGGCGGGGCCGGGGCCGCCCTCCGGTAGCGGCGGCGGGATGCGGCTGCTGGAGCTGTGCCTGGCGCTCCTCTACGCCGCCGGCACCGGCACCGGCACCGAACCGCCGAGGGCAGCCCGGGAGCAGCCGCTGGCCCCGGGACGCGGGGACCCCGGGGCGGCCCGCGTGGACCCCCGGCAGGCGTGGATGCTGCTGGCCGGGAGCCCCGGGAGGGGCAGCGGCGATCGGGGCCGCGGCGGCTCCGGGGCTCTCACGGCACTATCGGGCCTCGGCTCTCCGGGAAAAACAACCGCGGGTGCCGCGCAGGCCGGCGGGACCGGGGCTGGCCCGGCCGCCCCCGCCGTGCCCGAGGAGCTGCTGAGGGAGCTGCAGCTCCTGCTCAGAGGTACCGGGGTGGGGGACACAGGGTGGGGGCTGTGGGGACAGCAGGACTGGGCAGCAGAGCCAGGAAAAGTGAAAGTTCCCTTCCTAACGTCAGACTCCGGTGGGGTTCGGGGTCAGGCATGGCAAAGATGTGCAGGACAGCTGGGGAAGGGTGTAAGGAGGAGGAAAGCAGCAAAGGCAGCGCCCAGGCCGTGGCCCAGCGTCGTGTGGAAGCAGCTTTCCATTGCCAAACGCGTGCAGACATCGCTGTGGAGCAGAAGACGTGGCAGGAGCTGGGGCTGTTCTACATTGTGAGTGCCCAGCCTGCCCCTTTTCCCTGTCCGCAGGGGCACCTGCCCTGGCACGGGACTCCTCCTCTAACTCCAGCCATTCCCTATGCCAGCCTGAGAGGGAGGGGATGTTCCACCGCGGCCCGGGGCTGAACCTGACCAGCGGACAGTACACAGCCCCCCTTGCAGGATACTACACCTTCAGCACCACGCTGCACATTGGTGAGCCCTCCGACAGCCCCGCGGCCCTGCCGGGGCAGGCTGGGATGGCCTCACCGCCCGCTCTGTCCCAGCGCGCAGGGAGCCGCGGAGAAAGAGGCAGGGATGCCGAGGGAGCCGCCTGCGGGTGCTGATCTGTGTGCAGTCCTGCTGCCAGCACAACAGGTACGGCAGGGCAAGGACTGGGCCGGGGAGAGGGGGAAGGAGCCCAGCATCGCTGGGAAAGGAGGGCTCTGCTCCCCCCACCACTGCCTTTGCTCTTCTGCAGCCATCTGGAGAGCATATCCCAACTGGAGAGCAGTGGGGACCTTTTCACAATCTCTGTCACAGGCACCCTTTACCTGCAGGTGAGTGGGGCCAGCTCCACTGGGACAGTGCTGGGCAGGAAGGTGCCTTCCACAGGGCTGGGCACCAGCTCTGTGCTCAGGTGACCGCCATCCCCAGAGACAATCAGGGCAGAGCTCTGCTAGGGCAACATGGCACAGACCGTGGCTGGGCTGCCCTAAAGGCTTTGTGCTGCCCTTTTCCCAGAAGGAAGGGCAGGGGCAGCTCCTCATCTCTTGGTTGCTGTGTGCAGGGAGAGCTCTCTCCTTGGCTCTGCCAGGCCATGCCTGGTTCCCAGGGGAGGTGTCCTGGCCCTGCTAACCCCTGTCTCCCCACAGGCTGGGCAGTATGCCTCTGTTTTTGTGGACAACACGGCAGGCTCTCCCCTCACCATTCAAAGTGGCTCCGATTTCAGTGCTATTCTGCTGGGAGTGTGAAGAGGCTGAACCACGCTGAACCTGTGCCAGGAGCAGCCAGACCCTTCCCTCTGCCAGCCACCATCCCCTGCTCAGCACCAAACCTAAGGAAGACCATTTGCTCATGCAGGGAGCTGCAGTCTGGTCCAATACTGCTCGTGCTGAAGATGGACAAAAGATCATGAAGATGATGATGATGATGATGATAGCAATAAAGCAGCCTGAGCAGGACCTTAAGGCATTCACTTTTATCTAAAGGCTAGGCCTAGAAGTTTGTCTTGGAAAACACTGCTGACAGTGGCAGCAGATGGCTGCCTAGGGCTCAGCTCCCACCATGCCTGGTACAAAGCCCCACACATCCATTTTTGCCCTTAGTGGACTTCCCTTTCCTGCCCAAACTTAGCCTCAGCAGCCCAGGCCAGATTAGGCATTGCTTTAGCTCCCTACAGTGAATGAGCAGAGGGTGCTGGCAGGAGCCAACATCCTTCACACCAATCATCAAAGCTAAGTCCCAACAACACCACACGTTGGATTAAAGCAAATTCCTGCCCTGTGGCTTTCCAGAGCAGGCACTCCCTGCCTGTGGCACAGGGCCTGGCTGTGGGCAGCCCAGATAGAGCCCAGCTCTTTGCTCTGGCTGTGATAGCTGCCTGAGCTCAGCAGGGCACAGGCCAGGGCTGCAGCAGCAGCACCAGGAAGGCTGAGCGTTGGATTTCCCAGTAGCACTCAGAACTGGGTGAGTGGTGCCAGCAGCACTGCAAGATAGCCTGAGCTAACAGCCCCACCTTCTCCCAGGGATGTCCCTGCCCTTCTCCACGGGCTGCATCTCCTTGAGGAGCCTGCTGAAGGAGCTGTTAATGCAGCAGTTTATGGGTAGGGGTTGTTGGGTCTGGAAGATGCCTTTCTGAAATTTGCCATCAGGGTTTATTTTGCCACAAACAGAAGCAACTCCATGCTGCTCTGTCTGGGCTCTCCAAATTTGCCTTTCAAGAGTAGAAACAGGAGAGTGCGCTGCTAACAAAGGCATTCCCTCTCAGCTCATCCTGCACTGCAAACTTACATCAAAATACACAGGAATGGCTGGGAGCAGAACAAGCTGGCAGAGGACCAGCACTACCCAAAATCTGTGCCAGAGGGCCACTTCCTTCCTCAGTGCTCTGCAGGAGATGCAGAGAGTCAGGGTGCACCCTCAGACTAAGCCCATGAAGTGTAATTCACTTCTGCTGGAGCAGAAATAGAAGTAAGATGGTCAAGCCACCTGTCCCAAACAGGACAGCCACCGTGTGCTCTAGCCAACAGCCCAGGAGCTGGGACCAAATCCCAAAGTTTCAGGGATACAGAAAACAGAAAGGAGCCAGGGAAGCCTCACAGCCCTGCACAAATTAGCAGGCACCACCCTTGCCCCCCTCCCCGGGGACTAAAGCTGTGCCTCACAGAGCAAGGAGGCAACCACAATGCACACCCCTCAGCCCACCTCCCTCCCTGCCTCCCTCACATACAGGGTGGGAAATTGGAAACTTCAGGGCTTAGGTAGCCCAATCCATTTAGCTTTCATTCTGTCATTTGGTCTTAGGCCAAATTTTCTCTGGAAAACAGCACACTGACTGCAGCAACAGCTGGTAGAGGCACTGAGACAGGATGAGACACCAGACACTAATTAGTACCCAAAACCTGAGATGCCTTCTCCTCAGATAGCACAGACAAGCACAGAGCCTGTCTGCAGCTCAGCTGCCTTTTCACCAAGTCCATTTGGTGAAAACATTTTTCCAAAGAACATAAGGAGCAAACTCCAGCCACTTTTTCCATACCAAGTTTGTGGTAAAACTCCTGGAAGCACAGGACAGGTATGCTGCTGCTCTGCAAGGGGTGCTTTTGTCTCTCAGCTGCAGGCAACCTCAGAGCCCAGGTTCAGAACCAGATTTCCTTTCCAGGGTGAAGGACAGCCCATACCACATCCCAGATTGGTGGCCTGGAGTACCTCAGAGTCTGTATGGTACAGCCTGTCTGAGTCCTGTAACTCCAGACTCTCCCAGGGTCTTGCACAAAGCTCAAGGATGTGGACAGCAGAACTGTCCCATTAAACAGCTGGCAGAGCTCATGCTCCCAGATGCCTCTTTCTACACCCCAGCCAAATGAATTCACTGCGTTTGCCACGACATTCAACCCTAGCACTAAGTGAGCTAAACCTGTAGGAAAGGCATTTTGTGCTGTTCTTGTGAGCCAGCAAAGGCTTCCTAAAGATAAGGAAAGCCCCGTATCTCTCTTGAGGAAGACACCAAGGCTGTCACCATAGTGACATGATGAAGGAGAGAAAGTTAAAAGATACAGACTTTAGCTGGCTCACAGCATGATGCAGCTCCTTGTTCACCTATTAAGAACTTTGTTTCTTTCTCATGACCAATGGGCAGTGAATGTGTCTGTTAAGAAAATGTAAATATCTTGAAAAACTATAAAAGCAACACGTTGCTATAATAAATCTCTCTTGTACACCTTTCTGACTGAGTCTTGGTGCTTTGCGCCCTGTCGTGCTCTAGAGCGACATCACCCTATTAGAAAAAACCCATCTTTATTTACACTGAAGAGCACCCAGCAGGAGCCAGCCTCCCCCAGGCACACATGCATGCACTCAGAGCTGTCCCCTCCCTGCAGGCAGCAGCACAGCAGGTCCCTCAGTGCTCTATCCGGACCAGCATGACGGTGACGTTGTCGGCCGAGCCGCGCTGCACGGCCTTGCTGGCCAGCCGGTTACACGCGGCCTCGTAGCGAGCGTCGGCCTCCAGCCTCCCTTCTCTCATCTGGATATTCTTATCCTGTTGGGACAGAGCGATTTCACTGCTCCCAGCAAAGGTGGGATTGTATATTCCAAACACTGGCAAGCAAAACAGATGCACACAGCCTAGGGGATAACTAGAGGACACTCTGGCAGTCCATTTTGTGCCCTCTGCAGTGACAAACCCAGCCCCCCATGCCACCTTCTCCTCACCTCCAGGCAGGACACTATGAAGTTCACAGCTTCTTCTGGTGTAAAGACTTTAAAGAGGCCATCACACGCTATCAGAATGAACCTGGAAATCAAGTGGAGACAGATTCCAAGGCTGAATTTTTGGCTCCTCAACCACAACAATATCACTCCAATCTATTTTATGAGCATCCATGCTCGGATCGAAAGGGAAGATGCTGTAAAAGCTCATCTGAAAATCCCTTGGACCTACTGTTCATGGCAATTCAAAATACAGGACAAAGAGCCAGCCAACTAATGGAAGACCTTGATCAGGACATCCTGGCTGTGCTACAACACTGGCAAGATCATATATGATTCTGGTCAAATGCTCCATTGTTTCTCTAAGAACTGGTTCTTTCCTTTGAGTCCTTTTCATTCGTGTATTTTCCCTGTGAAGCAGCTAATGCAAGGGAGTAGAGAAAAAAAGCTGAATCCTTCACGTACATCACTTTACATTTCTACACTCCTGATGTATGTAGTAATTTAAATATGCAAATTCAAAAAGAAAAGCACATGGCAACTGTCATTGTGCAGAGCAGAAAACTCTGACAAAATATTGCCACAGGCTGCAGAAGGTTGAGGAGATACAAAGCCCAAGGCAAGGGCAGCACCCCCTTAGGATGGGGAGACAGCCTGCTGTGCACTCCCTGCCTGCACAGGGAATTGTATTAACCAGGAGCTCTAACCAGAGTCAGCAGGACAAGGAAAACTACAACAAACCTACAGAAGTGGTCAGTCTGCACATGCCTCTGAAGACATCATTTCAGTGCATGATACTCAAGAGTATCTTTAGAAATATTTCAGTGGATCACTTGATATGGAGCTCTAATCCCAGAAAAAGCAGCAGTACTGGGTTACACTCTCTCTCACCTCTGAGAGTCTGCAGGGCCACACTGACACAAAAGCTCACTGCAATTTGTCGTTGCCAATCATATCATGGAAAAGTATCTCAAATCTTCAAATATCACAGCTGAATGCAAAAGTATTTATTGGCACCACAGCTGCTAAAAACAACTCCTGGACAGAATGGAGACCCAAGAACTCAAGCCTCAACTACCTGCTTCAACACTGATTTGTGAGCTTAATCAGAGCAGAGAGGACACCTAAGGCTTGTGTATGCTATTGCTGTGAGGCTGGTTCCTCCAAGAGGAGCCTTCCCAGCATCTTGGCAGAGCAGCAATTATCCCACTGTTCTAACAAGGAACAGAAGCAGAGAGACAGAGGCAGTAAGAGCATCCTCTGATTCTGGGGGGGGATCAGTCTGAAGTGCCTTGGCTCTCACAGCAGAGCAAATAGGGTTCTGCAGTTTCTGCTGGGACAGACAGCCCCTGTGCAAGGACACACGTTACCTGTCATTGTGTGTGAGCTGGCAGCGTTTGATATCTGGCACAGAGATCACACCACAGCGCTTGTACTGGCCATCCCCAATGGAGCGGGAAACCTCCAGCACTCCCAGCACTCTGCCGTCCCTGCACGAGGAAAGAAAGCACTCAGAGCCCTCCCCACGTGTCTATTTCACTGCACTGCCTGATGGGGACATTGTGCACCCATCTGCTTGTACAAATAATGACCCATTTCCCCAGCAAGTTCAAATCTTCCCTTTAAAGTCTCCTTCCCATTCTGTATGTTTGTGTGAAGCTCGGGGAAACAAGTGAGGGGGAGGAGGAAATGAAGTCAGGAGACTTCAAGGCTGTTTTCTGTCACCTTGCCCTAACTCAAATCCTGCTTAGCCTTGCAAATGGGGCAGTAAAATTATATGTGAGCTGAACTCCTGGTGGCATAGTTTGAATAGAGATGATTTTTTGGCAAGATATCCAACAAACTGCTCTTCACTAGAAGCAGAGTGGCAGAGGCAAGAGGTCTGAGTCAGCAGCCCCTCCTGTGTCCTGTCTGAGGACACCAACCCCTACAGACTGGCCCAGCTGCAGGCAGTTCCCAGGAGTGAGAAACACAGCATGTTCAGCTCCTGATCACTTGGCCTTTAGTAACCACTGATTGCAGCAAGCAGTTTCTGTGAAACCTACATTACAACACCCCTTAGCAAACACCTCTGGGTTGTCAAGCTTTTCTACCTAACCAAGCTCCCTGGAGAAGCAGCTTCCCACACTTCACCCTTCCAACAACCAAGCATCTTCTCCCCAAAAAGGCTCTTCTGTGCTCTCTGAGAACACACAAAGCTCATTCATCTCCTAGTCCAAGCAGCCCCGCTTGAGATAAAAGCAAGAAGCAAGGCATGTCACAGAGGAGAGATCTGACACTCACACACTTTGTGGCTTATCTCTTGGGCCCAAAATACTGAAGTGCAAGCAGTGGGAGAGGCTCCCGGGCATTCAGGGACCAGTTCTGGAAGGAGCTAACAGACACTGGGTCATCTCTTTGCCATGTGCAAAGAGAGATCAGTGCTGAGTGCAAGTGGCAGCATGTGCTCCCCACAGATAAGGGGAACAAAGCGCTCCAGACACGGCAGCATAACAGAACTGAGCCCACCCCTCTCCACCCTGGGTGCATTTTGCTTCCACAGGCATGAAGATACTTCACCTGCACTGAATCCTCTCTTTGTAAAGATGCCACTAAATCAAGAAACAGCCTTCAAAGAAGAGAGAGAACCTAGCCACGGAAATAAGACTCAGCTGTTGTGTTTGGCACCCGCTCCCCAAACAGCCATGAACTCCTTTTTGCACAGGAACATTAAGATAATCACATTTTGGCTCCAGAAAACTCCCTCCTAATGCAGAGAGCCTCAGTGTATCTAGTAACCCCAGGGGAGCAACACCAATGGACACTGAGGGCTTTTTGCCCTCTCTCAAACCAAGCCCCCTCTCACAGGACAAGGAGAGGTCATGCTGCAAGGACATGAGTTCTGTTCAGCACCACAGAGTGCAGAAAGCAGTAACTTCCTCAACAATCCAATCCAGCTCCGTAGCTCCAAATCTGTAGGTCAAGCTTAAGCATGCCTGTGCTGATATCCCACTGCCAGGCTTTCCCATGGGTCCTGCCCTGGCCATCCTAAGGCTCTGGGAACCACCAACAACCCCAGTAACTGAATCCTTACAGGCCTCAAGCAGCAACAGATTCTCACAACCAGGATGCATACTGGGCTCAGGGAACTTCAAAACCTCAATGCTCAGGCCCCAAACCAGGCTAGGGTTTAGACTGGCCCCTCAGGCACTCACCTGACGTTTCCCCCAGCTTTCTGTATCCGCATCCGCTCCTCGTACTGGGTGGGGTTGTGCTCCTTGCTGAGGCTCAGGGCTGTGTGCTTCTGACCCTCCTCATTGTAACGACACAGAATCGCCTGTGCTGACAAAAGAGCACCATCAAACAACGACCCAGCTGCAGCAAAGCTTCTTGAGAGAGCCCAAACTGCAGGGAGTGGTGCTACAACAGGCCACGGACTGGTGGCCAGGGCTGTTTCTCAGGGCTCGTTCCTAGGCAGGAGGTGCTGCTCAGTGCTTTTATCAGTGATCTGGATGCAAGAGTGGAATGCAGCATTACCAAGTTTGCTGGTGATACCAAACTGGGAGTGCTGTGGACTCTCTGGAGGGATGAGAGGCCTTGCAGAGGGATCTGCACAGATGCCCCACGGGGCAATGCCAGTGGCACAGAATTGCTGAGTCCAAGTGCTGGGTTCTGCACCCAGGGTGCAGCAAGGCTGAGCACGAGGGTGAGCTGGGAGAGGAGAGGCTTGGGAGCAGCCTCTGGAAGGGTCTGGGGGTGCTGGGGGCAGCAGCTCAGCAGGACCCATGGCCAGGAGGACAGGTGGCATCTTGGGGACACCGACAGAGGAGAGGGCATGGCCTGGCTGTGCTCAGCTCTGGGCAGCCTCAGCCAGAGAGCTCCAGGGTCACAGATTGGGGGAAGGGGCTTGAGCGTGTCCAGAAGGTGAGACCCACACTGGGGCTGGGAGGTGTGACCTGGGAGGAGGCTGAGGGCTCTGGGTTTGTCTGCTTTGGAGAGAAGGAGGCTGAGGGACAGCCTCATCCCCCTCTGCAGCTTCCTGAGGAGGGGGCATGGAGAGGGAAGTGCTGATCTCATGGGAATGCTGCTCTCAAAGCAGGGCCAGGGGAGGTTCAGGCTGAACATTAGGAAGTGTTTCTTTATAGAGCATATAATCAAATCCTGCACCAGGCTTCCTGGAGAGAGGGTTGATGCCCCAGACTGTCAGTGTTTAAGAGGCATTTGAGCAGTGGTATAACTTTAGGGCAGCCCTGAAGTGGTCAAGCAGTTGGACCAGATGATTGTCATAGGTCCCTTCCAACTGAAATATTCAAAGATTCTCTTCTTGATACTGTGAGATATTTAGCACACCAAGAGAGAGCTTTCACACACTACTGTTTTACACTATGGGAGACAATACAGAAGTACTTTGTATCCACCCAAAACAAGATGCTTTGCAGGAACAATTGAGTAGCTCATGACAACTCAGACATCCCAAACAAACAAACAAAAACCCTACAAAGCTCTGGGCATGCCACCAGTGCTCTCCATTCTGCTTACCCGGCTGTCCCCAAGGTTGGCTATGTAGAGAATATTGTCAACAGCTAAGACACAAGTAGCTGTGGAGCCATCCTTCCATGCTGGCTTCCTGAGGGGAACAAAAATGAGATTACTAAAGGGGTAAAACAACACTTAAGAAGAAGTTACAGAGTGTTCTTGGGGACTCAAAGAGTGTCCAGCAATCAGGGTAGCACAAGCCCACAGCAGCTGCCTGCTAGCAGCTCAGGTTGGTGATAAACAGCAAACTGGAGAGGGACAGAGGAACTACACAGATTACAGATCTCTGAATGCACAGCCAATGCCCAGCTGGTGCAAATACTGCCAGCCACAGCTCCCACACCAACTCTTCCTCACACTCAGCTCCCATGTGTGAGCAGAACAGGCTCAGCCCTGATGGCTGTTCAAAACTACAGCATCATGAGCAAACAAACACCCCACACTCCTCCTTGGGAAGCTTCTTCTTTGGAGCAAAACACTACAGCAGAATTTCCTTCTTTTTTGCTTACATTTCCCTCCTTTTTCCACAGTACCCCTGCTCCTTCCCCCACCTCAGCCCTCACCACCCCACCTCATCAGCAGCACCACCACTCCTTCAGTTGCTCTCCTCCTGTTTCACTCCCTGTAGTTAAGCTTTTATCTCTGGAGCTGTAGGTAAAATGAGAAGCATTTCTTAGATTACAGCTGCCAGACTAGTCCTGTCCACGAAAAAGCATGGCTATGATGCCATTCTCCACTGAAACTAGCACTGAGAGACTAATTTCTAGACATATTTCACCCAGTTTTCCCTTACTCTGAAGGTGTGGCTGCATGAACATGATTCATTTCACCATCAATACAGCTACTGCTAACAATCCTTTGCCAAAAGTCATGTTTCTGACCAGAGGCTGGTTTGAGAAAGGCACTACTGTGACAGGCTCAAGAAAGCATCCTCCTTTTGCCTAGTCAAACTTGTTGCTCTGATTAGGCTTAAGAGACTGAGCCAGTTTGCAATTTACTTAGAACTGAAAATATTCAGGGAATCAAATGCATCAACAGTCTCCATATGTGAGGAAGGTGTCACTGTGAAATGAACAGTAAAAAACCCAAACCAAATGCGTGTAAAGGATTGGTAACAAAGTGACTGTGCTTGAAATGCAATCTGTATCTTCCCTAGCCCACACATTTGGTGTGTCAGTTCAGCAGAGACAGAGAAGGGTGCTTGGCACTCCACACCCAGCTGCAAGGCAGGCTGGCATTTACCCCACAGAGGGACATTCTTCATCAACGTCTGTTTTCTAAAGAGTTGAAGAAAGCAAGATTTAAATTTACACTGGGAGATGTAGGTCTTTCAACACAGGGCATTAAAAGCTACCTCAGGGATGTGTTCCAGCCTGACAAGCAGAGTTTTAAAGAAAGCTTAGTGGCCTTTACAGAGCCCCTCCTGCCACACACTGCTGCCATTAACAGACAGATCCCACCTCAGGCAGTACAGGACAAGTCCCTTCAGCAACATGGCAAGTCTTTAAAAAGAAATCAAACAATCCAGGATTGTCCCTGTTAAGGACAGAGGTGGTCCTTGGACCTGCTTTGCTTCCTTCCTTTGGAGAAACATTTTAGTGTAAGGGATCCTATAGACCACCTACCACAGAGTAAGAGTGGAACATGCCATGGTCTAGTTCTAGCAAGCACTCAGCTGGCAGAGGCATAGCCTGGCACAGTGGAGTTGTGTGGAGTTTTGCCAAAGCACAGGAATGACACGAGGAAGGTTTCCTCTGCCCTGCTCACAACTCAGACCTCAGAGATGCACATTAAGAAATACAAATGAACACAAAGATTTACACTTACTGGCTGGATGCCTGCTTTAGAAACTCCTCATCTGTATGTTTGAAGGTGTCCAAAAGGCATCTCTTCACAGTTTTTTCCACGCTGGCTACCTCACCTGTCAGACAGAAAACAGCAACTAAGCTCCAAGTAGAACATACCTGATCTATCCTAGTCTGTCCCTTTGCTCATCCAACATTCAGTCAGGCAGTGCATCTCTTGGACTCTGCAGAGCAGCTGGGGCACATCCTGGGCTTACCCTACCAGAAATCCATGCAGTAGTGTATGTGGAGAGTTTTTGACATAAAACCTCTCCACCACAGGAGTATTTTCACACTTGATGTGGCACTGCCAAAACTGGCAACAGCACATCCCACACTTGTTTAGTGAGTCAGAACTGGCTACTTGCACCCTTGTGCCAAAAAGGCTTCCAGCCCTCTTCCCCAGCAGACACAGCAGCCTTACAAGCCCTCTGGGTATAAGGGATGGGTTCTGTAGGATTACACCCCAACAGATCAGTTTCTCTACCCACTGCCAAGGCAGAAAAGGTGATGGCTGTCCTACAGCCCTTATTCTACTCCTCTCACCTTTAGGAAATTTCTTTATCAGGTTTTGGTGCAGATTCTGTGCTGCAAATTTGGAGGCTCGGACTCCGCCGTGGCCATCAAAGACAGCGAAGTACGAGACACGTGTGCTGTGAGGGAACAAAAGGCAGCAGGAGGAGGCTGAGAAAGGCCACAAGCCAGGAAATGGAAACAAGTACATCCCTCTCCATACCACCCTGCCCTGTGTCAGCCAGACCAGAAATCCCACACTCCAAGGCACAAAAGGTAGCAGGTCTCTGAGCTCATATATTCAGCATTTACATGGTTCACGTGTTCCAGCACTGAGCTGAGAACTTTCTTGTAATTTTTGCACTCCTCAAGAAACTGAAGGGCTAAAGGGTTTACAGACCTCAACTTGGCATAAAAGCAGATAAACATTTTACCTCAAGGACACTACAACTCTCCAGCATTACAGACATCAGTCTAGACAATCTTACAGTACCTTCCATGCCTAAGCTTGTTCCAACTGTGCTACAGACAAAAAGCTTGGATCTCTCAGAACACAATCCTCTTGGGACAGCACTAGTTCAGAAGCTAAATCCAGTATCAAGGTGATGTTCGAGAACATTCTTTTCATTTTACACACCCACTTACATTTGGGTAATACAGGATCAACAGCCAGAGTTATCAGGCTCTCATGGTCCTCCTAAAGTCAGTGACTGAATCCACTAAGCACCCCTCAAAGGGAGGTGTTTGTACACACCAGTCCGGTGAACTGCCTGCTGATGCTTCACCCCAGGTCTCCCATAACAAGCCCAAACCATGCACCACAAGACAAGTAGACAAGAGCATCAGCTGTTGAAAGCAGAAAGGATCATCCCATGGGCTTAGGTGAAGCAAGCTGGGGCTCCCTCAGCCCCAGGATGGCTGTTCTGGCAGCTGGGGCCCACTCACATTTGGGAGGGCAGAGGCCGGCACTCCTCGGTGATGTCGTTTAGGATAACGTGTGCATCCTGCATGTCTTCTCTCTCACCTTTTCTCTCTGCCACATAACCCTTCAGTCCAAGAATGCCCACTGATCCTAAAGGGGAACAAAGCAGACACACACATGCAAATCAAACTCCTCTGTCTCCTCAGCTCAGGCTAAAAACCAGGAAGTTCTCAGCTTTCAGAGCCCTGTCCTGGCAGTGCAGCCCTTGCCCTGCAACAAAACCTTTAGCATCTGCTGCTGACCAGGACATGTGCACTTTGTAACACGGGTTTTTATGTGCCCCCAAGGTCAGCAGCTCTAAAAGCAGCCTGCCCTCATTTTGGCAGGCAGCTGTAGTCAAGCAGGACTGCTGGGCATTGGACAGGACTCTTACCAAACAGGGGCAGGGGACAGGGTGGGCAGGGGAAGCATGTGGCACAGAACCTGCAGCTTAATAAAGCCCAGCTTTAAAGAGTGCACTAAGGACAGGAAATCCAGGTCTGATGTTCCCAGGACGTGTCCTTTCCTTTGTACCCCTGAACACATCTTACTCCCAAAGCTGCAACACAGCACACAGACACTGAAGCCAAAGGCCCTGTCTGTAACAAGCCTGTCTGTCCCCCTCTCTGGCATCCTTAGCAGCCAGCAGACATTTGTGGATGTGGCAAAAGAAAATGGTGTGGATCCAGCCTTACAGAAGGTCCACACCCAATCCCCCTCTTGGCAGCACAAGCACCTATTCTAACAGTGCTGAGGTGCCTGCTGCTCAGCTTCTGCTGCTTCAGCAGGGACAGAAAGAAGGCCCAGGTGAAGGAGACAGACAGAGCCAGGAGGCTCAAGGAGCTGCCACAGACCCCTGTTTGTTCTCTACAAGAGGCTAAAAAGGCAAGCAGACTGAAGAACCAAAGCTTAGCTTTGTACTGGACTTACTCAGCCCAACGCCAAAAGTACAAATTGAGTACATTTGTTTTCAAACTGTCTGAAAACCTTTACAAACTTTCTTTTCCACAAGTTCTTCCCTGCCATTCTTCTCTTCCTCCTCCTCCAAGGATTTTCTCTTCTGTCCTTTCTCTTGGCTCTCTGCTGATGAGACTTGCTCAGCACTGGAGGCTGAAAGAAAGCAAAGATGCAGGTGACTCAGGTGTTCCAGGACTGTTTTACTTGCACAAATTCAGCAGCCAGTCCTTTTATACCAAAGCACACTCAGGAGTGCAGGCTCACACACTCACACAGCATTAAGTGACCAGAGTTATTACTGAACAACCCAAGGCTTTATTCCTTAGCTACCAGGCTTTTTTGTTCTGTTTTGTTTTTAAGGTAATTGCTCAGGAAGTTAATGCTACAGGCTGGAACATTTCTACATTATTATTATTATTTTCCTCTCTGATCTCTGCCCACAACAATGCAAAGGAACTTATTTTATTACTCTGAAGGTGCATATTTTTTAGAAGGCTCAGAAAAAGGCTACAAATTAAAGCTAGCAAGCAAAAACCTGATGTCAGAACTCTGGCTTTGTCCTTCTGGAGATTCAGGCTCCTATGGGTAGAATGAATCATCTCAGCTCCTCCCAGGTGACAGCAAGCACATGGCTGCATGCAGAAAGCCTTGCCAGAGCAGCAGCCAGGGCAGTGGCTGCACCAGGGCACTTCCCCTACCCAAGCAGGGACCTTTCAGACAGAGAACCATGGTCCCCAGAAGACAGGAATGTACTTCTGGGAACAGGCCTGATTTTAAGATTCAGGATCCTGATTTAAACAATTGGGGCACAAATTGCCATGCAATGTGTCAGCCAATTCTGGACTGGAGAAATAAGCACCAGGTTAACTTGCTATGTGTCCAACACAACAGGCTGCACTGTGGGCTTTTCCCAGAGTGGGGTGGCTCAGCAGAGGCTGAGGAGGGACACAGCTCCTTACCTGGGTCACCACTGCTGGCTGGTGGGAGACCATCAAAGAGCAAAGAGCCTTCTTTTCCTGGAGCACAAGAAGAAGACAAAAACAATTAAATACCTTTGTTCCTTTCAGGGAATGCTGCTTTGCCTATGTCTCTCCTGAGGTGAAGAAATTTTGTTAGTTTTCCAAAGAGAGCCAAATTTCTACTTCATTACTAGTCGGGCAAATCCAGACTTTGCATTTGCTCCAGGGAACATTTTTACAGAATGTTTCATAGAATATATGTGGAACATCTATAACACCCTGGTCACAAAAAACCAAACAGGATGCAGCTGGTCTGCGTGCCAGCACTGATAACCCTAATGTCTTTATTCTGCCTAACAAAGAACAGGATTTACACACATTTCATTTGAAAGAGATGCTGATGCAGAAAACAGGGAAAACCAAACTAATGGTAGTTTGGTTTTCATGGTAGGAACAGAGCACCCATACCTGAGTCAGCACTGCTGGATGGTGGGAGATCATCGAACAGCAGAGGCCCTTTTGGGGCATCTTTCCCTGCAAGGCACCAGGGCAGAGTAAGGAACCAGGGCAGGCACTGCTGGGGAGAGCTGCTCTGAAAGGACTGTCCCCAAGCCAGCACACGTGTGGTAAACCAGGAGAGCCTTACTTCCATCTGTAATTTTAGCAGCTGCTACACAAGCTAAATAACCCTGCATGGAGCTGAGGTGAACTTTTGTCTTGAGAACAGGTTTTTGGGGCTTTTTTTTTGCTAGCAATCCACTAAGCTCAGCAGCACAGTGAGAGGCAAGGCTCCAACATGGTCTAAACCGCAGGGAGCAGCAGTTCACACAGAACATGCAAAAAACACGGTGTAAACTGCAGGGGGGCGAGTCCCGGGGGAAAACAAAACCACAAAACCCACCAAACCCGGCAGTTTCTCCAGCGATTTTTAACCCGTCCCCTCACCCTCCCCCTCACCCCTCAAGCTCCCCGTGGTGGCGGCCCGGCTGTGCGCGGAGCCACGCTGCCCACGGCCGAGCTGCAGCAGGCCCGCCGGGGCCCGCAGCCCCTCAGGAGAGCCCACGGGCCGCGGCCGGGCATGCCCGACGGACAGCGCGGGCCCGAGCGGGTCGCGGCCTCACCCGCGGCGGCGCCGGGCTCGGGCAGGTCCCCGAACAGATCCATGGCCGCCGCTCGCTCCCGCCCGCCCGCCGCCGGCCCAACCCGCACCCGCGGCGGGCCGGAAACGGGCCTGCGCCCCGGCGGCAGCGGAAGCACCGCGCCGGTCCCGCCCACAACGACACGTGACCGCCTCCTCCACCAATCGCAGGCGCGGTCGCGCTGTCAGTCAGCACCGTCGCCCCGCCCCTTACTCCGCCGTGTTGAGCAGGCCCGCGAGGGGGCGCCCCTCAGTGGCGGTGGGTGCTGCCCGCCCTCAGTGCCGCTCCCGCCCCGTCCCGTCCCTGCCGCCACCCCCCCCGCGCCGAAGAGGACGCTCAGCGCACGGGAATTGCGTTAAATGCGACATTTATTTCAGAACCGAACAAGCCTCACGTGCGCACGGACGGCCAGGACCCGCAGTACTGCCCCCCTGGCACACGGCAGGGAGCGCCGGCGGGAACCGGAGAGCGGGGAGTGCGGCCTCCCTCCTCCTCTGGCCCCGGCCCGCCCGCCGATGCCCGCCTGCCTTCCGTGCCACCCGCTGCCCTGTGCAGTTTCCCTTCCGATTGGGCTTTCGTCGTGCTTGAAGCTCCGGTGTGCATTCCTTGCCGAGGGGATGGGGCCAGGGCCGTGCCGAGGAGCGGTCAGAGCGCCGCTGTGAGATGGCAGGCGGCCCGCGTGCCGCATCCAGCGGGCAGCTCTGTTTGCCTCGGCTCCCACCTCCAGCCGAGCCGTCTGCTCTGCAGGTTTGCTGGCCTCAGGCACGGTTCGGCTCTGGCTGGAGGGTGCCCTTCAGCTGGCTGCGTCTTGTCTATGGCACAGACAGCACCACACAGCCCTGGCCGGTGAACCTGTGTCTGGTCCCTGACAGACACTGGTCCCATCTCTGCCAGAAGCTGCCTCCATTCTGGAGGAGCCTCCCCTCAGGTACTCCCTGTATCTCCACTCTGAGCCCCTTGCAGTGACATTTGGGATGGTACTAACTAGTTCTTGCTCAGAGCACGGGAGCCAGGGTGTTGCAGCCTGGGCCCCTGCATTGCCCCAGCTCAGCCTCTCTGTACCTCCAGGCTGCCACCTCTTCATACAGAAAGGGGACAAGCCGGCCTTCAGGTCTGAAAGGATCACAGAGGGGAAAATAGCCCAGTTTGCTGGGGATGTTGTCCTGGGCAGGGGAGCTGGGCTGAGAGGAGCAGCCCCACTGCAGATTTGGGCTGTAGTAATTGGGTAAGATGCCCAAGGAACTGTGGCAAGGCCAGGCAGAACCAGCATGTGCTCAAGAAGAATCCCCAGACTCTTTCTGCCACCTGAAACCCAAGCTAAAGGGTGCCTGATATGCAGCAAGGGGGCCAGTGCAAGCCTCTACTCCTCTGCCACGTCCCTGCCTATCCGTGCCCCCCACAACACGAGTATAACGAGAAGACAGCACCACGTCCCACACACACACACACACACACACACTCAAACACACACACCCCACAGACAGTGCAGGGAGATGTGGCAGAGCCAAGGCGCAGCCGTGCTGGACAGGAGACAGCAGAGCTGGGGGGGTGCCTGGGAGATGCACGGAGGAAGATGCTCAGCTTCCAGCACGGAGCTGTGCCAGATGCTGCTGGCCACTTGGGAAGCCCTGAACAAAAACATCTAGTCATGAGTGAGAGATGGGAGAAGAGAGAGAGCTGCTGCTGGAGGAGGTGGGAAGCAGTGATGGCTGGAGGAAGAAGGTCTTTTCAGCAAAACACCTCCGATGCTGGAAGCCCCCAGATTAACATGCTGATGGAGGCAAGGTGGGGGTAGGTGGGTGCTCGCTTCTGCAGCAGAGGAAGAGTGAGAAAACACCAGCTATAACAGAAAAAAATAAGCCCCATCCCCATCCTGACACCCTTTGATCTGCTTTGAGTTCATCATCCTGCTGGGAGAAGAAGGGGTGTGCAAGCCCTTTTGGGAAAGGGCAAGAAGAATCCTGTAGGGTGGGATAGTCATTCCTAGTCATGGCTCCTGGGGAATTTTCCCATTCCATCTGAACCTCCACACTCCCTGCAGGGTTGGGATCCTTGGCATCCTGCCCTAAGAGTGGGAAATCCCTTTGGATGAGACACCTGGAGGTCCCAATCTGGGATAGGGGAGGTGGCCCAAGTGCTTTTTGTTGGAAAGGGTGGCCCAGCATGGGGTGACAGTCAGAGCCATACCCAGCGCTCTCCTTTTCCCTCCAGTAGGACCAAGCTCCAAAGTGCAGTGACCCACCTGCAGGGACACGGGTGCCCTGGCCAGCTGAGACTCTGGGCTCCTCCCTTCCAGAGGTAGATGGGACAGGTAGGAATTGCCTTCTTTGGGAAGACATGGTGGGCTGTCTGGCCACTGCTCAGGGGAAAAGTAGTTTAAGCTGTAGGGGAAGGCAAAGCAAATAGTTGGGGTAGGGCATGGAGTGAGGGTGAGAGCTGCACTGCTGCCAGGCACAAGCCAGGGGTGTCCTGGGAAGGCATCTCTGTAAGCCAGGCCCAGCACCAAGGCTCTCCCCTGCCTGGGGGAGGCATTGGCTGGGGCCCAGGACTCAACCTAGGGGATTTTTGTGATGTAAATAGAAATAAATACTTTATAAATATAATCTTAAAGTACTGACACCTGATCTTACTCTGCTGTCTCTTGCAGAAACACCGGTAAATTAGGGAAACCCCACATCTAAAGTACCACTTTCCCTTCGCCTGAGGGCAATTCCTCCTGCTCTCCCAGCTCTGAGCTTTACTGCATTCCCATCTCTCTAGATCAAAGACAAGCTTTAAGCCAAAACCACCCTTCTCACTCCCTCCCCTCTGATAGGGACCTTTTTTGGAGCGTTAGATGGTGTGATATGAAGGTCACCCATGGAGGGACAGGCAGAAGATGGCACGTGCACAAGGAATCCTGCCCAGGCGGGTCCAGGCTTTTGCAGCTACAAACAGAAGTGAGTTTCCCCTGTGAAGCTGTGAATCTAAACAGATCCTTCCATGGAGCAGAGAGCTGGGGCAGCAGATGGTGTGAAAGATCAGATATTAACATGGGGAGTCTTCAGACAGAATCAGCTATCTTGATCCTGTTGGCAGACGGATGAGGTGGAGGGTGTTTTTCAGGTTAGATTCTCATCTGGGCTGTTCTCCTTCTGGACAGCTTGGATCTGATTTGGAAAACAAGGGACAAAAGGTGTTAAAAAATTTGGACAAGGAGAGGTGTGGACTCCCAGGTTCAGTGTCCAGGCTGATACTTGAATCCAGAGAGCTGGAGGGATATAGAACTAAAGTCTCTTTAGCCAGAGCACACAGATTTCTGTGCATTTATTCCTATTCCCCTAGTCCTGCCACTTGAGGTGATCTCAAGAAGTCCATGGGATGGTCTTGTTGAGGAATGAAAACATTTAGTGCAGGTAGCTTGGTGTGGCAGCTGCGATTTGAGCTGCAGGGGTGGCAGCCTGAGGCCAGAGCCTGTGAACTGCCGATCGTTTGCATAACAAAGGGCACAGGGAGACTGCCCTTAGACTAAGAGGGTCTAAAAGCCCAGGGTTCCCTTTGTTCAGGGTGCTTTCTCAGAGGCACCCAGCTCCAGCTGTTATTTTGTTATTGCACCATGTTTAAATTATTTAAAGGATCGAGATGTCTGAGACTCTGCTGTGGGAAACCTGTGACTGAGCCAGTTAGGAAACCTTGTGTGTGAGTGTAGGAAGTCAAGCAAGGCCCCTTTCAGCTCACTAGGACCACCTGCTGGGAAGGGGCCTCAGTCCCAGCTCAGGTGGTGCACGTGTGACTTCCAGAGTGACTCCAGGATGGTGAGACAGGGAAGTTTCCTTAACAGACTCAAAACCTCCGTGGGATGGTCTCAAGAACAGTGACAGGCCAGAGGGTCTGCCACCAGGCATGGATGCTGCTTTGAGCTCAGCACAACCACATCTCTGTACCACCTGGAATCTGGCCCTAGACTGAAGCATTTAAATGTGGATGAGCTGAATTCAAAATTAATATGGTCCAAGTTCTGCCAGCTGAAAGCCTGTCCAGGCACAGCTCTGCACAGGAGATGCTCCTCACACCCAGCTGGGGTTGTAGCAGGAAAGCACTGAGAGCCTGCAGCCCCCCCAGCAATGGCTTCTGTGCATCCCCCTTCCCCCAGCTGCCCCTGGTACCTTATGGATCCAGCCAGGAGAGGGTTGAAAGCGTAGAGCCAGTCGTGCATGTCTTTGTCACTGCTCGCCTGCAGCAGGATGCCCCGGTGCTCCGTGCACACCGCAAATGTGTTCGGGGTCTGCGGGGGGAGAAGAGCCAGAGCTTAGTGCTTCACTCAGTGGGGTGAGCAGAGTGGGGCTGGCTCCCAGTGCCCTACCTTGAGCATGGCCTGCTGGTCCTCACTGTACTCCACCTGGGCCTTGGAGAGGTTGAGTATGGCTCTCTCGACCGCATCCTTGTCCGAGTTGTAGATGTAGACATACGGACGCCGGACCACCACGAAACGTTTCACCCATCCATTGGTGTGAGGCTCCAGGAAGTGCAGGTAGCCCTTTTTGGAGACGATGGGACTGCAGAAGGGATCAAGGGAAGGGGTGGGATACAGACCATGAGGAGGTGGCAGTGGTGGGGCATGGGCCCCCTGGCCATAGGTGCTCCCCCTTGCTGGCTGCCCCGGTTGCTCCTACCTGACTCGAATCTCCTGGATGTCAGGCACCAGCAACCGCTGGGGCTCCTTCTCCTCCTCAGGCCGGCAGGCTGGGGACTTCTTCTGCTCTCCTTCTACCACAGGCTCCAGATCGGGGCTCTCTGCCCTGGAGGAAACTTGGGGGGGTCTGGGGAAGGAGAAGAGGATGGAATGTAGGAAGAGTGATGGCTAGGGAACACCCATAGACGAGGACCGTGTCCCAGTGATACAGCTGCTCGGCTTGGGATATGTCACCAGAACCTCCCAGCCAGCTTCTTACCTGACCTCCATGGCATTGTAACATCCTTCCACCAGTGATGGGCAGGTCGAGGAGGGGGTGAGAGTGGTGACCCCAAGAGCTGGCATGGAAGGGTCTCTCATCAAGGTCACGGACATTTCAGACAGCTGTGGAGTAAAAGAGGTGTGAACTAGAGTTTCTGCACAAAGCCAGGCGCATGCAAAGGACCAGGCTCCTGCTCATACAAGGGAGAGGCAAGACCCCTGGCTGGCAGAGACCTCTCCTGACATAGTCCTGAGAGCCACCAGTTCTGGGGAAAACCAAAGCAAGCAGAGGGAGCAGACCCCCCAGAGGAGGCATGACTTGTGCCATAATGCCCATCTGGCCCCCACCCAGCCATTCCCTGGCAGCCACACATCCCTCCCTGGCCCCACCAGCCCAGGGGCAGAGCAGTACCTTGCTCTCGCTGGCGCTGATGCAGACGTGGCTGTGGCTGTACTCCCTGTTGAAGGTGTGCGTGAGCAGGCGCAAGCACTGCAGAGAGAGGAGGAGGACAGTGGGGCACAAGGAACATTCCATCTCCCACTCTTCTTGGGCTTCCTCCCGCCACAACCCCCAGCCACCCTGTGGAAGCCACTTCCTGGCTTCATGCCAGCAGGCTGGATTTGCTGCAGGATGTTACCTTCACAGCCAGCTCCTTCTGCCTCTCGCTGGGGGTCTCGGGGGGAGAGGTGCGGCTTTCAGGTGCTCCATCAGCAGAGAGTGGGGAGGAGATGCAGGAGGTGCTTCGAGACTCCGAATCCTCACTGGAGCAGGGGGACAGCGTCTCCATGCCCAGGCGCTGGGTCGTCTCCAGCTTCTCGCGCAGTAACAGGTAGTGTCTTGTCTTCTCCACCTGGGCACAGACACCCAGGTTCACAGGTGGCCCTTTCCCCCATACCCAGGCCCTCTTAACCCCATTTACTCATTAGCTTTGGATCTGCTGGCACCTGGCAAGCAGCAATGCACAGGAGTACTGGCACTGCAGCCCCATTCCAGCCTCCTCCCACAACCAAGATTTCAGCCCTTTTCTAGCCCAGACTCTCACTTCTTGCAGAAGGCTGAGTTTCTCCAGCTCCCACTGATGGTCAAGGATGAGGCTGTCACTGCGGGGCCGCCAGCCAGCCAGGTTCTCCTCTCCCCGCACGTAGGCTACAGAGGTGTCCAGCACACGCCGGCGCCTTCTCTGCATACCTGTGGGCACAGACACACAGCTGGGGGGACAGACACACAGCTCCTAACCCAAAGGCTTGGCTGTGCCTCCCTGCCCCAGCTGAACACCTGGGCAGAGGCGTGGCACCCACCTGGGCTGCCGGCATCAGCCACGCGGCACAGGCTGAGCTCGTAGACTCCTGTCACACGGTTGCTGTGAGCAAAGAGAGGTGAGGCATTACTGGCTTTGTCCCATCCCCACACCCCAATTTTTTTAGCCAGGCTGCTGGAATGCCCTAGAAGAGCTCCAGTTCCTAGGTGATGGCTCTCCTGTCCTCAACAGGAGCATCCTGGTACCTCTCAGAAGCCCGCAGGCTGCCGCTGCCAAAAAGATTGCGGATGGAGCGTGAGGCAGGAAGTTTGGCATCCCGGGAGTAGAAAACCATGCAGAAGTCTTTGGTGATGACAGCAGGCTGAGTGCAGTTCTCCATCTGCAGTAGGGCAGAGGGGGGCATCAGGGGTGCTGCAGGGTGGCAGCCCAGCAGGTCTCTCCCTCCCCTGTGCCCAGCAGGTTCCAGTCCCAGGGTCCCACATGGGCCCCACACATCAAGTCAAACCCTACACCCCATAAGCACTGGCTAAGAAAGGGCTCACGCTGGCTGCACCCCAACAGCAGGGGAAACACCAGACTTTGTTGGCGTATAGTGACCCCAAGCAAGGTCCTTGCCTCGATGTAAGCTGACAGGGTGATGTAGATCTTCTCCCGGTAAGGGGTGACACGGTTGAGCAGCAGCGAGTTGTGCATGGAGCTATCCCACGCCGCCTCAAACTGGTAGAAGGTCCTGCCAAAAAAACCCAGCAGGTCCAGTAAAACAACCTCCCTGGAACCCTTGGCAGGCAAGCAAAGAGATGTCATTGTCCCCCCCACAGCGCTGCAGCAGGCCTGCAAGGACACACAGACATGCATGCGCAGTGGGGACAGATGGGGACAGCCACTCCAGAGGACACAGGCTCAAGGCAAAGGGCACAAGGCATGGTGGGAAGGGGACACGGCACCCTTGAAATGGCCAATGGACTGGGGTTCTGGGGAGGCAGGACCGCGGGAGGAGTGGGGGCTCAGATGGGGAGCAGGCAAGGCAGAGCAGGCTAGGAAGGCAAAGGAGGGCGAAGGAGGGTTCATGCCCCACCCCTGTGTTCAGAGCAGGGGTTGCCACCCCCAGTGAACCTGGGCCAGTCCCCACCATCCAGCCTGGGCCACAGCACCTCCCAGTCCCTGCCAGGAGCGGCTATTGCCATTTGGGTGATGATGGCCAGAAGGGAAAGGAGGGAGGATGCTTAGCACTGGGGGTGTGCTGCCAGCCCACCTCTGGGAGAACAGCCCCCCCACCAGCCAGGTCCCCTTCCCCAGGGCTGCCTCCATCTGCCAGCCCTGGGCCCCAGTGAGAAGCTGAGGATTATGATTTGGTGGCCAGCCCCTGTCAGGCTGTCTCCCCTGGCTCTTGCTCTCCCCTCATTGCCAGCCCCATTCCCACTCTGCTGCCTCAGGCCCCTTTGCTGTGTTTTCCATGGCTCCCAGGCTGGGAAAAGGAGCAGAGGACACCTGGTCCCACTCGCCCATGCCTACAGGATCCCGGAGAGGATGGCACAGCTCACCCAGATCAAGAGTGGCATCTGCCCTCCTTGGGTTGAGCAACTGAGGGTGAGGAAGCTGGAGGTGGCTCCGGTGAGAGAGCATGGGGGATGCCCATTTCACCCCCTGCACCACTCCCGGGCTCCCTCCCAGGTCAGCCTTGGCTTTATGGTACACCCACTCCCCAAAACCGCCCAGAGCTGCTGCGGCCCTGGCTCCTGCCTGAGCATCCTCAGGAAGCTGTGGTTCAGCCATATCTCAATGAGAACACTTCAGCACGTCCCTGAAGCAGCATCCAGGTAGCTGAGGAGCAATTTTAACAAGAGCCAGGGCAGCCAGTGGGAGTAGGGAGAGGTTCTCAACTGCAATTTCCCCCATGTTGGAAGAAGAGGCAGAGTGACACTTTCAAAAGTTGTATAAAACACATAACCCCACCGGTGTGAGACACAGCCAAGGCAAAGGATTGCTTTGCAGACACAGGTTGCTTAAAAAAAGAGTGCTCCCCAAGGAGGAGGAGGAGAAGAGGAGCCTCAGGGCAGGGGAGAAAGAGCAAAAAGCAAAGGGAGGAGGCAAAGGGGAAGAAGAGAAAAGCAGGAGGGACCAGACCGAGCAGGTGCGCGTGAAATACCTAGTGTCATTTCCCAGCGAAATGCTATAAGTGGAAGGTGACCCAAGGACAAACACACACATGTACACACACAGAAAAACGACAGGTCAGAAGAGCCCCTCTTGAAGGGACTCGCACATAATAGCACCGCTGGCCATTGGAGCTCCAGCCTGGCTGAACCCAACGTGGGAACCAAAAGGAACTCAGCAAGGGCAGACAGAGGCTTGCCAGCCTGGGTGAAAATCCTCTGCCTCCCACTTTACTCATGGTCCAGCAGCTGGTAAGGAAGCACTTATGTTCCCTATGCCCTTAACTCTGCCCTTGTGCCATCCCAGGGCAAGGAGCTCCCACCCAGCGCAGTCCCCTGGGACAGTGCCAGCTGGGGGGATGAGATTTCCCACTGCCACTCACACAGCAGGTGACTTCTTGGCCCATCCCCTGGTCCACAAGGAAGGCATCACTGTGCTGAGAGACCACAGGCAGTGGCAGTGTGAACCTACCTCTCTTGTGGTAGGGGAGCTGGATCAATGCTGTACCCACTTTCCTGCACCCTGGGAGGGGACAGAATGCTGCTGCAGGGACAGCTCTGCCCTCAGACATCTCTGAGCATGACCAGCTTTGAGTTGCTGTAGGGAGGACAACCTTCAGGCACAAAGGTATGTGCCAGGACTCGGGACACTCCATCCCTTGTCTCCCAGGCACGTGCCCCTCTTCTTCTGCCACAGGCCACAGTGGTGGCCCCCTTGCCTGAGGCCTCCCCAGTGCTCCCATCCAGAGGCTGGTGGCACACACACAAATCTGGCACCTCTCATGCATATGCCAGGCTCACCCAGTGGTCCCAGCTGGAGCCTGCAGTCCCCAAACAGCCCCTTTACACAGGGGTACAACAGTCTGTGCCACATGTGCACCCTCTGTCACACCTGCATACAGATGACACACGCTGCCCGAATGCCGCACCTACACACACAGGACATCTGTGCACAGGGTGGGCAGCTGCTGCCACACCAACTGCAGTGCTGCCAACTGCAGTGCTGCCAACTGCAGTGCTGCCAGCGTTACCAGGTGCCCAGGAGAGGGCAGGACAAGCCCCAAAACTTCCACTGTCCTCACCAGCCCTGCAGCTACTCCAAGCAGTACCAGGGGCTGAGCTGGGGCTGGGGCGGGACGCAATGGAGGGTCCGGCACACTCAGTGCCAGATGCCAGAAAAGATGGGAGAGTAGCAAAGTCGAAAAGCAAGAAAAAAACCCAAATCAGGCAATGGAGACGCAGGCGTGCGAGGGGGAGCGGCAGCCAGCCAGAGCGTGGCCCACACGAACAGCAAAAGGGGTCGAGTGAGCAAGAGGTGGCAGCGCAGTGGGGAGGAGGAATGGGGCATGTGAAGGGATGAGGGGCCGGATGTCCAGTGCTGCCTCTGGCGGGAGTGAGCGTGCCGAGGCAAGGGGGTAGAAAGAAAGAAAGGAGAGAAGAAGGAAGGGTGGAAAAAAAACCAATGGAAACAAATAATACCTAGGCATATCCGAATCAAGAAACTGCCTGCGAAAACACAAAACAATCACATGGTTAGTGTGGGCTCAGATGGGCAGTAGCAGCTGAGGGAAGCGAGGGGGGACACCAGGCAGTGCCCCCCGCGCCTCCGCCCTGGGCGCTCGATGCGGGGATGGATGGTGCTGAGGACAGAGCTGAACCACTCTCCCAGCCTCTTCCTGAGGGGCTCCGGGGCGCCGGGGAGGCTGCAGAGGGGAAGCCAGGGCTGCTCCAGGCAATGGAGGCTGCGTGGCACAAGGCAGCAAAGCGGGGAGCGCAAGCGGCTGGGAGGAGGGTGAAGTAGGCGCTGGCTCTGCTCTCTGCCTTCCTTCTGCCTGTCCTCACAGCTGCAGGGTGAAGCATGCATGTCTGCATGTGGAGTGGAAGTGGGGGGCATTGCAGCTAGCGCCCTGCAGGCTGCTGGCCACCCCCTCCTCCCCCTGCCTCACCGTGGGCAGGCTCCATGGAATAGAAATGGGACAGATATGACATGTGCACTGGTCTATGCCCCCAAATGGGCCCCAAGTCTCGACATTTCTCTCCACACCCCAAGTATACCCCCAGCCCGAGCCGTGTCCCCTTGTCCTGCAGGACTCACGGGGCAGAAGGCAGAGCAGGAGGCACATCCCTCCTGCCAGGCTACCTTAGGCAAGCTGAAGATCCCATATGGCTCCATCTGGGACCAGACAATCCAACAGATCAGGAGCTGATGAAAACCTGCGCAGCCCCAAAAGCCTGCAGGTGCCACAGCCACTCAGCTCCCAGCAAAAAAAAACCACCACTGCTCCACTGGGCTGGGCTCTCCTTGTCTGACCATCCCCATCTGGCCTCCTTCTGTACCCCCAAGGCTGTGACAAAGTCTCCTGGTCCGATACTTGCACATGTGCTGAGCCCAGGACTTGCCTCTGTTGCTCAGATACTGCTCTGCCAGGTCCAGGAGCTGCCCTGAGAGTGCTCAGGGTACCAAATCCTATCCAGACCCCCATCATTCCCCCAAAACCACCCTGCCTTGGGACAGGCCTCCTTGGGACAGTGGTGGTCACGAAGCAGATGAAGGAAAAAGTGGTCCCCATTTCTCGCCAGGATGTTCCTACACCAGTGACCACAAAGCAAACAGCCAAGGACCAGTCCTGCTGCTCCCAGTGCTGGCAGCGACCATCCCTGTCTTGTTGCAGCTGCCTGCATGCACACATTCTGGTCAGAGACCCCCACAAGTCCCCCAAGTTCCACCAGCAGCCCTGGTGCAGAGGAGAGCTGTGCCCTCCGTACCCACAACTCCCCCTGCCACTGCAGGACTCACACACAGGGAGATCTTGGAGAAAACAAATCTTCTGGTCCTGCTTCTTTCACACCCTGCCAAACCTACAGTGGGGACACCTTTAAGCAACCTGGTCTAGTGGAAGGTGTCCCTGCCTGTAGCAGGGGCTTTGGAATGTGATTATCTTTAAAGTCCCTTTCAGCCCAAACCACTCTGTGGTTCTGTGACAGCCCCCTGGGATAGGCAGGAAGGGATGGGCATCCCTGGAGTCACTCACAGGGGGTGGGAATGGCTTTCCTGCATTACTTACACACAGATAGGGATCTGCCATGGGTGGCCAAGTGGCCTTTCCAGCAATTTTGCTGGGACACAGGACAAAGCGCCCTCCCCTCTAGCCATGGAGCTGGGACATTCTCCTGGCACCAGCACCAACTGCTCCCCTGTGCCAGCCCATCACAGCCAACACCAGAGAGCAGAACCCACACACAAATTCCCTTTAGTGCCCCCCCCAGCACAGCAAGGCCTTGGGGAGGAGGAGGAAGGGGGTTGGCAGCCCTGTACCCCAAGACCCCATGCAGCTTCAGAAATACCCTGCCTCAAGGCAGCAGTGGGTCAGCAGAAGGGCCAAGAACCTTCCAGGGGAGAGAGGGGCTGCTACTCAACCCCTCCATCCCTCCCCACAGCAGGGGAGGAGCAAGAAAGAAAGCATCACGCACCGGTCATCCTGGGAGGGGTGGATGTAGCCGGAGGAGAGGATGTTCAGGGACAGAATGTTGGGGTCGATGAGTGACTCGTCTGCCTCTGGGGTGTTCCGGATTCGACCTGCAAACACACACACAGTAACCTCTGAGGTGACAGCAGTGGCCCTGTGAGGGTCCCTGTGAAGGCAGGGGCAGACTGCCTGCCTGCAGCCCCCCCATTCAGCACCAGAGATCCCGGTCCAGCTCCTAGACAAGGGGGCAGGGGCTGAGGTGTCCTGCCCACACAGCGTCCCAGTGTCACCTGCCAGGCAGCCACTGCTTTACTATTGCAGGGCAGGAGGGGAGACAAGGCATAAAGCTCCATGTGGGAACATGGGAATGTGGGCAAGAAGCAATCTGAGAGGATGCCTGGGAGCTCAGTGGGCTGGGGGCTGGCTTAGCTTACCCACAACCAGCTCCCGGACTTCCTTCCAGTGGATGAGGCTGCCCGTTTCATGCACCAAGGTGACACTGATTCTCCTCTGGATGCCCTGAGAGCCACGAGGCCAGAAAGAAGGGACAGGAGTTAACACAGGTCCCAGCAGGGGTCAGCTAGGAAGCACCTTGGGCAGAGAGTACCTGATGAAGGAGGAAGGTCCCATGGCATGGCATGCCTCCACGGTGGTCCACAACAGCAGGGATGTAGCTGGAAGAGAGGATTGCAGCATGAAACAGAATCCTGCCAGACTGCCCAGAGGTGCTGAGCACTGGGCAAATCCCTCATTGCCTCCCTGTCCCTCTCCCAGCAGGACTTACTCTCCATTGGCCTCCAGCTCACAGATCTCAAAGAAGACCATCAGGTCGTACTTGCACTGGCAGGGGCCAGCACTGGGCCGAGTCATGGTGCTCAGCTTGGTGGCAGGCACTGCAGTGGGGCAGAAAAGACAGGTGAGAGGTTCAGCCTGCTGCTGGCACTCAGAATGAGGAATATGATGCCAGGGGAAGGGCAGAGCAGGCAAGGACCTCAGGGCATGCATAGAGGCAGCAACAAGAGCCCCATCCCAAGGACCTTGCTGATCACTGGCAGTGCTTTCTCCCTTAGCCCAGCACGGGGTGTCAGCAAGAGACTGGCCTCAGCCATCCCCAGCTGCACACAGTGTGCCTGCAGGCTTGGCACACACACAGTGCTGCTCCAGGCACTGCTCAGGAACAACCACAGGGAGGCTCCCCCTGAGCTGCTGTTGTGACTGTACAGCCAAACCCCCACAGCTGGGTCTCAGCAGCCATGCCACCCTGTGGGACATTGGGGCTGGGGGGCCACCTGAGCCACCCAGGGCAAGGAACCTTCCCCCTGCTACTCTGCAGAAGGTGAGATGGGGGCTTTCCATCTGTTGAAATGGGTGTCTAGGGCTTTCCAGTGCCATGGCCCATAAAAATAAATAAAATAGTTCATTTTGTGGTGCCTCTGGGGAAGGGGACACCCACCCAACATGGGAACTATGGGTGGGCACAGGAGTAGGAGGTGGGGTTCTCTACCTGGTTTGGAGAGTGGCATCACACGGGGGAAGTGGCGTCGGGATGGCCTCAGGGGGCTGCAGGCAGAACCAGCTTGGTTATAGCATCCCCAAAACCAGGGACCCCCAAACCCAGCCAGCCCCCTCTGTGCCTTGGGGCCACGCTGGGTCCCCAGGCAGGGGCTGGGGGTGGCCCAGGTGTGCTCACCTCAGGACATCCTTGCAGAGAGGTGGGAAGGGGTGCTGCTGGTAGTGGCCAAACACCTCGAACACAATTGGCTGGCTCTTGATATATTCAATGAAAGATTTTGTCACCTCCACAGCGATCTAGAAGAGAAAGAGCTGCTGAGCTACTGACAGGGCAGTTTATCTGGGAAAGGGGATAGAGCCAGCAACAGCACCTGGGATGTGGAAGGGTGTAAGACTGTCAATCCCCTGCATCCCTCACCCACTCCTCCCTCTCTCCACCAAGACCACTGCAGTGAAATCCCAGCCTTTTCAGGTGGGGCTGGGAGTGGCTTTTGGTGTTTTTCGTGCATGTCCACCTCATCTAAGCCTGGCTTAGCTGGGTGTCTGTGAGGGGCTGGGAAAGCCAGGAGGAAGCTGCTTCCCTGGGACAGGATCCAGCCAATGGCCCTGCAGAGACCCCAGCAAGTGCAGGAACAAAGGGGTGGTGGAAGAGGGGTACTCACATTTTGGACATGATAGAAGCCCAGGGGTGGCCCCCGTCCTGTGTTCTTCAAGGGTTCTGTTGAAAAGGCCTCATCATGGCGATGGATGAAGCTGTGGAGGGAAGGAAGGTTGTTCAGGGGCTGTTCAGGGATGGGGAGGTGCTGGAGCAGGGAGGGGAGTGAAAGCAAGGGACCACAACAGGAGCCTATTCCCCCTGGGGCTGCTGCCTGCACCCTTGGGTGGCACAGGACCCCCTGAAGCTGCTGGAAATCTCTCCTTGCCTTTTGCCAGAGACTAAACAAGTGCTTGGGCAGATTCCACAGCCCTTGGTTCTGCCTCCCCATCCACAAAGGGCTCAGGGGTGGAGGAAACTACCCAAATTCACCAGGAGCCCCCAGGTGATGGCTGGAGCTTGGTGGAAGAAGCAGGGCTGGGGGGCACTAGGGGCTCACTTGAACTGGCAGAAGATGTCAGCGTATTCTGCAGAGATGCTGGAGGCTTGCAGGACTGTCACACGGAAAGTGAAGATGCTGCCCAGCTTCAGGTGGTCCAAAGCCACCTCCAGCGGCCCTTCCTGTGCAGGCTTCTCTGGGCTGTCCAGAAGATCCTCTGGGGTCACTGCAGGGAGAAGTTCCTTAGCAAGGTAGTGTGTCTTTCCCCAGTGTTAGGAACATTTAGGAACAATGTTGAGATGCTGGAGCATGTCCAGAGAAGGACAACAAGGCTGATGAAGGGTGTGAACACCCTTGTCCAACACAGCTGGAGCAGCTGAGGGAGCTGGGAGTGTTTAGCCTGGAGAAGAGGAGGCTGAGAGGAGACCTCATCATTCTCTGCAACTCCCTGAAAGGAGGTTATAGCCAGGTAAGGGTTGTTCTCTTCTCCCAGGCAACCACTGACAGAACAAGAGGACACAGGCTTGAGCTGCACCAGGGGAGGCTGAGGTTGGACATTAGGAAGGACATAAGTTCTTCACAGAAAGGGTGACGGAGCATTGGAAGGAGCTGTCTGGGGAGGTGGTGGAGCTACTGTCCCTGGAGGTGTTTAAGAAAAGCCTGCATGTGGCACTCAGTGCCGTGGTGGTTGACAAGGCGCTGTCAGGTCATAGGTTGAACCCAAAAATCTCCGAGGCTTTTCCCTCTGTGACTCTGTCTGCCAGCAGCCCCCCACCAGAGCAGAGAACTGTCAATGCTGGGGAGGTGTAAGAGGCTGGGTGCAGGGAGCACCTTCCAAAGTGCCTGTCACCCCTGCTCACCTGCACAGGTGTTGTTGTTGACTTCATCAGCGGACGGGCCCACGTCGCTGACCTGCCCCTGGCCCTCCACTATGCGCAGCTCCTCCTGAGAGGTCCCCGAGCGAGACATCCCGACAGCTGGGCACGACTCCGACTGGAACTGAGCCAGAAGTGCACTTCAGGGATTCTGGTGGTTCTGCTTGCACCACCACCAGCATCCCAAGCACTCAAGCACCTCCAGCTGTTCTCGCCCACCCCACTGCAGCCCCTCAGGACATGGGCGAGAGCAGGATGCACAGGTAGGTACCCAAGGCTTGGAGGACCAAGAACACATTCCTTTCCCTCCACCTCTAGGAGCCTGAGGGTCCCCATGGGGAAGCACTGAGGTGGCAAGCAGGGATCTGGGGTCCACGGGCATCCACCAAGAGCCAGCCCCACCTTACCTTCTCAAAGTGCTGGTCGTCAAAGGAGATCTTGGCTGTCCCTGATTGCCGCACACCAGAGCCATAGTCAGGGGCTTCTTCATCCGCTGGAGGAGGGACGGGGGTGAGCCAGCACAGAGGGTGCAGGGGATGCAAGGGGCACAGAGGGTGCAGGGGGGTTCTCTCCTACCTGAGATGGCCTGGACAGCCACGCGCAGGAAGCCCTTCACCTCGCCCTTCTCGCTGACGATGGCCACGCGGTGCACCAGGGGCACGGGGTACAGGAGGTTGCTCAGGTAGACAAAGGCCCTGCCAGAGAAGGGGGGGACACACAACAGGGGGGAGAGCGGTCACTGCTCCCACCCGTGAGTGCCCAGGCACGGCTGGCGTGGCCGGCAGTGGCCGGGATCCCAGGTCACTGCTCAGGGCGCGACCGCAGCGCTGCAAAGCAAAACTAAAGAGAAGGCAGCCAGGGCCAGGCGAAGGGGCTGGGGCAGCGGGCAGGCAGCGTGCCGCGGGCAGGAGGGTGGGCAGGAGGGTGGCACACGCCATGGACAACACCACAGAACACACCAGACCTGCAGACCTCTCCGACCGTCACCTCCATGGCAGGCAGGAGGGGAGAGGGCTGCGCTGGTGCCACCGTGAAGCCGTAGGGCAAGAGGACCTTCTGTGTGCTAGAGAGCTGGAGAATTTGGGCAGGAGGTGCTGCAACATCACTGGGGGGCAGCTGCAGAGTCACCACGGGGAGGACAGGGGCAAGACAGGGGGGAGGAAGGGTGACAAGGGAGATGGAGGCTGTCAGGAGCAAAGGAGGTTAGAGGACAAGGTCCTGGACCTCCAGAGGTGAACCTGCTGGGGGCTCCTGGCCCTGGCTCTGCCCACCGTGTTGGAGACCACTGGGAGGGAGGCTGCATGGTGTGGCTGGCAGCATCAGGTTGTGCATCCCCCCCTCCCCATCCCTTCACACAGATGGCTTCGGGGTCCTGGGCCACCTGCCAGAATGTCACAGGGATGGACAGCACGCCTGGCAAGTCTGAGCCTCCCTGCTCTCCTCTGCAGCATCCAGGTCACCGACGCCACCACGGCAAGGTGCCACGCTGGAGTCCAACACGATGGCTGCACCATGTCTCTGTCAGCACCTCCTGTCAGGCCACTGCTCTCTGCTTCTCAAGCATTTTGGGTCCTCTTGCTGCCTCCCTCCACCTCACTGTCAGCTTGCAATGGTCATCCAGCTCTGGCCATGGTGGCATGCTGTACCCTCCACGGTGATAAGTCACCCCTGGCAGTGAGCTCCCTGCCAAAAGGTGTGAGCTAGCAGCACCACTTCCAGCAAGATGGGGCGTGGGGTGCCTGCCACCTCTCCCTGTGGCAACTGACAGCACCTTGATGTGTGGTGGGGTGGGATGGTGCTGGGAGCTGGCCAGGACATCTCTACTTCAGGAGGCTTCCATGAGGGTTGCATCTCCAGGCGGCTGCTGTGCTGCTCAGGGCATCCCAGCCTCACAGGAATCTTCAGATTCAGTGGCACCCCAAAGTGCCCAGGGGGCTCTTGCAGCCCTGCCCTTGCACCCCGACCCCCAAGTCCAGAGATCCCCCCTGCTCTGGTGACTCCCATTGACCTTTCATGCTCCTCGAGGCTTTTTCCACTCAAAGCATCTCAAAGGACTCAAGTTGTGGAAGCAGCTGATGCCAAATCATTATCTCCTGATGGGCCTGTCTCAACCCATCTCTTCTCAGATGGTACTGGAACAGGTGGTCAGAGCATGGCAGGGTTCCCAGCAGGACTCATGGCTGGGGCAGAGCCCACAGGGAACTCTTGGAAGCGCAGGGATCCGTGTGCACCCACCCACCCAAAATCACAGGGCAGCTGGAGTGGAAGCCAAGGACTGGAGAGGGCAGGGAAGAGTGGGAAGGAGGTGGGGCAGGCAGGGAGGAGGGGGACACGTGTGTCACTAGAGGAAGGAGGGCAGGGACACTAACCACAAGATTGGTGAGGTGCAAAGATGGCATGCTCAGATCAAAGAAAAGCCTTTCCAAAGGAAGATAAAAGTGAAAGGACCCCAATTTTTGCTAAAGCTTTGAAGAGATAGAGCCAGCAGCTAAAAAAAAAGAATAAAAAAACCCCTTAAAATAATCAAAATTTAAAAAAAAAATGAAGAAAGAGAGAGAGAGAGAAGGAGAGAGAGAGAGAGAAAGAGAGAAGAGAGAAAGAGAGAAGGAGAGAAAGAGAGAGAGAGAAAGAGAGAGAAAGAAAGAAAGAGAGAAAAGGGAAAAGACAAGGAAAGAGAGAAAGAAACAGAGAAGAGAGAGAGAGAAACAAAGAGAGAGAAAGAGGGAGAAAGTGAGAAAGAGAGAAAAAGAGAGAGAGAAAAGAGAGAAAGAGAGAGAGAAGGAAAAAGAGAAAGAAGGAAAGAGAGAAGAGAGAAAGAGACTAAGAAAGAGAGAAAGAGAGAGAGAAAGAGAGAGAGAGAGAAAGAAAGAGAAAATCAAAGACAAGGATCCAATCATAAACCAATCCAAGCACACTTCACAAGAAATGTGGCCGGCGGAGCTGCTGCGCGGGGAGCCAAACCCAGGGCAGACTCAAAAGAAGTCAGGAGGCACCAAGCTCTGGGGAACACACCCCTGGCAAGGAGTGGGGCCGCTGCCACAGGGCCTCATTTGGTTTTTTGAGGTGCCCTTGAGAGTTTTGGGGTTGTTTTGATATGTTTGGTTGTTTTGTTTGTTTTTTTTTTCTTTTAAATAAGGAAAAAGGAAAAAAGAAAATAAAAGGGGAAGAACCCAGCTCTTTCGGTCTGAGGCTGCAGGACTCTTACCCCACCTCCACCCTCTCTGCCTGCTTTGCTCCCTCCTTCCCACCACGCTGCCTGGCTCTGGCACACCGAGGAAGAGGAGACCCAGCTCACCCCAGTCAGGGAGCCCCTGCCTGAGGCAAAGGCTCTCAGAACAGCTCCTGGTGCACACCCCCTTGGGAAAACCCCAGAGAAAGCTGGCAGCTCCTCATATCATTCTAGGGATGGGCAGATGGCTCCAGGTTTGGTGGCACAGCCAGGTTTGGGGCAGCTGGTGAGTTTCTCCAGGCCAAGACTGGTGGAGCCCAAGGGGTCTCCAGCCAACAGGTCTCCACCACAGCCTCCTACACCCCAGTCCCCACAACTTCCCTGGATATCTCTTATGCCAGGTTGGCAGGTATGACCCCAAGCCAAGCCCTGGCTGGAGCCGGAAGAGCAAACACTGCTTTTGGCACTCTGTTCTGCACCCAGCTCTCCACTCACCCCCCTCAGCTTCATTCCCCACAACAACCTGGGGACATCCAAGCCTCCAGATTCAGGGGGGCTCACCCTGACCAATGCAGTGCCAGAGGCACACAGGGTTCTGTAGTCAGGGGCACCACAGGGTCATCCCAAGTCGGGTGGGGGGTGCTCCTTCCTGGGATAGAAATGCCCAGACCAAGCCCCCCAGATGGCTCCCCTGGTTCTTTTGGTGTTGGAGACACAGCAGAGCTCCCTTTTTCAGGGGAAAAAGACAATGTGCCCAAAAAGGTGCCCACATAAGGAAGGCACCGTCTACCTTCCCCTGGCATCCCTTTTCCCTGCTATGCTTCTCACAGCCCTACCTCAGTGGGGACCTCACCACCCCACCAGGTGCCCGGGCTTGGTGGCAGTCCCAGCCCAGCCTGCACCTCCGGGATGCCCCGGAGGTGGGAGTCGTGTCCAAAAGCAGCTCCCTCATGCGAAAGAGCTAGGTCCTTCCCGGCATGCTCTCCTAAAACCTCACCAACCTTCCTACTAAACTGAACAGGGGGAAGCGGTCGTAAAATGGATCCCGGCCATCACACAGCGGGCACTCCGGAAAGATGTCTTCCTCCAGGTCCTCCTCCTCCTCCTCCTCCTCCTGCCCCTGGTGCTGCTCGTCAGCAGGCTCGGTGATGTCGGAGTCGGGGTTCGAGAAGGTAGGGGAGGGGGTGAGATCAGCCATGCGCTCGCTCATGCATGTGTTGAAAAGAGGAGAGCTGTTGCAGCCAGAGATATCTGAACTAAGGTTAGTACAACAAGATAGAAGACATGTTAACACCAGCTGTTCCAAACAGAAAGAACAGGAATTTTGCTTTTTTTTTTTTTTGGTTTTTTCTTGGTTAGGTTTTGGGGTGGGTTTTTTGTCTGTTTCAATCAAGGGACATTGGGAACAAAGACCTGCCCATCTTGTGCATCTCTAAAGCCACCAACAGCCAGACAAAAGAGCAACCCACAGAACCGGTGTGAATGCTGGGGACACCCTTTGCTGGGTTTGCAGGGAACGCAGGGACAGAGCAGGTGGCACGAAGGCTCGCCACTATCCCTGCTGCTGCAGAGAGTCCCTCCTTGTGCTACGGCACGGGGGAACGCCTCCAGGCCACGCAGCTCAGCCCCCTGCTCCCCCTGCCCTGCCCCAGCCTTCTCCAGGGTGGCCCATCCTCCTTGCTGGCACTGCACCCTTCCACCGGTGTGCAGGAAGTGCACGGGGACACGCGGCACACACTGCACAGACAGACGGACGCTCAGACACCGGCGCGTGCACAGGGACACATGCCCACCGCGTGGAGCCCACCACGGCACAGGCTCCCTGCCTGCTGGAGGCCACAGCCCCTGCACCCCCCGAGCTGCAGCCCATGTGGCTCTCAGCACTGGGCGAGGCAGGCAGCAGGAGCGTTGCCCCTCGGAGGAGAGCCGTGGCACCGGAGCCGTCACGCGGGTGTCATGCTGGCACAGCGCCGGCAGCGCGTCCTCCTGCAGGACCTTCTGAGGGTGCCAGCCATGCTTGGAAGGAGCCAAAGCGCTCACCTGCCGACCAGCCTGAACCAGGGAAAGCGGTCGTAGAAAGGGTCTCCGCCAGTCACCACATTGTCACAGTCCTCGATGACACTGGAAGGCACTTCTGCTGCTCGGTCATACATCTCACGCATCAGGTCCAGGCGCTGCCTGCAGGCACAGGGGACGCCGATGGTGGCGGTGAGACACGGGGCTGTGGGCAGCCAAACCCTCCTGGCACAGCCATCTCTCACCCACCTCAGCTTCTCCAGGGTCCAGTAATGCGTTGCCCCGTTCTTCTGGTCCTGCACCTCCACGGCCACGATGGTGCGGGGGAACGGCCGCTTCTCCCGGTCCTTGGCAGCATCCGGAGGCAGCAGGTCGGGAGGGAGAGGCGAGTACAGCGTGTCCGTGAGGAGCACAAACTGGAACTGCACCTGGGGAGGGGCAGAGGGGCTGGTGACACACCTGGGAGGGCAGGAGGTTCATGTGCTGCCTCTGGAGACCTCTCCTCGGCACCTGCTGGCTGCCTGTTCCTGTGGCCTCTGCTGTGGGTGCTGCAGCCGGGCAGGAAGGAGCTCAGGCACTCACCTTCTTTTTCAGCTCCACGCTGATGGCATTGGCTTCCTTGAGGAAGATTGCATTGCCCCAGAGCAGGTCACGGAGGGAGGTGAACTGGTACCACTTCCACTTCCTAAAGGCCCAGAGGGCGAGCTCGAATTCCCGCTCTGTCCACTGCACTGTGGGGACATGGAGGGGCAGTCACCCCACTACCAGGACATCAACCCACAATTCACTCCTCATGCTGCCACAGAAAGCATCAAAACCTCCTGGCAGCTCCCAGCCCTCACCTTCATCCTCAGGTTCTTCCTCCTCCTCATTTGCCTCAGGGTAATATCTAGAATCCATTTGCTTCTGCAGTGCCTCCAGTTTGCTCTCATAGTCCTGGGGGAAACAGGAAGAGAGGTGATGCAACCCACTGGTGTGACCTTCCTCCACGCTGCCACATCACACTCCTCTTCCCTGCAGGAACACAGCCTCCTCCCTCCTCTGGACCAGTGCTCGTGGTGACAACTCCAGGAACAACACATTTGCCCTTATTTTTAGAACACAGACCCACCCCACACAAACATCTGCCAGGATTTCAGTCATGCCTGGGCAGCCTGAGAAGGAGCCATGTCCCAGCCACCTACCAGCCTCTGCTGCTCCAGAAGGTAATTTGCCTCTTCCCGCTCCCTCCGGTACTGGTCCTCCAGTTCCTGGAGCCTAGGTGGAAATGGGGAAGCAGAGAATGACCACACTGGAAGTGAACCCCCAACTCCCCAGCACCTCAGGCCATGCTCTCACCTCTGCTCCATCTCCTGTTTCATGTCGATGCCTTGCTTCTCCAGCAGCTCTCTCTGGGCGAAGGCCCAGTCCACGGGCTCTGCGGGGGTCTCGGCGCACGGGGTCCGCTCGCGCTCCTGCCGAGCCTGCTCGGGGTGGTTGAAGCGGAACACGTGGCTCTTGCCCATGATGATGCGGTTTCCTGCAGCCATGGGCACGGGGGAAAGGTGTGGGTTCAACGTGGGACAAGTGCAGGGCCCCCGTGGCAGGGAGCAAGGTGGGTGGGAGCAGCTCTGGCATGCCAGCCCTGGGACCCACCTGAGCGCAGGATGCTGGGCTCTGTCACCTTTTTGCCATTCACGTAGGTGTCAGCACCTTCACAGGGCTCCAGGGTCACTATCACTGTGGAGACAGTGGGAAGGGGAGAGGTGGAAGCAGAAGGATGAATCCTGCATGTCCTGCTCCCCTGCTGCAGCAGCCTAAAGAAGGGAGAGCCACCCCAGCCACCACCACCCACCCCGTGGGCAGCTAACAGGACTCAGCCAGTTAATCAGAGCAGTCCCAAGGAATAAGGGCAGCTGGAGACTGCATGTGGGAGGAGACCAGAGCTTCCCCAGGCTCATCTCCCACAGCCCCTTCACACCCAGGTTCCTGCCATTTTGGGGGATGGATTCTGCACCACACCTTGAGAGGGGGCATCATCTACAGTCTGCTCAGCCATCCTGCCCTGACCTCCTCACCTTGCTTCCTTCCCACATGCCTTGTGCGAGTTCCCCTCCCAGCCATGAGGGATGTAGCTCGTCTGGAAGCATGGAGTAGCCATGCAGTAAAGCCCAACTAGTTTGAGGAGGGGAGGACATTCATCTGGGGGCAGGGGCTGAGGAGATGCAGAGGGATGGGTCCCCAGGGCAGTGAAGCCCCTCCAGACAAGCAATACCTTCACCACCAGATTTGGTGTCACTGCGGAACAGGCAGTGCTCTTCTTTAATGAAGTGCCCGCTGAGAACGATGTCCTGCCTCTTCTCAGCATCTTCCCGGCCAACCCTGCAGGGGAAATCCAGCTCAATCCTCCCTCAAAGCAGCCCCTGCTGAGTCTCCCCCCAGACCCATCCTTGGAGCTGACAGGAGCAACCCTTGGTGCACTGCAGGACCAAAATCTTGGGGATTGGCACTTTGGGGATGCCCTGGGAACAGTGCCCGGCCTGGGGACAGCTGTCACCCCACTGCCCACCCACTCAGGCACTGAGACACGGACAGGGCTCCCACCTCTCCATGGGACCTGGCCCTCACCTTGTTATCCCATCCTTGATGTAGTAGAGGAGACACTCGGACATGAGCGGATCCTCATTCAGGTTGACCAAGTGTGGTGTCTGGGAGAGACAAACAAGGAGCCACCCCTGAGTGCTCTGCCTGCCCGGGCACTGAGGGTGCTCTGGAGGAAGGAGGGAGCTCAGCAGCACTGCAGGCTGCCCCTGCACAGGCTCTCCTGCCCTCTGTATCCTCAGGGTGACACGTCCAGACTTTTCCAGGGGACTGCACAGAGAGGCTGCCATGATGATTCTTACTTCCACAAGCTTCCTTGCTTTCCTCCTCACAGGGATGAGCCATAGCTACCCTTCCTCTGGCCACCTTTGAAAATTCATGTTCCAAACAGGCCCAGCACAAAGCCAAAACCTTCCCATGGGGAATCCCTGATATGGCTCAGAGTCTCCTGGGGCAGGACCCTTCTCACTTGTGCTATGAGAATATAATTCCATATTATGGAATCATGGCATGGTTTGGGTTAGAAGGGACATAAAAACACATCTCATCTCCCCCCCTTGCCATGGGTAGGGACATCTTCCATTAGACCAGGTTGTTTCAAATCCCATCCATCCTGGTCTTGAACAATTCCAGGACAGAGGCACCTGCAGCTTCTCTGGGCAATCTGTGCCAGGGCCTAATCACACTCCCAGGGAAGAATTTCTTCCCAATACCTAATCTAGCCCTGCCCTCTGCCAGGTCAAAAAGGAAGAAAAAGTGCCCCTTTTCCTCCACTGATTGTACACCAGATGATGCATCCAAAAAGAGCAGGTCCCAGAGGTTCATCCAAAAGCAGTGCAGACCTGAAGCCCTACCTGCAGGCTGAATTTCACTCTCTGGTCTTCTTCCTAACAGGTCCCTCACAGCCCTTTCTTGCTCTGGATCACAAACCACTTTGTTCTTGACAGGAGAAAAATTTCTCCCCCAGCCACAGGCCTCTCTGGCCAGAGCCAGCTTAGCTGCTGGGATTGCACCTTCAGGGAACAGGGGCAGTCCCAGGAGTACCAGTGGGAGAAGTTCTGAGTTTGCCAGACAGAATAGTGGCTGTAAGGAACACCTTATCAGCCTGCTGAGACCCAGCATGCAGAAGGAGCCCCTCACCATGGTGCCACAAGCCTTGGCTGGCAGCAGAAACTCACTGCAAACAGGGCAGCAGAGCTGGAAGTCAAGGGAAAGGTGGGCTCTTCTCCATGGTGGCTGGCAGAAGTTGGCTGCAACATTTAACCTCTGGCCCCACTGGTCAGACATACAGCCCTGGGGGCTTGAGACCTCCTCCACTTGCAGTTTTTGTCCAGATTTGTAAAGCTGGTGGTGACCTTCCACGGAGCTCCTGGAGCTGTAACCACCCCAGCCATGGCACACAGAAGGACAGCAAAGTGCAATGCCCGTAACAAAATGGATTTGCACACTATCAACACTAACTTTTCTCACCAGCCACTGGAGAAGTCAGAAGAGTTTCCACCTGCCAGATAGCTGAAGAGCAAGGAGGCACCAAGACCACCACAGCAATGTCCCACCTCCAAGACCAACCTGCTTTGGGGAATAAACCCCCACGCTTCCTACCCAAAGGTCTGGACTCCTAACAGGCAGCAGCTGGGACAAGAAACAGAGACAACAGTGTACAAGTTTATCCTAAAAACCAACTGGGCCATGTAAGGGGAAGTTTTTATCACCACCTGAGCTGGGGACACACACACTTAAGAGATTTGGCCAAGCCAAATGCTACAAGCAAGAAAGAGATGGAATATTTGCCCACCCACATTTCTTAGCAAGGACTTGCTGGCTTCAGGGGCAGCAATTTTAAATATCTGAAAGTATGAATTTTTATGAGTTAACATTGAAGCCCAAGAGAGTGTTCATCAGCAAACCCTCATGAAGGAGGACAGCATGCCAGCAGTGGGGGGGTGGACATTTACCCACTTATTTGTAGCCATGTTTGTACCCAGCAGGCCCAGTGCTGGGATTTCCCCCTTAGGTTTCAGAGCCAAGAAAAGGCCAGTGAAGTATTTGGGACTGGCCAGCTGTGACAGAGCAGATCAGAGGGGAGCTGCAGGTACAAACCAGCCCCCAGGAAGAAGGGATTAGGATGATCCTACCTTTTTAGGAGAAAATACACCCAAGGTGCCTCCATCCTCCCTCATGGCCACCCCCATTTCGGCCAGCAACGCTTCCCTGAAGGAGCAAGAGAAAGAAGTGCTTGTCAAAACTCCATGGATGGAAGCCCTTGGTTTGTCCCACGGATTGCAATGCAGGGCTTGCCAAAGCTCTCATCACAATCCAGGTGGGATTTTCAGAGCAGCCCACTCTGTGCAGGCTGACACAGTGGGTGCTGGGGTCCCCAGGGGGCAACCCAGGGTCCAGCTGGACATCCAAACACTTTGGCTGCCCCAGGAACTCAACTGTTCTAACAAAGTGCCCAAGGAATGCCACTTGTGCCACGCCATCCTGCCCCAGTCCCCCTGGCCCACCCAACCCACCTCTCCATCCGTATGGCTTCTGTCCTGCGCAGCTTCTCCTCCCACGTCTCGTTCAGCTCTGCAATGATCTTCTCTGTTTCCTGCCAGGGGGGGTAAGCAGGGCTTGCTAACAGCATCCCGGGGCAGCACTCCTGGCCACTCTGCACAGATCTGCCCAGTGTGCTCCAGTGGGACACCAGTCCCAGTTTCAGGCTTGTTTACACAAGCTGCAGCAGCATTTCACCCCAGTCCCAACTTCAAAGAGTGAGGCACAAGCACCAGGCTCTCCATGGCCTTGCTGCCAGCCCACTGCTGCACCAGGCAGGACCAGGAGCGCTCTGCCCATCCCAAGCACAAAGAAGCTGTTCCACAGGTCCAAGGGAGCACCAGAAGGACCCAACAACAGCCAAACCCTCAGGGTGGGCGAGCTCTAAGTCTGTCCACTCTGTAAGAGCACAGCTGAGTATTGCTTCCCACGAGGATCACCCTTCATGGGGATCCAGAAAACAGCGAGCCCCCTCTGCAAGCTGCAGAGCATGGAAAGGGGGAAGGGAAGGGGAAGGGGGAAGGAGAGGAGAAGGAGAAGGAGAAGGAGAAGGAGAAGGAGAAGGAGAAGGAGAAGGAGAAGGAGAAGGAGAAGGAGAAGGAGAAGGAGAAGGAGAAAGGGAAGGAGAGAGGAGAAGGAGAGAGGAGAGGAAAAGGAGAGAGAAATGAGAGGAAAAGGAGAGGAAAAGGAGAGAGAAATGAGAGGAAAGGAGAAGGGGAAGGGAACAAAAAGGAGAGGAAAAGGAGAGGCAAAGGAGAGAGAAAGGAGAGGAAAAGGAGGGGAAGGGGAAGGGGAAGGGGAAGGGGAAGAGGGAAGGGGTAAGGGAAGGGGAAGGGGAAGGAAAAGAAAAGGAAAGGAAAAGGAAAGGAAAAAAGGAAAAGGAAAGGAAAGGGAAAAGTGAAAAGGTATATCAAAAGGAAAAGGAAAAGGGGAAAAGGAAAAGGAAAAGGAAAAGGAAAGGAAAGGAAAAAGGAAAAGAAAAGGAAACGGAAACGATAAGGGACGGGAAGGAAAGGAAAAGGAAAGGAAAGGACAGGAAAGGAGACGGAAAGGAAGGCACGGAAGGCACAGGTACGAAAAGTCGGACAGGAAAAGGACAGGAAAAGGAAGGACAAAGCGAAGGACCCGCCCACCAGCCTCTTACCTTGAGTCTTTCAATGGCCTCTTCGCTGCCCGGAGCAAACATGATGCGCTCGTGGAGGCTGGCGACCGAGGCAGCGCGGCTGGACAGGGCAGAGAGGGAGGAAGAGGGGCTGATGCCAGCGATGGCGTTGGTCACTGTGGAGAGATTGTCATGGCGCTGACTCAGCTCTGCCCCTCCAGCATCATTATTGTTCTCAAGGTCGGACACATCTACGGGCGCGGAAGGAGGGGTGGGCCGGGGAAAGACACACAGACAGGGTGACAGGGAGAGACAGAGACAAGAAAAGCTGTTGGGAAAAAAAAAAGAGTGGCCGGTGCGTCGAGAAAAAAGCCAGGAATTACAGGAAAAGGCACAGGCAACAGCAGAGCAGCACAGACAGCAAGGGGGCAGGGCAAGCACTCTCTTCCCCAGCCCGGGCAGCCTCTCAGGGAACAGGGCTGTTTGGTGAGGCAGGTGCTGGAAGCAGCTGTCCTGGGCTCCCAGGGACACTTTTTTGCAACCTCAGGTCCTGCATCCATCAGGTCTGGGATCAAATGTCCTCCCCAAGTATGTGCCACTGCCTCTTGTCATCCTCTCCATCTCACAGAGCCTGTGTGGTTTTCCCTGCCCAGATGCCCCAGATTAGCCAGATTTGGGAGCAGAGAATGAGAAGGGAAGGGGATGAGAGGGGTGGCCCTCTGCCCTACAAAGGGGTCAGGTAGACAGGAGGAGAAGCAGCAGGATTCCCTCACAGTGTCTGCTCAAAGGAAGCCCATGGCCTGCTGGAGCAGCACCTTGGCCAGGCAGCCAGAGAATGAAGCCAGGACTAGTGGCAGTGGTGCTTGCCAGCTGGCACCCCGGGAGTCAGCTGTGGTGGCTTAGGACCCAGGCGTGGGAGATGCTCCTCCAGCCCTGAGGAGTTACTGGTTCTCAGAGCAGTGTGCAAGAGGCAGGCAGGGCACAGGTCAGCAGGTGCAGGGTTAGTCACCCATCTCCATTAGCCCACATCCAGGGAAGCTGAGCCAGGAGGGGACAAGCAGACCCCTGGCTTCTCGCAGGCTTGCCAGAGCCTGGCTGCACTGCTTGACCCAGTGTGGGACAGTGCTTACCCACAGGCCAAAGCCTCCTGGCCACCATCACCCACCAATCCATCAGTAGAGCACCATTCCATCCCACCCCGGCGGCCGTGCCAGGCTCCAGCCCCAGTGAGACACCAGCAGCAGCAGCAGCAGCAGCAGCAACAGGAAACATCACAACAGCATGAAGGAGGAGTCCCTGTGTGGCCTGGGCCCTTGGCATGGCCAGGTGGGAGGACACTGGTCCTTTCAGCACTAGCCCAAGCCCAGGTGCTAACCACCACCCTGGCACCATCCCCCGTGCCAGCTCCCTGAGGATGGGCAGCCTGCAGGCACACAGCACTCCATCAGCAGGGGCTGGCTGCAGGAGCCCTCCCCATGCTGCACGGGTGCCCCTGGGCACAGCCTAGAGCTCCAAAAAGCCGTGAAGCAACAGAGAGTACCAGTGATGGGGAATACACACATTTGGATCCTCCCGCAGCAGGATGGGCTAAGAGAGAAAGAGAGGGCAGGGAGGGGGGTAAGACAGAGAGAACAGAACAAAGAGGGCTTCATCTCAGTAGGGTATCAGACAGCACAGGGAGGGGAGCCCACGGGCACGTGCAGTGCCAGTAACACCTTCCTGGCACCTCTGCTGGGTGCTGGATGCTGAAGATGGTGGGTGGAAGGGAAGAAGGGAAGTTTGCCGGGCAGAAAGCAGCTCCCCCTGCCAGAGGAGGGGGTTGGGGGCTGTGACCATGCGTGCAGGGGCTCACCAGAGGCAGCACTGGTGCTGCTGTGGGGCAGGGCAGCAGGGTGCAGGGAGGCTGTGGGGACATCAGCCCTGCAGGCTGGCAGGACCTCAGCCCATCACTGCCCAGAGCCAGTGGCAGAGAGCACCCGTGGTACCTACTGTCAATGATGTCCCCGAGGCCCTGGGCGTAGAGGAGGTCACGCAGACGAGCCACCTCATCCTTCAGCTCCCTGATGAGCTTGTTGTTGGGGTCCTCATTGATGACAGCATTGCAGCGGATCTGCTTGGCACGGTCAGCATACCTAGGGAAGGGCAGGGTCTGGAGCAGCACTGAGAACAGGGGCAGGGTCTTGAACAGCACAAAAACAGGGGCGGGGTCTTGAGCATCACTGAGAACAGGGGCAGAGTCTTGAACAGCACAAGAACAGGGGTAAAACCCCAGCTGCTGGACAAGCAAGAGTGTTGCAAGCCCCTCCAGCAAGGAGGATCCCAGTGCCAGGACAACCCTTTGGACTTTTGTCTGGGGTTGCAGGCTCCCTCCACAGTGCACCCCCAGGCAGGGACACACAGGGAGGGGGAGAGCATGTGGCAGTGCTGGGCCTCAGCCAGCCTCCCCTGCTCTTGCTCACTGCAGGGAGAGCAAGGGCACTTCTTCCTACCTGAGGGTGCTGAGGGTCTCATCGTAGTTGATGTCAGCAGGACTGAGAGCAGCCACCATGGCAGTTCTGGAGTTGCCTCCTGCCCAGTAAGACAGAGGCATGAGGGAGATGCTGGTCCTCGTGGCCCCTGCCACGCCCTGGCTGGCAGCCACGCCCTTTGGCAGACCACACCCCCCACCTGTCCTCACCCAGGTTCTCCCGCAGCAGCCAGGTCAGCACCGAGTCTCGGTAGGGGATGAAATCTGTCTTCTTCTTCTTTTTGTTCTGGGGAATGGAGAGCAAAGGGAAGGGCTGTCAAGAGCTGCCTGCTCTCCTCAAAGGGAAGGTGACAGCTGGTCCCCAGCCACGGGGACTTGGAGCAGGATGGCAACCTTGGGCATCTTTGCCCAGGTCCACAGGTCCTGCCTGTGAAATGCCCTGAGCTGGGAGGGTTGTTTAAGGCTGGCTACTGAGAGCTCCAGAGGGAGGAGAAGGAATGAGAAGAAGAATGGGCAGTCCAGGCACAGTCTCACTCCCAAACCACCCTGCAACCCACTCCCACCAGGCTCAAAACCAATGCCCCCCTCCCCATCCAACCTGGGCACCCACCTTGTTGGGCCCTGAATCCTGCAAAGGAAATGGAGACACTGTTTAGGGGAGCTGCTTTTTTCCTTGGCACCCACCACAGATCCCTGGCCCTCAATCAGAGTGCCACAGGTCCCCATGCAGATGGCATCTCCACCAGCCCAGCTTGTCCCAGCTGCAGGGACAGCTTGGGATGTGTCTGCCCACCCCTTGGAGCTGGGATGCTCCATCCCATGGAGCTGAGCCCAGCCCTGCTGGCCCAAGCCCATTTCCCCCCAGTGCCAATGTTTGTCTGCTCTCCAGCTACCTACCATTTCTGCCAGGGCAGAGATGACTTTCCCCAGAGTGGTCAAGGACTTGTTGATGTTTGCTCCTTCCTGGTTAGAAGAGGAAAATGCTCAGGTCCCATTTCAGAGCCATGTTAGAGCCCAGGAGAAAATGAGGAATATCCAGCATGGTGTGGGCAAAGAGCAGCTGGTCTCTGGGTAACCAGCAGCCCCCAGGTAGGACTCATGATGAAGCTGGCACTGGGCAGCTTTCAAACACAATCCCATCAAGGATTTTGGCAGTGCAGTGTGCAAAGAACCAGGGAAGGAGATGTTTTGGGGATGAAGGAGGAGGCCATGATGTCCCACCAGCAGAAGGGGACATCAGGTCAGCTCTCACCTTTAGCCTTGTGCCCTTGGCACCTGTGGAATCAGCCTCTCACTCCCAGCCAGGTCCACCAAGCTGATTTTGCTGACCTGCAGGCAGAGGGGAGGCTGTCAGCCCTGTGGGCACAGCAAACCCAGCACAAAGCCAAAACCCCCTGCAGGATGGCACTGCTCTGAGGGCAGCAGTGGCTCTGCAGGGTCATCCTTGCAGGAGTTGCTCAGGAGCAGGGCTAATACCCTTGCAGGCAGGGCTGAAGGACACCAGCTGCCAAATATCCTGTGCAGGGGCCAGTCCCTCAAGGCACCACGAGCCTAGAATGTGCCTGGCACTCATCTCCCTCCTGCTCCAACCCTCCACCAGGCAGCACCACCTTGCCCCAGGTGCTGATGAAAGAACACAAAAGTCCTCCCTGGATCCATGAGGGGTCCCCTGAGTGCCCCAGGCCCTGCTCTTACCTTCTCAGTGGTGATGTCTGTCTCGGCGTCGTGCCTCTTCTGCGTGAAGATGATGTTGAACACGGCGTGGGAGCGGCTGCTGGTCTCATTCATGTTGGTGGCAGCCACTGTGCTGCAGGGAGAGCAGGACAGGGAGGTGTGACACTCTGTGAGGGACACTGGAGTGGCTGGTGACAGGGCCAGGGCTCATGCCAGGACAGGGTACATGGTGGGAAGGCAAGAATAGAGGACAAGAGAGGGCTCTGGGAGAAGATGTGCACAGGTTCAGGCTTTTTCCTGCTGTCTCCAGTGCCCTTGGAAAGCAGGAGGAAAGTGAGGGGAAAGTGGGGGTACCCAACACTCAGTGGGGAGGGGACTGCCACTTCCAGAGCAGCTGGACTGGCAAAGTGAGGGAGTGAAGCAGGACCTGCTAGAAGGGACTGCAACCTTCCCAAAGCCTGCCCATCTCCTGCCCTTCTCCAACTCACCGGGCTTTGTTTCCAGAGTCCATAAGGTCCTGGATGTCATTGTAGGAGGTCACAGCCAGCTTGGAAAGGTCCTCAACATAAGGACCCATCAGGGGATGCTCCCTCACCCGCAGGTTACCCTTGTTCTTGGGGTTCAGCAGGTCCCTCACGCGTTCACAGTAGATCTCCATGTAGCTCACCTAGAGCAGAGGGCACGGGCAGAGCTAGCCCCAGGATGGCCCCAAAGAGGGGTGTGCACACTGGCACAACCTGTGGAGCCAGGTGGGAGGCCAGAAGGGGCTGGGCAGGCCGAGGGGTGCCTACCTCCACAGAATAGGACATGTTGTCATTGGTGGTGTCGTTGATGCGGGAGAAGAGGTCCTCGCACAGCTGCGGACACAAGAGCCAGGCTCAGCCCCACCAGCACAGTGCTCCTGCCTGGGGTGCCCAGGACACTGGGGTTTCACCCCAAAAACCAGCCAGGGAGTGCTGGGATGGCTCCTGGGGAGCTGGCAGAGCCCCCCCAAGCTGACATGGAGAATCAGCATCCCCAGATCCCAGCCGTGCCCTGCCAGGCCAGCCCCTGGTCAGCAGCTCAGCTCTTGGGCCACTGTTGCTCACTTCCACTGGCCTTGTGTGGCCAGACCACAGTCCTTCCAGCCTTGGAGAGCCTGGATGACCCTCCTTGACCCCCTCCTGGTGGAGCCACGCCAGCTCACTGTCACAGCAGTACTACATTAGACCTTGGCAAAGCCTGGCCTCGCTCCCACCCTGCTGCCCTCTTTCCCCCCAGCTCTGCTTTTCCTTTGGGATGATGGGCACAGGCAGTTTTCCCCAGGCATACCTGTGGGATGATGCCTTGCTGGTCCTTCTCCTGCTTGCCCATCATGGTGTAGGATTTCCCAGCTCCTGTCTGCCCGTAGGCAAAGATGCACACGTTGTAGCCTTCAAAGGCATGCTGCAGCATCTCCTCGCCAATGTCCCGGTACACTTGCTTCTGGGATGCATAGTTGATGTCTGCAGGCTGCACAGAGCAGGGGGACATGGAGAAATATGGCAAGGAGGCCCTCCTGCCTCTCCCCAGCCCAGCCTTGGAGGCGGGCTCAGGCCCCCCAGTGCTTACCGTAGTGTGGGACCAGTAGGAATAGTCAAAGCTGAAGCTTTTTGGTGTCTCTTTGGGCTGTTTTGGGTTCAGGATAGCTAGGGACAAACAGATGGGAACATGAGGCCACCAGCCACCCATGGTACCCCTGCCCCACCCCCCTCTACCCCCTTCATATGGGAGGGATGAAGGGTGATGGGTTTCAGTCCAAAACAATCCTGGAAGATGGACTGGGACCCTTCCAGCTCTGCAGATGGGTCCAGAACCCCCAGACCCCACCTCTGAAAGCAGAGGAGGTGTGTGCCATGGCCAGCAGAGCCCAGGGAACAGGGCAGAGCCTCACCCAAACCTCCTGCTGGACACAGTGAGGGGGTCATGACTCCTTCCCCCAGGTTCCCTCCTGCTGTGGCACCTGCCCATGGGAGCCCACATGGCACGGGAGGGTCACAGCCTTCCTCTCCCCTCAGCTGGGGCAGTGTGCCCAAAGCTCCCATGGTGGCACCTGTGGGGTGGGAGCAGCTGCAGCCCTGCCAGGGCTCCCCCAGAGCCCCTCTGGCTCCTCTGCAGGTGCCCAGCCCCAGCAGGGATTTATGCCTCGTGTCGCGCCAGCAGCGGAAACAAGAGTCTGCTTTTGTCATCCCCTGATGAAAAGGACGTTGCTATGGAAATTGGAGACTGCATCACTGCTCTTCCTCATGCCATGGGTGGGTTTTTTTTTCCCCTCCTGTAGAGCATTTACCATGTGGTTTTTTTCTGAAACAACAGATGCATCAGAAGGAGCCCAAACCAGCGGGCAATCACGAGGTTCAGCCACCAGCCATGTCAGGTGACAGTGAAGTGACATTGAGGCCTGCACAGCACAGCTCCCGTGCCCACTGCCCCAGCTGCTCCCTGCCACCACCAAGGATGGAGAAGCCATAAGCCCTGAGCTTTCTCCACCCCAGCCTGCTCTGCCCTTCAGTCAGCCAGGACTCAAACCCACTCCTGATTCCAGCTGGGGCATTCCTGGGCAGCCCCAGGCAAGGGGCAGCTCACTGCTGTGGTCTCTGGTGGCCAGATGTGCTTCCAGATGTGTAGTGTTACACACAGAGATGCTTTCTGCTCTGAATCCCTCCTCCAACACCACAATGGATACTCCCATGGGAAGGGTCCACCACCTCTGACCTGTGGGGTCGGGGTCCAGCCCCAGCCCCAAAACCACAGCATGGTGCTTCTGGGATGCTCCTTAGCATGGACAGAAGCCCAGCTCTGACACCAAAGAGGGGCAGGCACGGGCTCCCTTCCTGCCCACCTGCTGCAGACAGCCTGGCCCCACTGCTCTGGGCACCTGCTGCATTCCAGGCAGGCTGACCACCAGGAGAAAGGGCTGGGAAGGAACAACTGGCAATCCTGGAGCAGCAGGGATGTGGAGGCCCTTGGAAGAGCAGGGCTTTGTGGGCAGCATGGGCAGCCATGGTGGCTGCCTGCTCCTGACCCCTGCCAATGCCAGGATGTGGTGCTGAGGGCATTGTGAAGAGAAGTAGGAGTAGAAGTTGTGCAAGAAGTGGGATGGAGCATCTCTGGTGGCTCCTGGTGCTCAGCCTGGCAGCTCCACCTGGTCACCAGGCCTGGCCCTGCCCTGCAGAGACACTGACCCAGCAAACAGGAGCAGAGATGAGTTGTGGAGCAGGATGGAGCAGCACAAGGAGCCTGTTCTGCATCCCAGTGCCAGCCCATGCTGGGCACAGGGCAGGGAAGCAGCCGGGGATGGCACCACGTGGCTCCAGGCACCCCAGCTGCAGCTCCCAGCTGGCATGGGAAACCAGAGACGGGGCACAGGGGAGCATCCCAAGGGCAGGCATCTCCTGTCCTGAGCTGAAACTCTCCTGCCATGTCCCTGCCATTCCCATTTATTTGCCTGCAGGCAGATGGGTGCTGCTGGTGGAGTTTTTCCTTTCCTATAGGACTTTTGCAAAGTTGTTCCAAAAGATTCATGCTCTGGGCCACTGGGATTGAAAAGGCAAGGAGAGGGAGTGGAGGTGAGGACAAGCATAGAGACAAGGGGGCAGGAAGGAGGAAAACTTCTGGAGATGTCCCTTGCCTTGCCCTGAAGAGCCAGCAGCATGAGTGGGCAGGCACAAAGCAGGAGAAAGCCCAGCAGCCACATCAGAGAAAATAATCACCAGGTTTTAAAGGCAGCAGAGGCACAGCTCCAGTCAGAGAACATGACTGGGATCACAGCCAGGGGTCTCCTCCACGCCATCCTGGAGAGAGGGCAGGAGTGCTGGTGCCCAGGATGGTGCCCACAGGGTGCAGGGCACCACAGGGGCAGAGCAGCAGGGCTGGGGGCAGGTGGGTGGCTGTGGCAGCTGGAAGTTTGCAGATGAAAGGACAGCAGAGAAAGGCTGAGATCCCTTCCCACCCTGGGCCCCTCTGCCTCCCACAGGGCTCGATGGAGGAGAAGAACCAGCCTCCCCAGCCCAGCACAGGCAAAGGTCTCTGCAAATAATCCTGGGAAGAGGAAAACTTGCTCTCATCCCCCTCAAGCATGATTATCTTTGGCTTCTCTGCCAGGAGCTGGGGAGATTGAGACAGTCCTGCTCTGCTGCCATCCTCCTGCCTCCACAGCAGCAGAAGGCTTCTGAGCCCCCCACACTTGCTCCCCAGCCCCCTGGACAAGAGGATTAGCCAGTGGTTTGTCCATTCATGGGGAAAATCCTCCCTGTCAGCAAAGGGCTCCTGCCTGCAGCCCTGCTGCCCTCCCTGGTGCAGGCAGAGGCATGGGCTGGAGGGGTGGGGGCACAGCCAGGGTGTGCAGGGGCAGACAGCTCTGAGCAAACACAGCCATGGTGGAGCTGGGGGGTGCCTGATGCTCTGTCTGGGACTAGGGCACAACAGGTCCCCCCAGAACCAGAACGGGGAACCTCTGCCCTCCTATTGCCTGGCCCTGGGCAGCTGGGAAGCTCCTGCATGGACAGGAGGCTTCCTCACCACGAGGACAGAAGCTCTGTCCCCCAGGCAGGTGGAGAATCCCTGTCCAACCATGAAGGGAGAGCCCCCACAGGATGCCAGAGACCAGCAGGTGCTGCCCCACAGACCTTTTCCCCTAGGCCTGGGGTGGCCAGCGGGGTCCCAGAGTCTCCCTGCACCCTTGGGTGCTGTCCCCTCCCCACAGCAGGGTTGCCATAGCAGCCTGCAGGGCGGGGGTGGCTCCACCAGTGTGTCACCCATCGTCGGTGACGCAGGCAGCCCCAGGCGGGCGGGCAGGGAGTTATTTTAGACACTGCCCCATCTGGAGGCTTCCAGAGCCAAAGAGGAGGGGTTTCACTGCCATTCCCACACCATGCTGCCAGCAGCTGTTATTTAAAGAGGGGCAAAGGCCAGACAGGCTCCTGACAGGACACACAGCCCCAAGGCTCCAGGCTGCACTCCCCACCTCGGGCTAACCCTCCTCCCACCCCTCCATCCGGCTGCTGCTGCACCTCCAAGAGCCCCAGAGAAGCAGGGGTGGGTCCTGGCAAGCTGCAGTGAGTGGTACCTGGCCAGGCAGACAAAAACCACTTGCTGGTCCACACACAGCTCCAAGGCCAGGTTGGAGGTGGAAGAGCCTGATTTGTGGTGGAAGGTTGGAACGAGATCATATTTAACGTCCCTTCCAAAAAAACCATCCTGTGATTCTGTGATTCTGTGATTCCTCCCTCCTTGCCTACTAGGGAGTACTGCCCCTTTCACTGTCACCAAAATCCAAGGGCTCAGTGCCATGTAGGTCCCAGCACTGCCATTCCAACAGCAGGACTGCATTTCCCCATGGAAAGCTGACTTCCTCCCCACATCTCCTCCTCCAAACCACTGGAGATGCTTCAGGCATCCTCACCACGGATCCCCCCAGGCCAGCGCTCGCTGCTGTGGCCACACCACCCCTGCTCCTTCCCAGGCAGCCCCCCAGGTCCCCTTTCTGCCCCTGAGGCACTCACTGGTGGTGCTTCCTGACATCTGGATGATGCACTTGGACTCGCGGCTCATCTCCCGGGAGTTGAAGGGCCGGACGCGCACCGCCACCTTCACCGAGGCTCCCGCCATGGCGCCGGCCACGCCCGGGTCCTGCTGCCGGGGAGCACTGGCTGGCCTGCCAGGGGCAAGGAGAGGAGGTTAGGAAAACCTGCATCCCAACCCACATCTTGCAGCTGTGCTGGATGGATGGAAGGTCCGTGCAAGGAAACCTGCTGGGAACGCTGTTCTGCCTCTGCCCGAAAGATGATTTGTTCCCTACCTCGGTCTGCCCTCATTTTACCTCTTCTCCCTGTCATAGCTCAGGTCAGGACCCCCAGCTCAGTCCCAGGGGACATCCCTGGGATACCCCAGGGCAGCACTGGAGCCTCCATCCCCCTGGGCACCCACAGCAGCGGGCAGAGCCACTGCCAGCATCGCACAAGCCCAAGGAGCAGCTTTTCCACCCCAGAGTGCCAATGGCACCGAGCAGGTACCTCCCAATCAGCAAGAAAGATTCCTGCCTGTTACCCAAGCCTCCTGCTTCCTCTCCAAGCCCAGCAAAGCAGGGGCTGGGCAGCAGGACAGAGCAGGGAGGGAGGGAAGCGATGGCATTCCACTGGGAACGGAGGCGGTGGCTGAGCATGCGCCTCCCATTCAGCTCCCACAAAGCAGACCTGCAGCATCAGCACCAGCAGCCCTTCCTGGGAAGCCAGTGGCCATGGCACTCAGCTGAAGCTCCCAGTTTACCATCATATTTCCAAGTCCTTTTGCTAAAAAAATAACTGCAAATCTCACCAAGAGAAAACAAACCCCTCGCCAACACCTCCCAGAGCAGTTGTCCATCCCAGCACTGCTGCTCTGCAGGCCATTCCCAGCTTCCCTCAGCTGCAGTTAAGCCTCATGAGCACTGCCCAGAAAATGGGATCCTTCCTCTGATTGCTGAATCCTTTGGGATCCTTCCTCTGATTGCTGCATCCTTTGGGATCCTTTTGGACCTGACACAAATCCCCTTCTGCCTTCTACCATCTATCCCTTTTCCTGCCTTTCCCTGCTCCTCGTGAGCCTGGTGGTGAAAATGGAGCACAGGACCCCTCAGAAAATGGGCAGGAACTGCTCCTCTGGCATCCCATCTGCAAGGGTGTGTGTGAATTTCCTAATGCTTTCCAAGCCTGGGTTTTGCCAGCAGGATATTTGCTCCAGGAGGAAGGAGATCTGGGAGAAATGAGATCGTTAGTGAGCACCAGCAGAGCTCTGGTTACAAGGGCCATGACCAGAAGGAAGGATCTTGAACATGAGATGTGTTTTCCCATAGTGGAAATGAAAAATTCAGGAGAATTTGTGGAAAAAGCGGGGGAGACAGGGAAGAAAAAACCAAATCCACAGAACAGAAAGGATCCCAAGAGAAGGGGATGGCTTTAAAACTACCTGAGGTCTGACAGCTGTGGTTTGATTTCCAGGGGGGTGAGAAGAAACCATGGACACAGTGGAAAAATTTGCATCAAGAAAGTGTTACAAGCTTGGCACTGCCTTTCAGAAACCCTTTGCCTGTTTTATAAGTGAGCTGGCATGTCCAGCAGCAGGCAGAGGACAAAGCTGCTTCTGTTGGAGTTCCCAAGGCCCCCTCTTATCTTCCTGCTGGGATGGCTCCGGAGCTCCCACTGTGCTCAGCCAGTGATCACACCCATAAATCCCAGAGTTCAAGCATTTGGTCTCAGGCTTTCTTGAGCTTGGATTATTTTAAGCAGGTGTTTAACACCACCCTTGAGTCCCTAAGCAAGCAAGTGGGCTGCTGCCTCCCAGTGGCCTCCGCCTCCCCACTCAGCCGGGGGGAAGGAAAAATTAAACAGCAGTGCTTGCCAAAGGGGAATGAAGGAGTTGTTTTTCCCATGAAAACGACTGGATATATTCCCCTGTGGAAGGGCTGCATCTTCACGGGGCCAAGAGCTCGAGCTGCTCCACCCTGTGGCACCACTCAAGGACAATGGGTTCACCCCGGGCCAAGCCTGCCCCTGACACCTGCCCGTGTCAAACCTCTCCCTCTCCTCCAGCGCCAAGGCAGCTCCCTTCCCCAGCTCTGCAGCTCTCCAGCTACCAGGGCTCTGAAGAGGAGGCTCAGGTCCCTGGACTCGTGCTTCCTGCACAGCCCCAGAACAGCAACACCCACCAGTGAGCCCACCAGGACTGCCTGCTGCCTGCCACTGGCCACCTCAGCCCCTGCTCTTATCCCCTCCCACCCCTGTGCCATTCCCAGCCATCTCCAGCCCCATCACTTCCCACAGTCTGGTTTCTCCTTTGAACCACGTTCCTGTGTCCCCCATTGTGCTGTGTGCCTTCCATTGGTGCTGCTTTCCTTTCTTTGCCTTTTTCTGCCCGCTCAGCCCCACACCCATACTCCCACCACTGCTGGCTGTGAGAACCTCCCTCTTGGCCAGCAGGACCTTTTCTCTCTCCCTGCCATCCACAGGCTACATCCCAGTGTATTCCCATCTGGCAGTGATGTGAGCTCCTCTCCTGGCCAGTATTCCCAGCTGCAGAGTCCCAGTTCCATTTTCTGCTCCATCCATTTCCCTCAGCATCCCTGGTGGGCAGTGCACTGCTGCCCTCTGCTCCTCTGCAGCTCTCCAGTTCCACCCCTGCCACAGCAGCACAAGGAGCCCAGGTGACAGAGTGCCCTTGGGGACCACCAGCAGACACTGACCCAGCTGCTTCCCACCCTCCTTTCCTTCCCCTGACTCACATCCCTGGCTCAGCTGCAGGGAGGCAGCAGCCATGGCATCACTGGGCAACCTGTGGAGAGAGGGGCCAGGCTGCAGTGAGCAGGGCAGGGCAGGGCAGGGCCAGGGCAGCTCCAGCCCGGCCAGCTCTCTCTGCCTGGGGACAGCCAGAGCAGCCACCGCCTGCTTAATCTGCTGCCATCGAGAGAAATTCAATAAGCCACGGTCAGCCCTTTGCTGGGAGTGTGCCAGCACCAAAGCCCTGCTCCCTGCCTCTCTCCCAGGGCTGCCCTGCTCACAAGGGAGGCTGCAGAGAGGAATGTCCAAGTCCTGGGGCCAGGGGGAACATCTGGACCTGTCCCCCAATTCCCATCTCTTCCCCCCCTTCCCGTGCAGCCTGCTGGCTCTGCCCCTCCCTATGACACACCAGGCACCCCCAGCGAGGAGCAAAAGGCCTGGAGAGCCACAATTAACTGGATCAGCCAAGATTAATTGGGCAGAGATTAGCCAATGAAACCACTCTTTAGTCCAGGGGCTACCAACTGGCAGTCTCTGCTGCTGAGAGGTGATCAACAGGACAGGGAGCATTGTCCCCACTAACCAGCAAGCTCTTCCCCAAAGGATGCTCAGGAACGTGCTGTGCTGCCGGTCCCCCAGCTCCAGCAGATGAGGAGCTGCCTCAGCCAGGGAAATCCAAGGTGAGTGAGTTTCCCTTTGTCTGCTCCCATCCAGCCCCACGTCACCTCAGCCAGGGTGGACGCCCCGTTGGGCTGCACCAGCGTGTTCTCAGCAGCTGCCAGGCTTTGTTGTGGTGAGCCCTTCCCCTGCACCCTTTGTTGGGGCCCCCCAGCCCTGCCTGGGACCACGGGACACGGTGCTGCCTCTAGGGCAGCAGGGAACATGTTGCTGGATGACACGGCACCATCAATGCCTGCCAGGCAAGCTCCTCACCCACCTCCCGCCCCACCACAGCACAAGGGGCCATGACGGTGCAGTTTTCTCCGGGCAGCACCTGCAGGCAGGGAAGCAGCTCAGAGGACAGCCCAGGACAAGGACAATGCCCCCCACGCTCAGATGAAAGCCAGCCCCTGCTTCCCCACGCACCCTGCCCCGTGTCTCCTCACATCCCGCCCACCCCAGTGGGGGATACTGCCCCAGGGCAGAGCTTGCAGCTCCCTGAGAATTCCCATGCAGATTCAATTTACAGGTAGCAAATGTAAGGACGGGGATAAGGTGTTCTGCTTCCCATCTCTGCTGCAAAGTAACCCCACCCCCAACCCTGCTCCCTCCATCCTCCCTTCCAGACACGCCGACCCAAAGCAGGGAACAGCTGCACAGAAAAGGCAGAGAGCTCTGGGGGCATTGCTGGGCACGGAGAAGGGCAGCCAGGGAGGGGGTGGACAACAGATTCCCACAGGACCCAGGGCTTGAGGGGCTGCAGCTCTTGCCACATGCAGGGAGGTGGAGGGTGGTGGCAGCATCTTTGCCAAAGCCAGCTGCCACCTCCCAGACAAAATGGAGGTCAGCAGCAGCAAGCCGAGATGGCAGAGCCACCACACCCCTGGCCATACCCGGGGGAGGGTCTGCTGCCTCCCTGTCCCCCAGAGCCACAGAGGCCACCTGCACGGGGCTGCTCTGCGGGCTGTGCCTGCCTGTGGGGTGGGACGGGAGATGCTCGGCTGGTCCCTTGTCCTCCCCGAGCCCTGATGCTGTCGCATAGGACCCGAACAGGCAGGAGCCCGGCTCTCAGGGGGTCTGCAGGGTCTAGGGGAGGGGTCACTGCCCCGTGAGGAGGAGAAGGGTGGGGGGTGGGGAGAAGGAAGCAGAGGAGTAAGACAATAGGGCAGGTGCAGGGCTGCTCCCTGCGAGCCCGGATGACCAAGCGCGGAGCTCTGCACTCGCCCGGCGCCCCGGGACCGGCCCCTTCCACAGCCAGCAGCCACCGCACTGGCCCGCAGTGACATGGCGTCCCTTGTCCAGCCACTCCACAGCGCAAGGTCACCGGCAGCTGCTCGTCCTTGGGGGCCAAGAACAGCCTTAGCAGCATCTTTGCCAGCCACCCGCGGCGAGAGCCCCAGGTGGGGCACCCACCACTCCCTCCAGCGCTGCTGCTGAACTCCGAGCATTATGATGGTGATGACGCAAGATGGCTCAGCTGCATAACCACTGCCATCTGCCCCGCAGGGAAGAGCAGGGGTGGCTCTGGGGTGACAAGGGGTTCATGCGTCACCCGCCACGGGCTGCAGGGATGGCATCCTCCCCTTTCGCACCCTGGCCGGGGCCGGGGCGGCAGAGGCGTCTCCTCGTCCGCGGGCAGCTCCCCCACCGCACCCCGGCTGGATCCTTCTGGAAGACGGGGCGGCACCCGGCGGTCACCGCGCTGGGGACCCGAGGGCAGCTTCCCCACACCCACAACAGCGAGCATCGGGGGGTTTCGCAAAATGGCCACCGGCCGCAGCCCCCCCGCCCCGCCGGACCCTCGGGGATGCCCATCCCGCTCCCACCCGCCGCGCCTCGTCCCCGCCGGGGCCACGAGGGGCGGCACCGCCACCGCGGAGCAGCCCCGGTCCCCCGCGGCCAGCGCCCCGGGACTGCCCCGTGCTGCGCGGTGCCGCCCGCCCCTACCTGTGATGTCCGCGGCCGTGGCCGTGGCCGTGGCCGGTTCAGAGGGGCGCGGCGCTCAGCCGTGGGTGGGGGGCGCCGGCATGAGGCCGAGCCGAGCGGTGCGATGCGGTGCCGGTGCCGGTGTCGGTGTCGGTGCCGGTGCCGGTGCTGGTGCCGGTGCGGGTGGCAGCGGCCCCGCCCCTGCGGTCCCCGCCCCACGCGCTGGTTGGCGGCAGCCGCCGCCCGGAGGGGGACGCGGGGACCGGGAGGGCGCGCTCGGGGATGGAGCGGTGACGTCAGCGCATCCCCCGGCCCCGGCGAGCTGCGGAACCGCCGCAGGGGCGGGGCGGGGCGGGGCGGGGCGGGGCTCGGCAGCTGTCGCCTGGCAACCGGCACCGGCCCGGTACCCCGGTACCCCGGTACCCCGGTACCCCGGTACCCCGGGCCGGAGACCGCTACCGCTGTTCCCCGGTGCAGTATTCCGAGGAGCGGCCCTGGCCAGGGCTTCCTGTGCTCCCGGTCCCTGTGCCGTCAGTTCGCTCCTCCGTCCGCCGAGCCCCATCCCGCCGCCCGGGGCACGGCCGCTCCTGCCCATCTGCGCCCGGAATTCAGAGCCAGAGCAGAAAGCGGATTATTCCTTCGCTGCCAGCTGTTTCCAACAGCGCGGCCAGCCTCGCCCCACGGCAGCCCCGAGGCCACACGTCCCCTCTTCTCCACAGCCATGCCCCAAATCTCCCTAGAGGACAGGGAGATCTCCATCTGAAATGTCGTCATCGCTTTGGTGGGATGATGGCTGGGCAGCACTCCCCGGGCTGACTGTGGCTTCCATCAGCCATGCGGGAGTAAGCTCATCTTCCCCCAGCTCCTCTCATTCGCCACCCAGCTGCTGGGCAGATGTGCTCTCACCTGGCACTTCTGCTGGCCCCGTGCCTCTGTCCCTGACTTCAGCAGCAGCCACTGGTGCCGGTTCTGCCAGGTGGGAATTCCCATCCCTGTGCTGCCATCCTGAACCAAAGCTTTGCTCACTGAGGGCCAGGGAATGAATGGGGCAGGGACCCATTCATGGATCTGCTAAAGCTGGCAGCAGGCAGCTTTGTTTGCATTTCAGGGTATGGACGGCCGAGAATGTGGCAGAGGTTGGGCACAAGGCACTGTGCTGTGGGTACACACAGCAGGTAACAGAAAATCGACCCCACGCGGGGCCTGTGGCATCCCCAGGACACGCTGGGATGCTCACGGTCCAGGCTGAGCCTGCAGAGCACAGCTCGCTGTGACAGGGACTGTGTCTGTGTCCCAGACCACAGCCCTGATGCACATCACTCCGCTGGCCAGCCTCCCTCAGGCTGTCATCCAGGCAGATGTCCCTCTGTCCCTGGTCAGGGAGCTCTGGTCAGCAGGAACTTTTTGCTGCAGGAGGAGCTACAACCATGGCAGCTGTGCCAGACCAGTCTCAGCACAACCATCCCGTGGCACAGGCTCTAGGTGCCCAGAGCAGGGATCCCACCTGCTGGGATGCTGTTGGGAGACATCAGCCCTGGCATTGTGGGGGCCATGGGGACAGGGACTGCCTTGGTGCTTGGGAGTCCCAGAGGCTGGCGTACCTGGAGACTGCTGCCCTGAGCACCAGCAAGGGGGTATCCCCCAAAATGAGGGGCCCAAGACAGCAGGGATAGCACTGGTGACACATTAACCAGGCAGGGGAGGCAGCCAGGGGTAGAGTCCAGACTGGTAGGGGGGAGCACCGATTCTGGGTCAAGGTCCATGGGGACACTGGACACTGCTGGCACAGGATACACTGTGCTGCAATGCTGGCAGCTGCTCAGGCAGCCTCCAACACTCCTCTTCGCTGGGCTCGGCTCCTGGGGACAGCACGGCGTGCCATGGCTACCAGCCTGCTCCGCGTGTCCCCTCCGGAGGAGCTGCTGCGACCCCTGGCTGTGCCGGAGCGGCTGCTGCTCGGGCCGGGGCCCAGCAACGTGCCCCGCCGCATCCGGGCTGCGGGAGCTCTCCAGCTCCTGGGCCACATGCACCCTGAGGTGCTGCAGGTGAGCTGCCCCAGCCCAGCCTTCCTTCCCTCCCCTCCTCTTCCTCGCCCCCAGGAAGGGCTGGAGCAGCTCTGCTTGGGCAAGAGGAGCAGGAGCAGTGCTGGCCAGCGTGCTGCCACCGCAGGTGATGGATGAGATCAAGGCAGGCATCCAGTACGCCTTCCAGACACACAACAGGCTGACCCTGGCCGTCAGTGGCAGCGGCCACTGTGCCATGGAGGCTGCCCTCTTCAACCTGCTCGAGCAAGGTGACACCGTGCTGGTGGCCATCAATGGCATCTGGGGACAACGTGCTGCTGATATTGCCAGGAGGATGGGTATGCTGGGAGCAGGCAGATGGGCCAGGGCTGAGGGGACTGGGCTTGATGGCAGGGTGCCCTGGTTTGCTGTCCCAGTCCTGGCAGTGCTCAGTGACACGGCTTGCAAAACCAGAGAGTGCTCCAGGTTTTTCCAAGAATGATGCCACTCATTTATGGTGCTTTATGGCTTTTCCACGGGGCAAATCTGCAGGAGGCCAGACTCTGGCAGGTGGCTCTGCTCCTGGTTCATGTGTGACCACTTACCCCATGGAGCAGGTGACTGCCCAGTGGGAAGCATGCCCAAACCTCACTCTCCTCTGCACAAATTCCTCCCAGGAGCCAATGTCTGTGAGCTGCTGAAGCCCCCGGGCAAGTACTTCACTCCACAAGACATTGAGCAGGTGAGTGCTGGCCACTATGCAGAGGGCAAAGCTGACCTTCAGTGTGTTCACCTTCCCCCTGTGTCACGCAGGGCCTGGTGCAGCACAAACCTTTGGTGCTCTTCATCACCCACGGCGAGTCCTCCACAGGGGTGCTGCAGCCACTGGAGGGGCTGGGCAAGCTGTGCCACCGGTCAGTGCATGGTGGGCACCCCAAGGCCACCACTGGGGATTTATCTGTGCTGGGCTTTTCTCTGGCTCTGCTGTGCTGGAAGCAGTTGGTGCCAGTGAGACACAAAGCCACTGTTGGGGACCAGCATGCCAGGGCTGCAGGCAGGGGTGTGGCAAGAGAAGGTGGCAGGAGCACCAGGCTGAGCTCTGTCCTCCCACAGGCATGGCTGCCTGCTGCTGGTGGATGCTGTGGCATCGCTTGGGGGAGCCCCCATCTTCATGGACCAGCAGGGTAAGAGCCACAGTGCCATCATGGGCACCCAGGGGACAAAGGGCTCATGGCTGGGACAGGGAGAGAGAGCAGTGGGATCAGCCCCTCGGCCTGCATTTTGGCTAGCAGCACTAGAAACTGGTCCAGCCTATCCCCTTGGGGACCACCAGCAGTGCCAGGGGCCCTCCCAAGGCAGCCTGAGCATGAGCAGGACCTGCCATGTGTGCCATCCTTGTGCTTCCCACCCACCACTTGCAGCTAGGTCGGAGAGCTCAGCATTTTCCTGCTGGGAGCCTCTGATTCCTAAGGAGCTGTCTTCCCTCTTGGGCAGAGATCGATGTCCTGTACTCGGGGTCCCAGAAAGTCCTCAACGCACCCCCTGGCAGTGCCCCCATCTCATTCAGTGAGAGAGCCAGGTAAGAGCAGCCTGGTCTCACCAGGGTGGAAGGCTATGGAGCTGAGGGAGGCTGTCACCTCTCTCTTTTGCCAGCCAACTGCTTCTGTCCTGCTGTGCAGGACAAAATGGGGATGGAGCCCATCCCATCCCTGGTCAGTGACTGGGAGCTGGAGCCAATCTCTGTGCTCACTGTAGAGTGGGAGCTTTCTGCGCTCCCTCCCACCTTGGAGCTGGTGGGGTGAAGGTCCCACCTCTCCCCAGCACTCTGTTTCGCCAGGGAGAAGCTGCTGAGGAGGAAGACGAAGCCCCCATCCTTCTATCTGGACATGGGATGCTTGGCAAAGTACTGGGGCTGTGACGGGGAGCCGCGGAGGTGAGGGCGGGCTCTCCTCTTACGGACAGACGGCGGCCAGTGCTCCCCACCCGGCCTTTGTGCTGGCTCGGGGGCTGCCTGCTCTTCAGGGCTCAGCCCTGCCTCCCCAACACCCTGGCTGCTGCTCACAACCCCCTGCTCTGGGTGATGAGGAGGGAGGGTGCTGTGCCTCAGTTTCCCCTGCCACCAGCAAGGGGCTGCCGTGCTGCAGGTGAGCCGAACCCCTCCCGGTGCCCCTTGCAGGTACCACCACACGGCACCCATCAACAGCTTCTTCAGCCTGCGGGAGGGTTTGGCCTTGCTGGCAGAACTGGTGAGTGGCACCAGGCAGGCAGGGCAGCCCCAGCAGTGCCCGTGGGGCTCGGAGGAACCCTGGGTGCCAGGAGATGCCTGTCAGCAGCAGAGACCTCCTCTGTCCTCTCTGCCCACAGGGTCTGGAGAGCTCCTGGGAGCGACACCGGGCCAACTGCACCCTGCTGTGCCAGGGGCTGCTCGACATGGGGCTGGAGCTCTTTGTGGAGGAGGAGGTGGGTAGAGAGGACACAGCCCTGTGCAGCTGGAAATGTGCCTGGGCAGCTTTTGATGCCAGAGAAAAATCTCCCCGCTCTGTGATGCTCTCTCCTGGCACTGTGCTGGGGTTACCAGGGGCCATGGGACTGAAACCAGTTTCTCTCTTCCTCAGAAGGCCAGACTTCCCACCATCACCACCGTCAGGGTGCCCGAGGGCTACAACTGGAAGGACATCACTGCCTTCCTGATGGACAACCACGGCGTGGAGATCGCTGGGGGCCTGGGCCCCACGGTGGGCAAGGTGGGCACAGTCCTCCCCTGCTGGGCACACATCCCCGCCTTCACTGCTCCTCTCTGGCTGGCACAGCGTGTGCGGCTGGCACGGAGTGTCCCATTGCCCAGAGCAACGCATAGCAGCGTAACCGCACACAATCACCGCCTAATTGAATAACCACGCACGTAATTAGCGCGGCGACACCTCTTTATAGCCAACGGTGTGTTAAATACCAGCGAGGGAGTGCGCACAACCACATCCCACCTGGCTGGGCGTCCCCCACTCCTTCCTGCTGAGGCACAGGCACTCCCCCCTCTCCTCCAGGTCCTGCGCATCGGCCTCATGGGCTGCAACTCAACCAGGGACAACGTGGAGCGAGTGCTCGGAGCCCTGCGAGACGCCCTCCAGCGCTGCGGCCGCAGCCGGCTGTGAGCACCCTGCCGGGGGAGGTGGCCTGGCACTGCCTGGCATGCCTGGCAGCAGAGGGACTCCACCGCCTCCCTGGGATGCTGGCAGGAGCCACGGCAACATCCAGCAAGCCAAGGCACTTGGAAAGGAGCTGGGATAGCAGGGGGCATGGAGGAGAGGGCTGCGCTCAGCAGATGTGAGACGTGGCTCAAAACCATTCCTCCCATCACCCTCCAATGGCCTGGCCCCTCAGTTCTTTCCCTTCCCCTGGCCCCAGGGCATGGTGACCCTCAGCAAGCTGACAGAGGGCTGGATGCAAGGTCTGACCACAGGTCTCTACCCCTCCCATCACCAACAACCCCAGCCTTGCCCAGCCTGCTGTGCAGAATGCCAGCCATCCTCCTCCAGGTTCTGTGCCATGCAGCACCCAATGCCCAGCTCCACCAGGGGCTGTGTATGCTCCCCCCAGCTCCACCAGGGGCTGTGTATGCCCTCCCCAGCTCCACCAAGGGCTGTGTATGCCCTCCCCAGCTCCACCAGGGCTGTGTATGCCCTTCCCAGCTCCACCAAGGGCTGTGTATGCCCTCCCCAGCTGCAGCAGATGTGCTCTCTCCCCTGTACCACCTTTCCTCAATAAAAGGACCCAGCAGCATGCTGCTCCCTGGCCCTGTAGCTCTCCTTGCACCCCCCTCCCCGAGTTCTGAGACACCCCAATGGGGCAGCAGCAGGGTCCCACTCAGCTCTGCTGAGGGATTTCCTGGTGGATCCTGGAGAGGAGCTGGGATGCTGCAGAGCGGCGTGCACTGTCCTGGATCCGGTACACCTGAAACTAAAGGAGGGTGGGGAGTGAGGGCACAGGGCTCCCCACTCTGCCTGAGCTCCCTGCCCAGCACTGCCAGCCTCCCACAGCCTCCACAGCATGCCAGAAGGCTCAGTGGGGCCAACTGCAGCTCATCCCAAGCTTCCTAGCCCAGGTGGCTTCTGGTGCTGTCCCAGCTGAAGGGCTAGGGTTACCTGGCTGAGCAGAATGTCAAAGTAGGCTGTGTCCCAGCAGGAGCCATCCTTGGTGGGGAGCTGCAGGAGGGCTCTGGTCTCCATGTCTGCCTGGCAGCTGCCACGGAACCCGTGGAGGCCAAAATGGAAGCGGAGGAAGCGCTGGGGGTCCCAGGCAAAGCACTCCACTTTATGGTAGAGGGAGGCAAGGTCTGGGGCAGCTCCTTGGAAGAGGTTTTCTTCTGGGTTCAGGAAGTGGGGCAGCTTCTGGGTGGCCAGGCAGCGGAGAAGGATCACCAAGAGCCTGTAGACTGAGCCTTCCAGGTCCTGCCAGTCCTCAGGGGAGGGGAAGAGCTCTGTGCTCCACAGCAACACCATCTGGGAGGAGGGAGAGAAGAGCACAGGATCAGGCACAAGGCCTGACGCCAGGAAGTCTGTCCCTTCACACCCTGCAACCACTTGTGGGGCTGAATCCAAGGGGGCTGGAGCAGATTATACTTTTCTGAAGGCCAGATACACATATCTGCCCTTTTTCTTTTAAAAAACTCCCACAACCACCACCCCCAAAACATCAAAGAATACAGCACCAAGCAAAGTACACAGGATTTGGGTTCCTTGGAGGTGGAGCTGCTCTGTAAGCAGAAAACACCCTAGCATCCTTTCTGACCCTTGGCTTGGAGAGCCATCAAAAGGCAGGGCACACCTGGATTGTGCCACCAGGTGCTGTCCCCAGCATGGCCAGTTGGCATGGCTCCAGAGTGCTGGAAACAGGTTGGGTGGGGAGAGGAAGTTTTTCCTCAGCAGAAACACCACCCTCAGCCCTGTACAGACACGTCCCAGCACACTAGGGCATGGGGCAGCCTGGCAGGGTGGCACAGGGATGCCATCCTGCAGGCACAGGCAGCCTGGGCCAGGGGATGATGCCCTGCAGAGCTCCAGCTCTGAATGCACCAAGTGTCTCCAGCTGGAGGTTGCTGGTTCAGTCCAGGAAGAAGGATCAAAGCCCTCTAACCATGGCTGGCAGCAGCACAAACCCTTCCCAGACACAGCCACGGGCTGCTACTCCCCAAAGCCCCACAGATCCCACTGTGTGGGTTCTTGTGCAGGGGAGCAGCCTTGGCTCTGCCTGCCCAGAGAGCCACGGTCCCAAGCAGCAGAACCAACCTACCTTGAGGTGTTGGAAGGTGATAGTGCCTGTCCCAGCCTGGCCTCCCCAGTCCTGCTCTCGGAGCTGGTCGAGCAGGCGGAGGCTGTCCAGACGGGGCCCCTGCAGGCTGTCCACTCCTCGGAGCAGCTTCAGGAGGGGAAGGTGAGTGGAGGATCTGGAGGAAGAGAGTGGGGTCTGGTGGGAGGGGAGATGAAGACATGCATGCTCCCAGGATGGGGAGAGTATGCCTGTAATGATTTGGCATGCAGGGGGATCCCTCCATGGGACACATGGAGTCCCAGCCAACGCAGCACCTTGGACCTGCAAGATCCACCTGGATCCACCTCCTGTGCTTGCCTCTGGCAGTGCAGAGCTTCAGAGGTGTGGAAAGAGATGGGAACACTGCTGAGCAGCTCCTGCCTTCCCAGGAGGATCAAGAGTGGGGTGAAGTGGGGTTGTTCTTCTCTACATGTAGTGGGGAGGGGAGGCTGGGTCTCTCCCCAATGAGAGGCTGGGCATCCAGCTGGAACACCTTGTTCCCAAAATAGACTTAGACTGGTCCAGCTGGCTGCTCAGTCCCTCTGTGGGGCTGGGTTGTTTTGCTGGCAGGCAAGATATGTCAGTCCAGCCCTGTTCTGTCCTGCAGCCCACCTTAGTGGATCATTTCAGAAGGCTCCTTCAGTTGCATTCTCTCTCTTTCCCTGAGCTGTCTGAAACTTGGCTGAGGTTTTTTTCTCCAACACAGGGAAGAGGGTTTGGGCATCATGAGGGGGTGACTTCAACCCCTGCTGACATGTCCCCACCCTTTCCCAACCTCTTTTTTGCCTACACCCAGCAGTGTTGCCAGTCAGGGGACATCCTTGGTGCAGGGTCACCCCGCTGTGCATGCAGCCGAGCCTCTCACCTCCAGCAGAGGGGAGAGGCAGGGACAAAGTGAGCCTCCTCCGTGGCCCTCCTGAGGCTGCCTTCGGGGAAGCCTCTGTCGCCCTGGCGCCCCCGGAGCTGCAGCGGCTCCTGCTGCCTCCTCACCACAGGAACAATGTCAAAGCGAATGGACTTCCAGCTGCCGCGGATCAGCAGGGAGAGCTGCATGGCATCTTCCCGCAGGTTTTCAGCACTGATGTCACCTAGATGCAGAGGGTTTGGCAGCAGTGAGCAGGTTAGCACAGCCGGTCCCGCAGGCTGAGCCAGGTCTGTGCTGCAGCACCCGTGGCCGTGTCCCACCCCACTCGAGACAGCCCTTCCCAGTGCTGCAGTCTGGGTGCAGCTCCCCAGGTAAAATCCCTCTCCCAGCCCTGCTGGGGTGGTTTTACAGGAAGAGGCAATGAAGGGGTCAAGGTCAGGCACAGCAGGAAGTCTCAAGCAGTCAAACCGAGCTGTGCTTCTGGGTGCCTGAACAGTGCCAAGAAAAGCAAAGCAGTCCAAGAAAAATGGATCAGGAAAGGTTCATTGCTTTGTGGGGGTGGAGGAAGATGAAGGTCACTGGCTTGGCCACGGAGGAAGGAGGGGATGCTGGACTTGCTGGGACTGGGTTGAGAGACTTTCAGACCCAGTGGTCGTCTCACATCACCCTTTCACCCTGGCTGAGCTTTCCTTCAAGAAGCACATTGGGAGATAGAAATGCATGATGAGGGTTATGGAACAGCTATGGGCCCTCCCACCACGTCTTTTCCAAGGACACTGCTGCCTGCTGGGGTCCATGTGTTCACAGGGTCAGACCCATGACCCAGGGTCCTCGTCCAGCTCTGATGCACTCCCAGCTCACTCTCCAGACAGGGAGCAGGGGGCACTCAGAGGCCGAGAGATGGAGGGGAGAATGTGGTGGTGGTGAGGATAAACCAAGCCCACCAAGACCTTGAGCAAACCCTACCTGGGGACAAACAGCAGGGCTGGGTGGACTCTACACCCACCAAGAAGGGTGCCAGCATCCCCAGGTGAGGATGCCTGAGGATGACTCTGGTGCCCTGGGATGGCAGGGAACAGTTTGCATCTCCCCTTCCTTACGTGGGGGCAAAGCCCATCCCAGCACACATCAAGGTGCTCACTAACCTGCTCCTGCAGCTTTTGGGTGGGCCACATGCCCAGGAACATAGGTCCCAGCACGTTTGCAGAGGGATCACTGCCAAGCTGGGAAGCTGGGCAGGCACTGGAGGCAGCTCCTGGCCGGGAAGCACCCTGCCAGTGTACGCACCTGGCTGAAGCAGGAAGAGGCGTTGGCAGCGCACGATGGCTGAAACAAGGAGCTCTTTCAGGTGCTGCAGGATTTTGCCTGGAAGCAGGCAGCCCGCACCACCTCCGTGCTCCATCCCATCCACACCACCAGTCCAGTCCTCCAAATCAGCCCCTGGAGAGCACACTTCCAGGCAGCAGGTGCTCAGCTCTGAAGGATGCCCTCCCTGCTCCGGGCTGTCCCTGCTCCGGCGTGCCAGCACTCGCAGGGTGTCGCCGTCAATGCGCAGGGGCACCTCGAGAGTGACAGCGTCCTCAGAGGCACAGAGAGCAAACTCGAAGGCTTCCAGGTTCCTGGCGTAGTCCACGAGGAAGCGGGGATCCCTGGCATGGACGCTCTCCAGCAGGGTGAGCAGGATGTCCTCGGCCCGCTGGAAATGCTCCATCCTCTGCCTCTCGCGGGACACGATCACCCCGAGGTAGCTGTGCCAGAGGGAAGTGTTGGCTTCCATGGCAGCTCTGCTACTACTGCCTTACGCTGCTCCTAGTAGCAGGAAGGGTGCGTGGGTGGGGAGGGCAGGGCCGGGTGCCGGTGTGGGGCGGGCGGAGGGAAGCAGAGCCGGGCGGTGACAAGCACCGAGTGCTGGGTGACTCCCAGGGAGAGGTACAGGGCAAACCCAGGGCGGGGGCTTGAGTCACACCGTGGCCCCTCTCCCGGCACTCCAGAAGGGTGACAGCGGGTGCTCAGAGGGTGGGTCATGCCAGGGGAACGCTGTGCTCTCCCACACCGCCCTTGGCACACGGACTAGGTGCTGGCAGCACCCTCTCCCGTCCCGGCCCAGTTCAGCCCTTCCCTCTCGGCTGCTCCCACCCTGTGCGGCACCCACGGGAGCCGGGCAGTGAAAGGGCTGCAGGACCCTGAACATGCCTTGCCGGTGCCCAAGACAGCCCTGCAGGCCCAGTGCGACTCTGTCAACACCCGGCTCAGGCTCCATCAGGCTCCATCAGGCTCTCCCAGGTGCGCAGCCCCGCTGCCCCTCTCTAGCAGCGAGCCCGCCCGGCTGCGCACACCGGCCCCGCCCGGGCTGCGGGAGGACCGACCCGGGAGGAAGCACAAAGCGGGGTCTGGACCCCAAAGCCGCCGTGGGGAGGGTCTGGAGCGGCGGGGCCGGTCCGTGCTGTGCCTCGGCCCCGCTGCTGGCAGGGGGCGCAGGCGCTGCCGGCCCCGCTCCGTGCATCGTGCATCCCGAGCTGCCTGCGGTCGTACCCCCAGACCTGCCCTCGCTTCTCCCCATCTCCCCCGAATCCCAGAATGGGGATTTATGGGCACTTTTTGAGTGTCGCCACCTTCCAGAGGTGCGTTCCGAGCTCTGCCGGCCTGCAGCCGCTCTCGGTGGTTACGGCAGCGAGGCTGGGCTCTGGCAGCGGGGATCGGTGTGCAGCCGTCCCAGGCTTTCCTGCAAACCGATCCTGCCTTGGTCAGGGCAGGGAAGGCAATGGGGAAGCGGGGGAGGATCCCCGAGACGAGCGTGGGGACCACTTGTGAGGAAGGGAGGGAGAGTGCCGTGGGGCTCGTGGCTGCTCCTCCCATCTCCTGTGGGCATGCTCACCCTTTTAAACAGCCCAGATGAGGTTTCTGGACCTCCCCGGGGGTTATTTCCAGTTTGTCCTTGTGCCTCCTTCAGTTTCCCGTGAAGGTAGGAGTCTGTCCCTCATGTTCATTGACCTTTCTGCCTTCCAAGGGTCAGAGCTCCCACCTGCAGAGCATCCTTGAGCACCTGCAGTCTGGGCCATTAAGCCTGAACTGGGCTTCTCAGTACCAGGAGGCTGTGGGTGCTCTGAGCTGGGGGGTCTCAGTCAGATTTTAAACCCCCACAGTGGGTGATGGGCTCTGCATTTCCTTACCTGAGCCCTGTGCTTCATGTTTCAGCCATCTGAGCAGGGGATGCTCAGTCCCCCATGACAATGGCTTCTAAACCAGGGCTTAGGGGGCAGGTCTTGCCCTCCTCCATCATGTGGGGAAGACAAGCTGGCTGGTGTCCCAGAGAGGGACCAAAAGCAGCAGACCCCCATCAGAGTGTCTTGGGCTCATCCTGAAGAATGCTGAACCCAAACCAGACAAGAGAAATTACTGCTTCATGCCCTGGTGTGGGAAAAAGAGGACAGAGAGATGCAGGCCACCACTTTTCTGGGGTTGGTGGGGCATGGCTCACTTCTGGCAGGGTTGCTGTGTGTCCATAGAGCATCATTCTGTCATGGAAGGAGTCCCTGCCTCATCATCAGCCAGGACATTCCCTCTGTCAGTGCCTGGCAGGAATGCTGGAGGAGGCTGTGGGCATCAAGCAGAAGCTGAACTGAGAGCCAGGAGTGGTTCCATGGGAAGGTAAGGCTGGGCAGGGCAGGGAAACATGGCTGTGCCCACAGATGTCTTGGTGCTAGTGGGGTATCCCTGCCCTCTTGTCACAGTGTGACCCTGGCATCCTGCTGCCAGAGCTCTGACCCAGGACGAGCCAGTGTGATGTGATCCCCTTGGCTCATCTCTGCACTCTTCAGACCTCTGGGTGCCAAAATCAAGAGGTTGGTGCTGCAAATGCTGCCTTCCTACAGGCTAGGACCTCCCCTTTCCCCCTTTCCCCCTTTTTTCCCCTTTCCCCCATTCTGCCTTTCCCTTCCTCCTTTCTTCCTCTTTCCCCCCTTCCTGTTCTTCACCCTGTTTTTCTCCTTTCCTACTCCCCTTTCCCCTTCCTCTATCACTTCCTGTGCCCTTCTCATTCTCTGCTCTCTCCCCCATAGGCAAGAGGCCCTGGAGGAGCCTTTTCCTGGCACAGGCAGCACAGTGAGTGACCCTGCTGCAGGCACCGAGTGAGAAGGGGGAGTGAGTGATGCTGGCAGTGGCACATCTGGTGACAAAGCTGGCCAGCCAGAAGAGGTGGGAGCAGCTGGAGGCACTGCCAGATGCTGAGCAGAGCTCTGAGCAGAGTGGTTCAGATCAGGTGGTGGGCACAGGAGCTCCATGCCACGTGGGTGAGTGGCTGGGGCCATACTACCTGGCACGAGCTATAGGGCAGGGACACTGCATGCCTGGGCATTTGGGGCAGCACCTGGACACTCAGCCCCACAATCAGCCCAAGCTGAGCACAGCTCTTCTGACACAAAAACAGCAGGAAAAAATTCCTAGTGGGAATGTCAGTTAGGCTATGGAAGCCATGGCTGGAGTGCAGAGTGTCTGGGCAAGTCACCAGAGGCTGGTGGCAAGTGCCCTGGTACTGGCAGAGAGTCTGTCCTGAATGAGCTAATCACTGTTTCCATCTTGGCATTTTACAGCTCCAAGAATTTTTGATCTGTTAGGAACAGGAGGGAGAAAACAACCCCAAGCTAAAGGGCAAGTACAGGCAAGAGAGAGGAAAAAACCTGGGGGCATGGGAGCACCTGGCACAGCAGGGGTGGGCAGGAGCTGCAAGGAGCCCCCAGTGTCCCTCAGCCAGCTTGCCTCTCTGCTGGGCTGTGCAGTGTGACTGCTGCAAGATGCCACCACCACCCAGCAGAAAGATTTTTGGGGTGCTGAGCTGGGTTGAGGAGCTGGCAGGCACAGGGGCACTGGGATGAGGGAGGTAGGTTATGCCCTGCCCCAGCACTTCTGCACCCCACAGGCCCCCAGAGTGGCACAGCCCCCAGCAAAACAGCTGGGATGGGGAGGGGGGACAAAGGCAAGGAAGGTACAGAGGAAGAGAGAGTAATTTAACATGACAGGCTGTTTATTTTGGCAAAAAGGGTCTCTTTTCAACACATTTCAAAGCTCGGCCCTGGGGCTTGGGGGGGACCACACAGAGGGGTGGGAGATGAGGGGTGCTAGATGGGGGGGGGTTCAGTGGGGCACCCGGGCTGAGAGGGAGGGAGAAGGATCCCCTGGCTGTTCCTGCCTGGGGCATGGGCAGGTTTTCAAGGCCTGGGTGTGCTTGCAGGCTGCAGGGGGGTGTCCCCCTGGTGCCCACGCTCCTGCACGCACACGCTTGCTGCATGCTTGCACACACATTCACACGCTCCCCCTGGCCCTGCTCCTTCCTCCAGGCCAGGGCTCAGCTGGAGTCTTGGCTTCCCCCAGTGACATTTCAAAATAGGCTGTTTATTAAACTTTAAAAAAAAAAAAAAAAAGAAAGAAAAACAACTGAGGGGGGGGTGGAATTGCTAGGAAAGAAATAATTATTATAATCACATTAAGAGCTTTGGCTGTAAAACTCTTGTGAGGGCGCAGGGAAGGAGCTGGGGCTGCTCTCTGCAGGGAGTACAGGGGGCGGTTTTCCTGCCTTGTGCTCTTTTATTTTCCAGTCCTGATCCAACAACACCTCCCCTCCTCCCCTTTTCCTCCCCTTTATCCTGGGAAATGAAAACAATTTATTTAATGATGGATCATCCCTTTCTCTGGTCACTGACCTTCTGGGTGAATTTCTGCTGAGCTCAGTGGAAAACTCGAGGCTGGGTTGTGGATCCCATCTGTGGATGGGGGAGGGGGGAGCTCACCCTTATCCTTCCCAAAATCCACAGCAACAATCCTGGGGAGCAGGACAGGGCTGGCAGAGAGGGTTCCCACCAGGAAGCCCAGAAGCAGACTGTGCTGCAGGCACTATCCCTGCAGACCGAGGGCTTTGGGGGCAGATATGGGGCCCCCAGAAAAAAAACAGGGGGTTTTGGTATTTATTCAATCTTCTCTGAGGTTGGGGTGGGCTGGGGTGCAGTGCCGAGGTGGGAGTGGGCAATGGAGAAGTGATCTCCACCCTGCCAGCAGCCCTCGCTGCCCAGTGGGGCTTTCTGGCTCAGGATGTCTGTGGGAAGTGTTTTGGGAGCTGCTCAGGGATGAGATGTGTGGGGCAGTTTGGGGCTCCCAGCAGCAGCCAGCCCTGTGTTCCCTGTTTGGCTGGGTTTGTTCCCTGGGGAAGGGATTGCTGGGGAGTGAGAGGGGAAGCAGGATCCCAGGGGGCAGTGGGGTGTGTGTGTGTGCTGTCAGCACCCAGCACTGCCCGGGGCCCCAGGCAGGAGTGCTGCCCTGCATCCCTGCTGCTCTGCTCAACCCCCAGCTGACCTGCAGGAAGGGATGGAGCAACCCAGCATCCAGCCCCCTCCCCTCTGGCCCTTCATCTGCCGTGGCCCACTGCTCAAAGCATGGTTCTTGTAAAAATGCGTAAATATTTATACAAGAATAATTTAAAAAACATGGCCTGTCAAATAATCAAAGCAGCAGAACATCTGAGGAGCTTTCAGCTGGATTGGGAAAGCCAGCGCTGCTTCCCGATGCTGCGCTGCAGTGCTGGAGGTGCCCGCGGCCAGCCCCAGCCCTGTGTGGTGCCACACTTGCCAGTGTGGCCTCACAACAGCCTTGGAGTCTTCATTAGAACTGCTGCTGGGCTGGCTTTCACTTCCCTGAACCCAGCTGCCTGCTGCAGGAGGCTCAGTCAGGGATGGGACTTCGCCAGGCTCTGCTTTCAGCCTCGTGTCCCGGTTTTGGCACTGTTCACTGCACTGGGACTGCCCCAGGACCGGGGTATCCTTGGGTGAAGTGCTGTGTCCCTGTCCTCCCCGGAGACAGGGAGGCCCTGTCCCTCCCCGAGGCCAGGGGCTGCTGTGGGAAGTGGCAGGGTGGCAGCTGAGCTGGCAGAGTGACACCTGATGCTCCTGGGTTGCTGGGGCACTCCCTGATAGCATCCCCATCCCTCAGCATTTCAAAACCTGGGCTTTGCAGGGCTGGGGCAAAAGCCTTGGGCCAGGGCTTGCCCCAGGGATTTGTGTCCATCTCAGGGGTTGCACGTCCCCATCTGTGCTGGTGTCAGCAGTGGCTGGCAGAGCCACAGCTCCTTCTCTGTGTCCCAGTGGCACTGTGTTCCCCCAGGGAACAGCCCTGAGCTTCCCAGGGGAACAGCGCCTGGAACCCCCCAGGCCCACGTCCTTCTGCTCATTTGGGACTGCCCTAGGAGCAGGGAGGGGACAAAGTGCAAGCCAGCAGCATCCCTGCCACCACAGCTCAGATGACACGTGGCCACCAGATGCCTGGGGCTCAGAAGGGTCTCAGGGTGGCAGGAGGAGGTGACAGGATGGGAGGGGGGAAGAGGTCCCCCCTGTTCCTGGCCCTGTGGGGTGGAGCAGGCGCTGCTGGGGGTTTGGGGGAGTGGGAGCTGGGTGTTGCAGTAACCTCCATCCTCCTGGCTACCCTCCAGCCCCTTCCCACCACCCACATCCATGCGCGTGATCTGTCTTGCTGCATTCTTTGAGCCTGGGCCAGACAACGAGTTCAAACCCTTTCAGTAAACCTCAGCTCCTCTCCAATACCCACACACCTCCCTGCTCTACCTGGCTGCCTCTCCCACCCCGGGGAAGGAGCTTCCAGGGCTAGTTCTCCCCCACATCACAGGAGGTGATGCTTGTGCCACACACGTGTTTGGCACCCGCAGGGAATGCTCTCTGGGCTTGGCCCAATTAGCTGGGAGGGAGGGGAGAGCCAAATCCAAACCATGTGCTGACCTGCAGTCCCCTCTGCCTGAATTATCCGTGCTGAATGTGCTCTGGATCATTAACAGCTCCCCAGGCCCCTTCCACATGTCCTGTCCCCCAAGCACAGGCTCTGACTGGGCAGGGTTTGTGCTCTTTCCCTGGGGTTTTTTCCAGGGCTGCCTTTTGTGGGAGGTAGTGGGTTCCACTGTGGGGCTGTGAGTGGTGGCTGGGAGAAACCTGGGGGTGACTCCCTGTGGACTTGGGGCAGCCCTGAAGCTAGGATGTCAGGTAGAGACAGGCTTGGGACCAGCAGAAGCATCTCTACCTCCATCTCTCGCTCCTGGAGGTGGTTCTTCACCGGGGACCATCTCCAGCTGAAGCTGGGGTGATAGTCCAGGATACCCCTGGGTCCCACTGGGATGGCTGGGGCAGATCCTGGCCCCCATTTTGGTGGCCATCAGAGAGCTTGACACCACAAAGGTGTTGGCAGAAAGGGGCATCTGCTGCTGGAGATGGAGTGGGCGGTGGAGAACAGAGCTTGGCCAGATGCTGTGCAGAAAGGGTTGCTTTCCCCCACACTCCCCCCAGCACTCTCAGCACAGAGCCCAGATTTGCACTGGCTCCAGCTCCAGGCCCAGAGGAAATGTCTGCAGCTGGGGCCCACAGCTGTTCTCCCTGCTCCATTTACTGCTTCCAATTTAACGTCCCGGGGAGCTGGGCTGGACAACACGGGGGGAATGTGGGGATGCTTTCCTGTGGAAAGCCTGCCTAGAAGAAAATCCTCCCCTCACGCTTGGGATGGCTGCCCTTCCCCTCTCTCGAGGTAAAACACACCAGGAGAAGGCCAGGATGGCCCTGTGGGGTTGGTCCTGGAGGAGGGGCAGGTCCTGCCATAACATCCCTGTGTTCCTTGGGAGCTGAGCCTTTGGCAGGCCTGGCATGGCATGGCAGGGCCAGGAGATGGGATTTGGGAGCACGGGGCTCACTCTGGTGGGTGTAAGATTGTAGATGGTGACAGCCAGAAGATGTTCCTGCAGTCACTCCCCTAAAGAGATGGGTCTGTGGCATGACAGAGCCAAATTGGCATGGGCGAGGATGGCAGTGCCCCCCTGCATCCCACTTCGGCCAGGGAGGATGGCAGTGGCCCCCCTGCATCCCACCTCAGCCAGGGAGGATGGCAATGCCCCCCCTGCATCCCACCTCAGCCAGGGAGGATGGCAATGCCCCCCCTCCATCCCACCTCAGCCAGGGAGAATGGCAGTGCCCCCCCTGCATCCCACCTCAGCCAGGGAGAATGGCAGTGCCCCCCTGCATCCCACCTCAGCCAGGAGAATGGCAGTGCCCCCCCTGCATCCCACCTCAGCCAGGAAGGATGGCAGTGCCCCCCCTGCATCCCACCTCAGCCAGGGAGAATGGCAGTGCCCTCCCTGCATCCCACCTCAGCCAGGGCTGGGACTGGGCTGTGCAGCCTAATGCCTTCCAGAAAATCAGCGATGAATGGCCAGGGAGGGTAATTCATATCAAACCCATAAAACCTTTATTAGCGTCCTAGGGGAGAAATCCGGATGTGGCTGCTTATTTATTTTGGATTTCTCTCTCTCTTTTTTTTTTTTCCCTTTTCTTTTAACATTTTCTTCCTAGAGATTTTTAAAGTGATAGGGTCAGCTCTCTGAGATCAGCAGTAGGGCTCAGATAGGGTTGCCTGTAGTCCTGGACCACTGGTGGATGCACTGGCATTCCAGGAGTCAGGCTGATCTTGGGGTCCAGCTTTGAGTTGTGGCACAATTATCAACCCATCATGAATTGATAATTATTCAGAATCATTGGTGCTTTTAGTGGGGCTTCCCTGGGAGTAGCCCTCGTCTTTCCTGGGAGCTCAGCCTCGCCCAGTCAAACCATTTCCCGATAATAAATGTAAGGGTGGGTGTGTTTGTTTTGCTTTGCTTTTTTTTTTTTTTCCTCCAGGAAAGACAAAGAAGCCCTTGAGCCTGGAGCGTAACCCAAAACACGGCATTCCTGAAAAGAATTTCCTGATAATATTTTTAGCCTCTGAAAAAAAAAAAAAAGAAGAAAAAAGAAGAGCGGGGGGGGCGGGGGGGGGAGAAGGAGGACGAAAAAAAGCCAAAAAACAGAGAAAAAATGGGAAATGACCCAGGTTTTTTTTCTTCTCTAGTCTTTTTTTTTTCCTCATGCAGTCCTGTGTTTTGAGGGAGTCCAAGGGAAGCGGCTGGACACGGAGGGGGTTCTGTGCCCAGGCGTGTTTCGTGTTTTTGGGGGGGACGGGGGGGACCCCAGGCCGCTCGCGCTCCTGGGGGAGCCCCCATAGCTCCGCCCCCTAGCCCCGCCCCTGCGCGCCGCGTTCCCATTGGCCGGCCACACCCCGACTATGCAAATGAGCGTCGGGGGCGTGGCCGGTAGGGTGAGGGCGCTCGGAGCGCCCTGGAGCTGAGGGGCCTTTGCTCCGCGCAGCGCTGAGGCCATCGCTCCCCGCTCCCAGCGCCCGGCTCCGGGCAGCAGCAACAGCAGTAGCAGCAGCCACAGCCGCCACCGCCCTCCCCGTGCCCCTCCGCGGGCGTCCGGCCCCGCCCCACCCCGCCCCGCCCCGCCCCCGCCATGCTTCCGTGGCTGGTGCCCCCGTGAGAGGCGAGCGGCAGTGCCGGCGGCCATGCAGGTCCTGGCAGGCTGGGCCGTGCTGGTGGCACTGGGCGAGTGGCTGTGGGCCGCTGCGGAGGTGCCGCTGGGGGACTTCTACCCCTTCGGGCCGGCGCAGGGCGACGCCGCCACGCGGAAGCAGGACGATGGTGGCTCCGAGCTCCGGCCCCTGTCCATCCCCTTCCCCTTCTTCGGTGCGGGGCACACCGGCCTCTATGTGAGTAATTTGCACTTATTTCTGCTTATTTCCTCCTAGTCCCTCTTTTTCCCTCCCTCTAATTCCCTCTTTTCTGTTTCATTCTTTCTCTTCCCTTCCTCTTATCTCCTCTTTCCTGCCCTGCTTGGATGAATCCGAGTGTCCTTTGGGGCCATCAGGTGGTCCCCACTTCACTGGGAACATCAGAGGAGCAGCGGTGTGCCGAGGATGATGCGGTGGACCCTGGGTTTGGGGAGCATGCAGGACCCCTGGCTCGGTGTGGGGGTCCCCAGCCTGGATCCTGTCCCCAGTGCCTTAGGAATGCTCACCCACGGTGGGGAGCCTGGACTTAGCCCTGGCTGGAGCCTGCATTCCCTGCGTGCCCATGCCTTGAGGAACTGTCTTGGTGGCATGCTGGGGGATCCCGGCAGCAGGGAGCTGGGTACATCTGGTGGGCAAGAGCCCAGAGCTGGTGTGCTGCAGCCCTGGCGTGGTGGCCCCTGGCTGGTGGCCCTTGCTGCAGCAAAGGGGTGTTGGTGGGGCTCTAGGTGTGATGTAGAATAAAGACAGCTGCACTTTGGGCTGCCCACTCGGCACATCTGATTCCCTTGCTTTTCCCTGCACCCACTGGGCCGCTGGTGACACACTCCCTTGCAACCCCTAAGCCTCCAGGAGGGGACTGTGGCCAAAGAACTCGAATCATGCCTGGCCCATCATGGGCCCTGTGGCTGTGGCCAGAGGGGCAAGCCCAAGTGCCTGGCTATCCATAGAGTATTTTGGGTGGTGCTGTCTTGCATCCAGAAGTGAGATTTGGGCTCCCCATGCCAGTTTCCACCTGGCACAGAGAATCCTTCAGCGTCCTGATCCCATTTTCCCAGTTTGCTCTGGGCTTAATGATGGCCCAGACCCAGGTGGCAGAGGAGAGGGCTGAGCATTGCCTTGATGCCATCCCAGAGCTGGGCTCACGTACCATTCCACTGCCTTGGCTCAGCACAGGGGTCCTTGGTCCTACCTGGTCGTGTTTTTCCCCTGATCAAAGCACCAGCCCTGCCATTGGGTGGGAGGGATCCAGGCTTGGGGCTTGAGCCACTGTGGAAGGATAGAAGGAGCTAGGAGAAGCCAGGGGACATGATGGTTGTCCCACAGAGGATCCACAGTGTAGCTCTAGGTCTTGGAGGGGCTGCAGGGATCAGAGGACAGTGCATCCCCTTTCCCTGAGCTAAAACCCCACGGCTCTGCAGGGCCAGCTTGCCTGACCTCAGCACAGAAGTCCATGTGGCAGGGGCCCTCCTCCCCAGGGAGCTGCTGTCCAGGGGGACTGGCACAGGGCTGAGTTCACCTGGAAACCTCTGTTCTCAAGGGCTGCCTCCAACCACCCCCTCCTCCTTCACAAAAACCAGCAACAACAAAAAAAAGCCCTTCTTGGCTCTGGTTCTCTCCCATCTTGCTTTAATCAAGGGAAGAATGTTCCTCTGCGGACACAGTGGGGTTACGGAGGCTTTGGGAAAACAGAATCCTCTTTCCCTTAGTCACAGTAAGGACTGCCCTGTGTTTAAATGGAGGGGCTGCTCAGGGACTGCACAAGGCCATCACAACTCAGCCCCCCCCGTGCCTGGGTGTGCTGGCAGCTGGGGTGAAAGCATTCTGGCTTCCACAAGGCTCCTGGGGATGCTGAATCCCAGCTCCTTTTTGGCACACGAGCATGACACCACTGCCTGCCTGTGTGCCGGAGCTGCTCTCTCCAGTTGAGAGCCTCTTGCCTGTACCAGGCCCCCTTTTCCATCTTGCCTGGAGAGCTTGGCTGGAATCTGTGTGTTCCTGCCTGTCCCATGGTCGCTTGTGGGGAACAGAGTGACTTGGAGCTGACGGGACTGCCGGTCGTGGCGCTGTGGCAGAGTGCTGGCAGGGTCTCCTCCCGGGAATTTGGGAGCTCAGGGTGAGAGCATTTCTCTTTGATCCCTGTTCAGGCAGGGGGTTTCTTCACCTTCCTCATTCCCACTGCCTCCCCAAGTTGGGGAGGTAGCACTCAAGGCAGCAACATCCACTAGTTCCAGTTTCCTTCCCTGGGCTCCAGCTGCCTCTGCCATGCATCCATGGGCCAGGCATCCCAGAGTCCTAATTGCCCTAATTAGATAGTGCTGAGCAACAGCTTGAAGTATCTCACCCTGGGGGTCTGGCATCCCCCACTTTAACGAGAGCAGCTTTGCATGGGGTGGCAGCCGCTGGGTCACCTGGTGATTGAGAGCCCCTTGGCTCACCCGGAGTGCTGTGCATGCCTCTGGGTGGATGGAGCAGGGCTCCTCCCACCCTGGGCCAGTGCCCACAGACCCCCTGCCAGGAGGGTCCAGCCCCATGGGCTGCCTGCGAGCCGTGAGGCTGGGGAGCGAGCTCGGGCCTCTCCCTGCCAAGAGCGGTGCCGTGAGCTGGCCCCACGCACCGGGCGCTGTTTGTTTTATGCGCAGGGCTCCTGCAGTTTTTGCAGCTGTTCCCCTTCCTCTGGCCCGGAGAACAGGGCTGGGTTTGTTCGGGCAGTGGCCCGCAGCCGCGCTCCACTGAGCAGGCGGCTGGGCCGGGGGGCTGGGGCTGTTGTGGGTGCTCAGGCACGTCTCTGCTTCTAAGGACAGGAAGGGGAAGCGCTCCAATATTTGTGGAAAGGGGAGGGGGAGAGAAAGATGAAATGGAAGGCACCTCTAAAACATGGATTCCTGCTGGCAGCAGGAGTCAACTGTGGCCACCCGTTTCTTTCCCTTGCTCTCTGCAGGTAAACAACAATGGGATCATCTCGTTCCTGAAGGAGGTCTCCCAGTTCACACCGGTGGCCTTCCCCATCTCCAAGGACCGGCGTGTGGTTGCTGCTTTCTGGGCAGATGTGGATAATCGGCGGGCAGGGGAAATATATTACCGAGAGAGCACCGAGCAGGCCATCTTGGACAGAGCAAGCAGGGACATTGCCCAGTATTTCCCTGACTTCCCGGGGTTTTCTGCGCAGTGGGTCTTCATTGCAACCTGGTACCGAGTCACCTTCTTCGGGGGCAACTCATTTTCACCAGTGAGTAGCTGAGGCAAAGCAGCCACCCCACCTGTGTGCCTTCAGTGGGGTGCCAGACCTTCCACTTGGCACGGAGCTGTCAGCAGAGCTCAGCTGGTCATGGTGTTGGCCATGTAGACCATGATGGCTCCATCACCATACCTTGCTGTGACAGAGCAATAGTGGGCTAGCAATACCAAACCCTCCTCTTTTTGTACCATGTGGAAGCTTTACATCATCAGCCTTCGTGGGCAAAAGTGAGGCACCTTTTGCCTTCCAGATGCTCAATATCCATATTTCCCCCCATTTTTCCCATTCCTCTGGGATGAGAAGTGAGCTGTTGTAGCTCAGGATCACAAGTTAGGATTAAAAATAATTGAACTCTAATTCCTTTGCTCATTGAGGAGGACTGGGGTTGAAGGAAACATCCCTTTGCTGGATATAGTTTCTGTCACTTTATTTTAGGAATGGTTCATCGTCCCTCACTGCTTTCCTCCCCTCCCTGCTGCAGGTTAACACTTTCCAGATTGTGCTCATCACAGATGGCAAGCTTTCCTTCACTATCTTTAACTATGAGTCCATCACCTGGACCACGGGTATGCACGCCAGCAGTGGGGGGGACTTTGCTGGGCTCGGTGGCATTGCAGCACAGGTAAGCGGCAAATGTAGCCCCTGGGGTGCCTGGGTAGCACATCGGCCTTGTGAGCTTGTGGCTCCTGTTTGGGTTTCTTAGAAGTGGAAAATCTCCCCCTGCTTGTTTTTTTTTTTTTTTTCTTCTTCTTCAAAGTTCTTAAATACCTGTGTGTGCTCTGGCTCCCAAAGCTGAGACCATACAGGGGGCTTTGTTATCCCGAAACCACAGATCTTTGCCTTGGCTGCTGCTTCACAGTCCCTTTTCCTTCCTAACCTCAGCCTTTAAGAGCAGCTGCCATGGCTAGCACAGCTTTTGCTTGTAGTTTTATTTCATCCCTGTGTGTGTTGTTGTGTTAAAGGGAAAAAAAGCCAACACCCACACCCGCAAAAACCCCGGTACCCACTTGGATGTGTGAATTTACCAACAGTTGATCCGTGCTTGGCTCCCTGCTTGCCAGCCTGCAGCAGGCAGGATGCTGCAGGTGGAGAGGAAGCAAATGGGATTTGAATTCCCAGCAAGGGACTGAGCAGGCCAAGCATCCACTTCACCCTGTTGTCCTGTAATGTGAACATGATTGAACGCTGGCCTGTGGCTTGTGGAAAGGGAAAGTTGGTCTGAGTGGTGCCACCAGTGGTGCCATGTGACAAGAGAGATAAGTCCAGGTGCTCCAGCTGCCTTTTCCCATGCATCAGTGATGTCTCTTTACTCTGTACCTTTGTCCTTCCAGGCAGGTTTTAACGCTGGTGATGGAAAACGCTACTTCAACATCCCCGGATCCCGCACCGATGACATCGCTGACGTGGAGATGACGACAAATGTGGGTATCCCCGGGCGCTGGGTGTTCAGAATCGATGATGCCCAGGTGCAAGTGGGGGGCTGCAGCAATACAAGTAAGAGGACAGCAGTTAGGTTTACTTAACTCCCAACCCAACCCCACACTGTTCTCCAGCCCCATCTTTCCCTGCCTCAACCCCCACCTCCGCGGGGTGGAAGAGATGTCTGGAAGGGCTTTGGGGAGGGAGGGGAGGCAGCTATGTGGGGACTGTCTTCAGCATCAGCTGTGGTTGGGGATGGCACCTGTGGTTGCCCTGGGGCTGGGAACGGATGGGAAAGCAAATGGGAAGGGGAGGAAGAGTTCTTAGTTTAAAGAAGCCTGCGGGGAATGATGAGGGAGGCTGGGGAGGAGGTGATGTGCACAGCTGGGCCCCTGCCAGCCCACTGCCAGGCAGGGCGTGAGGGGCCAGCACCCTTGGGGGTGCATATGTCCATCAGTCCTTGTACATGTGACTGAGCCGAATGGAGGGCTGCTGAATGCCAGCCTGCCATGTGGGGTTAGGTTGCCAGGGCCTGGTCCATGCTCCCCACTCTGGGGGTCCTGGCATGTCCCCCACTGAGCTGTTGGTCTCCGGTTCCTCATCCCTACTTCCCCCTGGCCGTGTTTTCCCACTCGTGATCTGTGTGTCTTGCGTTATCGGTGGATTTTCTGTACATGGGCTCTCCCATTCCCTTTCCCTCTGCCCTGAATGATAAGTGAGGGCATATTCATGTTCTCTCAGCCAGTGGAGCAGACCTCCCCCCAGCCAGGCTGCAGACCTGTGCAGCCTCTCCCCCTTGCACAGGCGGAGTAAAATGCCCCCTGTCCCAGGGGAGCCCGCAAGGAGCAGCCCTTGCCCCACCATCAGGCAGGCAGCCCCACGGGCTCCCCAAGCACCCCAGGGAGCCGGGCGGGTGCAGGGAAAAACCCTGGCGCTGGTGTGGCTGGAAGGTGGCAGGTGAGCCCTGCCAGGGTGGGGTGACAGGGGGTCACTGCCTGTTCCCACAGCCTCTGTGTGCCTGACACTGCGGCCCTGCCTGAATGGGGGGAAGTGTATTGAGGACTGCATCACAGGGAACCCCTCCTACACCTGCTCCTGCCTGGCCGGTTTTACTGGGAAGAGGTGCCATGTTGGTGAGCGCTTTGCTGCAGGGAGCAGGTCTAGCTCTCAGTGTCACTGCTGAGTGCTGGCAGTCTGTCTGTCCTCGCCCTGAGCTCCTGTCCCCACCTGGGGCTCTGTTTCAGATGTGGATGAGTGCCTCTCCCACCCATGTCAGAATGGAGCCACCTGCCTCAACGGTGCTGGCAGGTTCACCTGCAGGTGCCCACCAGGCTTCAGAGGCAACAACTGCGAGACTGGTGAGCAGTGCAGCACCTGAAATGCAGAGACCCCAGGCTTGGGAGGGCTCTTCAGACCAGGGCTCCTTCAGTAGCTGCTGGGCTCTAGCAGTTTGTGACAGCCAACTTGGATTTCAGCTTGCTTCAGGCAAAAAAAGCTTTTCTCTGGCCATGAGCCTTTCCTTCTGCTGACTCTTCTGAGGGCTTTGCTCAGCACTGTTGCCAGCACTCTTCCACCACCACTCCCTTAGCCAGAAAAGCTGGCAGCCAGTGCTCAAACAAGCCTTGCAGGCCCTGCTTTTGCAGGTGATGCTCTGGTCCCAAGCTCTTCAAAGCCAGGGGAGACCCTCCCAGTCCCTGGCAGGGGCTGTGGTTACAGGTTTCCCCCACTGCTGGCCTCCGCCTGCCAGTGGAAGTGCCGCCAAAGCATTTGGCTCCCAGCAAGCTGCCGCGCCAGTGGAAAAGGCGAGAAGGGAGTTGACTTGTGGGGGAGGAAGGAAGGGAGGGAGAAATGCCCAGCAGAGCACACTGACTTCCAGGAGGTGTGGTGGGATGAAAGAGATGAGTTGCCTAAGGACAAGTTTTGAGGGCAGTCATGACTGGGGACATGGCCTCTGTCTCCTGACAGAAGGTGCATGGGTGGCTCCAGTCCATGCTCTGCCTAGGCCTGGTATCATCATGTGTAGAAGGTGCCAGTCCTATGCCTAGGCTGACACCCCTGCCCCTCTTTTTTTGATGTTCTTCTGCAGCAGAATCACCATGTGAGAACAGGGTGTGCCAGAATGGTGGGAGTTGCCAGGTGGTGAACAGGACAGCAGCATGCTTGTGCCAGTCGGGGTACACAGGGGAGGACTGCCAAACAGGTGGGTGACAGGAACAGGTATGGGATGGAGATGGGTGGCGTTTCATACCTTGGCAAGCTTCCTTCCCAGTCAGCTTCATTCCTGGATGTAGTTCTGGGAGGGGAATGTTTAGAATTGCCAGTGGCCCCTATTTTTGTCTGTCCATTACCTTCACCATCCTGAGCATCATCCAGACTGGGAGGGAGGCACCAGGTGAGCTGGCTGTGCCCACACATGACCTGATGACCTTTCCTGGCCTCCCCTTGCAGAGGTGAATGAATGTGAGTCCAGCCCATGCCTGAACGGCGGGCACTGCATTGACCTGGTCGATAACTACACCTGTGTGTGCCTGGAGCCCTTTGTGGGACAGCGCTGCGAGACAGGTACCTGTGCCCCAGTATGACCCCCGGCAGGGACTGTGTCCCCCATGTTCTGCTGGCCATCATGGCCCCTCTCCCAAGCCCAGGCTCTCCTCCTGCTCACTTCCTTGCTTTCCCCTTACCAGACTCATCTTCCTGTGAGGACCGGAGTTGCCAGAACCGGCAGACGTGCAACTACATCCGCCCTGGCCGCTATATCTGCACCTGCTCCCCGGGTTATTACGGCAACAACTGCCAGTATGGTGCGTGAGGTCGTGCCTCGACCAGCCTGGCGTGGGAACTGCAGTCAGGGGCACTGGGCAGGAATGGGCAAATGGCTGCAAAGGGGCTGTGTCAGTCATAGGCACTGCTGAAAGTGTGCATGTGCAGAGCGGCTGTGGTGCTGCCAGGAGGGAACACCTTCCTGCGGGGCTGCTTGACCATGCTGGAACCTCCAGCAGGATGCCCAGGACAGAGGATATTCCAGCCCCAAACTGGTGCTCCCCAGCTCAGGCTCCCCATTCCCCACAGGTGGGCCCCGCATGCCCGGTGCCTGCCTCTCCCAGCCGTGCCAGAACGCAGGCAGCTGTCTGGAGACTGAGAGGGGCTATGTCTGTGAGTGCCAGGAGGGCTACACTGGACAGGACTGTCGAGACCGTGAGTACAGCCCAGGGGACTTGCTAGTGGGGTGCAGCATACCAAGGGGAGCCTTCGTGCTCATGAGAGGGAGAAGCAGCAGACCCAGAGAGCCTGTTCAGGACTCTGGGATTGAGCAGAGGGTCTGTCCTCCTGGAGGAGGCTGTGCCTGTGGGTCTGAGGGCCTCAGGGCTGCTGCCCACCTGAGCTTCCCCTGTGAGTGGCATCTGGCAAAGCTGCTTGTTTGTCCCAGCCTGCAAGCAGGAAAGGTCCTAGGAAGCTCCTGTTTCCTCTCTTGCAGAGCTCTCAGAGGGCTGTGAGTGTCGTAATGGGGGCAGTTGTCTGGAGGGGAATGTCACCGTCTGCCAGTGCCTTCCTGGGTTTTTTGGTCTCCTCTGTGAATTTGGTAGGTGAAAGCTTCTTGCCTGCTGCGTTCATTCCCTCTGGGATGCTTGAGTCAGGCAGCCTGTGGGTTAGCAAGGAGGCACTGCCCATGCCTGAGCCTAGCACAATGCCAGGGGGCACACAGTGAATTTGACCCTGGAAATATTGTTGCCTGGTGAGATGGCAATGCTTCCACCTCCATCAGCTCCTTCCCTTGGAGGTGTGCCTCTCCCAACCTCTGCCTCATCCCAGCTACCATGGGTGTGGAGGAAGTCGTGGCCTTTGTGCACTCCCTTGCTGAAGCTCACTGAGCATCCAGGCTGGGCATTGCCATTTGCACTGTCTGTGCCAGAGGATCTGTCCTGCCTCATTGGGCCCTGCAAAGTTAGGAGACTTCTGTTCCATGTGGGTGTCCTCCTGCCACTGACTGAAAGAGGCTGGCACTGGCCATGTATTTGCAGAAGTCACCACGACACCGTGCAACATGAACACGCAGTGCCCGGACGGTGGGTACTGCATGGAGTATGGCGGGAGCTACCTCTGTGTCTGCCACACCAACTACGGCACCAACCACAGTAAGACTGCATGGGGATGTGGGAACAGCCCTGGGCTGGGGGTGAGCAGAGGGTACCCTCACCTCAGGGGAAGCTGCCTTTGTACCCCTGGCCCTATGTCCTTGGTGATGCCCTGTGTTTGGCTCTGCAGCGATGCCATCCCCCTGCGACTCAGAGCCCTGCCTGAATGGGGGGTCCTGCAAGGTTCACGATGACTCGTACAGCTGCGAGTGTCCTCAAGGCTTCCTTGGCATGCACTGCGAGAAAGGTACCTCCACAGTGCTCCCTGTGGCCCCAGCACCTGGCAGAGGTTGGGAGAAGGGTGTTGACCTTCCTGGGAGTTGAACAGTTGCTTACAAAGCTGGAAGTTGGTGCAGGTTTTCCCATCCCATCCTGAGGGAGAGGGAGGGTTTGAATGACTCCCTCATGACACCCAACAGTCGCAGCAGCAGATCCACTTGTTTCTTGTACAACACCATCAGTGTTGGTGTTTTTTATCTACTTGCCACAACTTCTGCCCTTGGGAGCAGCCAGCTGTCTCCCAGCATCACGCTGTTGGCCCCCAAGGCCCCAGCACACATCTGCACGGGTGTAGTTTTTGTGGTGTTGCTGGACCCAGGATGCAGTCAGGCTTCCCGCAGCAAGGGCTGGTGGGTGCTGGTGGGGGGCAGCTCTGGGTGACCCCGCTCTGGGCTCTCTCTGCAGCCAAGCCTCGGCTCTGCAGCGCGGGGCCCTGCCGCAACGGGGGCACCTGCAGGGAGGCGGACGGCGAGTACCACTGCACCTGCCCCTACCGCTTCACCGGCAGGCACTGCGAGATCGGTACAGCCCCCTGGCCCCCCCTGGGAGGAGAGGTGGCGGCTGCCCCCCCGGGCTCACGCCCGCCTTGTGCCCCCAGGTAAGCCGGACCCCTGTGCCTCGGGGCCCTGCCAGAATGGAGGCACGTGTTTCCACTACATCGGCAAGTACAAGTGTGACTGTCCCCCAGGCTACACCGGCCGGCACTGCGAGATTGGTAGGTTTGAGGAGGGTGTGCCACTGCCTGGGGGGATGGTGGGCGTGACTGTCAGGAGCTCGCTGCTTGCTTTGAGCCCCCTTCCTTGCAACTCTTCCTTGTGCCCTGCTGGAAGGGGAAGGGGGCCAGCTCTGATTTCATTCCTTGCTCTGCTCTTCTTCCAGTGCCCTCCCCTTGCTTTCTTAGCCCCTGTGAGAATGGGGCTACCTGTGAGGACCTCAGCGGGGGCTATGCTTGCACCTGCTCCCTGGGCTATGTAGGGAAGCACTGCCAGTTTGGTAAGGGCCTTGCACTTCCCCTGCTGGCTGGGAACTTGGGGTGTCTCTGTGGGCCCCATTCATCCCCTGTCTTTCCACAGAGGTTGACTGTGGCATCCCCAGTGAGGTGAAGCATGCCCAGGCTTCTTTCAACTCCACCAAGGTGGGCTCACTGGCTGAATACCAGTGTGAGCTGGGCTACATCCTCAGCCAGCACAACCATCCCCGTGTGTGCCGTGTGCCAGGTGTCTGGAGCGACCCCCCTGAATGTGATGGTGAGGAGTGCTGGGGAGTGGGCAAGCCCTGGGACACCATCCTGGTGGCCTGTGGTCACAGCCATGGTTTGGTGACCCCAGGATATGTACTCCAGTTGTCTGCTGCCTTCCCTCTGGGATCCCTGTCCTGTGCTCATGTCTCTCCCTTGCTCAAATGCCTTTAGAGATCGACGAGTGCCAGTCGCAGCCATGCCTGAATGGTGGCCAGTGCAAGGATCGTGTCTCTGCCTTCCTGTGCTTGTGTGAGCCAGGTTACACTGGCCACCACTGCGAGCTGGGTAAGAGACTGTGCCAGGCATGCTCCAGGACTGTCACAATCCCTTCCTCACCCTTCCACCCTTGGGAAAGCCCCAGTGGATTGCAAACTCCATTGCAAGGAGCTAGGTTACCAGGAGCTGTGTGTGCTTGGATCAGCCTGAGGCAAGGGCTACATTCCCAGGACTCCCAGCCAACCATAGGATTTTCCACCAGGGAGACGCTGCTCCTGTTTGGGGACAATGGGCAGCGTGGGAGGTGGTGGGACAATGGCAGGTGGCTCCAGCCCATCTCTCTGGGATCTGGCAGAGGACAGGGGCAGGAGAAGGTGGGCTGTTGGAAGTTAGACGAGGGGACATGACACCCTATGGGATGGATCTCTTGGCACAGCTGCACACTGCTAGTTGTCCCCAGGTATCCCTGAAGGAATGTCCCCATGCCATATTCTTCAGGGGCAGGCCTGAGGCAGTGGGCATCCAGAAGAAGGGATGTTCCTGGCCACTGGGCTTGGGAAGCAAATGACATGGGAAGGGTCCATGCCCTGTGGGAGAAGTGCTGCCTCTCCAAGCCCCTCTCCCTAGCCACCAGCCATCTCTGTGCTGAGCTGGTGCCTTTCTTCCCTCTGGACCCCAGATGTTGACGAGTGCCAGTCAGAGCCCTGCAAGAACAGTGGGACCTGCCAAGACCTCCCCGGGTCCTTTGCTTGCTCCTGTCCTGAGGGCTTCCTGGGCACCCAGTGTGAGACAGGTAGGGGCATTCCCTTCCTGGGTCAGTGGGAGGCTGGACTGTGGGCACCAGGACACTGCCAGGGCCAGCACCATGCCAGGTGGCTGGTCACTGTCTTGGACACCTTGACCCCAAGCCATCACTTGGTTGCTCACTGTTGCACCTCTTTACCTGTTGTTTTGGGGGCAGAGCTGAAACTGCTCTGATGGGGAGGGAACAAGGAATGAAGTGTCCACCAGTGATGGACTCCCTTTCCAAGGTGTCCACCCCTTCCCAGGGGTGTGGGCACCATGGTGCACAGTGCAGGTTTCAGTGTCCAGCCCAACTGTGCCAAACTCTGGGCTATGCTTCTGCCATGCTGCCCCCTCAGGGGTCTGTCACTGTTGCTTGTTCATGGCAGCTGGGAGCTGGCATGCTCACTGTTGGCCTTCTTCCCCCTCCAGAAGTGAATGCCTGTGAGTCAGACCCTTGCCAAAATGGAGGGGAGTGTGAGAGCTACGGGGGCTCCTACCTCTGTGTGTGCCCAGAGGGTTTCTTCGGCTACCACTGTGAGACAGGTGAGGCAGGCAGGGCAGCACAGGGTGGCACCGGGGTCAGTGGCACTGCTGACACTGCCAAACCTGGCACCTCTCCCACAGCCAGTGACCCGTGCTTCTCCAGCCCCTGTGGGAGCAGAGGCTACTGCCTGCCCAGCAATGGCACCCACAGCTGCACCTGCAAAGTCAGCTACACAGGCAAGAACTGCGAAAAAGGTAAAGGCCCTCAGCAGCAGCACCAGGACGTGATGTGGGGTTTGACGCCAGCCTGGCAATGCCCACCGCCCACGAGGGGCTCAACACCATCTGGGACCAGCAGCACTCCTTGAGTTGGGCAGAGCTGGGGGCTTGCCCTGGGGGGGCAGCCCATGCCCCACCAGTGCCATGGGTGGGTGCTGGCATGCTGAATCGCTGCCGCAGGTGCCGAGCTTGGCACCAGGACACGGGGGACAGATTTCCCCTGCAGCAATGGCAATCCCTCGGATGCCCTCAGGAGGGGAGGCAGAGGCGTCCGAGGGAAGCCTCTTGGCACTGGCCTCCCCCAAACCCCATCCCACAGTGGCCACAAGTGCTTGGCTACCAGTGATACCAGGGAATGCTCCTGGCACCCTGGCTCCTCCTGTGCCCACTGAGCCAGGGGTGGCTTACACCTAGAGAGCCCCTGCCAGGTGTGCCAAGCGAGACGAGCGAGGACCTTGTCCTCTTATCGCCGCTATTCTGCCGCTTGCTGACAGGGTCTGTTCTCTAAAGATTCATGGCATTACCTCTCCCCTTTGCTTTTGCACACACCCTGAAGAATTGCTGCCACCAACCTCATTAAAGGTGGAAAGGGTGGAGGACACTGGTGTGTTGATTTCTTGGCACCCACCTGAGGACGCAGCTGCCAGGCAACTCATTGACGGCTACGCCGTGACGTACGTATCCCTCGACGGCTCTTACCGCAGGACAGATTTTGTGGACCGAAGTCGTTCTGCCCACCAATTGCGGGCACTAACCTCCGGCAGAGCCTACAATATTTCTGTCTTTTCAGTCAAACGCAACGTGAACAACAAGAATGATATCAGCAGGCCCGTCATGCTCACCACGCGCACTAGTGAGTAGCGTCCCCAGGGGGATCACGGTCGTGAGCGTGCGCGGCCCCTGCAGGTGCCAGGGTTTGTGCTGCCACCTCCAGCCTGCCACCAGCTCCAGCATGGTATCAAACCTGGCAGGTTTGCTGGTGCAGATCCTAAAATCCAGCTGGGGGCCTCTGGAAAGTGCTTGACACAGAGAGTCGCTGTTTTCTTTGCTGTGAGTAAAAGGCCTGACGCCCTGTGGCTCACCCTGTCCAGGGCCTGTAAGAGATCTTGCAGTGGGGATTGCTCCTGAGCCCTGTTCATTAGGGCCAGGCTGTTTTGCTCCTTGTCACTGTGCCCAGGAGAGTATGAGGAGCCCCTGTGCAGGGCAGGCAGTGGGGCTTCTGCAATCCTGTGGACCATACTGCTTGGTGTGGGAACATGGCAGCAAGGGCAGGGGCTGTCAGGGACCTCTGCTCCATGGGCGGAGGAAGGGCACAGTGATGCCTCTGCAGAGCAGCTTTGATCCCACTTCCTAGGGCAGGCAGGTGAGGAAATCAAATGCAAACAGGATGGAGGGAATTAGGAAAGCAGATGGCTTCTGAGGAGAGGAGAATGGTGGTGGTAAAGCCCCATCTCTCACAGCAGGCCAAGACCAAGTGAAGCCCAGGGGAGGAGATGGCAGCATAATGCTGGGCACAGCATCTCATGGAGCCTCAAGCCACAGCTGGATGCTGGGGTCAGGATGACCACTTGGAGTGTGCCGTGGACTTAACTGTCACTAGTGGGGTTCCCCAGGGCTCAGTTTGGGGCTGGTCCCATTTAATGTATTTGCTGATGGTCAGGACCTAGGGAATTTGTGTACCCTCAGTAAATTTGTAGCCAACACCAAGTTGGATGGGAGTGTTGATCTGCTTGAGGGTAGGAAGGCCCTGCAGAGAGACCTTGGCACACTCAATCAAGGGGCCAAGGACAACAGCATGATGTTCAATAAAGCCACGTGTTGAGTCCTGCACTTGGGTCACAGCAACCCCTGCCTCTCCAGGCTGGGGGAGGAGTGAAGAGCTCTTCAGCAGAAAGGGATTTGGGGGTGCTGGTTGACAGCTGGCTGAACATGAGCCAACAGTGGGCCCAAATGGCTAATAAGGTCAATGGCATCTTGACTTGTATCAAGAGCAGCGTGGCCAGCAGCACTAGGGAAGTGATCATCTCTCTGCACCTGGCATTTTTGAGGCTGCAGTGCATTCAGTTCTGGGCCCCTCACTTTAAAAAGGACATTGAGGCACTGGAGCATGTCCAGAGAAGGACAGCAAGGCTTGTCAAGGGTCTAGAAAACAAACCTTATGTGGAACAGCTGAGAGAGCTGGGTTTGTTTAGCCTTGAGAAGAGGAGGCTCAAGGGAACCTCATAACTCTCCAAGACTCCCTGACAGGAGGTTGTGGTGTGGTGGAGGCTGGTTTCTTCTGTCGTGCCTGCTGAGAGAGAGCAAGAGCAAATGGCCTAAAGCCAAGACAGCGGATTCCCATTAGATTGTAGTAAAGAAAGTTTCACTCTTTGGGTGGTCAAACATTGGAATAGGATGTCCAGGGAGGTGGTAGAGTCACCATCCCTGGAGGTGTTCAGGAGGCATCTGGATCTGGTGCTGGGTGATGCTGTTTAGGGGTTATAGTGGTTTATAGTATGGTTTATAGTGACAGTGCTGGGAGGATGCTTGGACTGGATGATCTAGGTCTCTTCCAGCCTTGATGATTCTATGGTTAGGGCTGGGCCTGGGCACTGCAGCCCCTTTGGAGCTGTGGTAGAGGGCTGGGGCAGAGGGGTCAGCTGGGGCTGCTTTGAGTAGCCCAAAGTCCTGTGGGTGAGCAGACAGATGTCCCTCCCACCTGCCTGGAGACTGTGAAGAGAGCATGAGCTCCGTGGGAGAGGTGGCACTGGGCTGTTCCACTGGGGAAGGTGATGCAGAGGTGCCAGCAGGACGCTCTTGGGGGCACACAGGGAAGGGAGCAGGGTGACCCACGATGACCGCAGTCCCCTGTGCTTGCTCCGGCCAGGACCGCGCCCGGTGGAAGGCTTTGAGATCACGAATGTGACTGCCAGTGCCATCACGGTGCAGTGGGCTCTGCACCGCCTCCAGCACTCCACTGTCAGTAGGGTCAGGGTCTCCATCCGCCACACGGGGGACCTGGCAGGCCGCACCGTGGAGCTCAACAGCAGCGTGGCCAAGTACACCTTCCTGTGAGTGGCTGCTGCTGGGTGCCAGGGCTCTGGCTCCCTCAGGTTGCCCCACTTACCCCTTCCCACCCGTTTTCCTGCACAGGGACCTGCAGCCAGGAGAAAGGTATATCATCCATGTCACAACGCTGAGCGGCCTGGGAGTGGAAGACCACCCCTCAGAGAGCCTGGCCACAGCCCCTTTTCATGTGTGGACAAGTGAGTGAGGTTGTCTTTGCCATCCTGGCTTGGCAGGAAAGCTGTGGGGAGGGAGAGGTGTGGGAGCTGCCAGACTGTCTGGCCAGCACAGCAAGTAGGAGGTGTGCAGGCAGGGCTGGGGAGGCCAGGAAAGACCCTGGCAGGTCCTCCCCTGCCAAATGTTGTTCAGTCTCTGAGACCAGCATGAGCCCAACCCCATGCATGGGTGCAATTCATCCCCTGCTGTCTGGCAGTCAGAAGGCAAGGGTGCCAGGGTGCAGTGAGGCTCTGTCTGTCTTGGCAAGGACTGAGTGTTGAGCATCCTCTCACTGTGCATCCCCTGTCTGGAGCAGGCTCGGGGCTGGTCCGGGCAGTGCCAGGGAAGCTGGGCCCTGGCACACTTGTGTGTAAGGTGATGTGAGCGAGTAGGGCAGTGGCCATTCAGGGACACCAGCTCTGACCACTTTCCTCCCCATCCCCTGCCTGCTGCAGGGCCTCTCCCCCCACAAAACCTCACCGCCTCCCACGTCACCACCACCTCCGTGTCCATGGCATGGGAGCAGCCACCTGTTGGCACCATGGAGGGGTACATCATCAACGTCACCACGGCCCAGAGCGTCAAGAGCCGCTATGTGCCCAACGGGAAGCTCGTGTCCTACACGGTGCGGGACCTGCTGCCAGGGCAGCGCTACCACCTGTCCCTGACAGCTGTGCAGAACACGGAGCAGGGCCAGGTGCACAGCGAGCCCATCCACCTCTACGTCAGCACCTGTAAGTGCTCCTGGGCTCTGCTGGGCTGCTGCAGCACAAGGGAGGCAGTGGGATGACAGGGAACAGGGTAGGGGGTGGAAACCAGTTGGCCATAGAGTGATGAGCCCTTGTTGCCTCAGCACTGTCTGCAGCAGGCTGTGGGGACAGGACACAGCTCCACTGGAATGGGAGGTGGGGGTTTAGGGTTAGCAAAGGGCAGATGCAGAACTCCAGCTTGGTGATGGGCACCTGCATCCCCGGTGTGTGGAGAGTGTCTGTGTGACACCTGGGGATGATGGGACTGGCTGGGAGGTCGGTTGCTGGCTCACGCTGCCTCCATGAAGCCTCATCCTTTGGTCTGCAGTGCAGAGGGATGGGGCTCCAGAGAGACGGTGGAGCCAAGCTGGGCACCCCCGGGTTCTGCGGAACAGGCTGCCGCCAGCCTTCTTGCCGGAGCTCCGCCTGCTGGCAGATCATGACACGGCTGAGGAGCCCTCGCCTGCCCCCAGGTAGGCACTGTCTCAGCACTCTGGGCCCTTCCACCAGGCCCAAGCACTAGGCTGAGCCAGCCCCTTTCCCAGCTTCCATGCCCAGATGTGTCCAGGGTCGAGCCATGTTCCTGCTGGGGTGCAGCCTCTTGTTCACCCACCGGGGTTCTCAGCCAGGCCCTTCACCCCGAGAGCAGTTCCCCACGGGGCTTGCACAGAGCCTGATGCCACCAGTGAATGCTTTATACAGCTGCCATGAGCCCCAGCACACAGAGCCTGGGGACCTGCAGTGCCCTGTACCCTCATGGCTCTCCTGTCCCAGGTTCACAGAGCTGGTGGATGGCAGAGGGAGGATCAGTGCCAGGTTTGGCACTGCGCTGGGAAAATCCATCACTGTGAAGACACGTAAGTGCTCTTGTGCCTTTGTGTCCTGCTGCTGTCAGCCAGTACCATCTCCAGCACCTCCTGGGTGGCAGCCAGGCAGGCTGCTGTAGAGCTGGGGGAGCTATAGAGGAGGGTGGAGCCCTCTCACCTGGCCCTGGGCAGGCAAACATCTGCTCTGCTTGTTAGACCCCTGCCTGAGGAGAGGGGTGACTGGCTGGGGGAGCCCAGAGAAGGACCCTTGCTGATGGGAGGCAGTGCTGACTGTGGCTGCCTATGGAGCAGTGGCTCCATAGCCCTCCAGTGCAGCCCCTGCCTGCCCAGCAGCCTCAGCCCCCATTGTCAAGAGCAGACTCACACCTGAGGAGGGGGCCTGGGTGAGAAACCCCTCACTAGTCCAGACCTAGCCCCCATTTTCCATCCCCAGAAGACTGGGGACCAACCCAAGATACCCTAGAGCACCTGCAAACCCCACACCATGGGGTGGGGAAGGGGCCTGGCACACCTGAGGGCATCCCTTGGCCTCACTGCACATCCTGGTTCTGCCCTGCCTCTCGAGGACTCTCTCCCAGCCTCTTCCAGGAGAAGTGAGAGTGTCACCCCAATTCTAGGGATGCTAGCTGGGAAGTGCTAAAGCACTGCCTCAGGCCTGACCAGTGCCCCAGAGCTGCAGGCAGGCTGGACCCCCTTGGAGGGGCTGCCTTTGGGTCTGGCTCTGGCCTGGAAGGTGACATTCAATCCTCTCATTGTCCAGAGCCAGAGGCTCCAGTGAAGCTGGAGAACACAGAGGTGTCCAGCTGGGACAGTCTGGCACTGCAGCTGCGTGAGGCAAAGAGCAAGAGTAAGTCCCAGGGGGAGACCCACAGCAGCAGGAACCCAGCCCTGACCCCACAGGCAACTGCTCAGCACCAGCCTGCCCTCCTTGGAGGCATGGCAGGCACCCCTGCCCACCTTCCCTTCCTGGGAGCACCCTGGCAATGCCAGGGCTCGGCAGGGCTGAGCTGTGGCCCCGGGCTCTGATGGTCGAGCGTGTTTTGCAGGAGAGGGGCAGAACTGCTCCAAGAATCCCTGCAGGAATGGAGGCACCTGCACCCGAGATGAGGAGTCCTACCACTGTGCCTGCCGCCCGGGCTTCAAGGGCCGGCTCTGCCAGCTGGGTGAGTGCCACGCTCTGCTCCCTCCTGCCGTGCCAGGCTGGTGGCTGTCCCTGTCACAGGATGTCCCCTAGGATGTAGATCACCCAGCACACCCTGCAGCGCCCAGGGGCTCCCACAGTGCCCAGGCTTTGCTAGAGATCCGTGTCAGGCTGTCAGCTGAGAGAGGGGCTGGGCTCTGCTCCTGGCTGAGCTCTCTGCCTCTGCCTAGCAAGCCAGGCCCTGCCTTCCCCAGAGAGTTATGTAGGCAGTGTGAGGCTGGGGGCTCTGCTCCTCCTTCTGGGTCAGCTGTGTTGAGGCCAGCCCTCCAGCATGGCCAAGAAGCCAGGGGGGCCTCACCAGACCCTTGCCACAAGGCACAGGCAGGCAGGGCCAGGGATGGGCTCAGTGAAAGCTCCCCTCTCCTATTCCCCAAGCAGCCTGCAAGAAGGTGCCACACTCGTGCACGCGGCTGTACTCGGAAACCAGGTCATTCCCAGTGTGGGAAGGAGGCACCTGCCACTATCTGTGAGTACTGCCTGCAGGTTATGCTGCCCCCTTCCCCTTGTGCTCTGAGCTGGGGATGTCTCCCTGCAGCTCGGTTTTGGGGAAGGGAGAGCGAGCTTAAGGCCGTCTCCGACCCCAGCTGGCAGTTGCCCCCTCCCCAGTGCAGGCTGAGCAGTCTGGGTGCCCCTGTGCCCACCCCCAGCTGTGCATCAGGGCAGGGTGTTGCTGAAGTGACAGCCCCATACTGGTGTTACCCACCCACGTGGCAGCAAGGTTGGATTTGGTGTGTGTGACCCCCAGACAGCAGCAGATCCCATCCAGCTCCTGGCTGCCTCTCCATCTGTGAGCAGAGGGCTGGGAAGCCCTGGTGCAGTGCCAGGGCATGGGGGGGTTCTGCTCCCTGTGATGGAGTCTGGGATCAGTCCTCCAGCACAGCAGGCTGAGCCCCATTCCTGCCAAGGTTGGCTACTGCAGCCTGGAAGGAAATACCCAGACTTCCCCTTCACTCTCATGAAAGCACATCTCTCCTTTATGTTCCTTACACTCACATCTCCACTGTGTCTGCAGGTCCAGGAGAGTCTACAAGGTACACCAGGATATCTGCTACAAGGAGAGCTGTGAGAGCACCACTTCCCAGAGGACAAGCAGCAGGTACAGCCCACAGCAGCACACTGGATGTGCCAGCCTTCCTGTGATCCTGGACAGGAGGATGTGGCTGGCTGGTGTGCCCCAGCATGCACGGGGACCCCCAGGCTGGGGGTGGCCTGCTGAGGGCACAGACATGACCAAGGCTTGGATGCCAGTGCTGTGTGCCTGCCTGTGGGCAATGGCGAAGGGGCATGGGGCTTACAGTGCTGTCCTCCCTTCTCTTGCAGAAAGCCAAGCAACAGTCACACACTGAAGAAGCCCTAAAGTAAGTACCTGCTCCAGCCCTCCCCAGATGCAGGCAGGGGCAGTTCTTGTGCAGGGAGTCGGGGCAATGGGTGCAGGCCAGGGCACAACCCTGGCTCATGCCACCGTGTCAAGGGGGTGTGAGGGCTTATGGCTGAGGGCTCCTTGTTGAGGCTGGGGTGGAGAAGCAGGAGGCAATGCTCTGCTTCCCCCTGGCTCTGCAGCTCCATATGAGCAATAGATTCCTGCATAAAAAGGGCCAGGCAAAGGCTGGAGTCCTGGAGGCAGCAGGTCCCCTTCTATCAGCACAAGACTGGTGCTCATGGTGGGAAGAGGCCAGCTGCAAGGCATCTGGCAGACTCTGCAACCCAGCTCATTTTACTCCTGCTCCTCCACAGGGTTTAAAGCAGTAGAAGCTTCGTCTTTCCACATCTAAGGGCTTTTTGAACACCAGGAAGATCAGATCTGCTCACTGGGTTGAACACAGCAGGGGAGCCTTCCTGCCTGGCGTCAACCTCTCCCTCTCCTCCAGCCCATTAGGGACATGCAGCTGGATCAGCACACTGAGTAGTGCTCCCTTTCCCCCTGCTGGCCCAGCACTGCCTTTGCTGGCCCCCTCTCTGCCCCTGAGGAGCTGAGCACCAGTGCCCCTTGAGGGGGCCAGCCCTGCTCAGCACCCCCAGCCACTCTGCACAAGCCACGGGCTCCCCCTTCACTCAGGGATCAGCCCAGCCCCTTGCCAGCAGCATCTGCACCAATCTGTTTTCGTAATCCAAGGTTATAAGTTACCTATAACCCTCAAATAAAACAGTTCAATGCAGACCAAAAAGCTTTAGCCATCACCTGAAATCTGGCCCCCAAAAACATGCTCTGAGGAGCAGCCTCTGTAGATGAGTTAGAAGTGCTGAGCAGCTCCGAGTGGTGAGGTGAGCACAGGCAGTAGAGGAGCATTCCTGTTCCCTCTGCTCTAGCAGGGGAAACTGAGGCAGCTTCTACTGCCTGCCTTTTTTCTTTGCTTTGTACACAAGCCCTGCTTTTAACCAAATTTCCAGCTCAGAAACCAATAGAGCACCTAAAAAGAATTTAAAATGTGATCCGTAGGGTGAAATCTGTCAGCTGAGGCATTGCCAGTGCCACCACACTTTTTGCCTCCACAGCAGAGCAGGGCACAGCAGAGGCTTGGTGAGGAAGCCAGCCCCACACTCCATCCCCTTGCACTGCACTTCCCTGTGGCACCAGTGCTACAGGGTTATGTGGAGGACAGGACCAGCAGCCAGCACTGCAGCAGGGCAGGCAAGGAAAGAAAAAGTGTAGCTTAGAAACGTTCCTAGTTTTTGTGAGTTTGTATGACAACACTAGTTAAACATAGATTTGTGTATTAACGTACACGGTGTATATTATAAATTAACACGTACCAGAGATATATCACAGTTATGGTATTGAGTGTCATGGCCCCAGCAGAGTGGGATTATTCTGGTGGGGAGGGCCTCCCCTCTGCCAAGCTCAGCCACACGTCTCAAGCAGCAGCTTGGAAGCTGCTCTCAGAGCAGGACAGGCCCTGGAGTTTCAGCAATGTGAAGCCAAGACCAGCGGGCCAGTGTGCTGCTCCCCTCCTGCACCACCTCCAGCTTTGCTCCCACAGGACAGACAGGCCTTGTTTTCCTCCAAGGCTGCCTGGTCCTGCTCCAGCTGCCTGGCAAGCACAGCAGCCCTGCCTTCCCAGGGCAGGAGAAGAAGCCAGCCCTCCCTAGCAGGAAGAGCAGGGCAAGGGGAAACCCAAGCAGGAGAGTTTGGAGCTGTGGTCTGAAAGTATTTGCACCCCTGCTCTGTCAGCTACGAGATCAGCACTGACATGGGCTGTGGAGGTGGAGGTGGCCCTGCCATGGGACAGTTCTGTATCCACAGTTGTCCCCATAGCACCAGGAAGCCTGGTCCCACTGCCAGCCAGCAGAGCAGCCCACAGCCTCCTGTCCCACAGCTGGCTCAGTATGTAATGCAGCTGGAAGGTTTTAACCTAGTCTTGGAAATAAATTAGGGGGGGTTGTCTGAATTTTTTTTTTTAATAAAAACACTTTATGGAAACTTTTGTTTGGGTTTTTTGTTTTGTTTTTTTTTTTTTTATAAGTAGTTGGTCAAGGAGGAGGAATGAGTGTTGTTGTATTTGACAGATGGGCTTTATTGGTACCCCACCCATGGGGCCCTGCACCCACTCCAGCTTGTGCTGGTGTGGGGTGGGAGTCCAAAACACCCGGTGTGAGTGCAGCAGCAGAGGAGGGCTGGCACCTCAGAGCCTCACCTCACTCCCGGGCTGGTTTACTTTCATCACTGTCCAAATCATCATCATCCTCTGTGTACAGTGCATCCACATCCTCCTCTTCCTCCTTCTCCTCCTCCTCTCGAGCCAGCAGCTTCTTGAAGACCTCAAACTCCTCTGGGGTAGAGTAGGCCATGCTGGCCAGGAACTCTTTCTCCGGGAGCTGAAGGATGTCCTTCAGTTTTGGGTTACTAATTTGCGTCTGTCCTTTGTGTGGGGTCTCGTAGAGCCCGCGGCGCTCCAGGAAGATGTGCCGGTTCCGGAGCTCAGCAAAGGGCATTTGGAAGAGCCGAGCCTTCACCATCTCCTTCTGCCGGACCCCCATTCTGAAGTAGGCGTACTGCGGGCGGAACGGAGGGTGTCAGGCACAGCCCTATTCCCGCAGCCGGTTCTGCTAGGAACGCGGGTCCCGGTCCTCACCTGGAACTGGTGATGGAGGGTGCGCGGCTCCTCCAGCAGGACGGTGGGGCAGGTCCCCAGTACCTCCCGCAGCTGCTCCGACGTGAAAAGGCAGCGCTCCCGCAGCAGCCGCACCGCCGCCTCCAGCCTCCTCCGGGGCACGTGGAAGAGCTGGGGGCAGCGGCTCACGGCGCGCTGCAGCCGGCCTGAGGGCAGCAGGTTAGCGGGCAGATCCGCGGCACAGCCCCGCTGTCCCCCCCGCGGCCCCGCTCCCTGCCCTACCTCCGTCCAGCCCCAGGCGCCGCAGCTCCTCGGCGCGCTCCCGGAGCCGCTCCGTGGGCAGCCGCAGCAGCGCCGGGCTCCGCTCCAGCAGCGCCAGGGCGGCCTCGGCGCTCAGCCCGAGCAGCAGCAGCTGCGCCGCCGCCGCCTCCCGGTGCTCGGGGCCGAGCCGGGGCTGCAGCGCCAGGAGCCGCTGGGCCTGCTCCTGGCTGAAGCCCATGGTCCGCAGCGCCGCCAGCTCCCCGCAGCTGCGACAAGCGCCCGGCCCGGGGGCGGCGGGCAGCGCCCAGCCCGGCCCCAGCGCCCGCCCGGCGCCGCGCAGCAGCAGCAGCCGCCCTGCCATGGCCGCGGCCGCGGGGAGGGGCCGGGCCTGCCCCGCTCCGCCCCGGCCCGGAGCGGCCGCGATCCCGCCCTGGGCAGCGCCGGGGGAGCGGGAGCAGGGGCGGGGTGGGAGCCGGGCCCGGCACGGCCTCTGTGGGGGCTCGGGGCTGGAGCACGCGGGGCAGGAACAGCCTGGTGCCCTGGGCAGAGCGCCTCGCCCGCTCCGATCACCGCAGGGCCGATCCCCGCCGGGGCAGAGCCGGGGCGCGGTGGCCAGAACGCAGGTGAGGGCAGATTGTTGGAGATGGCAGAGTCCAAAGCTGGATTCAAAGCTAATTAGTAATTAAGCCGAGTCCTCTTGCTTCTCTGCAGCAGCCCGCCAAACCGTTGCCTTCTTCCCAAGCAGTCTGACCCCGGCTGACCTGTACCCCAAAATGTTCCTGTTACCAATGTTTCAACCAAATTCTCTTTATTGAATCTATTTTTTTCTTCTCAGTATCTCTGTCTCATCAAAATCGAGGACTGTTTTCCTGAATATAGACTGGACTCTGATGTAAAAAAAAAAAAAAAAAAAAAGGACACTACCAACCCACCCAAATCATGCAATTACACGTCTGGTTTTAGTCTCCTTTGTGCACACATATTCCAGAAAACCATCAAACATGTTATCATTTATTTATTCATTCACTTTTCAGAAAAATATATAAACTACATATAAAAAGTAAAACCAGGCAATAAAAATATTTATGAACAACTTAAACAACATTAAATCTCTGCCTCGCATTTTTGAAACATGTCCTGGGTAAGAACAGTAATAAATCGAGTATACGTGGGTATCAGCAGGTAACCTTCCAATGGGACCCGTCCTGCTAACAGAGCTCAGACCTTTTTAAGTTGTTCCTAGATGAAGAAGCCTTTAGAGTGAGGTGTCAGCTGGCTCAGCAGAGGCAAACACCTCCTGCCAGGTGTAGTCTGCCAGGTTCACAGGCTGGCGCAGCCAAGGAGCCTCTGCCAGCCTGGTAAGGGTCATGCGCTGCTCTGGAATGGGGTGCAGGAGCCCAGCCAGCAGATCCATGAGACCTGGGCAGACACAGCAGAGGATGGCTCAGGCTGGAGTTTCAGCAGGTTGGGAATGAGAGATACAGTCTGTGTTCAAAGAATGACAAATCTCCCAAACTCTGCTGCACTGAGCAGCTTTCCAAATCATCACAGAGCACATTAGGGAGCAGTTTTTCAGTCTTCCCCTTTATTTCGGGTGAAAAGACACTGCTTATACTTTCCCAGGGGATCTGCTCCTCTTGAAAAGCAAATGGGAAGAGCTCTGTCCTGGATTGTCAAGCAAATTGTATGTATTTGCCATCTGTATGGCAGCTGTCTTCTGTTCAGTGGGCAGTTTTCCTTATCTCTCCCACACCCACTCCTCCCTCCGGGGGACACCTGCTGATAACAGGCCATGGAATGTCCCTGCATGGCTGATAAGAACTGCAGCATCCCACTGGGAGATGTGAGGCCAGAGGGAGGAGCCAAGCATTGCTACCTGGATATAATCTGGTGATTCTGGAACACCAGCATGACTTCTCCACTGGATTTCCCAGAGGAACAGCAGCTGCCTCCTCCCCTGGATCTCCAGAGGCAGACTGCACCTTTCTCCAGGATCCCTGCTCCAGCAGAACCACCCCTGGCACTGCAGGAGGGCTGAGCCACAATTCCAATGGGACTGCTGCCAGCCCCCTGACCCACAGGGTGTCAGGCTGTGTTCTGACTCTGTCAGTGCTGTTCTAGTTTACTGCATTGTTTATTTTATCTTTTTCTTTTCTTCCCTAATAAAGAACTGTTACTCCTGCTCCCATATTTTGCCCAAAAGCCCCCCTTAATTTCAAATTTATAACAATTCAGAGGGAGGGGTTTATATTTTCCATTTCAGGGGAGGCTCCTGCCTTCCCTAGCAGACACCTTGCTTTGCAAACCAAGACAAGCTCACCTTCAGACACGGGGTGAGGAGGACTCAGGACAGCTGCCAAGGCTTCCTCCAGCTCACAGAAGGGATTCTCCCCAAGCACCAGGGTGTAAAGGGTGATGCCAAGTGACCACATCTCCAGCTCAGGGCCATGGTACCTGTGCAGAGATAAGCTTGCTTCAACTCAGATTGCAACTACAGAGCTGTATGCTAAAGAAAGTGAAAAGAAAAAAAGGGCCTTGAAAGCCCTTGCTTCCAATTTTTATTTTAACCTAGGAAGTTTGTGGGAATTCTAAGAAGGTTCTCATGTGTTTGAGGAGTCTGCATTATCCTTCTGCAGGAAGTAAAACCAACCACAGAACTGCCAACCAGTTTCTGTTGATGAGTATGAGGTGTAACATGCACCCAGACTTCCACATACGTAAGCTGGTGACAAGAACTTACCCCTCCACTTTCTTCATCATCAGCCAAAACTGTCAAGTAAATATTTAACTGCAAGAGCAAACACATCCTCCCAGCCCTTCCAAAACAAAAGTTACTTGGAAAAAACTATTAACTATCTCAATTCCAACTGAATAAATGTGCCAGTTCCTGCACACAGCAAGAGGTGGAACTCCCAGGGCAGAGCTGCTTGCTTCACCTTTCATCTCATTCCCAGCAGGAATTTCCTCTCCTCCTTGCATTGCTTCTCCCCCCACTCCTTGAGGAGGAGGACTCACAGAAACAGCTGTGAAGCAGGAGCAAGATCCATCCATCACAGCAGTAATTGTAAAAAATTACTGTAAAATTGTAAAATCCCCTGGGATGGGGAGGCTTCCTTGTGGAGCAGCTATGAGAGCACCACCTGCCAGGTACAGAGCACTTGGAGAGGGAGAGAAGAGGGAAAAGAGCCAAGATTTAGGCAGCACATCCAAAACAGCAGCAAGAGAAGCTTCAAGGGAAGAGTTCTTGAGTCCCAAGGAGTACAAAAATCAGTGGGGAGATGAACAAGGATCAAACTGCAAGAATTCAAATAGAGGGAAGCACGTAGAAAAGAGAACAGAGAGGATGAGAGTGGGAGGATACAAAGCACAGACATGCAAGGAGAAGGTGCAATCAACAGCAATACCTGCTTACTCCACCTCTCTGAAAGAGCAGCTTTTGCTAGAGAAAGCATGACAACAGTTTTAGAAACACCTTTGAACATATTCAAGCTTTTACATCTTGATTTCTGTCACTAGAGTGCCCTGCTTTGTATGCACTCAGCCCTTCACAGTGATTTCTGCCACTGCAGTGCCTTAAATCTGACTGCATTTCCTGTGGCTGGATACTCTAGAAGCATTCCAATGGCACAGCAGCTTGGCTTCTCTGTTCCAGCCCTGCCCACATGGGTTATTTTTGGTGTGATGGCACAAAAATGACTTTTCAGAGGGTGACATACGGTTTGCCAGACAGCACTTCTGGTGAGCAGTATTCAATTGTCCCACAGAAGGTATAAAATAATTTCCCAGGTTCCAGGTAGGCAGCTGAACCAAAATCCACTAATTTAATTGTGAAATCTTCAGCAATGACAATATTTTCATCCTTGATGTCTCTGTGAAGGATGTTTCTACAGTGGAGATACCCAACAGCTGATACAAGCTGGAAGAGATAGAAGGAACTGGGTGTTACTACACAGAGTCCCTGAATAATTGATGCAGCATCACAGCTTTCCCAGAGTCACATTTTGGCTTGTTTTGACACTGCCTAAACAAGATTTACATCCTAATTATGGAAACTGAAATGGCCTCAGGCCTGCCTGTCATCACTGCTGCAGTGCTCTGGGAAGAGACACTTTAAAGAGCCTTTGCTGCTTTCATCTCACAGATGTGCAGGAGGAGGGGATGCTGCAGTCAGGATGTGATTGAGAGCATTGGAGCTACAATCCTGCAAGTTACTCTATTTTTATCCCAGCTTCATCTGGAGGGTCCTTTGGTTTCTCCAGAAGGATATTACTGTGTGCCTTCCATGCTGCAGGATGACAAAGCATCTGAGAGCCAAGTTTGGTATAAATAACACAGTCACTGCTCAGCTCCATTCTCTTTCCTGCACGATTCATGCTTTAATGCCATAATTAAGGATAATATGAGAATGATATCACCTTGGAGATGATCCTGACTCCTACAATGTTTTTAACAAGAAAAGCAGATGGCTGAGGGAGAAAAGTTTCTATTTATAATAGAAATCTGCCTCTGCAGAGAAATGCAGTGCAGATCTGAGGGAACAATTCAGCCTTGCAAACCCCAGGCTGGGTTAGGGAAAGGGCTGATCCATCACATTTGGCTTCCATCTTCCATCAGCACCCCAGGTGAGGGCAGGGTGGGCACAGCAAGAGTGTGGGGGGTTGGGGTTACCACATGCACAGCAATTCCAGCATACCCTAGAGCAAGGAATTTACTCCAAAACTCGTGAGGGGAAATTACCTGGGGACTGCTGCTGTGGTTAACTCACTAAACAAAGGACAATTCAGCCCTCAGGCAAGCTCCTGGCTCGTGGGAAACTACCCTGAGTTACTTTGCATTTTGCCACCCTAAAATCCAATATAATTTCTTGATTTAAAGAGCAGAGCTCTTAACTCCTGTAACCAATCTAAACTAAGCACTGAAGTAAGTGAAAACATGGCTTTTTGCAGGCTTGGGGCAGCTTCTGTGAGTTTTCCTCCTGCCTCATAGGAAATGTGAGTGCCCACAGGAAGTGCTGGGTGACAGGAGCTGTGACAGCTGAGGGGCCATGGCTCCACAGGAAACCCTCACAGGCAGGAAGGTCCTGGAGAGGCTTTTTTGTTGTTTTTAAGTAAACCTTAACAAGGTTTCTGCAGGCAGCATTTCAATCAGCCCCACAGAATGGTGAGGAAAGGTTCTGCAGGTATTGAGCACAACTCCAGTGCCAGTTGATCAGCCAGTACTAACTGGAACAGAGTCCTGGTTCTTACATTAACCAGTTCTCACCTGCACGTAGCAATTCTGCTCTCACCTGTCTGAATATGTAACTTGCTAATGGCTCATCCAAGTTGGGCTGATTATCAATAAATGTAAAGAGGTCCAGACCAGATCCATGCTTCTCCATCACCAGCTGGAAGAAGCATTCATTTTCAAATACATCCAGCACCTAAAAATAAAAGACCTGTTTAATCATGTGCTTCATCCTCAAAAAGTGCCTTTTTCTTTTTTTAACAAACACTGCTCTCCTCTTGGAGATTTAATTGGTGTGTGTTATAATCTTTAAAGTCTCATTTCACTGAGCACAAATGTTTCTAGAAAAAAGTACAAGATTAAAACTGGAGCAGAATTAAATTTGAGAGGAATTCTCTATCTGAAGCAAAAAAACCAACCAACCAACCTCTCCAAAACCAAAATCAGCAACCTCAAAACAAAGAGTATGAAACAAGATGTGTCCAGATTATTTACTGAACTAGTACATGTTCAGATGTGACATCACACTTCCAAGATATGCATCTTATCTTGAAATAGTTTTTTATTCCTGTTAAGAATCCCATCTTCAGATCAGTTTGGAGTAAAAGTATGGAAGCAAGCAACAATCTGCTGTGACACACCCTACAAAACAAAGCAGGATTAACAGGTTCCTTTCTCTCCTGAAAAGGCAGATTCAGTAGAGGACACTTCACCCCTGAAGAGGAACACCAGACACCCAGCATGCAACCAAACCACCTGGTGCAGTGCAAACTGCATCAATCCCCAGCCACCGTACCTTAATGATACTGGGGTGCTGCAGCTTCTGCAGGATTGCAATTTCTTGAGTGACCCTCCCCAGGTCAGGATCATCCACCCAGCAGTCCTCCAGCACCCTCTCCTTCCAGATGAACTTTACAATAACCTGCACAGACAACAGCATTCAGCATCATCTGCCAAAGCATGCCTTGGAGTGTCAGGTAAATTAATTCCCAGGAAATCTGTTAGTGCCTCATATTACTAGAGGCATGGAAGTCACCTCATGTGAATAGCTTAGAGTATATTTGAATGTGTTTAAATTAATTTAGTCCTAGAAGCTAAATGATCCACATAAATAATAAATGGAATCTATTTATTGCTGCTCTGAATTCCAAAGGCTTTGGCAAGCCAGCTCTCTTATCAAGCAGTTACAGCACATGGGTGCAGTGGAGGGAAAGAGCACTAAACATCCATGCAGGAGAAACACCAGGACTTGCCCTCTGAGCACCCAAAATACTTCTCCTGAAAGAGAGGAGGTGCCATCATCTCAACACATCTACTCCCCATTCTCGAGTCATGGCACAATAAAGATTTGGAGGTTGGCCATTCTCTTTAGTAACAGAAGATTAAAACCTGCAATTCTGTTAAGATTAATGTCTACCTATTCCAACAGGCTCAATTAGCTGCATTAATTAGTTCATTAACTCATTCTGCACTTTTTGTCTGAGGTAACATTTATACACAACATCAATGCAAATATTTTGCACTTTGCTATCCTGTTTCCATTACAGGTTTCTGTTTAAACAAAACCAAACCCCAAACTACCCAAGAGAAGGTTTTGACAGTATAATGTTAACAGAATATGAATGCTCTAACTTTTCAGTTTTCATCCTAAATTATTATTGCAATAGAGCAACAAGAAATACTTCACCTCCTGCTGATCTTTCTTGTTCCTGGCACTCCAGACAAAGCCAAAAGAGCCTTTGCCAATAAGATTGAGAGTGCTGTAATTTTTTGCATATTCTCCCTCACATGCTCGTAATCCTTCAAGATCTTCAGCTCTTTGGGAATTGTTGAAAAGTGAAGCTGATCTGATGGCCTAAGTACAGATATATAGGTTACAACAGCAGCAAAAAACCACCAGCCACAGAATCACATTTATAAAATTAATAAATACTGAAAAGGACATGCACATCTGCAAGAATAGATAAAATGAGGAATCCTTGGTAGAGCAGCACTCCATATATAATATATGTATATATATATATATGTTATATATATGTGTATATAAATATGTATAGAGATATAGCTATAGATGATAGTGAGTACCCTGCAGTTTGAAACTGCACTGTTCAGGCTGGGAAGGTAGCACCATAAGTGTTACAAAATAGCAATTGAGATTTTGTTTTAGTATATGAAAAAAAAAAAGTAGGGAAAAAAAGAAACAGCAACATTCATCCCACCAACTCATGTCATTAATATGAAAATCTTCTTGACTTTAGCTTCAGCTTAGCAGTCAAAGAAGGAGAGAAATGCTCAATATTCAAAGGCAGGATTTCTTACTTCTCCAAGACTTTTAGTAGAAAGATCAGCAACAGACTGGGAAGAGTTTGCCAGGCTGGCAAGCAAAAGCCGAGTCTTTGCTAGAGCTTCTTTTTGGCTCTGTGAAAAGCCTTTCACCACCCAGACACAGAAAAGCACAGTGGGATCCTGCAGCTCTGCACATTTCACCTCAAAGAGTATGCCTGTGAGGAAATGAAAATGGTAGAATGTAACTTCAGTCTTGAACAAGAGCACAGATGTTTTAGGACAAAATTCAGAGCTCTTGACAAAAAGGGCAGAATTTGGGGAACAGGTGCTCAGTAAAGAATCATCAGAGGGGCTGACACCAGCACAGCTCTTCTAGAGGTACCTATCAGCTACCCAGAGCTCCACTCCAGCAGAGACTTGTCAGTGTCCAATTGTGATTACTCATTGCAACTGTTATTCTAGATTACATAAAACCAGGGATTTTATTCAACAAGCCACTGAATGCAGCTGAAGGAGTGAATGAAGCAAATTCCATTATACAATTTTAATGCAATTTACACTTTTACAGTGGAATTTGTATTTTTTGTTCAGAGAAAGTTATCAGGTTCAGACTTTTAAATTGTGTTTTGAGAGTATTTCTGACTTGTCAGTGGGGATTAATTTCTTCCCAACTTTGTATTTTATACCACCTCCTTTTCTCATACCCTCTGGGTAGACTTAAATACCATTTTTTTCTTCTAGATGCTTCTTCCTTCCTCTCCACTGTGAGTTTCTAACCAGAACTGCCTGCATTCTCAAAACTGTGGGTGAAAAGGAGCACCCCAATAAGAGTTTGGGAAGGGGACAAGGTTTCACTTACTGAACTGTGAACCATCTCTGTGACAGCAATTCCCAATGTAGCTGCCTTCCAGAATCTCCCAGGTCAAAGGAGCTGCTGGATTTAGCCTGCCTTCTTCTTTGACTGGGGTGGATGTTACTTTCATCTCCATATTTTGCTGCCTGAGGAACTGACAGTGTTCTTCAGGTTTACCTTTGCTTTTCAGGGGATTTCTGTGGGACTTGTCCCCCACAGTTTCTGCAAGGGTTTCAGGTTGCTCAGGAAATGCTTTGGAGGATTCCTCAGAGTTTTGTAAATGCCTTCTGGAGGCCAGCCATCCAGAATCAGCTTCTGTGGCAGCACCACTCAGCAGCTGCTTTCCTTGATGAGTGGAAAAGGCACCCTTGGTCTCAATTAGCACACTGGAGTCCCCTACACCAGAGCAGCATCCTCCTGCAAGAGCTGCAGTAACACCTAAAGAATTGCCTGAGCTCCCCCTGACACCAGCATTCAGTCCCAGTACCTCAAGACCAGAGCAAATACAGTTCAGTTCAGATTCTTTCACATCTCCAGAGGCTGTGGCAGCTCCTGGTGCAGAGGCACTGCAGCCTGGTTTATTTCCTGAGCAAACATCACAGCCAGTTTTTCCTTCACATGCAAAGAAGGGCAAAGGATCATTTAGCAGGCAGCTGTCAACAGCAGTGTGCTCCAGGCTGGAATGTTTTGCATCACACATCCAGTTTGTTTTTGACACCTGCCCTGGAACCATGTGGCTTTTCGAGTCTTGTCTGCAGGTGAGAGCTGTCCCAGGCCATGGCTCATCCAGTGTTGGTGTTCCAGGTGAGTTGCAGGTGGCTGCAGAAGGCAGCTTGACAGGGTCACAGGCTGGTGCATTCAGATTGTCCTCTGGTCTGGAACAAACAGGCAACTGTTACTGCAGGAGATCCTGCCCTGTGACAGCTTCTCTCTGCAGTCTCCAAGTTCTGACCTAAATCCCACTGCTGTGAGTCAGGTGATGTGAGAGAGCCTTGCAGAGAGCATCTTTTGAGAATTATTTATCCTGCAGTTTCCACTGTTCTATACTGTGCCACTGCTCTTTGTGTCAAGCCAGCTTTTGGGATAAGGGTCTGATGGACTGAGAGCCCATCTGTAGCAAGGCTGTCCTCAGTGCAAAGACTCAAAGTGACCAGCAACATCATGATTACCAAATAAGAAAACTGTCCTACTGTGTAATACCCATTTCATATGGTCATTATTTAAAACCTGGACCAACAGATTTATTTCAAGTTTAAAAGCAAAAAGCTGTTTGCACAGGCAACCAAAATCCTGACAAATTCACCAAAGAGCAGGTACACTCAAATGACACTCTTTCCCTATGGATAATTTCCTTCTCTAGCTTAATTTCTAAATATAAATCATAAACCATTTACCACCACAGAAAAAAAAACCAACCTAATGCACAGGGGAGGTGTTTTGCCAGTTGATGGGGGTGATGGAATGGGCACAGACACCAATGGAAAGGATGGTCTCATTTTACTATTAATATTGAAGCAACACAGAAGAAAATAAATACAGCTGATAAAACAAGGTTATTACTCACTCAGCTTTAGCAACAAGCAAAAATAAGCAAGGTGATGCATCTGATCATTACTATAGGAGAAAAAAAAAGTGATTGAGAAAGATCCATCAGCAATTGCTTAAATATTTTACCATCATCCAGAGTCTGCAATTGCTGGGCAGCACCTTTTTTCAGTGAGGACCTGGAGAACCCTTCCCAGCAATTGGGAAAATCCCATGCAGGGCATCCACTTGTAGGTGAGGTCACCAAGTTTGCCCAAAAAAGAGGTCCAGCTTTATAGGCCCCAATCAAACAGTCCAAATGACTTTTTGTGCAGAAAACATCTGGTTCTGATGGCCCACTCCTCAACCAGCCAGGGCTGAGAGGGTTTTGCCTAAAATATTCTACTAACAAAACTCCAGGGACATCTGTTGGGACAATTTCTTAATAAACCTCACACAAGGTTACACAAATGTCTCTACAACAGCAGGTTTGGCATTAAGAACAACTAATATGAATGTTTTGATCATCTATTTTTAACTAAAGGACTTTGATGGTATTAATAGCACCATGCTCAAGATTCATCTTTTAAGTCAATTTGGTGCTTAGGCCTGCTGCTCAGGCCTCAGCAGGATGCTTCCAGTCCTGAAAGCAGAAGTTCCCTTGTCTGTCCAACAGCAGATGGATGTCTCCATCCACCAGGGTTTGGAGATATGCTTTGACAGAAACCCAAGCCCTGAAAAAACAGCTATTGCCCAGCTACCTGTAATATTTTAGACTAAATCAATTAGTTTTATGTTAGGCCATTAATAATGGAACTGTTTAGGAAGTATGCAGAATATCTACATCAGGTCACTTGTGTGATGATTTTTAAAATGATCACATTTCAAACCTTTTTATCCGCCTAAAGTGTTTGCTTAAAATATTCCTTGATTTCCAGAATTATACCATGTTCAAAAGTCTCTAACAGGGAAAATACAAAAGCTTAATAGAGATTTGTAGAGTTTATATAAATACTTAATAAATAAATAAATGCAGAACTGTACCTTTAATAATCCATCCATGGCACAAGGTATTTTGCAAACATTTCCATTAGTAAAAATACAGCATAGAAAAACAATGAAGCAGAGAGCTTACAGTCTTTACTTACAAGTATGATATGAGAGATGTAAACCAGGAGAGCACAAAAATGACTCCATCAGCCACTTTAAAAAGCAGCAAGATCTGTGCTGTAATAGTCTCTACCTTAAAGTGGATAGTAAATATTTACTGTGGTGGAGAAAACCACAACTGAGGCAGAGTTGTAGCTAGAATTGTTAATGTGGAAGGCTTAAAATTTGACTTAAGGTGGGCCATGAGCATCAGATATGTCCTTCTACAGAATTTCTAACCTTGTAACAGGGAAAAGACCTGGAAATGTACAAGAAAAAATGGCTGGACTTCAGGAACACATTACCCTGTTTTAATGGATGACCTGACAGTTCTGCCAAGCACCAGAAGGAATAACACTCAGAATTCCCTCCAGATAACCTGATTTCAGTGCAACACCAGCTGGAAGGAGATAAACATCCACTGTTTATGATTAGTGAGCCTAATTACCTTCATCTGGATGAAACATTTGGTCCCCTTTAGAGCTGGAATTTCTGTACCTTTACAATGGTAGCTTGTGCAGATAAAAATAAAAATCTAAGGCAGGCACAGCTCAGCCTGTCTTGCAAACAGCACTCAGATTCTAAAGACAGCAAAGCATGGAAGGCTCTTGCTACACCTTCCCACAGACATCAAACAGGTGAAAAAATCAGCTTTTGCTGGTGATTGCCATCACAGCTCTTCATTTTGTCAAGTGAATATGCAGTCTGTGAAATGCCTACCTATTATTGGGGGTGGATGCTGCTTCAGGAGGTGAGGGAGGAGAAAAGAAACTGGTCCCATTCTTTTGTTTATTCTCATCATGTATTAGTTTGTCATCTTTGTGTTGTTGCTCCAATTTCTGCTCTTCATCTCTTAACAGAAGGTGTGCTAAAGATGGAGCCAGGAAGCTGCTCTCTGTACCAAACAGGAAACAAAACCACACCAATTTAAACTCTTATATTTGGGCTTCAGAGGCTACAGTGATTAAAAATAAACTTGGAACTGCCTTGGTCTGTCTTTTCCCTAAGGAATTGAGTATAAAAGGCTTGATTGAGGCAAAACAGTCAAAATACAAGCATTCCACTCCACTTTGAAATCACCACATGCAGGAATCTACATGTTTTAGGGTTGCCAAAATTTGCTTTTCTAGCAAAGCCCTTGGGCAGATATTGGTATCACATGTTAGCTACTTGAATTGAAGTTCAGAGGCCTAAAAAACTGCCAATAGTGTAAAGAGACTGAAATTAAAATGATCATACAGCAGCAGCATTAAAAAAAAAAAAAAAAAAGCTCAAACCACATATATACAGCCCTTTCCAAACCCATAAATGAAAAGGTTTGAAGTGGATTTATGTAACTCACTGAAGTTGTAAGATAAAAAATAGAGTTTGAAAGAAGAGCAGATGAAGCTCTTTCCTTCCCCAGTGACAACAGATCAGAAGAAAAACCTGAGTTTGGAAGATGAAATAAACCAAGTATTATTGCTGTAGAAGAAGGTAATGAGTGAACAAATCTAGATTTGAGTCTAGAACAATGTTTAATTAGTGAGAGCTGAGTGCCAACAATGCTTCCTCACTGAAGAGCTGTATTCCTAGATTAGGGGCATCATTTCATCAAAGAATTACCTAAGAAATTGTACACTGGCTACTAACTCTTCTATGTTCCAGTGGGGTGCATTGGTTTCAGCATAGATGTTCATTTCTAAGCAGTGAGAAAAAGAAATAGGGGGAAGAAAACAGAGATAAAACCAGCCTAAAATGTTATATGGATGAAAGCTTGAGCTTGCTGGTGTTCTTTGTGTTGGGCAGAGCTGGCTGGAAAGGCAGATATGGAAACACGAGGTTTCTTTGCTTCTGTTTATTCATGCTGTGTTCAGAAAAGTAACATTTTGGTAAATTCTGATGCAAACTGCATCAGGGGAATAAGTGATGCCTCCCTGATTGAAATACAGCAACCATAACATTGACTATTAGCCAGCAGCACAAGCCAATTCAGAATATCAGATTTTTCCCTTAAAATATTAATCCTAAGTAGCTACAGCTCTGCTGCAATAAGTCACAAAAGCTATATTTCACACATTTTAAAATACCACAAGGTCCTAGCAGGGAAGGGAGGGAAGGGAAGTGCTTGTTAAGTACAAAGTGTTCTCTATGCTCACTGTAATTTCCAAACTGGATATTCAGTTTTATCTTGGCAACGAACAGAGAAGCTCAACCTTAGGTGAACAATTCTCTTTACCTGAGGTTATAGTGGAAACCTGATTTTAAAACTGCATGGAGGAGCATTGCTTTAATGAAGAATGCTCTCATGTTTGTGGGTGAACCTTGTGTCTCTGCTCATTTCCCCTTGGTTAAAGCAGCCAGAGCCAGCTGTAAGGCAGGCACTGACACCTTCAAAAAGGCACTCACCTTCTGTCCCTGTGGGATCATCCAGAGGAGGGAAAGGCAAAGAACAGCCACTGCATCTTCCCATGTTGTTATAGAAACCAGGGATCAGGAATGTAATGTTCTAAAACAAAGAACAAAACCTTTAAAGCTAAGCCAGCTCTCACAGGATGGGGGCAAATGCTGACAATCCCTGTTTGTGAGCCTGATTCTCATGGACAGCCAGGCAAAAGTGATCTACATGACCAGTGGAGAGCACAGAACTGTGCACCTTGCTTTGGGCTGCTTGAAATCCATAGCAGCTCCTCAGCTCTGCAAGTCTTAGCAATCCCAGCATGGGAATTCTCATGTCATCCCACACCTCACTCACCAAACATGTGGAACACAGGGGTTTTGTGATGGCAAGGAGTTAAAACAGCTTCACAATTCCAGTGGGTATGCTGCCACATGTAGCAGTCTACTGGGAGGATATGAACTTATCTTACCTTTCCCAACAGATCTTTCTTCTCATAGCCAAAGAGCATTAAAGCAAAACTATCCGTGATGCCACAGATGATTCCATCTGACTGGACAGTGATCAGACCACTGATGGTGGAGAAAACCACAACTGTGGCAGAGTACTGATAGCCTGGGAGAGAGTCTTCTGCCTGTGGAATCTCATCTTTCTGCACTGCTTGCTGCTCCTCCAGATGGGTGACTTCCAGCTTTAAACTGAGAGGAAACAGGGTGCCCTCTCTGCATCGGCCTGCAGCTCGCTGGATCCTGAGGTTCTGAATCAAAGCAAGAAAACCCAAGCAAACAAAAGTCAAACAAATCCTCTAACTGAACAAATGTTTTGGGTATATTGCATTGTTCATATAAAATGACACGGGAATTCCCAGGGAAAAGGAGCAGGAAAAGAAAAGGAACCAATCTTGTGAGTATCAAAATTAACAACATCTATTTTTCTAAGGATTTGGAATCCAGTGCTAAACTACCAAATAAATCTCCTGAAGATGAAGACCAGTCTATGCTGCAGCTTTTCAACAAACTAGGCATTCATAAGAAGCCCTCCTTCAACTCCCTGTCTGCCCATTTTCATGGCATTTACAAGACCTGGGAATTCTTTCACTCCTCAGACAGACATGATTGAAATGGGCTAAAGAATTAGAAGGAATCTTGAAGAGCTTACAGAGAGAGCACAGTGTCTTACAAAGCTAGGAGTGAGAGGTCAGGGCATGGTCTCATCCCAGGTTAGGAAATCTTCAGACAGCAGCTCCACAAAAAGGCAGCCCACCCTTTTCCAGGGGAATCAGGCTTCTCTCTGGAAAGGAAACCTTCTTTCTTCTGTTGTGTAAGGAGAGAAAGCAGCATGCACCCCAAAAGAGAAGGCTGTGGAAGAATGAGGCTGGTGCTGGTACTATACCTTTGGGATTTTTTTGCCCAGAGGAGGGATTTGCACAGAAGGAATCAGGTCCTTTATGTGGAGTCCAACTACTGCTTCCAATGTTGGGTAGCCATGGAGATGAGCATAAAGGAGATCACAGGATGTAATGTTTCCCTGGGGAGGAAAATTTACAGGATTGTTAAAACTTTAACATTTTAGCTACAGTCCACTCAATGCTTTGACAATGGTTTCTGCAGTTAGCCAAGCAGTGGCAGGGAATTTCATTCTGCAGTCCTTTGGTGAACACAACTCACTCAGCAAAAGCAGACCCAGCTTAAACCAATATTCCCATATCACTGTGCAGGGAGCCTGCCCTTTGTCCAGGAGAGAGGCAGGGGTGCCCAGACAGATGATCCCTTCACAAGGACATCCACACCCCAAAGAATCAACCCCCTGCCAAACCAACACCGCTCAAGGATAAGACATCTCCTGAGGAGAGAGAGAGCATTTCTGTGTGGGTTGTCAAACACATCAGGGTGAGCCTCACCAGGGATCCATGCAGAGCTCCTGCATGCTCAGCCCTGCTCTCAGGCCCTGCCAAGGACACAGTCCATGTTCACAAACAGCAACCTGTGCCTGCTGCCTTTCAGACACCTTCCACTCCCACACAACCTCTCACAAATTGCACTCGTTTGACTGTTAGGAAAACACTTACCTCAGCTGTGAAGGAGACACGAGCTGAAAGTCTCTCCACTGGTTCCAGCACAACCACACAACACTGGGTGTCCTTGCTTCTTATTTGCCTCAGCCAGACTGAGACAGGGATCTTCTCATTGAGGTGGCCAATAACATCCACCTTCCCACCAGATCCAGAAATGGAGACATGACTTACTAAGACTGTGGTTACTTAGAACAAATTTCAAACAGGAGTAAGACACTAAGATACCTCCCAGTCATTATTAGAAAAACACCATTTCTTGACTACTTAATATTATTTTATGGGAACAAACAGTTTTAATACAGAGATTTTTATACAGTTTTAATAGAGAGATTTAAATGTCTGGAAATAATACACCAAATATTACTTTTGTGTCATCTCTCCTCACCTCAGGAAGTCTAAAGGCATAAAGACTTCAGAATAATGAATGTACTACTCTAACACCTTGTACTCAGTGTGAAGTGCCTCTCAGAGATGTCCTATTTAAGGGATGTCCCATGGTGCTAATGAACACTCCCCATTAGTAACACAGTCCTTACTTTCAGCTGCAAAATAGCAGTTTAATTTCTTTTGGGAGGAGATTCTTCTCAGATCAGAACAAGGCTCATCCCAAGCCTTTTATGATTTTTATATTATCTTGACAGAATGGGTTTATGATTTACACAGTGACTCCTATAAAGTGTTTGGAACAGCTCAGATTAAGTCTCTCAGACATTTAATTTTAATTTTCACTGAATCAAAATTAGATCTTTGCCCCCACCCCATATCCAGCTGAGGATTCAGGAAGATAAGGCTCTGAGATACCAACAATTTCAGTCCAAAAATAACACACCAGAAAGAATAGGAGCTCATTTTCCAAGGGCTCTCTAGTGGCAACTCACAACAGCAGCAAAACAAAATAATATGGAGATTTTCTCATGCAGCTCTCTTATAAATAACCCCATTCTAGACAAAATATCAATTCCACTCTTTTGCACTAACTATGGTGTTTTGACACAGACATTTCATAGTATTTCAATGGCTTCAATCTTTATAATATGCACAATCCAAATTGATATTTAAAATATATTTTAAAAAATTTAAATACATTTTTAAGGACCAGACAATTGGGAAATTTTCCACAACAGACTTTTTCCTTGTTAAGCAATTTTGTAAAAATCTAATGACCTTAAAGTTCTGATTTGATCATGTCACAGTAACTCCATGTGTTGACAGCTACAAGGTTCTCATGGGTGTCCCCTTAAATCATCGTTTGCCCTTTGAATTCCCACACCTACAAACTTTTAAACCAAGTAGTCCTGCAAATGACATAATTGCCAAATGCCCATGGAGTTAAATATAGCCTACAAAACCACTTAATGTTGTGGGGAACATTTCCTTGAACATTTGACATACCACAGCTCCAGAAACCACTGATGAACATTCAGAAGTCTCTAGGTACTCCTCACCCACTGCTTCCCATGCCTCTTGGCCAGATTTGGATATCAAGTGGGACAGCTTTTGACCAATGAGTTCCTGACTACTGCACCCAAGCAACTTGCAAGCTTGCTCATTGGCCACTAGGATCTAGAAAAGAACAGAAAAAAACAAACCTAAACAAAGAATAAAAATTTTTAAGAGCTCATCATCTCCTCAGGTTGTTGCTTTAATATCTTATAATATCCCTTTCTCTTGGTGGAAATAAAATGGCTCTTTGCAATTCTGAGTTCATTATAGATTCTTTTTCTAGGACATCCCTTGCCCACACATCTTTCTGGTTAAGAGGTTCTGAGACATTGCTTTCCTTTTAGGTTTCCTGCTTTCTTTTAACTGTAAACAATGACATCCATGGAGGCAAAACTACAAAGTTGCATTTGCAAGCAAAGCCCAGGCAGGCCACAAAATTGCATCCAAACTCAGAGGTGTGCAGTGATCACCCCAGTCACTGGCACACTGGAGCCTGTGCAAAGGAGCAAGTTGGGACTCTGTGTCTCCAAAATGGGCAAACCCAAACTGCCAGTTCAAGCTAAAACATGGCACAGCTCTTTAAAGGCATCAGAACCCAATTTTAGATTCTTCTCAGGACAGGAACAGAGAAATTCTTTCCCTCCCAATGCAAATGAAATGTTTACTGGGGCAGATAAAGAAATCTTGTGCCACCACAAACACATTTCAGGGTTGGTGCTTTACAGAGAGAAGGCTTGAGGCACATTCTGCTCTTCCTTTCTTCCCTCATGTCACTCCACAGCTGCATTCTCATAGAACCATGGAATCACAGAATGGTTTGGGTAGGACAGGACCTCAAAGACCATCCACTTCCTCTCCCCTGCCATGGGCAGGGACACCTTCCACCAGCCCAGGTTGCTCCAAGCCTTATCCAACTTGGCCGAGAATATTTCCAGGGATGGGGAGACCACAACCTCCCTGGCCTGTTTGAGAAAAGACTCAACACATCCTTGCTTTTGCTGTTATTCTGTGTATTCTGCTATTATTCTGTGTATTCTGCTAACTACAACCTGCAATAAAAATAAACTCATCAGCCTTTAGAAGACCACTGAGCTGGAGCAGACTACAAAATGCCTTCATGACACTGATTACCTGCAGGCACACAAGATAAAAACAGTGATTTCAGCCTGCTCTCAAACAACCTGCAGCAGTTTTGGGGAGCTCAGTGCTGCAGGTACCTCAGTTGTGCTGGCATCCACGGTGAAGATGGCTTGGTGGGGGTTGCGTGCAGCAGCTGGGAGGTGCTGGCTGGATCCCTCCCCAGCTAGGGTGTGCAAAAAGGAGCAGGAACTTCCAGTGGAAGCAGAGAAAGAGGCAGAATGCCACTGAGCCCATGAGTTACCAGTTTTGCTGGTACAAATGTTACGAGCTGTCAGGGAAGACAAACAGTAAGAGCTCCACTTCTCCCCTGTGAAAACATAAAGGTCAGCAATGTTGCTGTAACAGGAGTATCAGAGGAATGAATTAAAGAAAAAACAAATCTGTCAGCTGGAGCAACTGTCAAGTAATCCCACAACACATGCTTCTAGATTTTTAAAGAAAATAAAATCAGTGAAACTAAAGAAAACAGAAAGGATTCTCATAAATTTATCTTTTTGAATCTGGAACATATAAACTCAGTCCATACAACTTGCCAACCTTCATAAGTTTTAACCAGACCAGTTAACTTTTACTTTTTACCTAACAGTTTTTAAAATGTTTTGAAACTCTCTAATTAAAAATGAAACAGTCATTAAATAATTTCAGTAAGTGCTCAAGCCCTTATTAAAAAATGCATTAGTTAGAAGCCTAATTAATTAAGTGTTCACAGTATGTGACATTGAAATACCTGTGTCCACACCAATGTTTTAGGCTACAAAGTGCCAAGTGTTTGCACTGCAATTTCCAAAGGCTCTGTGAGCACCTATCCAGTAATGTTTTCCCTGTAAGCTCTCCCAGCCTGCAGCAATTCCATGTCTCACTGAACAAGAGCATCCTGGCAGGGACATATTGTGTTATCTCTAGGTTTAAGGAAGGGGAAGACCTGAAAGTGCCCAAAAGCTCCATGGGATCTCAGTTTCACAAGAGTGCTCACCGGGCAGTGATGCTCCAAGCTGACAGAGCCCAGAGAGACGACTTCTCCTGCTTTTGCTGCCCGAGGGGAAGGATCTACTTAGCATACCAGAGTCATTCAAGTGAGTAAGAACTAAGCCTGCTGATGAAGACAGAATAGCCCCTTCGGAGGGGCTATAAGCCATGATCACACTCTGGTCGCCAGCCACGCCTCTGGAGCCACCATCTGCAAGAGAATCAAAGGACACAGAGTCAGGCTAGCAGCAGGGACAGACACTGGCAGGTGACGATGCCTTCCGACCCAGCCACAAGCCTGCAAGTGACAGCAAAAGCTCATTCCTGAGCATCCTACTATGTCTGTGTGGTTATTACAGAGCTGACTGCTGACTGGGCATCCTGCCCAAGGGAGGGTTCCATCCCTCTGTGGACATTTCACTGAAAAGTTGCATTCCCTGATCCTTCTGGGTCCCTCCCGACCCAGACCCTGCTGCAGGACACGTGTGACCGACAGGACTCCACCAACACATTTCTTTCCGTCAGAGCTGCTGAGCACCCAGCCAGCACCCTCCCCACCTTCTGCTGGCTTTGAAATCAAAACTTTTGGGTAATTTGGAAAGTCACTCGCAGTTTTGAATCAACAAGTGTAGCGCAGCCTCCCTCCCTCCCACACAGGGAGCCGGCCGGGGGCCCGCGGCCAGCGGCTCCCACCGGGACTGGACAGGAGGGGACGGGAAATTACAGGACAGGACAGGACAAGACAGGACAGGACAGGACAGCACGGGCCAAGACAGGAGAGAACAGGACAGAGGGGACAGGACCGCTCGGACGAACCGCTCCGGTCGCAGCCACGGCCGCGGCTCCTGAGGGCGGGCCGCCACAGGCGGAGGGCGCGAAGGGGAGGCAGGCGGGACTGAGCAGCCACGGCACCCAATGAGCACGGGCGCTCTGAGAGCGGCACGGAGCGGAGCAAATGGGGAGCCAGCGCGGGAGGAGGAAAAACAGTTCGAGGGCTCGGGGGTTCGTTGGTCCCGCCGGCCTCCCTTTCCCTTTCCCTTTCCCCTTCCCCGCCGCCGCCGCCGCCGCCAACCACCGCCGCCACACGCGGTGCCCGCGCTCCGCGAGGCAGCGCGGCCGACCTGCTCCGAATGGGGGGGGCTGCGGGTGCAAGGCCCTTCCGCAGGGGGATGGCTGTTCCTCCCAAGGGTTTGTAGGCGGGAGGACGAGGACGAGGCCGAAGGCAGCGCGTAACGCGTCCGGCCTCCTGGTGGAAGGGGAGCAGGTGCCGGCCGCCTCCCACCCCTCCAGAGAACTACAACTCCCAGGAGTCAGCGGGGCGCAGCCGGCGCGCGTGCGCGCTGGGGTGTGGGCGGGGCTATGCCCCGCCTCCTGGGCGCGCCGGCTGTGCGCGATTGGCTGTGGTGCGGCGGCGGCGGCCGGCTCTGATTGGCTGTGGCCGCGGCGGAGGCAGTTTCCGGAAGGGGCGGTGGGAGGAGGAGCGATATGGCGGCGGAGAGCGGAGCGGGGCCGCAGGAGATGATGGAGGGTGAGAGCCCGCCGGGGCTGCTGCCGAGGCTGTGGGGGTCGGGGAGGTGCGGCCGGCTGCTCCAGCGCCGGCTCTGTGCGGTGCGGCTGCCAGCTGAGCGCCAGGGAGTGGTTTGACGGCCCTCCGGGGTCGTGCAGCCCCCGCGTGTCCAGCCCGGTGTCCAGCGGCCGGGGGCCGGGCCCTGGCGGTGCCGGGGTGTGTCACCTCGGGGCGGGATGCCCGCGGGCTCCGTGCCCACAGGGAGAAGGATTAGGGTTGTGGAGATAGCCGTGACGTAAAAAGTAAAGATAACGAGAAAGAAGCCTTCTGGATGGCGCTGGTTTTCCTTAGTCCCCTGGTGAGACGAGAGGAAAGACTGAGGGGGGCCAGCCAGGAGCTGCTGCTGGTCCAGGCTCAGGGTGGCCACCGGAGCTGGGGCTCGGTGAGCATGAAGGGATCTGGCAGGTTGTTCTGGGGAGGTTGCTCTTATCTGCGAGGATTTTTTAATCGATTGGTACTATTGTACATAGTAGTTATATTTATTTTTTTTTTAATTCTAAGAGCTCTTAAAATGTAATCGTTCTAATTCCATCTCCGTAATCTTTGGAATTGCACTTCGTTGATCTAAGAAATTTCCTTTTTCCTCCAGTCTTCTTCCCAGATTGTTGGTTTTAGGAAGATGTGATGGGAGGAAAAAGTGCATCCAAAATCAAAGTAGAAACAAGGGGTAAGAGGCCTTTTATTTAAGACTAAACCTTTCATTTAGTTAACTTAGGATTTCTACTAACTGCCTAGTCGTTTATGTGACTCCTGGTTATTTTATCTGCCTGCTGCTCCTGCTCTGTGCCCCCTCTGCTGGGAAAAGCCTCATTGTGCCTTTCTGTGTCTTGTGCAGTGGATAAGAGGATCGAGTCCGAGGAGTCGGGGGACGAGGAGGGGAGGAAGCAGGCGGTTCGCTTGGTGACAGAGCTGAGCCAGCAGAGCCTGCGGGATGAGCAGAACGGCGAGAACTCCGCAGGTACCGTGTCAGCCTCAGCACTGCCTCCAGGAGTCCCGGCCGCGTGTGCACAGCCTGCAGCACCCCCCGTGCTCCTCCTGGCCGGGTATCCATGGGAACCTGCCCTAGAGCCAGCCTCCTGGAAGCTCAATAAATTTGTTGCTAGAATAAAGTTGCCTGCTTTTTATGGAACTGCTAGTATTAGAGCTTTGCTTTTTTTTATTTTTTTCCCCCCTTGTTTATTTACCCATCCGTGTTTCTCTTTGAAATATCTGATGTCAAAATGCAAAGTGTCTCTATTCACATTTTCTTTTATGGAAATTCAGAAACTTTATGTGGAAAGATTTTCTTTAGAAGTTATCATGAGGAGCTTTTCATAATTCTTCCTTAGTTTGTGTAGTTTTTTTTTGCCTACAGAATAGCCAGGTTCCTTTGGAAGGCAGCAAAGACTATTTCTAGATGGATTGAAGGAACCTTTCCCTTCTGTTGTTTTAATTTAAAAGTTCCAGGACATCTCAAAATTATATATTTGAGTCCTCTTGGGTGTAAACTTTTCCTGCTGATCCCAGTGTTTGCACTAGAGCATGGGGTAGAAATACTGCCAGACTTTAAAGACTGTGGATGTTTGATGGAAGGGTTTTCAGTGGCTTGCATGGAGCTTGTCAGAGCAGTTCCATTTCTGCCCACCCTGTGTGGTGATCTGAGCTGAGCTTTTGGTGCAGTCTGAAGTGTAACACCCTTCTTTTGACAGAGATGTCCATGGTATTATTATTATTGGGATACTGGAAGGGAAATAATGAAAGAAATTTTAGTTCTTACAGTGGGATCCCTTCTCATCTTAACCTTATTTGTCAAAGTATCTTTCAAACTGATAAATTGTTACTAGGAATTTAAATCTCTTCTCATGACTAAATGCACTCTGTTATAGCTCTGACTTGTTGTTGATAATTTAAACCCCCTAAATATTAGTAAAGAAATGCTCTTCCATTCTTCATGGCTCTGCAAACTGTGCAGCTGATGGAGCCATGCAGATCACAGAGCTTTCCTTTGCATGCCTGGAATCCTGAGTGTTTGCTCAGCTGCCATCGTTTAGCTGTGTGTTGGAGGTTGTATTTTGCACTTTGTCCCCTGGGAACTCTATGAAAGGAAATACAGAAGTGATGTACTCTCACTCTAGTGAAAGCAAGAAAAGCACATTCAGATTTGTTTGCTGAATTACTTTTGTGTAGTGTTTAATATAATGACTGTATTGTTACTTTTTCCAAACTGCAAGCATTCAGAAAACTAGGGCAGGAACCAAGCAGAGGAATAATTTTTGAACATTCAAGATGCTTTCCACAGCCAGCTTTGAATTTCTCAGCTGAAAGGAAAATGATGAGTTTTCCACATTTTTTCACAGAAGATCTTAAGTAGCTTGAACAGCTGAAATTTCAAATTCATCATTTAGCTAATTCTCTGAGGAATAGAGCCTCTGGTTAGAAATCATATAACTGAGCTATTTATAATATTCTTCATGCATATGCACTTTAAAAGTGTAGTTAGGCTTTTTGTTGATTGAAATGCTTGTGGTACTGTGAACTTACATAACTCAGTAATGACTGTTCCCACTGTGGAATTTGGGTTTTCTCAATGGTGGATTCTTTTTCCACCTCTGCAAAGGCATGTGGCTTGCAGGCATGGGTCACACAGAAATTCACTTAGGAAACTTCACTGCCAGAGTGATGGGGTTTTTTCCATTAAGAAGTGTGGAGTAAAGCAATTTGCAAGGGAAATTGCATCCCTGGCTGTGAAGTGCTTGTAGGAGGGTCAGTTTAGAGGTTTTTTATATCCAGTCACTTCATAAATAAAATGACATATAAATGACTGTAAATTTGCTAGAACCATTTTTCTCTTCTTTCTCTTTCCTTTTTTTTTTTTTTTGTTTTTCTGTTCTTGAGAGAAAATGTATTTTAACACTTTCCTGCCAATACTGAATTACAGCTGACACCAGATCCACACATCCCTCAAGCTGCTGAATGCTGTATACACAGTGCACAGACTTCATGGCCATTGACTTCAGTACAACAGCACTGCCTGTGTGTTCAGTTTTAAATTTCTTTTATTTTAGTGTGTTTCCTGTGTGATTTGGTTTTGCAGCTTTGGATTTCAGGGCTGTTTTTCACACTGGCTATCATGAGTGGTCTCTCAGAGCCATATGTCAAAATTAAGAGGAGCCTCAGAAAGAACAGAGTATTTAACACATTACCTAAATCTAGTGTTTATAAATTAAAATATCCAAGCTTCCTAGCCAAACAAAGTCAATTTTTTTTTCTTGAATGGAATGGGGTTTTTTGCTAAAGGTTTTTTTCTTTACCATATATGTGGTTGGCTTTACTGTTGGACAACTTTAAAATCACAAAGGACTCGAAACTCAAAAAGTTCCATCACCATGAACACTAAGTTACTGCCAGTATGACTCAATACCAGGGGCACAATTTGGATTTTTCATGTGGTATCTCAAATAACTGTTGTTCCAAAGCTGGGCACTGCTCCTGTGGGCTGTAAATTCAGCAAGGCTGCTTGTTTGGCTTGGAGCATTTCTCTCAGAGAGTCTTTGCACCCAAGAAACAGGTCAGAGAGGTGCAGCCTTGATAGCAGCAGGGTGGGGTATCCCACTCCCTTGCTGAAGTGCAGAGCTCCTGATATGGAACTAAAATAAGAAAAAGCAGGCATTGCTCACTGCTCTTTGCTGACAGGCACGTGTATGTCTGTCAATTTTTGGTGGCATTTCTGTCTTGCTGTTCAACATCCCCAAGGCTACCAGCTCATTTTGCATTCCCAAAATATAATTTATGTTTCCTGCTATTTTGTGCTGTTTAAAAAGAAAAAGAGGATTGCTTTTTCAGTCTTAACTTCTGTGAATCAGCTCAGTGAGTCTCTTTCCTGTTTAAATGTTCAGGCAAGAGCAACAGCCCAAAAACAGGAAGGTCAGTTATGATCTGTGGACCACCAAACCCTTGGAGCTGGATGGTGGCATTAAAAATGGTGATGCTGGTACTGTTTGTGCCTGCACTGCTGCTTATAAGGCCAAGCATTAGCAGGAAGAACATTCAATAAATAGGAGCACTTGACATTTACAGGGATTTAACCATTCTGGGCTGTGAAAACAGTCACTGCTGCTGGGTTAAGGGAATGAGCTTGCATACATGCAGGAGTTAGTGACATCCCAAAGGCTTTGCACTCTAATTAAAGTTGCTTGGGGTTTTGGTAGCACTCAGAGAAGTTTTGCACATGAAGTAGGAAAATCTTGCAAATCGTGTTGTGTGTCAGTTTTGCAAAGCTGAATCAGACAATGTTTTTCTTGAGAAATTGATGCAACCAGCACGCTATCTCCAGCAAATGGGAATGGGCATGAATTATTCAGCATGAATTCTCCAGTAAATTTCCCTCCCTCGTGTGCTGTGGTAGGAGCACAGCAAATGCTGGGGTGTGTTTCCAGAGCTGTAAAAGCATTTCCCAAGGAAATTCATGCAGTGGGATAAACAGTGTTGTCTGGCATAGCAGAGAGTTCAGCCAAACAAAAGAAGGGAGATCCATGCAGAAGTGTTCACAGCAGTGATAGAAAGTGGCAGTGCTAATAAAAAAAAACACCTGAAGGGTGGGATTGTTGAGATGCTGGGTCATTCCTGGCCATCTCCCTAGACAGTTAGGATTCCTTCTTGGCAAGGTTTTATTGTTGTCAGAGGAGCACAGACACTTAGGATGGGGTAGGTGTGAAGGAAAGGCATCCTGGCCACACTTGAGCCTGCAGTTTCCAGCAGCCACACAGGCAGGCTGGGCTGATCTCTGTGTGTTTTATACCTGAGCATGAAATCCTGCTGTAAAGAAAGGTTTTCCTGTAACTCTCGTGGCTTTAATGAAGCAGAATGTGTGAACTGTGCCTCTCATGTGTTTCTCCTCCTGATGGTGGCTGTTATCCTGCCTTTGGCTGTCTGGTTCAGGAGCTGGTAATGTGTTTGCCTCTCGTGCAGGAGAAGCAGAGACCCCAGTGGACATGGAGACCATTAGCCTGGACCCCGAGGCTGAGGTAAAGGCAGATTTTTGTCCTTATGGGCTTTATTCAGCAGGAAGCAAAGGTAGGCAAAGGCAAGTATTGAAACCTGATTCAAAGATCTAATTCTTCTGAAGGTGCTGGCTGCTGTGACCCTCCCCAGAGCTGATTCAGAGCTTTTAGAGTAGAAGTGTTCTATTTTTCATCACTAGCTGAAACGTTTCATTAGTACCTTAGAATTTTAAATGAGGTGTAGATGCACTGTAAGTGTGTCTGTGCTGCAAGAGGCACTGCTGGGCTGTGAGCTTCAGGGAGTCTGTTCAGTGAGCTGTTAGCTGCTGTGAGCCCTGTGCTTTGGAACAGGCACAGTGACTTACCCAGCCCAGTGCCTTGGCATCAGCAGCCTCGTGAGCCCATTAGCAGCAGAGGGTTTGAGCTGCTTTTGAGGGTGGGGAAGTGCTCTCTTTCTCTTTGACTTTCAAATCTGGAGCATCTGGGGCTGAACAGCACAGATGGGAAGTGCCTCAGCTGATTGCCAGTGCAGAATTAACATTCACAAAACCACTGGTTATTCAAACTGTCAGAGACTCCTGCTCATCTGAGGCCTGGAACTGGAAATGCCAACTTGTGTTCTGCTTAAGCCCTAGCAAAGTAGGTAAGAGAACTTTATGCAAAGCTTTATTTACACAAGAATTTTTCCATCTCAATAAATTTCTGAAGATTTCTGATTTGGTGATGCTCAGACTCAGGAAAGATCTGTTGCATTATATGCAGTTGACATTTTCCATTTGCAGTTGACAAGTTCAGGCTGTGTGTCTCAGTTGTGGTGGTAAAATCACGTGCCAAACCCATTTTACAAATGCCCTTGGAAGGGAAGTTTTAATGAGCTACACATTTTGTAAGGCTATGATTTCCTTAAAACAAAGTACCAGGTTGATCTTTAAAGACCAGATTTGTTTTGGACCAGCTGCTAAATCCCTCATTTCTCTTTAAGGATGTTGACTTGAATCATTTCCGGATTGGGAAGATTGAAGGATTTGAGGTGCTCAAGAAAGTGAAGGTAACAGTCCTGGGGAACAGAGAATGCCTCTTGGAAATGGGGTTTTTGTAGATGTAACCTATAAGAGGACAGATAGAAAGTCTCTTTTTGCTGAGATTTAGTGGGCTTGCTTCATTTTTAGCTGAAGAAGGTAGTTTTACCTATTTGTCAATGAGTAATAAAACTCTTGGGATTTTACAAGTGTGTTTTGGAAGTGGATGAGAGGCAGTGCATCAGGGCCCATCCTGGACTAGCAGAGCAGACTGAACCTAGAATAATGTGGGTGGTGAAGGACCTCAGTAAAGCTCTCAAAGCAGGCCCAGTTGTAACATGTTGCTCAAGGCCTTCTCCAGTTTAGTTTTTGAGTGTTTCCAAGGCTGGAGATTGTGTATCCTCTCTGGGCTGCTGTTACTGTATCTGACCCTTGTGGCTGAAAGATTTCCTCCTGTAGAATTGGAATATACCAAGAAAAGACTGTATTAAAAAACCAAACAAAACCCAACAAATTCCCAGCAAAACTTAATGGGGGCCCCTCACCCACACCTTTTAGTCTGGAAACCAGAAGGCAATACATGCAATCCTTCATAGCCATTTTTTTGTTTCTTTTTCAACTTTTCCTCCCCAATTAGACTCTGTGTCTGCGTCAGAACTTGATTAAGCACATTGAGAACCTGGAGCAGCTGCAGACCTTGCGGGAGCTGGATCTCTATGACAATCAGATCCGGAAGATTGAGAACTTGGAGGCTCTGGTGGACCTTGAGTGAGTCCAGGGGAATCACCAGGATTAGGTTGGAGGTGGTTTGCTACTCACTATGTTACTCATGCTGTACTTAGCCCAGTGTTTTAGCCTCTCTCAGGATTTATTTTGGTGCTCAGTGGAGGATAATGTCCACTCTCCATTGACATTTATCCTGTGCAGTACACAAGTTTCATTATCCTGAAGCTGCCCAGGGACAGGCAGCTGGAAATGAGCCCTGTGCTGTGTGAGGCAATGAGGATGGCTGGTGGCTGTAGCTTCCACAAAGGTCCCCTTGCTCTTGCAGTCAGAGCTCTGTGTAACAGGTGTTTGTTCCTGCAAAAATGACAAGAGATTTCAGGTAGGGTGGTGGTTTGTTTGTTTGCTTTTTTAAGAGTTTTAGGGAAGGAGTAAGTACCCTTCCAAGTTTCTGAGTTTCTGGCACTTGCCTGGATCACTCTGGAGGTACATTACAAAACTGTTCCCCCTGGGGCAGGACTGGCCCACTTCTCACCATTACAACCTTTTCCTGCCCAGGGGAGCCCTTGACATGGTCCTGTCAGAGGCAGATCTTGCAGGCAGGCACCTTTCCCAAGGAAAACGCAGATTGGCTTCCTCCCTCCATGGCTGGGCATAATAATGTGTGTCTTCTGCATGTGGCTGGTGATTTTTTTTTTCCTAACACACTGCAGAAGTATTTTGAAAGTTTTATTTGTTGTATTTTTTGATCAAAACGAATTACATTCATGACTTTAGCTTCAAGGCCTGGCAAAGGCTTGATCTCTGCAGTCAGGGAGATTCCCCACTGTCACCATGATATTTTCTGAAAAATCCTCTTTGCCCAGGATTTTCTCCTGGGAAGCTGAGAAGCCTCAGCTTCTCCTGTGTTTGCTGCTCTGGAATGTGATCTGGAGATTGTTCACCCAAACATGTGAATTGTTTTTATTTAATGACCAATTACCATCAGCTGTGTCAGACTCTGAGGAGTCAGTGACAAGTTTTTCATGATGATTCTTGTTAAGCCTTCTGTCAGTATCCTTTTCTTTCTTTAGTATAGTTTTAGTATAGCATTTTAAATATAATATAATATAATATAATATAATGTAATGTAATGTAATGTAATATAATATAATATAATAATAAATCAGCCTTCTGAGAACATGGAGTCAGATCCCTCATCTCTCACCTAATCCTGGGGACCTCACAAACACCACACCCCACCAGTTTTAAAGTGTGTCTTTCAGAATCATCCCTGCCTGATGGACTGATGAGACCTTTGGTTTGTTTTACCTCAGGGTACTGGACATCTCCTTTAATGTTCTGAGGCACATTGAAGGGCTGGATCGGCTCACCCAGCTTAAAAAGCTCTTCCTTGTCAACAACAAAATCAGCAAAATTGAGAATTTGAGCAGCCTGCAGACGCTGCAGATGTTGGAGTTGGGCTCCAATCGAATTCGGGTAGGTTTGCTCTCAGAGGTGTTGGCTGCAGAGTTCTCAGCTCTGTGGTGTGATATTGGCATTTTCTGAAAGTGCACTGCACTGACTTGGATTTGCATATTTGTTGGTTTTTATTGTTCAGTCACTCCCTGTGCTTATTGCTGTGCATGCTTGAGCCTTTCATAATGCATTAGTGCCTGGCTGCTAGATCACCATCTGGATTTGTGTCTTTAATGAACTCCTGTATGCCCTGTGTGTCTCCTTTTGCAGGTGATGGTTTCTTCTTGCTAGAGAGCCAAGCCTATGAAAACTAGCAGTTGTTTTCTCTTACCTTTCTACAGGCTGGTGCTGAGTCCCTGAAACCTATTGAGAACAAAATGAGTTTGATTTGCAGGTGCAATAGGCAGCCTGCTATGGCAGTCAGTCTTGTTTAAGAGAAAGATTTTCTTGAGGCTTTGCTTGGAATGCCTTTAAATCCTAAAACTTGATGCTGTTCTGCTGACTGCTTTGGGGTTTTATTGTGCAGATTGTGACTTTCTCAATTTAAAATCTGTGCCACTTAAGAGGAGAGCAGTTTTGAGTAGTCTCTCCTGTCTCTAAGGTGTGATTCACTGTATTTACTCAGTTCATAAGAGAACTGGTCAGAGAGATGACACAAAAGACTTGCAACATGCAAAATAAGCTCTTTTTTTTTAAAGCTTTTTAAATTACATGCTGTTTAGAAAATACTCATAGAAGATGAGTGCATTTCAGTCAATGTGCTTTAAGTTGGTGCTGCCCATTTATAGTCTTTGAGAAATTACTTTTTATGCTGAAAGATTAGGAGCAGATCTGTTTGTCCTCTTTGTTTTAGGACTTGTGGAAGAACACTTGTCTTTGTAGAAAAGCAGGAAACTTCAGCTATTAAAAACAGCCTTCTAAGGCTGAAATGTGTGCTGCCTTTTTGAAGAGGAAAAATGTTGGTTTCCTCCTAAAGCCAAACTGGACTGAATTGTTTTCCAGGAATTTCTGCTTTGGAAATTAAATTGTGAGAGAACATCAGCCAGGTCACATGAGGGATTAGGAACCTTAGAGCTTGCATAGGATGGGGGAACAGGAACACTTGGCTTTTTTTTCAGAAGCAGAGCAGGCTCAGCACACTGATCCTTACATTACAAAAGTTGGGTTAAACAAAAACTGTATTCTGTATCTAAGCATCATTGTCATCTGGAAAAAAAAAAAAAAGAAATCCAGCTAGATTTCTGAATTGATACTTAGGCAGTACATTGTCAATAATGCTGTCAAGCCAAAGAATATCTTTTTAACAATGAGATTAGATTTATTTTATATGTTTTCTCAGTGTTGAGCCTGAGCATATTAACAGAACAAACAAACAAAAAAAAACTAAATTGTGGCTGTATGGCTAACACAAGCTTCTTAAATTACTTTCTTTTTAGTGGGTTTTTTCCTGTTTATCTGTTAATTCTGACTTCTTCAAGCAGCAGTGTTCTGTGCTTCTAATTGCTTTATTGGAGTGAGTAATCTGTGATTTGCCTTGGCATAAAGAAATCTCATGCTGCCTGAGGGTACCCAGAACTCCTGGGCTGCTTTTCTCTTGGAGTAGGGTGCCTTGGCTATGTGTTTTACAGCTGGACATACCCTTAACTCTTTAAGGTACAAGGCTGTGGACTCTTCAGGCAGTGTTCTTGGCTCTGAGGTGCCTGATTGACTTTTTCTCTGTGTATTAAAGCTGTTCTTGCCTACTCAGACCTCCCAGAGTACCCTTAGCTTGGAACCCCTCATGACTTAGCACTTCTTGCTCTGTTCCTTTTTGGGGAGTAGAACTTTATGCTTGAGCTGACATATTTAATGCTATTTTTTTTTCTTAAAGTTGGACTGAAGCAGTTGTAATGTAAGCACTTCTTTACTTGTTCTTAGGTTTTTGTCCCCTCATGTGCGTATATTCCATTCCACTCCCTGTACTGAGTCATCAGTATTTCCTCCTCAGGGCTGGAGAAGCTGCCAGTGGGCAACAAATCTCTATTTTTTCTTGCAAGGTCACAACAGTCCATAATCTAGAAGGGGGGTGAATGCAAATTTGAGCTGATTAACCCTGTATGTTCAGTCTTCTGCCAGCTGTGGGATAGAGGTTGAAAAGCTTCTTACCTTTCCTGAGTGTCCATCTTCTCCTTCTTTATGTTGTTACATGCACAGGTGAGCACCCAGAGTGATCCAGGTGCTGCTGGGACTCAGTGGCCTGGCTCCTCAGCACTACTGATTTGAAATTTGGCAGGCAGGAAGCAGGTGGAAAAGCTGAGATGTCCCAGCCTGCCTGAGCACAGCAGACACACAGCTCTGGGTGTGTCTGTGTCCATATTGTTGTTTTTACTGGGAGCTGAAGTCTGGTTGTGAAGTCCTTGTTGCTTTTAACAGCATCTTGTTTTTTTTAATTCAGAGGCTTTTCCCTGCTAAATTAAAGTGTCTCCTTTTGTTGGCAGGAGCCTTTTGTAATCCTACCCTTTTCCCTTTTTTCCTGTTTTCACTCTTCTGTTCATGCTTTCTCTCTTCCTTTGTAACATCTTTGATGCTTCACAGAAATCCTGATTTTCTCTTGCTGAAGGCTGAGCTTGAGCTAAACTGGAACAGTGTCTGTGTTCTCCCAGTAATGTGTGTATTTAAAGAATGTACATCACTCAGACTGCTGTGGGTGTGTTCTGCCAGAAGCAAGGCTGTATAGCCAGTAGTGAAATCCAATAACACACACACCTGTGAGACAGCTAATCTTGCTTATGGAAGAGAAGAACAACTCAGCTCTGTGTTACACAGGCACTGATATGCAGGACTAAATTTACAAATTGTGGTTTTTCTTGCCAGGTTCTCTTTCCATTCACTAGTGACAGCTTTTTTTTTTTTTTTTTTGCTTCACTAATGAGTGTCTTCTACCCAGGACACACCACATGGTTATAATGTGGCTACAAAGTGACAGGCACATCTCCCAGGTGGAGTTTTGCAGTAACACTGTCTCCTCTGGTCCTTTCACAGGTAATTGAAAACATTGACACCTTGACTAATCTTGACAGTCTGTTCCTTGGAAAGAATAAAATCACCAAGCTCCAGAACCTGGATGCCCTGACAAACCTGACTGTGCTCAGTATACAGGTACTGGTTGTGTTCTGAAAGCCTTGATCCACCCTGTGAGAGAGGATCAGCTCTTCTGAGCCACAGAATCCCAGGGTGGTTTGGGCTGGAAGGAACCTTAAAGACCATCTTGCTCCACCCCCTGAAATGGGCAGGACACCTTCCACCATCCCAGGCTGTGTCCCAGGGATCCAGGGGCAGCCACAGCTTCTCTGTGGCAGGGCCTCACCTCCCTCACAGAGAAGAATTTCTTCCTAACATCTCATTTAAACTTTCCTTCCTTCAGCTCAAGGCCCCATTCCCCTTTGTCCTATCACTGCATACATACCCTTGTGAAAAATCCCTCTCCAGCCTTTTGTAAGCCCCCCATTAGCAGCTCTGCAGTGTTAGAGTCAAACTCCTGTGCTGGAAGGAAGTGTGATATTCTTTGTGTTGCCTTTTTTTTTTTTTATCCTTTCATGCTACTTGAGATTGACAGACACTGATAAAATTATAAAACAGCTGTTTGATTTTTATGGAAGAAAGAACAGGAAATTAGTGTTATTCCCTACTTCCTTCCTGAAACACAGTTTCCTAGTGTATTACAATAGCACTGAAGGTGTGATGCCAGGTTGTCCTTACAGTGACAGTGGCTCAGTGTCACTGCTTCTTACTGAAGAGGCAAGAAATGTGAACAAGCCTGTGCTGAATGCAATCTGTCCTCAATGAGCTTTCAAACAGCTTCTTCCTTTTTTAAAAGGTGGGATAAAATATACTCAGCTAATTACTTTCACTGAATCTCCTTCTTATCCATGTGACAATGCTTGTGCATTCTAGTATCTCTTAGAGCTGCTGGCAAGACACACTGGTACCTGCTGGGCTACCTGTTTGTGCCATTATTCTGTAGGACATCAAGAATTAGTGTCTTTGTGTCCTGCAAGAGTGCAGACAAGACAAGAGTGCAGTGTGATGAAGGTGGTGTAACTTCCTCTCTGACCTTCCCATTTGTAAAGACCTACAAAATGAGCACTGCTCATGCACAGGCCTGCTGTTAAGACACCAAGCCAAAAACTTTCAGGCTGCAACTTCTGATGGGAAGGTCAGAGTCTGATTCTTGCTGGAGACTCCCATGGGACTTCTCATGCATCAGTGGTGCAGAGACCAAACAGCTGAGCTCCCAAGGTCTGCGTGGGCCCAAGCAGACTATTTCCCCTTCCCAGCCATGCTTTAGGGGAATGGTTTTCCCCCAGTGAGTGCCATGGGTTTGGGTTTGTTTGGAGGGTACTAAAGAGCTGCTGCACTTGCAGAATAACCGTCTGACCAAGATTGAGGGGCTGCAGAGCCTGGTGAACCTGCGGGAGCTGTACCTGAGCCACAACGGCATCGAGGTCATCGAGGGACTGGAGAACAATGTGAGCCTTTGGCTGATTCTGCAGCACATTTGTTACCCTGAGCTGCTTGTGTTAGTGGCTTTTCTGAGAGATTTTGTGCCTCAGTTTCCCCAGTTAGGTGTGGGTTCCTGAGTCTCTTGAGAGACCACAAATGGCCAAGTGTTTTGTTATGTGTTAAAGTTACTTGTGTGGGTAAAGATCCTCCAGATATTCTGGAGTAGAATTATTTTTGTGACATGGGGAAGGGAGATGTGGTTGAAGCAGTAGCCTGGCTGACCCTCAGCCATGGGAAGGCTCCTGGACACAGCTGCTGCAGCCTTTCAGAGACCAGCTTGTAGATAAGCATGAGTGCTTTACAACAGGACAGAAGTGGAGCTGGGAGTAAGAAAGGCCAGCTATCGCATGCAGCTTGCCTTCCTGTCAGTGTACATGTCTGTCTTTTTGGATGGGATGGATTTTGTGGAAGCCTGTATCATTTTCACTCTCAGCCAGCAAAAGCTTTTCTAAAATTGTTGAGTTTCCTGCTGCTAAGAATGTGTTCAACTGTGCTACTCAAGGGGACACTTCGGATCTGATTTTTAATGCTCCTCTTAATGTACTTTGAGGAAAACTCACTTTTTAGGAGCCCTTGGCTGGCAGTTGCCATCCAGCCAGTAACTGCCTTCATTTTTGACACCTGGCTTTGGGGGTCAGTAGCCCAGCTTAACTGAAAACAATCTTCCTTGTTCCATATAGGCAGCAAGAGTTGGGCTGAATGTGAGCAGCTGGCAATGACATGTCTGCTCCTGACAGTTTCCAACTCTGGGCCTGGAAAAAGTGGCACAGAGAAGATGAAAAGAAATCACATCTAACATTTTGTGTTTGCTTTGTCTAGAACAAACTCACAATGCTGGACATTGCAGCCAACAGAATTAAGAAGATCGAGAACATCAGTCACCTAACAGAGCTGCAGGAGTTCTGGGTAAGCACAGGCCAGAGCTGTTCCCCAAAATATGTGTGCCACAGTGAGGGAAACCCTTCAGATGGGCAGCACATGGACATGTGTGCCTTCTCTAGTTCTGGTGATCAGCTTTAAGGTCTTGACACACTGCATGGATAGAATGTGTGGTGGTTTTCCCTAGGGAAATGGAAGAGCTTAAAAATTTCTTGCTGAGCTTTGCTGAGTGGTGAGGAGCCTGTCTGTGCCTAGGAAATGGGCCCTGCCTTCATGCTCAGGTTGGTTATGAAACAGCTCCACATGTCCTATTTCTGCAGCTCTTCTTTCTGTAAGTGAGCATGACAGAGTTCCAGGGGAAGCACAGAGCTTGTGTCACTGGGATATTTTATGAAAAATCCCTTCACCAGGATTTTTCTCCTGAGAAGCTGAGAAGCCTCAGAAAAGAAGTGTAAACAATAATTATCTGATTGCCTGGAATGTGCTTTGGAGGTTGCTCACCAACAGGTGCCTCTCTGATTGGTTCCATGTGAATTGGTTTAACTTAATGACCAGTCCCAGTCCAGCTGTGTCAGACTCTCTGGGTCTGTCACAGGTTTTTATGATCATTCTTGTCTAACCTTCTGATGTCTCCTTTCTCTTTCTTTAGTGTAGTTTTAGTATATAATTTTCTTTTAATATCATATCATAATAAATCAGCCTTCTAAGAACTTGGAGTCAATTCTCATCTCTCACCTCATCCTGGGACCCTCACAATACCACAACAATTAATAACCACAAGCTTGTTCAGAGCAGGGTTGGTATATTTATATTGATGGTGTTATAAATATGAAGAAAATGAAACCAGCTTCTGGTTCCATTCCTATGAGGCTGATAACAGTTTAGGATGGCTTCTGTTTCTTTCTGGCACCTTGAATTGCTGAGATCCTTGGCTTTCCTAGGTCAAGTGAGGAAATTCAGAGATGCCCTGTCCTGAAGCATCAGCCCTGTGCCATGTTTGGGAGCTGTGCACAAAGGTGCTCATGTGAGAAAATGGAGAAGCAGCAGCAGATGTTGATGAGCTGGCACATGCTTTAGTTCTTGCAGAGTCTCTGCATTCAAGGCTGAGAATAAGAGCTGTGCTGTATAATGTCTGTCATTTGGAGGTATTTAAACTCTTGGGCAGATGCTGAGAGAAAAGGAGAGGAAAGCAGCTTCCAATGAAGCCCTGCTGGAGTCTGGAGCCCAGGCTCCTTAGATGGTGTTCCTCATCTTGCAGTGTGGCTGAGGAGCCAGCCAGCAGTGTTACCTGGCCATGCCTGTGTGTAAGGAGCTCTTTAAGGAGCATTTCTCTCTTTGAGAAGCCCATTTAACTGCCCACTAATCTCTTGGGCAGTAGAGGTGAGGCAGTGCAGTGTGGCTGGTGTGGGGCCTGCCCTGATCCTGTGCAATTTCCTGGCGTTTTCCTCTTTGCTGTTGCTGTGCTGATAGGAGGTGCCCGCACTGGCTGCACTTGTACTGAAAGGAGAGGCCAGAGCTGAGCTTGGCTGGATTCCTTTGTAAAGACACCAGTGTGTTTAGAGTCCTTTGTCAGAGCAGAGGACTGCCCAAGATCTGTTAGCTGAGCACAGAAAATGCCCTCCTGGCTTTGTTCCAGCCTTCCAACACTATGTTTAAAAAAACTGATTTGTTTGAAAAGGAGCAGGGCAGAATTTTCAATGGAAACCAGTGTTGTATGTCCCAATTTATATTTTTTTCACTGACTGCACAGTTGAAGCCACATAAAAATGTCCTTTAACACCTCAAGTAAACAGAAATCAAAATTCTAACCACTGTGATAGTCTTCTAGCAGTTTCCCAGTAGCACATCCCCAGTGGAGGGACTGAGATGTCTGAAAGTTGGGTGACTTGGCTGAAGTAACATTGTGATGAGCAGTAGCAGAATGAGACAATCCAGTGAGGTTTTTTATATTTTTTGTGAAGGTGGCATTGCTGCAGTGACTCTGCATCCAAAAGCAAAGGGTGCTGTTGTCTCAGGGCTGGACAGCATGGGGCCACCTTGCAGCTTTGCTTCCTTCTTGGGCAGCTGAAGCACTCATTCCTTTGTGTGCACTTGCTGAGCCAACAATCAGGCAGGAGAAGAACCCAAATCAGAGAGCTTGGCATTTCCTCTGGAGTGCACAATCAGTTTTTGCAGGGAAATTTATGTAAAGGAGAGAGGAAAATGGTGCTTTTCTTGTCAGTTTGGGACCTTTTTTAATGCGTCCTGAGAGGTCATTAAAATAAAGATGGATGTCACAGTGGAAATAAATTATGATATAAAGATTTCCAGCCCGTAAATGCACGATGGGGTGGGAGATGGTGTTGAGACTGGCCTGGTGCCTTGCAAGGTCTCTCCAAGCACACTGCTTGGACTGCATCTGCTGTCTGAAGGGTGGGGCATCTGCCCAACAGCCAGGACAGCGTGGGGGAGTTGTGTTTAGTGCTGAGGCCTGGCATGTGAGACAGGAGAGCTCATCTCAGAGCTTCCAGGGCAAGAAGGATCTGGTAGGGAAGGTGTTTTGAGCAGTGGTGCCCTGGTAGCAGTGAGGCAGCCCCATCACTGCTCTCCTTCTCTTGGAGGGTCCCTGTGGGTGTGAACATGCCTGTGTGTGTGCTCTGCAGATGAATGACAACCTCGTGGAGAGCTGGAGCGACCTGGATGAGCTGAAAGGAGCCAAGAATTTGGAGACTGTATACCTGGAGAGAAACCCCCTGCAGAAAGACCCCCAGTACCGGCGCAAAATCATGCTGGCCCTCCCGACTGTGCGGCAGATCGACGCCACCTTCGTTCGGTTCTGAGCCTCCTGCTGCCCTCCCTCCCCTGCCCCCCTCCAGGAAATGTCCCAGCAGGGTTTTTTATCCACTCACCACTCCCCAGGTCTTCAGTACACCGACACACACAGGGCAAAAAGTCAACAGAAAGCACTGAAACCAGGTCTTGTGTACAATGCACTCATTGTTTTTGAAATGTTGTTATTATTATTATTAAATCTTAACACAAGAGCCTTCAGTGTGCCTGTGGTTTTTATTTCGTGGGGGAGCTGGTTTGCCTGCTGCAAACACCTTTACCAGAAAGTGTTTGCAGCAGGCTGAAGCCATGGGGAGGCACTTGCTGACCACTGGTGACTGTGTGACACAAGTTCAGGTTAGGAATGTCCTCACAAACACCACCTCCAGATCAAGGCTCAACAGTGGCCTGTAAAAATGTGAAAGAAGATCTGACCCAGGTTAGTTACCAGGTATACCTGGTGGTACAACATAGGGCTGCAGGGGGGGCAAGGAAAACAAAAAAATTTGTACTCATTTTTTTAAACAGAGCTACAAGTTCTTGAGAGGGCTGGGGACAAACTGGTGTTAATATGTTTATCCAGGTAAGGGTTTAGTTAGTTGCAGACAGTGTTTGCCATCAGAAAATCTGTATCACATCCTGCTCCTACTGAAGATGGCAGTGTGGTTTTGCTGTCCCTCTGCACCTGTGTTTGATCTGGGCCCTCGAACTGCATCTCTGCAGCAGTTGGAAAACCCTGGGAAGCACTTGCCATCTGCTGCTGTTTGTCCAGCAGCCATGTCATCATCCAGGGGGGCAAGGAAAACACAGGAGGGGTGCTTGAAAATGTGCTCTTGGTGGTAGTTTGATTCATTCTGATCTGACATGAATTTGTATCTTTGAAAGAGTGGGATGAATCCCTTCTTCAGCTGGAGACCAGGCATATTAGGCAGGACAGTGTGGCCCTGTAAAAGATTTTAGTTCCTCTTTGTGGGCTGTGCTGCATTTGCTCACTGGCAGCTCTGCTGTGGAGCTGGTGTGGTGACTGGGCTTGGCTGGGGGGGCCTGCACCCATCCATGTCACTGATCTGGGAATGTGGTGAGATGAGTTGCTTTGAGCTTTTCAGGACATGGATGTTTTTCATTAGAGAAAATATTCTCGGGCCATGAAGAGAGGGAAACATGTCATGAAGAGCCTGAGCTTCTAAATATTGCACCACTAAGAATGTCCCCAGCTGGGATCCTCAAAAAGACCAAGGCTCTCCTGGGAAGGTGGCCCTGCCACCACACTGGGACAGCCAGCTGGGCACTTGGTGACCACACAAAGCAGCACAAAAAGATGGTAACACACCTGGCATTGCAGGGAGCGTGCAGTCCTGGACAAGAGGAGCATGGACAATGTCTTCAGCAACAGCTGCACCATGATAGGTGAGGGAAAAGGCTTGGCTGGGAGTTTGATTCCTTTCTGTCCTGGAGAGGAGGCTGGGGCAGGAGAGGGTCTGCTAGGTTGAGAAGCACAGGAAAAGCCCCAGTGCTCCATGGCTGGAGCTGGCTGCTGGCCCATACATCATGTTCAGAGGGCACTGGACCCCCAAGCCCTGGCATCCTACTCACCCTACTCACCCTACTCAGGTGCTCCAGTCCTTCCCTTTCACGGGACAGGTGCAGTCCTCAGTCCTGTTAATCAGCTCTCCCAACTTCTTGCTTTCCTTGCTAGGAACACCCAAATGACATGGCTGAAGCCCTCTCCAGAGCAGGCCCGCCCTCCCCTCAGCTCCTTGTTTCACTCACAAGACAATGCCCAGCCCCACAAGAGCACCTGGAGGAGAGAGACATGCAGGACAAAAAATGGCTTTGGGTTCCATCATGAGATCCCTTTCCTTGCCTCTGACTTAGTCTTGGTGTGGGAAACCATCCCCAGGAGCTGAGCTGGCAGCAGGACACTGAGAGAACAGGGACTTGCAGGAGGGATCTGCTGCCATCCACAGGACCTGGAGGAAGAAACTTCCAGGGACAAACTTCACTCTGCTGGGATACACACAGAAAAGGCACCCAGTGACCTGATTCCAGATTTCTACCCCCTTGTGGTAAATGATTTGTGGATTGTTGGATCCAGGGGAGGATATGCCCTGCCATGGGGGCCTCCTCCAGGAGTGGACCCAGGGGTGTGATGTGTTTGTGTTCATCTCCTGGGTCAGCTCTGCCAGGCTGATGCACACCAGCTCAGTCACCCCAGTGCTGCCCACATAGACAGGTAGGTGCCAGCAGCCTTATTTTTATCTTCTCCTGGAGTCACCTTCTCCCCACAGCACATGACTCATCTGGAGAAGAAGGTGGTGCTGGATGCACCCTGCAGCCTGCTCTGCTTCTGTGTAGCAGCTCCAGCTCTGGGTGCCTCTGCAGGTGAGGGGCTGCAGTGCCCAACCTTGCAGGGGAGAGGACAGTGCCCCAGAGCTCCTGGGTGCCACTCTGCAGGGACAGCTGCATTTCTGTGGGGCTCTGATGGGGTTTGCAGCCTCCTTGCTTTCCAGGCGACCCAGAGACATCAGTCACCACTCTTGTCCCATGGACAGCTGTGGGACTTCATTTGGCTTCTGAGCTTCTCCTCCAGAGCCCCATCCCTTCTTTCCTTGGCTCCTGAAAAGCAGGTTCCTGGCCTTTGGGCAGGGCTAAAGGCCAGGGGAGTGCTGCTGCTATACGGGCAAGGAGCACTGTGGCAGGGGGACTGTCCAAGCAGAGTGGCAGCACCCACATGGCCACAGGGTGCCTGGGACCGAGGCAGTGCCAGCTGGCTGTGGGCTACCTGGTCCCAGTCTGGGACCATCATCAGCCCTTTTGTCCCCCATTGGCAAACAGGAAAAGAGCTCTGTTTGAACCAGATGAGCCCTTCTTTCCCTGGAGCTGCTCTGGATGCGCTCCTGGGCTCAGAGCCTGGGGTGTCCCCTCACGACTCTGCCAGGCTCCTGCAGGTTTTCGGCTGTCCCACAAACTCCCTGAGCTTTCGGGGGATCCCCAGTGAGGGGCTGAGTGCCAGCTGGGACAGAGCAGGTGGAGCATTCCTGTTGTGAGGAGGCTGTAATCTGAGTTTAAGACTCCTCCCATGGGACACCTGATAAAAGCCCGGCCCCGGGTCGGTTTTCCTCTCTTTTCTCTCTGTTCTCGGCTCTCTGAGGCCCTGCTTGGGTCCCGAGCCTCCGCCTCCTGCCCCGCTCCCCCGGTACGGCGTGAGGGGCGGAGATAAAATGGACTCCCGTGCTAAACCGCGGAGAGACTTGTCTCGTCTGTTTCCCCAGCTGTCGCTGAAGGGTTGTAGCCACCCTGGATACGATTTCATTGTAGCCACACGCTGCTACAACTGGCCAGCCCCTGCACCGGCCTTCCCTGCTGGTGTGGGCTGCGGGAATGCCTCCCCATGCTCGGGTGCCATCTCCCCTCAGCCAGCAGGCTGAGGGGCCTTATCCCCTCAGGGCAGCCCAAGGGAGCCCCACTGTCCCCTCAGGGCAGCCCAAGGGAATGCCCCACTGTCCCCTCAGGGCAGCCCCGCTGTCCCCTAAGGGCAGCCCAAGGAGGAGCCCCATTGTCGCCTCAGGACAGCCCAAGAGGGAGCCCTGCTGTCCCTTTGGCGCAGCCCAAGGAGGAGCCCCACTGTCCCCTCAGGGCAGCCCAAGGGGGAGCCCCAACATTCCCTCAGGACAGCCCCGCGCATACTACAGGTACATCCACAGCAGCAGCCTGCACATGAACTTCACCTTGGTGCACGCACCATGGGACTTTGTCCTGCAGGGCAAAGCCCAGGCAGGTGGGAGCCCACTCCTGCCTCACTGGCTCCTCCTTCCTTAGGCTGGGATTTTGCCCTTCTCTGCCTCTGCCACAGCAAACATTTTGTTTAGTAGTGTGACTTTTAGCCAGGTCCACCCACTTCCTTGAGGTGCTGAGGGCCCTCACTCATGCCAGGGCTGAGTGTGGCTGGACGTGTCTGTGTGCAGGGTGGTGGAGAGAGGGGCTTTTGTGAAGAATAAATTCCATCAGGGCCAGGTTACCTGTTAGATTTAGGCCCCAGCAGAAGCTGGCTGAGGGCTGGTTCTGCTGTGCTCTGGCATGCCAGGCTGGGAGCAGGAGGAATGCTAGGGAGTTCAGTCAGCACCTGCTGCACTTTGCTCCCTGAGCTACACAGCATTCAGGGCTCAGGACGGCAGCCTGCCCTTCACTGACTGGCAGCTGCCGGCTGTATGCTTGGGTTTCATCATCACCTTTGATGTACAAGCTGCTGAGCCTAACGGGGTGGCCCAGGGTGTGGTGCTGAGCCAAGGGTAAAGACTCACCATGGCAGCCAACCCACACCTCCCATCCAGCATTTGGGTTTTGTTACTGGGTGTGTGATTGCACGGCCAGTACCTGACATGCCTGAAGTTAAGGTGAAGTGCCAACAGTACCCGGCCGAAGAGGCTCTGGCTGTGGAGTAGCTGAGCAAGAGGGACTATGGCTGATGCCTCCCTTGCCTCCTTTACACCAACAGCATCCCTGGCATCAGCTGCCTGGAGGCAAGCAGGTTTGTGTTTCCCTACCAGGGCACAGCCCCCACCCCTTTCCTGCTCTCACCCCCTTCCCTAGACCCACCACTTGCCATATGAGTTCCACCCATTCAAGGGCAAGGCCACAGCAAAGGCTCAGGTGTGCACACTTAAAGTCCTTAAACCCCTGGCCAAACCCAGCCCAGCACGGGCTGTCTTGGATCTCACCCCACCAGCAGAAATAACATCCACCACACTCCAAGCTGTTTCAGGTTTTATTTTAGAATTTATAAAATTCCAGTGTCATCCATACTCATGAGCCTTTTTTACATGTTTGCATATAGTCTCCAAATTCCAAAGTTAAGGCCAAGGGATCATTGCTATGGAAACGTACAATATGGAAGACGTCAAAGAGAAGAAATGGACACATGCCACAGTCTGCTGCGGAAGGAGGGTGCTGGGGGGGCAGTACTAGGTACAATCACTTCATGACCTTCTTTAGAGTGGAAGGTTGGGCTGTGGGGCATGAGCCCAAGGCAGTGGGTGCCCTGGATGTAACTCAAGCCTTGCTGTGCAACTGGTGAGGGCACAGGGGAATTAAGAGGAGGAGGGGGTGATAGGCTTGGTGATGCAGGGCAGACCTAAGCTACAGGGTATTTAACCATTTTCTGACAGACACAGATGGGAAGGTACCACCCTAGTTCCCCTTCTCCCGTGCTGGAGGCAAGGCCACCCTTTAGGGGCAACCAGGCACCCCACAACGGGCTGTGGTCTGTTTCACTTGGTTCTCAGACTAAAGGAGAGCACTGTGAGGTTTTGGTTTGACTTCTGCATAGCAGTCTCTGCCAAGAAGAGCTGGCGCAGGAAGGAAAAGCATCGGCATATTCGGCCTGTCCCAAGGAGGGAAAGGCAAGGCAGCTGGGCTCAGCCTGCCACGATTGTGCTCTGTCAGTAGCACTAGACAAGAGAAACTAGGGACTCCTGCTTGTCCAAGAGCTGAAGCAGCTGGGACAGAGGAATGGCTCAGACTACAAGCTCTGTAGGACCAACGCAGGGAAGTGGGGGCACACAAAAAGCCCATGCTACATGCCTCCCTCCATGAAGACATGGCTTCCCTCTTGCTGGAGGAGCTCAGACATCATCCTTTGAGCAAGCTGTGGCAGGGCCCAGGTGCAAGAGGCCCCGAGTACAGATCATGGATCACCCTCTACCACATGATGGAGGTCTCAGGAGGGCTCAGCACACACATCAACCCCCAATGCTGTCGGAGCAGAAGCCTGCCTCACACAACCTCTGCAGCCCAGGGCTACGGCACAGCTGCAGCACAGCTACGGCCCTGGGGACAAGCCCTGTGCTAGCTCAGCATGCAGTCCTATGGATTCACAGCCTGCCTCGGCACCACCAAGCTCTGCTTCCCTCTGGAGCAGCTCTCACAGCTGTGCAGAGACACAAGGCTCCTCTTGCTTCTCCTCCATGCTTCTGCTATGGCTGCCCAGGTGACAGCTGGAGCAGCTGCTAAGCCACCACCATCGAGAGGCCCCCATCACTGCTGTTTGAGGTAGAAAGAAGGCAACAGGAACGGTGTGACTGCCACTCAGGCCGAGCTGCTGCAGCGCTAACAGCCAGCTACAGCTTCTCCAGGCTGTGAGTCCCACCAGCTGCTCCTGAGCCACGTCACTGCAGCCACCTCGGCCCAGCCAAACCTGTCCCATCCGGCCACACTGCCGTGTGCTGGCTCTCCTGCCTGCTCACACTGCTGGGAAGGGGGAACAAGGAGCGGGGTCTGTCATCAAGCACTGGAAGACTGGTCAAGTGTGCAGGCTGGGGCTGTGCTTGGTGCGGCGCAGGGGACGCGCGCTCGCTGTGCTCACAGGTGTTTTCCTGACCAGGGTAGCCATACGTTGTTCTGGCCCCTTCCATCTCTGTTGTCTCTACAGCCTATTGAAGGTTTTGTTTCTTTAAAAAGCAGGTTTCTGACCTTAGAGATTATTTGAAGCTCTCTCCCCACAGTCAGCTATCAGCATTAAATGAATTTTTGGCAGTTAAAAGGAAAAAAAGTTGATTGCACTCTACAAAGGTAAGGTAAGGCCTGGGATAAACACAAAGGAAAGAGGGCAAACGTTTTGGCTTTAGAAAGTCAAGGAAATTTATTTCCTGAGGTCATGAGACAGGAAGTAGATTCCTAGCCACAGTAAAGGAGGTCTCCTAATGAAGGCGAGAATGCCTAGTCAGACATGCTCAAGAGAGCAGATTGCTCTGCTAGCGCTTGGGAAGCTGCAAATCTTAGCCACTTGGAGTCAATTATGAAGTTTCTAACAAAAACACACACATTTAGTGTTTGAATCTGAGTGGAAGTCTTGTTCCAAAGGAGGAAAGAATATCCATCAAGAGATGAGGGTGGGTCCTAGACACGGTGATAGCTGAGGGGAGCAGGATGGGGTCTAGCACTCCAGACACCATTAGGAGACCTCTTGGGACAATTGATTTGTGCTCCAGCCGCTGGGTCAGATTTCAGACAGGAAGTATTTGTGGCAGGTTAGTGTCAGGTCAGCGGGCTGGAGGAGTTTCTGCTTCCAGGTCATTATCGTTTGGGTCCCCAGGGAAGAGTCTTGGGGGCCACTTGAGCCCCAAAGCTGGGGAAGTCTTCAGAACTGCTCATATCAGGGGCCTAGAGCAAACAAAAAGGGAACAAGTTAAGCTCCTGCCCTGCTGTGAACTTACATGGTGAGGCCCTGAGCTAAGCAGGGTCGTTGATATCCCAGGAGGACAGACAATGGGGAAGGGACAAAAAGGATCGTTGTGGCCCCAGGACATCTAGAGGTGACATTGAGGACGGTGCAGATAAGGTGCAAAGGGCTCCAAGTCCCAGCTCAGTAACTGGGACACTGGAGCAGGGTCGGGCCAGCCCTGCAGCAGCACTGGGGCAGCTGAGGATGAGCTGCCACATGTTCCAAGTCAGAGCTGCAAACACTGAGCCAGTTCTGTGCTGCAGCATGAGTCTCAAGTCCCAGGCCCTACCCCTACCCCTAAAAATAACAGCCTGGCAGGACACCTTCTGGTAAGGATCCCCCATTCCCCAACAGCTCCACTTTGATGTAGCCAGAGTGACAAGACACTGGGAAGTGCTTTGAAAGCTGGACAGGAGAGCCCAGGCCTGTACTCAGGCCGCAAAGAGCAGCTAAAAGTTGCTTTCTCTGTCACCAAGGGAGAGAGTGCTGTGTCTCCAGCATAGACAGAAGTGTCCCCATGCTCTGCCCCCAGCCTGCAGCACAAGCAGCACTCACCTTCTCGTTGTTAACAGTGGCCCAGGGGGCATCTCTCACCACAAAGCCCTTGGATGGGGCCTTGGACTCTTCATGTGAGGAGGGCTTCATGTACACCTGCATTGCCTCGTTGTCCACCACATCTGCAAGCTGCAGTAACACAACCAGTGAGCGGGGATCTAGATAGCTCCTCAAACTGGAATAAAATGCCCACTCCTCCATCTCACCACACTGTAACCTGTTTAAGCTCACAAGCCTGTTCTACAGTGACCAAAAATGGTGTGGCTGCACTAGTCTGAGGGCCACAACTTTTAACTAGTGCAAGCTCCTACAAGGCAAGAACAGGCACAACCTGGGTGTCCCAGCATTTTCATTCACTGTCCTCTCCTGGACATTAGTCCAGCTGGTTTGAGGGACAGCTGCAGTGGAGGCTGACCGCCACCTGCACAGGGCTCAATTTCTCTGATGCAGTGGAAGAAAATACCACATGGACATAGTTCAGACATCCAGCTCTGTGTTGGGGGAAGCTCTTGCTAAGCCCCCTCACAGATTTGCTGAACACTTACATATTCCTCCTCCAAGTTCAGGATGTGATCAATAGCTTCTTCTACATTCTCAGGGAGTCCTGTCACAGTCACACAGTTGGGGTCAGGAGCTCCACTCTGGGGAAAGCGAATATCCACCTGGAACACAAGGAACAGCACAACACTTACACCTGCACATCTGAAATGCCAGAGACTTCCCATGACCCCTGTCACTGGAATCACAGATCACTGTCACTAGTGTCCTAATTACTATCTGTTCACAGCCACAAGTCTGTTTTAGACCTGCACAGCTCAGACACTGAGGGATGAGCAGGTATATAGCTGGCCCCAAAGCTTGCCCAGTTTCCTATGGAGGAAAGCAGAGCAATCTGAGGTAAGGATCCAATTTCAGCAGCCCCTGCTGCTCTCAGTCCCAGAGGCTCAGTTTTCTGGGCAGTACAGGCAGGAGAGGGGCTGCATTTCCAGACAGTGTCCTCACACTGCTGCAAGCATTTTTACCACTGATCCATCACCACAAAGCACAATGAGCTTTCTGTGTTTGCCACAGAATAATCCTGGCTGACAATTGCTTTATAGAGATGGCCTAGTGCACCCCATGCACAAGCACTGCGCTCTCTCACACCCTGCCTTCCAGATGGGTGCCAGAAATCTAAATAAGACAAGACCAAACCCAAAGGCTGCTCATTTGGGAACCAGTTTGTTTCAATAACTGAGCCCAGCCAAAATGCAAGTCTCCAAAATCCCATCCCTCAATATTCACATTCACTGCTGGCCCTGCATAAAGCCTGCTGCTGATGCCATATGCTATCAGGACAGAGGTCCCTGACCCTCCCAGAGCCAGCAGACTTTGCCACATCCACAGCCCTGAGAATATACCATGATTCCCAGAGTCAAGGGGATCCACAGTGGCCTAGAGGAAAGCCAGAATAATTCCCTGAATTAAGCTCAAAGTAGCTGGGGGGTCCAGGGACAGCCTCCTTGCAGAGCCTCCCAGCAAGAGGCCTGGCTGCCCACTTCCAGTAATCAGAGTAGCTGACATACACACCTCCTCCTCTCTCTCAAGATCATCTGGGACTCTGTCTACAAAAAACCCAACAAAAGGGCTCCAGAGAGGGACAGAACTCAGCGCTGCTTGCAGAGCTAATCCAGAGTATCAAGGAAGCATTCCCAGGTTGGACTTCTGTCTGGGTTCCAGCAAAACAGGAAAAGCTCCTGGCCTGACTCCCAGAGAAATGTGACACAGAGCTGAGGTGGTGTGGGGATGCTTCAGCTGGTGTCTGACTATGGTGTCCAGACAGCCCAGGTGTCCTGGGCATATCAGGGTGCCCTGGGCCAGGGATGCTGCTCATATGCTGGTGGAGTTGAAGGTGAACAGGGCAGCACTGGCTTTTCTTTCATGTCTGTTCTAGCTGAAGATGCTGAACAGACACAAGAACCATGAGATGTGAGCCTCATTCAGCACCAAGCTCTTTCCACAGGAGAACGTGGCTGCCCAGGCCCAGCCTGGCCTGTGTGGCACTGCCCAGTGCTCACCTTGAACTCATCCATGATTTTACGGATGGCTTTTCCACGTGCACCGATGATGCGTGCGTGAACACGATGGTCCAGAGTCACATCCTCGGAAACCATCTGCTCCAGCTCGCCAACAATCTTCATGATGGCATCTCGGGCAGCCTCAGCATTCTTCTCATAGCCAGTAATGGTGATCTGGTCCTGGGCCTGGGGCACAGAGATGTGTGAGAGACCAAGTATTGCATTAGCAGGGACCCCCATGGCACAACTCATACCAGAATCCAATGAAACAATCACCTGTGGGTAAACAATCTCCAAACACATTCCACACGAGCAAAACAGAGGAGAAGCAAATGAGATAAGAATTGTTCTCCTTTTCTCTGAGGCTTCTCAGCTTCCCAGGAGAAAATCCTGGGCAAAGGAATTTTTTCAGAGAATGTGAATGCACAACCAAGCTCACAAGCAGCTGAGCAAGCTTTCTCCTTGCTAATCCCCTTCATCATCCACCTTATCCAAAGGCAGTGAAGATAGTTCAGAGGTCTCGAGAAGAGGCTCAGAGATAACCACTAGCCTTCCTTGCACTCTGTCTGATCTCTCACCTGGCTTTCATCATCCTTGTCAGGGAACTGGATGTTGACCTCATGCTCTGTGCGTATCTGGGTGATCACTGCTCCCTTCCGCCCAATGATTTTAGGGTGATACTTGGGATCTACAGTGACTGTCAGTTTGAAGCTCCGCAAGGCCTGGAACAGGAGAAGCAAAGTGAGAGCAGGGAACACACCATGACTGTGCCAGTGATGTCCACTTAAGCCACAGCATCTCCTCCTGGCTTCTGAGATGCATGGAACAGATTTTGCAGGGCCATGCTTGAGTACCCAAGCCATCCATTCACTGGAGCCGTGTGCTTTTGCCAAGTTCAGAGGGAAACTGCAAACAGCAAACAACCACCCAACTCATCCTTAACCTTTTATTCAGAGCTGTGATAAGGATTCAGTGAGGACAGGTAGAGAGAGACTGGCAGCACAGTGAGGTTCCCACCCACCAGTGTCTCAAAAGTACGTGAAGGTGCAAGAGAGACCCAGACAGTGCAAAGTTACATTCCCAAACTCTCCTGTCAGTTCACGGTAAATGAGCTACCTTTGAGTAAACCATTTATGACCATTCCACACCCACAGAGCAGCTAAGGATGTCCCTAAAAGATGAGGTGTTCCACTAGTCTGCACCCAGAGGCTGAAGCTGTGTTTGGCTGGAAGGAAGAAGGGCAGGCACAGGCCTTACCCGATCCTCTTGTTCAGCTTGCAGCTCTTTCACTCTTTCCAGGAGCCCAACCTTGGCACGGTCTAGGTTGGTAGCCAGCCCAGTGATTGTGATGATATCTGACTGCAGCTCAGGAGCAGGCACCTGGATGTTCACCTAAGTAACAAGTAGAAATTATTATTTTGTATCACTGCTCATTCTGTATCACTTCTGATGCCTCTGACTGCAAGCTGGCATCTCGCTGGTCTCCCCTGGCACCAAGACCAGCTCCCACCCAGGCAGCCAAATACCCACAGAATGGCTGAGATTGTAAAGGACCTCTGGAGGCCATCAAGCTGGGCTACCTGTAGTCAGTACCCTGGGACCATTTTTAGATGGTTTTTGAATAGAACTCTGTTTCTCTGGCCTCTGTGCTGGCCTAGACAGGCCAGGAAACAAATATATGTTCAACAACACTGACTGCAGCCAACCTGCATCAGCCCCAGAGGCTCTGGAGAATTCTCCTGAATGGGTAGGCACAGCAGAGCTGTTTCCCACGGCCCAGGAGGAAAACAACTCTCACACTGGTGGGGAATCCCTGCAGACACCAAACAAGTCATGCAACACTCACAACATCAACACTGACTGTACTGCTTCAGCACGAAACCTACCAAGACCTGGATCCAGGGTCCAAAACACCCAGGGATCACTTTCCTACCATGGAGCCTTGGATTCCACGGCAGACCTGAGTATGTTTTAACTGTCCAAACCCCCAACACAGTCACTAACAGATTCTCCAGGACAGAGGAGATGGAAGGAAGAGCAACAACTTACTTCGAACTCATCCATCATCTTGCGGATCCCACTTCCTTTCTGGCCTATGATGTAACGGTGAAGATCAAAGGGAACTTCCACCTCAATGGTGACAGGAACCAGAGCCTGCAGGAGATGGAGCACAGTTTACCAATGGAAAAACTTCTCCAGACTTCTAGCTTGCCATATACTTGCCCAAAAGAACACGTTGCTGAGGTACATTCCCTTGTAGTCAGGATACAAATTTGACAGTAAGAGAGGACAGCTGGAAACACCAAAATGACCTGTTGCATGTTTTCAAAAGAAGTCATGTGAAACCCCACCTGTGGGACAGGCTGCTTTTATATCCTTGGCTTCAATCTAGCAGAGACTTGGAAAACATCACTACAGAAGCATGGCAAGGTCTGCTGAACCTGGAATGACTCAGCCTCAACCAGACTCCTCCTCTTCTCAGCTGTGCTCCATAAAACAATCATGTCATGCTTTTATGGCTATTGGGGCTGCTTACAACCACTAGCAATTACGAAGTCAGGCACTATGATTCAAGCTGCCAGGCTAACTCACACAGCAGAGGGGCTTCCCTTGAGCAGTGCAGACACCCTCTACAGCCAATATCACTGACCTTTTGCACTGCACCTGGACTGAGCAGCTTTTACTACCACCACCAAAAATTACACCCAAGCATAACCACCTTAACAGGGTAAGGGGCTGAGAAAGCCACACACCTGCAGCGCTTCCTTTGCTGCCTCACACTTCTCCCTGCGGCCAGAGATGACGATGATATCGCACTTCTTTGGAGAGCTGGGATCTGTGTCCTTCCCTTCCTTGCCTTCCCCACCTTCCTCACCATTCTCCTGCACAGCTGGCTCCACAACAGGGGCTGAAAACATGGAAAGTTTCGTGTTCAATGCACAGAGCCCCCTCCTCACTCATCATCTCCCTCCTCCAGATCCTAAGGCTCAGCCACCAGTGAGAGCTCAGAGAGACCTCACTAAGCCCATAGAGCCTTTTCTGTGAGGGTAAGTCCTTGTTCTCCCTGTACTATGCAGTGACAACGTGTTCACAACACCCAGGTCTGCTGTTTGACCACCTGAAACTGTCCCGTTCCCAAGAGGACAAGGTTGATGCTAAGCCCAGATTCAAGGACACTGCAGGAACACCAGGGGTCATTTCTCTCCATAAATTTTAAGTAGAACACACCCACTGGTACAGAGTCTAGGCTAAACTGTCCCATTCCCAAGAGGACAAGGCTGATGCTAAACCCAGATTCAAGGACGCTGCAGGAACACCAGGGGTCAGTTCTCTCCATAAATTTTAAGTAGAACACACCCACTTGTATACAGTGTAGGCTACACTACACTTAATTGATCATCCCAACTACCATCCAACCATGCATCCACAGGTATACCTGGGTTTTCCTCCCTGTCAGGGAATTTGATCTGGACGCCGTAGTCCCGGGTAATCTGCTGGATCCGGGACCCTTTGGGGCCCATAATGGAACGGTGGAACTTCTGTGGAATGGTGCATTCGATTGTCACTTGAGCTTCCTGTGGGAAAGCAGAGTTGCTCTATTGTGATACAGCCTCTTTCACACCAGAAAACAGGATGTTTGTGCATGGTGAAATCCAAAATGGACACAGAGGGGAGTCAGAAAAGATAACAATGGCTGACAGGGAAAGAACTCAAAATTTCCAAGAATTGTTCTTCTTTTAGAAGAGCAGAGGATTTAAAGAAGGCTGCCTTCAACTCAGGACATTAAAGGCTTCCAAGAGCAAAGTTCAAACTCTTTAGTACTCTGAAGAGGAGGAAACATTAGAAGGAAAAAAAAAAAGATAAATGGGGAAAGAACAGATTTGATACTTGTCTGCTTCCAAAACCCAATACTAGCAGTGCAGGAAACCCCTGAAAGCAACCACTGGCCAAGGCCAGACATAGAGAGACACAAGAAGGCTCCAATCTTTAATGTCTTGATGTACATCAAGGAGTGGCCTCCTACTTCCACCCGTAAAAACCAAGATTGTCAGAGGAGATTCATTCATGCAGCATTGGCATTTTGGAGCCAGCTACTACCCCCGAGCCAGGATCTAAAGTCTGCAGACTGTGTAGGTTGACAGCAAAGGTTCAAATCCAAGAACCACCATAGGACTTGTTCACATAGAGCTTGGTCATACAGCAGGACACTGGGAACAGAGTACAGAAGAAACAGTTTTTCTACAACATACCAGGTCCTCGATGATCTCCTGGATGCGTTTCTTGGCTGCCTCCACACAGTCCTTGGCTCCCTTGAGGGTGACTTTATCGCTCTGGGTGCCGGAGCGCGGGAAGCTGACCATCACACCACCATATTCATCTGCAATCTCACGGAGAACTTGTCCTCGACGGATGACAAAGTGGCGGTGGTGCTTGGGGTCCACCACCATGGAGTCTTCAACCACATTATCCTGCCGATACACAACAGCTAGTCAACCCCACCTGTCCTGGTGATAGGCACAAGTTGGCTGCACTCAACAGCAATCAGCTTACAACTTCACCCCAAGGTAAGGAAGATTCTTCCTGAGCTCCCACAAAGGGCAGCAAATGGTTTTAGGACAAGCAGGTCCTTCATTACACCTTGCAATAGTGCGAGGCAAGAAAGTAGAAAAAGTTCATACCAAGTTCTTGATGAGGGCCTCCAGTTCCTTCTGTGCTTCTTTGACAGCCTCCTCTGTTCCCATGATAGTGATCAGTTCCTGATCTTTGTCCTCAGAGGTGGGGAAGATGATGCGGGCCCCCGTGTTGTCTCGCACCTTACGGATGTTGCCACCACCCTTACCAATAAGGAATTTGTGGTACTCTGGCTTTGCACGGAGGTCCACAGTGTAACTCTTTGTTTGCTGAAAGGAGCCAGAGACCCATGGAACACGTCAATAAATAGAAAATACCACCAGCACCGACAGTCAGCATGTAGATATGTTACCTGCACCCACATGCAGAGTGCTGCAAAAGCAAAGTAGATTCAGCTCACAATTGAAAGTAAAAAAGGTATACAATGTCTTAAATTAAAAACTCTACCCCAAAGATGTTCTCAGGGCCAAAAAAGTAACTGTACACTCAGCATGACCAATGAAGAATATGAGCAGACTTCCCCAGGAGAAGGGTCTGACCTGCATAAAAGGCAACACAATCATTTGCTAACTGTTGCAAGCCAGGCTCCCAGAGGCAACCAACCAATTCCCATGGAGAACATGTTCACATGCTGACCCTAGAAAGCCTGCTATTAAAATGACTGAGTCAGTCAGACACAACTGAGAGCAAGGTCTTGTAACCAAAAGCTCTCAAATCTGAATATATGCAGTGACATGGAATAACTGGAAATGAAATGTAGATATCAAGAAAAAAGTGAAGGAGATCTACAGATTAAAGTGCTTCAGAGAAGTGCAGGTAAAGAACATTCAAAGCACAAAAGCAGGGAGTCTTAACTCTGAGTGTATCATCAGTCTGCCCAGAGATGGACTACAGACAGTTCTTCTGCCCATGAGAGAAGAACCTGTCGTCACAAGGATGGAAGAACTGCTTTCTTTTAATCATCCAAACTGCACTCAAACCCCTCTAGTCTGGCTTCCATGCAGACAGAGGGAATCACTTCAACCTCCGAAAACAAACAGCTGGTCAAACCAACCTTCCCTGTGAGGCAAGGCTCACCTTCTCCTCTGCCAGATGTAGCAGCTGTTTCTTGGCTTTCTCCACATCCTGGGCTGGGCCCCTGATGGTCACAGTATCACTGCCAGAGCCCTCTGTGGGGAAGTGGATGTGGACTCCACCACATTCCTCCATGATGGAGCGGATGAAGCGGCCTTTGGCGCCAATGAGGGAATTGTGGAGTTTGGAAGGAATAGAGACCTCCACCTCTGTGATGTTGGCCTAAGTGAGGACAGTATGAGATGTTAGTCAAGCTATAGCTTTGTGTTTGTAGACTCTGCTTGCCCCCTGACTCCCACATTGCCAGGAGCTTAGCAGAGCCAAGAAATGCTTGACCAGAGGCAGGATTGGGATTGGCCACTCCGAACACATGAGCAGCCACAAACTTCAGCTGAAGCACCAAGAACAGACTGACATCCATATTTGTCTCCCCCCTGCCACGCACCACTACAAGTACCTCTTTATTTGTATCTCCTGTAACTCCTATATTTAGGTTTTCAAGTCTCTAATCTGCCACAGGCCAGTTGTTTCACTTACCAGTTCCTTTTGGATAGCCAAAATTCTGTGGCGAGCAGCCTCACAGTTTGCTTTTTTGCCTGTGATAACAATTGTCTCCGAGTTGCTGTTCTCAGCTGGGAGATCTATTTTGGTGTTGCTTTCTTCACGGATCTGCCACCAAAAAAAAAAAAAAAAAGAAATAATCCCAGCAAAATAATTTGAGAGGTGTCCCATGTCAGAAAAAAAGGCCTTGGAGGTTTTATTTTGCATTGCCAATGAGCAGGGGAGACCAGTGAACGAGATTTCACTGCAGGCAATCATCGTAATGAGCAGCGAAGACAGAAAAGATATCTCACCTTCTTGATGTTGGCACCTCCTTTCCCTATGATGTTCTTGTGGAATTGCTTGAAGATGGGAACAGAAATAGAAAAGCTGTTTTCAACCTAAGAGAGAAAGGAAGGGAGAACTGAAGATTATCCCATCCTGGCAAGTGAGACCCCATCCCAGGAACTTGACAAACAAGCTTCTGACAACAGGCTTAGACCCAAGGAATTCTCCATATGGGACACTTCCAAGAATAAGCAAAGACATGTACCTTCTCCTATAGCCCTTAAGTAACAGATTATTACTTGCCTGCCCCCATACAGATAGAATCATGTCCACAGTTCTCTCATCTTGAGGTGTGCCAGCCCTAGCCAAGTCACTACAGCTCTCCTCTATTCCAGGATTATCCAGGCATGGAAGAGAGAATAGCAGATAGAAGTCTCCCTTACCAGGTCTGCCACCATCTTTTGCATGTACTTGGTACACTTCTCCACCTCGTTTTTGGGACCTCTGAGTTGGACAATGTCACTCTTGTGTGCAGGGTCTGGGAAGTTGATGATAACCTGCAGGAAATGGTCACTTAGGGTCAACTCAAACAAATACAAGGATTGTCATGTCAGACAGGTGCAAAGGTTGGGGGGATCCTGTACATCTCCTTTCCCATTTGGAAGCAGGTAAACATGTCAGCAGTCTCTGGCCAGAAGAACCATCTTCTCACATATATCAGATGTATGAGCAGACACATACCAGCTAGATATTTCTCATACTCACAGAGACACTACATTAATGACTTTACTGATCATGTGTCTATTACCCATGTAGGAACTAAGCCCTCTGAATCCCTCATCCCCTAGAAAGCCTTACCTCTGGGAATTTCTCCCGGATTTCCCGGATCCGCTCGCCCTTCTGCCCAATGATGGTCCGGTGGAATTTCTGCTCAATGATTAGGTCCTTGGTGCGTTCATTTTCCTGTGGAGAACAGCACTTACAAGGAGTGTTCAGCAGGAGAGCCACAAAACTGTCATTACCGGTTTGCTGCCTGACAGCTTACTTGTCATCAATGTTTTTCCTCCAGATATAATTCACTCTAGACTGACAGAGAAGGGGATCCAAGGGAATAGAAGAACTGGCACTTGTCACGAGATCCAAGTGCTCAGTGGGCCAGGGGCACACATCTCTAGCAGAAGGTCACTAGGGAACACAAGAGCTCAAACCCCGTGGCCTCCCAGGCATCATAACCCACTAACCATACGGGAAGCGAGTTCCAGCAGCTCTTTCTTGGCCTGTTGGACCCCCTGTGGGTCTCCTTCAATTCTGATCAGGTTGCTCTTCTCATTGTCCGGGGGAATGCGCACAGACACCTTGTAGAGGTCCTTAATCCTGTTAACTGCAAGGCAAGGGCTGTGGTGACACACTCTGCTAGGGCACAATTTGGAAGCAAAGACACTTTGACTAGAGGCTTTAAGAAGTACATCAGTCTCTGAGGAAAGGCCAGAGGGATGGAGCTGAATAGGGGCAAAGTGCCTCTTCACTCTGGGGTTCAGCAAGAGCAGATCCATGCTGTACAGGAATCTGTACAATTAATGTACATGAGGCATCTATGGCATCAAGAGGCAATAGTTCACTTGCCAAAGTGAGGCATCTGTTTCTTCCCCAGACAGCATCTGTCTCTTTTGGGGAAGAAACTCACCATGCAGATTTCTACTCTCCCCCCCCACACCCCTGCAATTGAGTTCAAAAATGAAATTCACATAGACCAACTTGAAAAAAAGAAAAAAGACAACTTTCCAACATCCCCAAAACATAAAAATTCTGCCAGGACGCAGCAAAGTAAATTGATCAACTTTTCAAGACATAAAAGCCGTCCCATTTATATTCTTGTGCCAACTTCACTCCAGAAGGGCAGAGGCAATGTAATGGAGGCAGCACCTGGCTGAGCTGCAGAGCCAGGATATGATAGACCTACCACAGAGAGTCTGAGTACAGGAAGGATAAGAAAGGCACCCCACTTACTGTTAGCTCCGTTCTTGCCAATGAGGTGTCGGTGGAATTTGTGGTCAACATTGATTTCTGCATAATCCATCCGGTTGATCTACAAAGAATTGTACAGGGCTAGGCAGGGCAGGCCCCCTCTGCTGCTGCCTGTGCCCACTGCCAGTGCAGGCACTGACTCCAGCTGCTAGCTACAAGCACTCCTCCTGCTAGTGAGCAGAGCAGAACACTCCTCTGCTTTGAGATGAGAGTACCATGCTTGTGAAACATTCAAAGAGACTTAAATGCTTCTCCAGCTGTGACTGAAAGCGAATCTTTCCTTCTCTGTATCAAAAGACTAAAAATGTGCTCATGATTTTTTAAGAAAAGCTTCATAACCAAGGTTTTTGTTCACCTGCCACACAACTTGCCTTCTGCAAGTTCTGTTAAGCCTGTGAAGGTACCAACAGACATAAGCTACACTTCATCTCTGTTCTGTTCCCCCACCTTTCCCCACTTTCTTCTTATACACTAGAACTAGCACCAGCAACTTACCAGATCCTTAACCATGACTTCAATCTGCTCCTGAGCCACATTCACATCTTCTGTAGGTCCTTCCAAAGTGATTTTGTCTTCTCCTTCAGTGAATTCGATGTGAACCTTGCGACACAAGGCAAGGAAACCAGAATAAGAATTTTCCAGGACACAAACCAGGTCAATGCTGTCAGTCAGGCCTACACCATCAATCCCTGCCAGTAAGGGTACACATGATTTCTGAAGAAGGCAACCTACAATTTTGGCCATATTGGAGTCTAGAGCACAAGGTTTTGGTGCTGTCCTGGAGTCTGCAAGGGCTTTGGAGAAGTTCCTCACCTAGCCTTTCTCCAGATACTGTCTAACTCACAAGGGAGAAGTCTCATTGAACTTAGCATTTCCAGGTCTCCTACTACATCAATTCTCCAAATACTAGCACATAAAGCATTCTTTGAAGGACTCAATGCTTAAAAGTAGCATAGGATGGGAAGTGTTTGAGGCAGTAGAATCTGGTAGTTCCCCTAAATATGATAAGATCTGTGTCATTTCCTCCCTGGTTTTATCCATACAAGAATACGTTTCTCTCTCTACAAAGAGTGAGCTGGATTAAACCACATTCTACTTCAACTGGTGCTAAGCTAATAGTTCATCCATACCTTTGGCATCTGCTGAGTTATTTTGGCCAGGTTTTGTCCTTTCTTTCCAATGATGAAACGATGAAGCCAAGAGGGGGCTGAGACCGAGGAGACGGTAAAACTGTTGGCCTGAGAGACAGAGAAGCTGTTGATGGACAGACTGAAAGATGCCTTCACAAAAATTCATTTCCAATTCCCATGCTGCACCCTCATTGTTAAGTTCTAAGCTGCATCTCTGACAGCCTGACAGAGACCACCCCCTTCCACCAGTCAGTGCCCAGGGATGTATCTTTGTGTAGCCCATCCAGTCAATACCTTTGCATAGACTTCAGTCAATGCTTGCCCAAGCTTTTCAGGCTCGCCTCGCAGTATCACCGTCTCCGAGCTGCTGTCAGTGGGTGGGATCTCGACAGAGACTCCAGTTTTCTCCAAGATCTCCTGCAGGGAATTACCCTTGGGGCCGATGACATACTTGTGCTGGGACTTCTTCACCTCCACAGCGATGGTAGTAGTCTTCTTTTTCTGTAGGAGCAGAGGCACTGGAGCATCAATCACAAGGGAGCAGGGAAGGACAAAAGTGAAAGGAAGAGACACAAGATGCAGTGAAGCTCAGCACCCAGGAAAGATCAAAGCAACGGTGAGCACAGGAGTTCTGCAGTACCCTAGCATCTTTGGGACCTGCCTACAGAAAGCCCTAGTCTCAAAAATTGACAGGTGAAATAGAAAAATTCTGTTTAAGCTCCCTGGGACACTACATGGAAGAGACCACATACACACCCCTGCTCTTGCACAATGCCCAGCTGTCCCCAGGCAGTGCTGTAACGCAACGTCACCTATAAGCTGATTATCTGTGTTGAAATTCAGGCTGGTACAAATGCAGATGTAACCATGAGGAAAAACAGACTAACAACCCACAACAAGGATATTCACAGTGTCGCTAGCAATGGAAAATAAACTGAAGTGAAATTTACTTTTTAGCAACTTCTACTGATGTAACAATTTTGATACTGTCAGTTGGCCACACTGTAGCCTTCACACTTCCCTCCTTCCTTTGCAGCACCTGTGAAAACACGCACCCAGAGAGCTTTGTGGTCTGCTAATTTCCATTACACAAAAAAGCAGGAGATCTGTCACCTCCCCAGCAGAATCACCCCAAGTCCCACACTGCTGAGCAAGGAAATGGTAAGACCCAGGTCCATGTACTGCAAGGGCTGCTGAGCAAGAGCTGACACAAGGAGTATGCAACTGAGGGACGTACAGAAGTAGAACAAGAAGGGAAGAGGGGCTGTGAGCAGGTCGGGGGAAGATGGGAAGCTCTAGGGACCATCCATACCTTCTCCTCATAGATCTTCTTAACACGAGCCACAGCCTGGGCCAGCTGTTCCTTCTCCCCTGTGAAGACTATCTCTGTCTTGTTGACGCTGGGCGGGGGAATGTTGATGCGTGTCCCTGTCTCCTGCATGAGCTCGCTCACCAGCTTGTTGTAAGGGCCAGCAATGAAGGGATGGTACACCTTCTCCACATCCAGCCGTTCCACAGCACGCTTATCCTACAAAAATCCAGAACAGCCCTCAGTGGAAACTTCTGGTGATATTACCATCTCTGCCACATACAGCTGAATACCCAGTGCTGTCTTGCTTGACACCCTAGCCCAAGCACCTTTTCCAGTTTGCAGGCTCCATCCCCAAACACAGCTGTTCCCAATTTATGATTTTTGCCTCTAATCTCCTGTCTTATCTCAGCTGGCATCTACTATGGTTCACTTCAAAATATGAAAAGTGCTTATCTGACTTCAGAGACAGACAAAAGGGACAAGCAGAAGGTGCAGAACCTGGAAACAGTGCTCAGACAGCCAGTGGAATGGTATACATCTCTGTTCAGACTAACAGTGTTAGCACTGGCTGTGGCCATGGTGGCTACAAACATCTAATATACCATGGAGAACCAAAATGGCCGTTCAGATAACAACATGAGAGATATCACAGGACTGAAGTACCTGCTCAGCAGAGATAAGCAAGATCTCGTGTCGGGCCTTTTCAATCCCTTCCTTAGTGCCAGTGATCTTGATCTGGTTGCTGGGGTCATCTGGGCGGGGGATCTGGATCTTGGTTGCAGTTTTGAGCTCCAGGTCCTGCAGCTTCTCACCATTCTTTCCAATGACAAAGCGGTGGTGCTCCTTGGGGATGGCAACTGTCGCTGAAGCCTGCAATACAAAGGCCAAGCACCTATGAGAGCCCCTGCCTGTACAGGGAAAGCTTTTCGGGGCTGCTTAGTGCTACAACTCAGGAGAAAACACAATGTCTTCTAGCACATCCATCTAGCACAAGACTGATACTCTGCCAGAGGAGCTGATTTAAAGTGCCTGTATTCCAGGAGTCTAAACCCCACTATTCCCTAAAAAACCTTCTGTTTTCCCAGGACCAACACTCTGAACAAGCAAAAGCCTTCAGGCACAGATGAGGAGGTGTCTATGCTCCACTGTCTCACAGTCTCTCAGCACCAGAGAACAACTGGGATGACAGCTCTGGGGTAGAGTTTATCTGAACTCTGATATCTGCTGCCAAGGCTACAGAGAAGAAGACATAGCCTGACTCCTAGGAAACTGAAATTCAACACCAGAAACTTATTCCAGCAGGCAGACAGCTCAACTATGTTTACCATTACTGAGTGCTAAGGTGTCTTCAAAGCAGCACACATTGCTTCAGGGACTGCTTTTCTCTTGAAAAAGAGGGGTCTCCAGAACTTTTCTCAATCTAGCATTAAAGGGCTGGCTTGTAACAGGGATTCTTGACTTCTAACCTTCTCAATAAGTTTTTATTGAGAGCTTAGGATAGCTGCTATGCTCTTATCCCAGTGAATATGCAACTATTAACTAACTCGATACTTACAATTCAAGCTACAATGGAAAAAGAAATAAATCAAATAAAATCAGATCACTTGGTGTGACTCTTCAACTTCCTGTTGACATACTGATGCCAGCCAAGTCTAGGAGAAGTTGCAATACAGACACACCTTTCAGACCTGGGGCCAAGTAGGAGAGATATTTGAGGACAGTGGGGCATGAATCTGTGGTAGTACAACCTAAACTATTTTTTCACATGCACATTATGTAGAGTTTGTCCCTTTTTTGTCCCTCTGGCAGGGTATGACACATGGGCTGAACAGCACTGAGCAGACATGGTATTAACTACTGCATTAACTACCTTGGACATCACACTTTAAAACAAACCATGACACCTGGCTATGATGAATCTTAACGAGAAATACAATTTTGATAATGAACTCAAGAACCTAAAAGTAAGAAATCAAAATGCAGAGGACTGAAAGGAGAAGCAACTGAAACAAGGAGTCTGTAATTACTTACCAATGGGGCTCAAGTTACACAACTCAAAACCCCAATCTGAAACTTCCAGCATTTGGCAGAACTCCCTCTTCTCTACTTTTCTTTCTCCCATCCCTCCACATTCTTCTCTGAAAGACTTCAGAGAAAGCACCATTCTGTTCTCACACACTATGAATTTTGCGTGAGGGGCCTGAACCCTGCCAGCACCAGCACCTCAGCACAAAGTCACAGGTTGAAGACTCCACCCTTCATGCAACACCATGGCCTGTAATTAGCTTTGAACCCTATTTTAAGCCTCATTTCCATTCCAAATTGCCAACTGTATGCTTTGAAAATATATGGCAAAGCTGAATTAGTCATCTAATAACACCTCTTTGGCTTATAAGCACACACACCCAAGGGTCTCAAAGCATTCAGGAGTCTTGGGGAAGAGCAAGAATCAAGTGAGAAACAGTTAGCTGCCCTCACCTGAGTCTGCAGCCGAGCAACAATTTCCTTCCGAGCCTTCATGACTGCTTCCAGCTTGCCAGAGACCATGATGGAAAGGCCCTGGTCCTTTGCCAGAGACAGCTCCAGGTGAGCTCCTGTCTTCTGCATGATGTCAAGGCAGATCTTGGCCTGCTCCCCTTCTCCAAACTGATTCATGTCCTTGTATTTCCTCTCCTCCAGCGGCACATGGAACACCTGCTCAGCCACAGACACAAAAAAGAGCACAGCAAGCTGTCAGTGTGCTTTTGCCTGACAGTTCCTCTCTCTCTCAAGGCTATACAGGACATTCATGGCAAGCTGACCTCCCAGGTTTGTGCAGCACATCAACCAGCTGTGCCCAGGGAAGTGCAGGAGCACTTCAGCAGTCAGTCTGCCCCACACTAGGACTCTTCCTAAAGGGGGATTAGCACTCACTACAGGAATTCTGCAATCCTCCCTCTGGGCCTGCTTCAGCTATTTGTGGAACAGGGATGCAGAGCTCCTTCTGGACAGTTTTCCAACAGATCCCTCCCCTACACTCCAGAGCAGTCCTAGCTCTCAGCTGCAGTTCCAGGGTAAAATACAACAAAGAGGCTGAAATACCAAGGATTTCATACTTCAGGGAATGCTTCACTTCACCTACTTTGGGGAGTGGGGAAAAGACAGGAGATAAGACATCCACTCCCACCAACCTGAGTGATAACAGAAGCCTTTATTGGTCGAATTTTGCTCCAGGGACCAGCAGGTTCCTGGGCAGCTTCCAGACATGGTGCTTTCTCAGGGAGTGGAGGGAAGGCTTCCTTGTAGGTTGGAGGATCATTCTCTTCTTCAGAGTTTAAAGCTGTAACTGGAGTAAAGCAAATAGGGCAAATGAGTCACTTTCCCTGCAGAAATCCCCCTGTTCACAGGCAGTGCAATTGTAATTAGGCACCACTAACAAGGGAGAGCAAATGGCTTGTGCCTTGCTATTAATCCTATTACAACTATGCCTATGGGGCTGCCAAGTCTGGAGCACGACTGACATCAGCATTGCACAGACTGCAGTGGATGCCACAAACCACCAGCCTTGTCTGAGCTGGCACAGGGGGTGCAGGGAGTGAAAAGCACCTTATTGCCAACTCTGTCAAGAGGAGTTCAATTAGGGGAAAACAGGCTGAGCTGAAAGAAGTGAAAGGACCAAAGGGTACAGGTCAGAAGGGGATAAGACAAACATAAGCTCAGGGAAAAGGCAGAGAAGGACTATAGTTAGGGCAAAGTCTAGGGAAAACCTGTATGCCTGTACATTATGTTTGACTCACTTGTGCACTGGGCCATACCAAACGGGGCAGCTCACAGCTGGGAATGGATGCCAAAGCCCACCACAGAGTCAGTTTGTATGGTTAGTGACCACCCCCAGCACTTGGCTGAGCAAAGGGTGCAAATGACAGCCCAGCACACTGATCCATGAGGCTCTCGTGCAGCTCAGCACTCCACTCTTGCATGTGCCTCATCCCAGGGCTGAGAGCACTGCTAGCCAGAACTCTCTGAAGTGTTCAGGCCCATCTCCTCACAGCCCTGCATTGTGCAGCACCACCACTGTGCTGCTGGGGGAGGAAAGCTAGTCTGGCAAAACACTAATTTAGGAAAGGGAAATGCACACTTTTGGGGAACCAGACACATGGAGTGAGCTTAGGTAAGAGGTCTGTGCAGTCTGGATCTAGAGGCACATCACAGGCACTCACCTTTCACTTGCTGCTGGGCCAGGCCGCTGCGGTGTTCAGCAAAGCTCTCCTGGGTCAAAACTGCCACAGAGCTCATTGTCGACTTCCCACCCACACACAATCCGGGTATGCCACTGGAAGAGATGGAAGTGGCAGCAGTATTACCAACACCAGCCAGGGTGAACAAAGTCAGTCCAGGAAGACAAAGTATATGTTACTGAGCACTCTTCCAGTCTCCCTCTTGAAAAACACCCCCAAGGCCCATTGGCTGCCTGATTTCCTTGTTAAAACAGACAGGAATTTTGGGGGGATTGGTGGTCACCAAAACCAGAGCTCTTACCTAACAAGGCAGAGGATGTGTAACCTAAGAAGGTCACTGGAAAGGGGGACACCACAAATTTTTAAAGCATACTCTGATTAACTTAAAGTACAGTCTCATTAATCTATTAATTATTAATGGTGTGCAATTTTTACGTGAGTATGTGAATGTCTGGACAGTCAGTCCAAGACCATCATGTACCCCTAGAGATAAAAGAGAAAGGACCAAGGAAGCTGTTTCCTCTTCATGAGAAACTTATTTAGGTGCCTGACTTTAGGGAGACACTCAGAAAGCCACTCTGACTAGCAAGCTCAGCAACAGCAAGATCTTTGGCTCCCCAGAATAAGAACTTACCAGCTAAATGGTCAGTAGCCAGAGAGTCCGTCCTGTAAGCTGCCTGTTTGTCAGCCTGCCAGCTTTTGCTGTAGAGAAAAAAAATTAATTAAAATAAATAAATTAGGTCCAAGACAACAGAAAACATGATATCCCTCTTACTGTGACTTCCAACAGAGTGCTGCCTGTAGCTTTCAAAGCTGCACCTTATCCAAAACACTCTCATACCCAGCTGCATCTCCCCACACATGACACCTGTTAGATTTTACTAGGTATGCCACTATCTACTCCAACTTCACAGCAGGAAGTCTGGAGTAGTTACTCTTTCACCACATTGACTACAAGAGGAGACATCCAATACCAAGCAAAAATATACTCAATTAATAGCAGATGTTCAAACCATGAAATTTCAGGGTTGCAAGCAAGACCTTCTCTAGTCAGAAGAGACTAACAACCTGAAAACCTGCCAACAACACTGCCATCAGTCACAAGTTAGGAATGTAGTTCAGTGGAGCTTGGGTGAATCAACACAGACATCCTCACAAACTAAGGCAAACACTCAGGGCTCTCTACACTCAACTGCTGGGCAGTCCAGCTCTGCAGTTTTTATTGCAATAAGATCATGCACCAAGCACTAAATTCTGTCTCGAGGCCTAAATCTGAAAGTTTGAAGAAGAGAATTTACACTGGTTTACATGGACTATTTTAAATGTGTACAAAAGGCAGAACCAGGAAGAAAAATACACTGCTGGGAAAGGATTTCCATCTCCTGAACCTGGATCTGCAGATTTATTGAAAAAATGCTTAGGAATACAAGTGAAAAAGCAAAAGTCAGTACAGTACACACACTGTCAGTTGTACAATATCCACACCCAAAGTCCCCCAGAGCTGTTCTGTGTGCTTCTGCAGAGCTTGCACTCTCCTAAAAACCCAGTGCCTCTGCCTGCTCATGGGACAAGAGGCTCCTCTCCCACACACACCCTGCAGTGCTGCTTGGACCATCTTCTGTACAGCTTGATTGCTTTTCAGAAAAGTGACAGTTGCCATCTCTGACATTCCAATATGTTAGAAAAGGCTCCAAAACCAGGCTCACTCCTAAAAACGGTGTTGCTGATGGGTTGTCTCATTTTATGCTAGAGCTGTGACGCAGTAAGGGAGGCTGATGATGGCAGAAGGAACGGAGGGAAGAACAGAGAAAACTGTGATGCAACAGAGTCATACAGGCCTGATCTGCACCTCAGCCAAGGCCACTGTTTTCCCCTACCTCAACATGCGTTTAACAGGCAGAAGGCAGCACAAACTGTGCTGTCAGAGCAATAGAGCTAATGCTGCAATTAATCCAGGAATGAGGCAGCAGGTACTGGGACAGCCAGTCATGCTGCTGAAGTACAGCTGCTGCAGCAATGCAGATCTCTGCAAGGCATTTGCTGTGTACAAAAAGGGTGGCTAGCAACCTGATCTTGAAGAAATCTTCTTGCTGTCCAGGGTTACACCACAGTGTAAGACATGGTTACGTGTCCATGCTACATGCCTGTGCTGCTCAAGCTGCTGCAGATCCAAGGAAAGCAAGTTACTGCCATGGCACCTGTTCCAGACTATCTCACCAAGGCTTGCAGACTCTGTGGCAGCTCCTCCAGCCCCTTGGGTTACTAAGGAGGGTGCCACCACCTTGTGGCAAGCTCCAAATGAAGGCAGGAGGGAGAAGCATGCTAGACATCACAAACAGCTGTCAAGCTCTGGCCAGAACCTTGCTAAAGGCAGAGATGCACTTATAACTCTCATTTCTCCAGAAAACACCACCTGGCTGATCTTGCACATATTTTCCTCCTTAGTGGAGGAGGGTAAGGCTAAGAAATAAGGGAATGACACCCAATATAGCACCTACTTGAAAGACTCAACCTCAAGGCACAGCTGCTGGTTTCACTGTGTACACACCAGCTGCAAAGATCCTCCTTGCAGCCTCCACCTTAGAGAGCAGACATTCAATGCAAAATCAAAGGGCAGCATTTATCCATATGAATTTCTGCTTCGTCACCCATACAAGAAGCTAAGAACAAATACTCCTCATCTCCAGCAATTCCAAGCATCTGGTATATTGTAGGCCTCAGGGATTCATCTCTGGCCAAAACCAGAGGCAACCATTAGAATGGTATTTTAAATGTAACATCAAAACCAGCAGTTCAAGCACTGCATTTGGATCTTACACCTCCTTGGCTTCCCACTTAGGTTTTGAAACTAAGGTTACAGCTACGTCATGCCAGCATGGAGCTGACTGGGTCAACAGGTTTCAAACTGCCTGGTTGATACACTACCTGTAGCGCTGGCCTTGTGCACCAAATAAAGTTACAGAAGTCTAGAGCACACTTCAATAAAGAGGACGAATTCTCGAATAAAGAGAAACATCCTAAAAATAACCTTCAGCAATGGCCAGACCTAATCACACGGGAAACATTTGTATGAAAAGAAACAAAGGCAAAGTCATGAGTTACACTGCCAACACAGTCAGCTCTTGTGGATGGAAATGTCAGTTACATGTTATTTAAAAGTATACTTAGTAAAAACACTATTACTTTGTTAATGCAGTGCAGTGAGAACCACACACAGCAACAGGGCTGGGCTGGTTGCGGTAGGCACTGTCCTCTGTCAAACGTTCACACATGACAGGCCAACCTCCTGGTTGATGAGTGGACACCGATGAAAATACTTGCTTTCTGAAAACCGGCGGGCTCCCTCCGAAACTGGAGGCCCAGGCCCCCTAGTTTTGAGGGAATCACGCCGACAGACAGCTGCTGTGTGGCAGAACGCAGTCTCCCTTCGTAGCGATTCCCGACTTAATGCATCATAGAGTGCAACACGACCGCAGCCCTGGCCGCGGGCAGCCCTGACCCATCCCCCATGTTTACTCTTCCACTAGCGCCGGCCCCGCCACCGCGTCTGGCCCCGGACAGGAGGAGCCCTGTGGCGGCCCCGCCACCGAGGACGTGCACCCGGCCGCGTCCTGCTGGCCGGCCCGGTGGGGCAGGCAGAGATGGCGCCTCTGAGCGGGGCTGGGAGAGGGGCAGAGCCGGGGCTGTCTCCCGCGCGGGGCTGTCTGCACCCAGAGCCTACCCAGGCCCGCACCGCCACCGTGACCCCGGGGCAGGGGCACGGGGCCGTCTGTCCGCTCGGCCCCGCCGTGCCCGGCCGAGGGGCGGGGGAGCCGCCAGGCCCCGCGGGCCCTGCCGGGCGGGCGGCGCCGCCAGCGCCACCTCAGCACTGGCGGCACCGGGGGCGGGGCGGCGGGGCGGGGCGGGGCCCTTAAAGGGCCCGGCGGGCCCCGCTGTCACCGCGCCCCCCGCGGGGCCGAGCGGGAGGGGGCGGCGGGGGCGCGCCCAGCGTACCAGGACCGTACGGGAACGGGGTCGGGGCGCGGCCAGTGCCACGGGGCAGCTGCAGCCCCAGCTCCGGTAGCCCCAGCCCGCCGCAGCCCTGTGGGTTGCAGGCCGGGGGCGGCCGCATCAGGCGAGCGGGGGGCAGGAGCTCCCGCGGGGCCCAGTGACAGCCTCGCGCGGCTCAGCGGCCGCCGGAACGGTGCTGGTGGAGGGCAGGGCGGCGGGCACGGCCAGCTCCGGGTCCGGCGCTGGCACCTCCCCCCACCGATGGTGGCCAGGGCGCTCGTCCTTCTGTAGCCACGGCAGGAGCGGAGCGCTGGGCCCCGCGGCAGGCTGGGCTGCCCGCCGCCGGCGCTCCGCGGGCTGACCAACACTAGACGAGCGCTCGCCTCCGGCCGCTTTGGCTTCTATCAGAATCAAACCCTAAGACGGCCGGGAAGGGCACGGAGCCGCCTCGGTCTGCGCCACTAACCCTCTCCCACCAACGACGGGATCCACGCCGCGCCTCGGCCCGGCCGCCCCCTCCCCAGACAGCCGCGGGGCCCGGCCTCCCCATCGGCCCAGCCCCACTCGCCGGCCATAGGCGGCAGCTGCTGCCGGCCGGCACAGCCATGCCACCGCCGTCCGAGGCCGCGCCGCGGGGCCAGACTTTTCCCCACCTCCCGCCGCCGGATGCCCTCCCTCGCCGGACTTTGCCCTGCCCGGCCCGGCCGGCGGGAAGTTAGCACGGACTTTCCAGGCAGCGCCGACACGTCGGTGCCCTGGGGAGGATGCAAGGCCGCCTCGGGCCGGGCCGGGCCTCCCCGCCAGCCTCCACGTCGGCGCCGTGGCCGCGGCGGAGGGGCCGCCCCCCGTCCCCCGTGACTCACTCCGGCCGGTGCCCGCTCGCCCGCCCTTCTGGAGAAACGGAGCGCTCCTGGGAGAACAGCGCGGCGCCCGCCCCGCCGCCTATATAGGCCGGGCCGCTGCCAATCCCCGGCCCGCACGTCAGCGGGACATGCCCCTTGCCGGCGGGGCCGGCCCGCCACGCGTGCCCTGCGCCGCCGGGGACGCCCCGCTGCGGCCGAGCGGCCCGGGAGCCTGCGGCTCTGCTGGCGGCCCTACTCCCGCACGGCCAGGGAAGCGAATCGCGGGTGGCTACCTCCCGCTCTGCGCCCTCGGCACCGCGCTGTCGCCGGCTCCCCGGCTGATATCCGCGGTACAGGCCCTTTGCACCTTTCCTGCGGATTCACCGCGGAACGCACCGCCCGACCGCAGCCGAGCGGCAGAGGGGGCTGGGGTTGCTGTAGCACCGAACCGCCCGCGGGCTCTTACCTAGCCCCGCGACGGCCCCAGAGCTCAGGATTACCCCTGGTTTCACGCAGGGTTAGTGAGCAGTGGCTCATGAGGGCTCTGATCAGCCTGAAAACCACGGCTTAGAGAAGAGAGCGAAGAGCTGGGGCTCCTGCCAGGTCCCGCGAGTGGAGAGGGACAGCGAGGCCCCAGCCCCAAGAGGCCCCCCTTGATCCACCTCCTCCTGCATACACTGTATCAGAGCAGCAGCTACCCGAAGTGAGGCTGCAGGCAGGCAGAAGGGGCAAGGTAAGAGTACGAGAAAAAAAAAAAAAAAAAAAAAAGAAACAAAACCATAGAAAACCCCCAAAACCACAACACATCCACTATCCCCCAGAAAAGTTGGGGGGAAATAAAAAGTACCCCTCTTCTTATTCCTGCCTCTAATTTGGAAATAGGGAAGAGTGAAGGAGGGGAAAGGCAAGCCAGCAAGCACAATACCATCCTGCATAGAGGATGTTTATTACTTTGTGCAAATAGATGTTTTTAATTATTAGCTCTGCACCCTCAGGGAACCAAGGAAAAAACCCTGTCACATTCCCATCACTGTAAAAATACATCCAATTTGAACGGATTTTTGCATTAGCTCATTTTCCTACACGGCATTAATCTTTCTCATAATACACAACTTACACTTAGTGACTGGTTTTCTCATTCCCACCTTGAGTGAGAGCACTCCCAGATCCTAGCAAACCAAACGAAAGCTGCTCTGTGGAGCTCTGACCACAAAAATCTGAGGTCTTTGGGTTAACTGCTTTTGAGTACATGCAGTAAATTTTAGACATTTCATGCACTGTATTTATGGAAACATGGATGGTATTCAGCCTTTAGTAAAATTATTACTTATTAGTAAACAAGAGTAGATTTCTCCATTTCTCCTCTTTTTATCTTAAGACTGTGAGGACATCATGAAAACGCTTGAATTTTCTGACACAAACAATTTATAACTATAAATAAAGATACACTTGTGGGTGAAATCCGGAAGTCTGCTGAACAGAGAACAGTCATCAAGAACTGACACCATGGCCAGGCACCTCTGTGATCTCCTCCCCCAGCCTAGGCACGGGGTTCTCCACAGAAAGGCAGTGACCACTGCTGCCACGTCACATCTGCTGCAGGAGCTGGCTCTGGCTGCTCTGACACAAACCACCTGGGCTGTGGATGCCACCAGCACCCCTAAGGCCCCCCCTAAGCAGGCTGCTGCCTACCAAGGCATTCGGTGGTTCATGCAAAAGCAGAGCTCCAGGGACCAGGGCAAACCCCAGCACCTCCAGACTCTGGGCAGCCGCTGCACTGCAGGGTGTTGCAATTTGGAACTCAGACCCTATTTAAGGTGCAGGATGCTTTTCAGATGCTTTTGCTCCCTCGTGTTTATCTCCCCAGTGCAAAGCTCCTCTCAACACTCCAACTTCCAATTAACTCCAACATGAGCAAGTACCACGATCCCCTGTGCCAGGGAACCAGAGAAGCATCACAACCTCCAGCCTACAGCATCACCCCAAGGCACCAACATCATCGTCCTTAACTCCACTTCATTATCTGGTTTAGCAGGGGCCCTCTGTGGGGACATGCCACCTTGTGCCTCTGGGATAACAGCATGGCTCTCTCCTGCTTTCTCTATACAGTGCTGCTGCAGCCACGGATTGCCAGATCATTATGGATTTTTAGCTTCACTCACAGCTACCTCTCCAGGTCTGCTTAAGAGGCAATCCTCCTCTGCCTGTTGCTCTTCCTTTATTTGTAGTTGCAAGTGGTGGGAGGGAAGTCTGCTAGTCCCAGAAGCTACTGGAAGGCCTGGAGCACCTCACTGTGTGCCACCCTCAAATAATGATTTCTGCTGAAGGAAATGTGTCACAGGCTGTTCTCCTTAGAGGAAGATCTTCCACAGGGAAAGAGGTGTGTGTATGGGGGGAAGAGCTCACCTTTCCTCCCACATTCAGTAAGAGCTTAAGTGCAATATACTCTGCATGGACAAAAACACATTTAGAGGGTGCCAGGAGGCTTATTTCAACCTCCTGCTCCCACTAGCACATCAACCATTCGTGTTCCATCCCATACCTTTTCTTCAATGAGGCTATGGAGTCTGGGCAGAGATGGGTTTGCTTCAGGTCTGTTCTGTCTACTTACTGGCCCAAAAATGCAATATCCCATTAAAAAAAAAATTAAAAATACAATTGTCATGGAGATGTGTGTAAAATGGCTACTCTACAAGCCAGGTGCAGGAATTTTTGGTAGCATAGGGTAATGGAGACAGAAGAAGCTACCCAACCCCTTGACAAACACTAACTTACCACGCTCCCCTAAGCAACCTGTATTTTGGCAGCATTACAATAGGCCCAAATTTCTTGACTAGTTAGAATAAAGGAAAAATAATCCTCCCAAAGAGAGCACCAAAGAGGGGCAGAAAGGGTAAAGGATTGGGCAGTATGTAGTTTCCATGGCTTATCAGACTGGCAGCTCAAATCACCAGTCTGAGGGAGGACAGGAACGGGACCAGCAAAAACATCAAACACACTGAGAGATAAAAGTAACACAGAACTGGTTTGGGGCTTGTTTTTTTTGGAACATGTGTTCACCCATGTGAAGGCAAGGTTGAGGAATTAAGAAGCTTTCCATGATCACTTCACCCCAGAGCTCCTGGGGAAGGGAAAGGAAAGTGCACCTTAAACTACTGGAGCAAAAAGGCTGGTCTTTCCTGGCACATCTACCCTCGGCTGAGCTGGGATTTTGCAAAGCATTTCTTCTAGCCTATTCGTATTTTCTGTTGTTATAACAGAGCCCTATTTTTCCTGCCAGAAACCAAAAGCCTTATTTGGAAAGCAACCCAAGTATGTTCCAAAGAGTGTGTGCTGTGATTTTATTTCCTGTTAAATATAACTCCAGATTTCTAAAACAGTACAAATAAGCACCCTTTTTGTACTCTGGGTGCTTATCCCACACCCTCAAGTCAGAGAACACCACAAAAGAGCTACCCCCTGAAAGCATCCATTTCAGCACATGCCTTGCCAGTGGCATTAAGAGAAAAGGGTTGGGGGTATACTTTGCATCACACTAGAAAAAGCAAGCAAAAGAGGATTCAGGATGCAGGGCATTTGTATGGCAGAGAGTACTGAGGTTCCCAGCCAACGCAGGATACGTGTCTCAGCTCCACAGCTATCGCTGTGGCTCACCAGGGGATCTTCCAACAGAACATTTGCATTTCTACAGAAAATCTCTGTTCAACTGAAGTTAGGAGTCAAACTATACAGATAGTTCTGCTAAGAGAATAAAAAAAAGTTTTCTCATAAGAAATGACTGAACATGAGCCCACATTGATTATGTCTCTGACTTTGAGACTAGTTTTTACTTATTTACCACGAGGAAGAAAAGTTTCAGGGATGTGCAAATCAGACCCCTATCTTCCCCATTCACACATCAGTGCTGGGAAGAAAAGATTCTGTAGGTTAAATTCTACCCCTTGGCTGTACTTAATGCAGCTCCACCATCTTCAGAGGCCCACTGTAAATACCCAATTATAGGTAGAATTATAGGTAGAAAGAGAAAAGTCTACCCAAGGCTAGACACTAATCCCAGCTCCAACCACTTATGATACTGTGAAGAGAGGGTAGTGGAAGGAAGATCCTGTGTGTGTTTGTCTCACACAGGATCTGTGGTATAAAAGAGAGGGTCCCAGGTGGGTGCAACACCATTTGCCTTTCTCCCGGTAACCTACATTGTTTATTGAGGGCAATGCTCTTGCAGGAACAGAAGAGCAGCCTGGATATTGAAGGAAAATGACAAACCTCGGCAGGGCTCTCAGGCAAATATGGGTCTTTTAAAGACTTATTTCATGGGCACTCTGACAATAAAATCATGCAACCATCAGCTAGCAAAGAATATATACACTGCCCTTCCTAGGCTATCACAGGGTGCTCTATAACAAGGGGCATGCAGAATAGGTAGGAAGAACAGGAGCAACTTACTGGTGTGACAGAGTTCTAGAGTGAACAAGGAGCATCAGGCCTTCTGACTGCAGAGGGAGGAAAAGCTGCTGGCTTTACACAGGGACACAGAGAAAATGAGATTTAATGGAAAAAAAAAAAACAGTAAAGAGACTCAAGCTCTGCTCTTAGATTTGCTGCAGATTTGGTCAACTGACCAGGAAAATTCTCTTGGTTGCCCTGGCTGTGCATACACACACAGAGCATCTTGATTTTCTCTGTGGACTTGTGATTTCATTTCAAGTTGTCCAGAATGCTGTGACCCTTGGATGGCAGGTGCTGTGACAAAACAAATGCCTTTTCAGAGATGAGGAAGAAAAAATAAATAAAATAAAATAAAAAAAAAAATCAATGGACAGTTTAATAAAATCAATTCAAAAGCAAAGCAGAAGGAAGCTGCAGAGGACCAATCTGTGTCTGCCCTTCCACTTGCACTGTGAGAGAAATCTGATTTAACATAAACGTGGCTTTCAAGAAGTTGCTAAGGAGTAGAAGCAAATTTCAGATTCCTGGCCTTGGGGAGCCAATAAACATTTTCATGAGGAATAAACAGGAGGGATAAAGTAAAATACAGTATCTTTCAGTTTCACAGTAAAGCAAAACACTGTTTTGACTCAAAATGGAAAAAGCGATTCAGAAAACAAAGATTCCAAATATATTGCCTGGAAAGTGGGAACAGCACAGAAATCACAGAAATTCAGAATATCTGGCAACTCATGGAGGTCAGAGACTCTGGGGCCTGCTCAAAGCAGGGTCAGACCAGGGCATTCATGGCTTTCCTCACTTAGGTCTTGAAAACCTTCTTAGCTGCACAAACTTTCTGGGCAACCTATTCCAATACCTGACTATCGTTACAGTAAAAAAGGTTTCTTACTTGCAGTTAGAATTTCAATGTTGCCTTTTTATGCTGATCTGAACTTGCTTTTTAGTTTAAATTACCACCACACTGCATGCTTATCACTCCCAGGTGCTTTCAGAGTGGTGCTGCAGCACTGCTTGCCATTCTACACTGCAGAAGAACAAAAATCTTCCCCAATCAGCGAGCTGAGAGGTGATTTCCAAAGCCTGCTAATATCCCAGCTACCCAAGAAATGAGGATTTTGGAGATACTGCAGAACAAAGCATGCACTATTTTTTTTCTGTTCTTCAAATGGAAACTTTCACTTTGCTCTCCCTTGGCTACTGGGTTCAAGTTCTTTTGTTTACCTTTCAGTGTCTCCTGATCGCTCTCCATTGGCCACTGCAATATAAAATGAACACGTGGCAATTTTTTTTAAAGAAATGCTGCCAGCAGCTCTCATCCACTCTACATCACCAGCTTGAAAAGGCAAGGAATTTGCAAGCCCTAAACTTACCTCTTTCCACATTAGCTGTCCTATACTTAGAAAATGTGAAGTCAGCTACGTCCCTGAGCTCAAACCTGTCACCAGGCCCACTAAGACCCTCCTCCAGGTAATCTTAAACTGATATTTTGCAGGGCAGAATCAAAGTATTTGCTTACAGCAGTTTATAAAGACAACAACAACAACCACTTCTTTTCATATTAATTGGATAAATACATACACAAAATAAAGAAAAGAAAAAAGAACAGTGGCAAACTAAATGAGACCTCCCCAGTGCCACTTTTCAGGGCAGGAGCAGAAAAATTGCAACTTAAGCAAAAATGTAAATAGACATTTGGTTTTGTCCACTCTCTTTGGGTTCCAGTTCTTTTTAATCTTGCTTAGCTACTTTGATTTGACATATTATATAAAAAAACCTCAGCAAAGTTGTTCAAGGCTCCTTGAAAGATTTTAAAGATTCCTCAGTTCATAATGTTTATTGGATAACGAAGAGAAGAGAATGCCAGAGCTCCATTTTTATAAACTTCTATGTGCTCTGGTATGTTTTGCCCTGAATTCCAGTTTCCCAAGTCACATGGCTTCACGAGACTCTCTAATTCTGTAAATTTTATTTTTCTTTATTTCTATCTTTCAGTTGCAATAAGCAGCTTGAAATTACAACCCAGAAAGTCAGCATTATTGTGACAAACAAAACACTTGAAAGAATAAAAGCCTGAAACTTGCAGGGAGGGTGGTGCTTTGTTTGGAGCAGGACAGAACTATTTAAAAATGAAAAAAACCCACCTTTAGTTTGGCAACAATTCATCTGAAAAAGCATAAAAGTAAATATCTGATTCCTACTGCCACTTTGGAAAAGCAATGCTCGGACCCTCACTATTTAAGCACTGCCTTCCCTTTGTCCTATTCATAGCACATGCAACAGGGGCTCAGCATATCCACAGACAAGCACTAATTCCTAATCTCTACTAGGCCAAGCAAAAGGCTCTTCATGTGTTAGACAGAATTACATCACAGTGATCTAAACTGACAGTGAAAAACCCAGACAGTCTTCCCTTCCAAATTTGCAAGGCCACTCTAAGCCTGCTATGAAAGGAGAGAAAGACAGCTAGGGAGAACTCAGAGTAAAACTATTCCCCCTAATTGTTACAAATAATATTATTTTACAGTTAAAACCCCTTTTCATAACTGAATCATTCCCAGTTCTACCCTGCTCATCTTTGGGCTGAACTGGGACAGGACATGAACCATTTTGGGTACAATTTTTTTGTTTTGATACCTCATGCTGCTCAGTCCTCCACCCACTTGGAATGGTGTCCTGAGCAAGATGAGTTTTCAAATAAAATAGAGGGGTAAGGTTTCCTAAATTTGCAAGAACTTCTAGCCCTCTGTAAATACTCACTGCTTGCTCTCATTTTACCCACACCTATGCTGCAAGCAACAGAGCCATCTACTCAGGATTTTAATTTAATGAAACCATTTATAAGAACAAGAGTTAAACCATCACTTTTAAGCTTCTTCAATGCTACATAACCAGCTCTACTTTTAAACAACAGTCATATACCTACAACTTGCTATTCTCCAGCCATTCCAAGGCTCCTGTAAGACCAAACACCTAAATCCCAGCACACTGCACCAACTGCTGAAGCATTCACTTTGAAAACAAAGGCATATGCACTAGCAGGTCAACCATAATACATTCCCATTCCCACTCTCACCCTGCCTGCTCTTGCAGTTGTTCTTTTCAGCTTTCCTTTCAACTGCTCCAGCACAGGTTTATACTCAACTTTATCACTGGCACAGAGATAACAGCAAACTTACTTTCTCCTGAGCAATGGAAACTGCTGGGGCCTGCTGTACAAACAGCAGACCCCTGCTCTCCTCTTTCAGAAAGACAGGAGAAGTCAGGCAGTCCACACCATCTCCAGTGCCCACTGGAGACACAAAAATGTCCCCCAAATTCTGGAGCAAGAAGTAACAAGTCCACTGCAATCATTCCTGGCCTCCTCCCAGAAAGTGGCTTTCCCTGGCTTTGCCTTTTTCCTGCCAGTGGGGAAATGTTAATTCTGTCTCTTACTCTCTTCCTTTTTCCTAACTCAGCCCACGTACCCATCCCATGCCTGAAGTCCCTTTTCTGGCCACACAGCCCGCCCTTGGCTTTGTTTGTCACTCATCTTTGGCAAATATCCAGTTTATTTTGTGAAATATCCAGTTCAATTCCCAGTGCCACAAATGCAGGGATAGACAAAAACACAGGACTACAAAAAAACAGAAGAGAACTAGAAAGTGATGCCACAGCAGGTGGTACCACCTGAATCCAGCAATGGCCATCAAGGCAGTCAGCGTTCCACTGAAAAAAAGCCTCTGCAGATTTTTACAGCAACTTGCAGTAAAACCTTTGAAATACTAGTCAACCAAAACCAGCATGGGTGGGGAAAAGGGACAGAGTGATGCCCATGCTGTGTGCCAATTCCTGGAACCAAGCCTGAAATCTGAATGACGTAAAAAGATTATTTGTTATCCAATCCCTGATGAAAAACATGCCAGAGGTTACCTTTGTGACAGTCAGCTATACCTGCCTCATGGCATTTACTGGGAGATATGATACCAGTTACCTTCCTTTAAAACCAGAATCCTGACATGTGACCTGGGCTCAGACAGCACCTCATGGGCTTTGAGAGAGATCTCAACAAGTAACTATCACACAGAGAGAAGGCTAGGTCCTGCCTCCTCCAAACAGGACTGTAATAGTCATAACACAAAGGGTTCCAAGTCTTTCCTCCTTAAAATCCAGTTATTTGCTGGGATGTTGCTGAATTCAGAGCACACAAGTATCAATTACCATGATATGAGGAGTCCCAGAAACTTTCCTTCACAGGTATTTCTCTTGCAGGTAAAAGATGTGGCACACACATGAGTTATATATGTGTGGATACTTTTACCAGAATCACACTGACATACATTTATAAGCAAGTTCCTTATAGAATTCTGTTTTTTGGTTTTGTTTTGTTTCCAGATTTGAGTTTTTTTTGTTGTTGGGGTCTTTTATTCAGGGTGGAGGGATGGGTGTGTCTCTTTTCTTTCATCAATGCTAAATAAATATATCTGTTCCATCCCCAAACTTTTCCCAAGTGATTCTCTCATCACTGAAAAATTGCCAGTAAAACAGCAAAACTGTTGCTGGAAAACAGCTCCAGACACTGTGCTGTGGAGTTTAAGAGAATCTGGTACTACTTCCATTCTACGTCAACAAGTAAACCAATTTTATTTCACAATTAAATTAAATAGCATCATTTAAAGGAGGTCATATAAATATGCCTCTGCTATTCAATCCTCTCAAAGGCAAAACTTTTCCTGTGAGTCACCATTTCTGTGTGTCTTGCAGCTACTGAACCAATCCCTTCCCTTCTTCTAGGGCTGTTTTTCCACTGAAGTTAAACTCTTTATGATGTCCTCTAGATGAGCCTTCTGTGGTCTATCTTTTCTCTCAGGTTTCTCCCAGATTTTTTCTGCCTGCTGCTTTGCAAGTGCCTCTTTTGTGCCTCTAGCTGGACCTAACTCCTTGCTCCAACCCCTGCTCCTCACAAAAGAGTGACATGCTTCCCTTGCTGCCTCAGCAACACAGCCAGCTCCCCCAGGCCAGGCAGCTGTGGCCAAGGTCAGCCCTCTGCACCCACAGGAGTGCTTACGTGTACTAAAGGTTCTCACACACTAATACATCTAGAAATAAGTTGTAAAATATTAGTAGGTATCATGGAAGCTTGAGAGATTCAAGATTCAACAACATAGAACCAGTTGTGAGAGACAAGTGAAGTCTAGCAGCAGGATCAAAGTATCTCTATTATATAGCAGCTGCCAGAAGTGATTCCTGAACTTCTGCAAGACTGCTGGGAAAATATCAGACCTTGTGTAGTAGAAACACCACAGATCACCTGAATGAAAGACAAATTAACTGTTTCAGCTTTAATACACCTTTTTTATGAAACAAAGAACACTAATCACAGCCTGATTACGCCTCCTTGTTGCAATTAAAACCTTAAATCCTTTGGCAACTCAGTTTTTCCTCTTGCTTTGGTAGAACTTTTCCTCCCCATTTATTGATACAACTTTTTCCAACCTGACTTTCTGATTTCCTCCCACTGAAGTCACACCATGAGAGCTAAGGGCCGACATGAATTCACAGAAGGAAGATGTGGAAAAAAATCACTAGAGTCATTAGGTATTCAAGATTTATCATTTACGATGGGAATGCAAATCACAAGATTTTAATAGACTGTATCCTAAAAATCTGCTTTCTTTTAAAGCTAAAGGGCAAATAAATACAAATATAAATATAAATACAAATCGCTCAGATCTAATTCCACAGCCAGGATAAGCTAGTAACCCAAAATTGTTCTTCTAAACCTAGGAATTTCTAAAATGCAAAGAGCTCTTGAAACAAGCCCTAGATTCTTGACTTAATCACCAGTCTAGCATGAACACCTGGAGGCCAGAAACCACCTCCAGGTGCCCCGAGTCCTCTGCAATCCCTTCCCCAAGAGGCCAGAGCCCTCCCTTCCACTCCAAATGCAGTCTCACAGGCCTCAATAAACATCACAGACCCTGCAGGAACAGCTTCTAGACCAAAGGCCTAGAAAAAACAATAAGTAAAATAAAAAAACATGAGCAAAGCCCAACAAGCTACACAATAGCATTCTGCTTTCAAAGGTAGGGTAATTAGGAAGAGGAACAGAGACTTTATCCCGCAGCTGGGTTTTATTTTCCTGTCTCTTCTTTATCTGTTTTCATATTTTAATACAATAACACCTACTTAATTTCTGCACAGACACATGCTGCAGAAGTTCTGCAGGCCCTGGGCCTCTCAGCACTGTGCTCCTGGACAAGTCAAACTTGTTACCTCCTGGGTGAACACACCTTTCTCAGCCTGCTTTAAAAACCCTGTTGCAACTGCTTCAGTGCTGCACAGAATCCCAGAATCACAGACTGGTTTGGGTTGGAAGGGACCTTAACCATCATCCAATTCCACCCCATGTCATGGATGGGAACCTTGCACTAGGCCAGGCTGCTCCAAGTCCTGTCCAACCTAGCCTTAAACATTTCCAGGGATGGGGAAGCCACCCCTACACTCTGTAGATCTTTCTCAAGACTGTAACAACATTCCCCTAAGGGTTCAAAACACCCATGGCAACACTTGCCAGTCTCATTATTTCACTCTAAGGTTTATTTTATTAGCTCTGCACAATACAGGCCTGAGGATTTCCTTCTGCAAATTCTTGAATACCAAACAAAATTGAACCATTGTTGAGTGAGTTTTTTTCAAAGAGAAACATTTTCATATAAATATGATACTCTACACAAACCCATCTTTGAATTGACAAAGCCCTCCCAGTTATGGTAAGTGAACCATTCACTCATAAGGGAAGGTTTAGATGGGATATTGGGAAGCAGCACAGGCTGCCCATCAGCCACCATCCCTGGATGGGTTTGAGATGTATGGATGTGGGAATGGGTCAGTGGTGAACACAGCAGTGCTGGGTGAAGGGTTGGACTTGATGATGTTGGAGGTCTTTTCCATCCTAAATGATCCTATGATTCTAACCACACACCTGCATTCAGTGTGAATGCTCTGGACTGGTCCCAGTGCCACTGCTGACCACTCTGACCATCTGATTGAGGTGTGATTGGAGGAATTACCCAAATTTTCATTTGTATGCATTTGTACCAGCTTAACAAGCTTCTATACACAAAGAGAATGGTATGCTTTGGAAAAGGCAGTATCACCTGAAATACTGTAACCAGTGAAACATCCCAATTTTCATCAAAAAGGTGCAAACTGTGCAGTTTGCCTTGTCTGGGATGGCTCCCACTCAGATAACAGCTATGGAAAGCCCAAGGTTACAAAGCTCTCTTCTAAAAGACCATACTACCTTCAGAGGTACCCTAATGTTAAGTGGGAAAAGACCAGCTACTTGATAAGAATAACCACCCCTAACCTACCAAAATCAAGTTACTATTGATACCATTAAGCTGTGCAACAACCAACAACAACATTATAATCCACTTCTAATTCAAGGGGAAACATCCCTCATCATCCCAGTCTAGGTAAGTGAAACTAATGAAAAAGAAGGGTCCATAACACTCAATATCCTAAGAAGATATGTCAACTTTTTCACCCTATCAGGCAAAATTGGGAGAGATGAAAAAGAAGCCAACAGAAAAAATCAGCTTATCTTGTAACAGAGGAGGAGACAGGAGTGTGTATCACACTACCAGCTGTGGACACACCAGAATGATCTACATAAAAAAAACTGGAGAATTCTTTAAGTGTTTCTTATAGAAGGTACTTGAAAAACTGTCCTTTGGGAATGATCTGGACTAACTTTGCAGCAGCGGCAAAGCTCAGGCTGGCTGTGACACTACCTCTGCCACCCTGCAATCACATACCACCATTTACTGTTTTGTATCTAGCAAGAGCTCTTCCTGTGCCTGTCATTCTGATCCTTGTAAAACTATACTGAAAAAGGTTGTGTGTTTTTGCTGTGGATGGCTCTGCCTATGATTTCGGCCATGCTTTATGAAATCCATGTACAAAAAGGAATACTGTTTTTTTTTTTTTTAACTGATTGAATTTAAACAGGCAAAGGGTTAGAGAGACAGAGCTTTAGCAGATACACAGCCACACATGAGGTTATTGCTTCCTTTCCTGCTTCACCTCTGATTTTTGTTCCTTTACCACAGAGAGGGATGCCCAGCCCACATATGAAACAATACATGAAACACCACTTCCAATGCAGGTTTGAGGGAAAAAAAAAAAAACCAACATAAATCTACTATTTATTGTCTTCTAACAGTTGCCAGAATAGAACCAGTAGGAAAAATGGAGACTAAATCACCAGGCAGATTCCTCACCTACCTTACTGAACAGATGTGATAAAGCAATGCAGCACATGAGTGTGCAGATTTTTCTCTGCAATTACACAACAGGATAAGACAAGAAATTACTCTTTCAAACACCTTGGGACTGAATGTCACTAATCTTAACTTCACAGGCACAGAACTGAGGATGTTTCAAATTCTAGCGAATTCAAAGCCCTTGTCTCATCTCACAAGTTAACTGATCTCTATATTACCAACATTCCCAGCACAATCTCCTCTCCTGCACCTTGTCTTTCACTGGAAGAAATTATTCTTGCCAGTTACGAAATCTCCCCTACTGTTTGGGGAAACGCTATTTATCATGTGCCATTTCAGCTATAGCTCAAGAATCATCAGTGCCCCGTGCTTAACCCTCTTCAGGGCTGCTGGATCATCCCGGTCTATAAATAACCCGAAATAAAACCACACTGCAGGCATAGAGAGCAGGTCAGCTGAGGCTGAATTTCGCCTGCTATGATGCACAGAGGCGGCTGACGCTACCTGCAGTGGCACAGGTGAGGCCAAAACCCTCCCCCACCGCGGCCCGCGGCGCAGCCTCAGCCTTCGGGACCAGCGGGAACGGAGACTACTGCCCTTGGAGAGCCCGCAGCCGTCCGGGCTCGGGGGCACAGGGCAGGACCCTCCGCCAGCCGAAGGCGGGGGGAAGGCGACCGCTCCCTCAGCGCGGCGCGGTCCCAGCCCCGGCCGATGCGCCGCAGGGGAAGGGAGCGGGACATGACTCATGGCTTTTGTCCGCTCGCGGGCGGCCCCGCAGCGCTCCCCGCCGCCGAGGCGGCGCGGCCGGAGGAGCGGGGCCCCGGGGCGGCGGAGCGGGGCCCTGGGGCGGCCCCGCGCCCCGGCTCGGTGCGGGGTGCGCGGGCGGCACGTGGCCCGCGCTGCGCCAATGGCAGCGGCCGCGACCATAGAGCGGGGCCGGGCACTCGCTGCACATCCCGCCCGCCGCCCTTCTCGCCGCTGCCGCCATCTTGCTGCAGGCGACGGAAGGCGTCCGGACGCGGCGCCGGGCCCGCGCCTTCCTTCCGCTCACCTGAGGCTCTCCCGCCCCCGCCCTCCCGCGCCGGGCCCGGCGTTACCTCTAGTCGGCCCGCAGCGAAGCCTATGCTGGGTACGAGGCCGACGGCCCGGCCGCCATCTTGGTACAGCAGAGGGGATGTGCGTGACCTACAACATGCGGGCGGCCCCGCCCCGTCCCAGCGGGTTGCTATGGGGATGGGGCGCGCGCGTGCGCGCGGGGGCCTGCACCGCCCAGGGGCGGGGCTTGGGGCGGGGCAGGCCCCGCCCCCTCCGCCGGCCGTGCGCGCGCGGGAGCGGAGCTCGGGGCTGGCGACTGCGGGAGGCGCTGAGGTGAGGGGCCCTGCCCCGCCCCGGGGAGTCCCCGTGCGCCGCGGCAAAGGGACCGGGTGTCAGGGGAGGCGGCGGGCAGGAGCGCTGGGAAGGGGTCTGTCCTTTTCAGCCGCGCAGACGGACCCCCGAACCTGAGGGGTTCGATTGAGGTGGGGTGATGCTGGTGAGGAGGGAGCGGGACGATGAGCGCTGCGGGCGGTGCCGGGGAGGTGAGGCGCCCTGGCCGCCCTCCCAGCGCGGGACCTGGTGCTGGTATGGGCCGCCATGGGACCCCCGGGCGGGGGCCCTCCCACGGCGTGCGAGGCAGTCGCTTCTGAACATGCTCTCGTAGAAAACTCCAGCCGGGCTGTTGAGGGTGAGGAACATGACCGACCAGCTCCGGAAAGGAAAGTCTGGGCTGCTTCGAAGCGCCCGAACCCCGATCTCAGCCCCAGGCCCCCCCCGTGCGATGCTCTGGGGCTCGGGTTTGCGGTGGGACGGGGCCTTGGCCTTCGGGTTGGGGTGTGCTCCCGCCTGTGTGGGAGCGCTCAGACCTGGCGGGAACGCTGTGGTAAACATCATTCCTGAAAGTTTTCTGTGCTCGGTCTGTATGTTAAAATATAATGTAGCTGTAGCTGCCTGCATAACTCTGCTCGCTGCTTCGTTTCCTTAGTAGCTGTGAGAAACTTTCCTCTCTTCTTAGCCCGCCTCTGAGAAATAGTTGGGTGACAGACAAGTCTCACAAATTAAAAGAATGTTCCTCTGTGTTCCAGCAGGATCTAGTTTTGTTTGGCATTGAAAACCTCTCATGGAGAATGCTTAAGCAGGAATCAATGACATCACTGGGCAGGAAACACTCTTGGAAGGAAGAGTTGCTATCAGAGCAATCTTATGTGATAAAAGGCTCAAATTCTTCACTAGCTGAATACATCACAGGTCATAGATTGTTTTGTGGACTGAAATGCAGATGTTGCAGATACTAGATTTTTTTTTTATCTTACAGTTTCACTTGACAGCCTTGTTATCCAGTTTTGATCTTGTGTCAGTAACCAAGGTGCCAGACTTTTCTCAGCAAATTTGGCTTCATGAGAAAGGACACCAAATTGCTTCAGTGTTAAACATCTTCAGTCTGTAACTCCCATCAAACCCAAATGAGGTTAAAATTGTGTGAACATACACCTATATGGTAGCTTTGGGAAGAAAATCCTCGACCTCATCCCCACATTGAAACAACTTTAGCTGGTGCCTGACACAGAAAGTTGGGCTTCTGCTGTCTAATGCTGGGCAGTTTGTTTTGATTCCAAGATGTCTCTTTGCTGGGAGGAGCAGACTGAAGGGTGCTGCAGACTGAAGCAGTTTGGTGTAATTTCATACAAACCTGAACTTGCTGACAAAATCTGCTTGGAAGATGGAAAGAATCAGGCATTGATAATATCAAATCCATGGAAATAAAGTGCAAGTGAGCATGGTAAGAGGTGGCTGAGGGATTTGGGAGTGGGAACTGATACCTTGTGGTAAGAGGGTGAGCCAGGGGAGGGACTGGAAAGGGGAATTGAGCTCTTTATCACTTGCAGATACAGCATATGCAGACGTTTTTGTTGCCACAGTAAATCACATGTTCTCCTGAAATCATGAAAGCTAGTGCTTGGTGAGTCTTTGTTAAGAGATTTTTTTTTTTTGCACAGAAGTGTTAGATAAGAAATCTTTAAAAAAAAAATTTTGCCTGTCTTATATTTCCCATGCAGCTACATATGAAAATTTTATATTGGTAAACAGAAGGTAGAATGACTGAGTTTGCAAGCATCTAGATAAAAGAGGAAGAGAAAAAGTTTCATTTTGAAGCTGTGAGCTCTTTACAAAACACTCAAGCATGGATGGAGATGTTGAGGAGAAAGAGGTTTGAAAAAAAAATACATGAGTTAGGGTTTTTTTTGGCTTTGAAGAAACAGTTTTCTCTAAAGAGCAAGGTGTCTTTTAGCAAGGTGTTTGGTTTGGTTTGGTTAGTTTCCGGAAAGGATGTGGACTTTGAAGGCTTCAGAATGGCTTGTCACACATCTGCTGCCTTCAGCACTCCACATTCATCTTGCTTGAATTTCTTGTCTGACTGCATTTATAGGAGCAATGATAGCTGAAAATTCTGCCCCTTGTTAGTACAGAAGAGTCAGATACTTGTGCCCAGTGAAGAAATTGACACTGTTTGAGAGTCTGACATTCAGTCAGGGATGCTCCTTTTTCAATTCAGTGTGTTACAGCAGGTATTACGCTGGTTTGTGGGTGAGTCTTTTCCTCATACAATTTTTAACAAGCTGACAAACATTATTATTTTTTCAGATTTTTTTCCTGTCTTTCTCTAAAAATGTCCAAGGTAAGAGTAACATTTGTCTTCCAATGTAACAGTGGGAAATACATGTTTTGTTTTTAAATACTAATCTTCAATGACAAATTGTGCAACTTGCATCTGTTTGATGATGAAGGTTATTTGAAATTTGCTGTCTATGGGAGACACAACATTGAAAGATGAGTGATCTAAGACATAGATTAAAGTAGTTTCATGCAAATATAAATCTCTGCAGTTAACTAATACTCTTGGAAGGGTTTCATTTTGGTCAGAGTTGTATAAAAGCTCCCTGGTGCATCTTCATTGAAACTTGCTTTCTGCAATTTTTGAGCAGGCATCATTTAAGAAAATGGTGGTTTAGATTTAATTTCTTTCTTTACTAATAGAATCAACTGGATTTCCAATAAAATCCTTCATTTAAAATATTGTAACCTAAAATATGATTGTCATGCTGGGATTCATCTCATTTTTGTCTCCCAGCATTTGAAATGATGGGTAGAACACCCATGTTGGTTTATTGGAGAGAAATGAGTGATAAAGGGTGCTTGAGTAATGTGTTTGAAGAGGGATCTAAGAGATGTAAAGATTTCTCTGCCATGTCTGTAGCACTGAGCATTCTGAACACTATTGTGTAAATTCCCCTCACCCTCCCTTGGAGAGAGCTCTCTGAAGAGCACTCCCAGCAGATGGCTTTCACTTCACAACTTGCTCAGGGTTTTCCTTTGGATGTGCTGAAAATGGATCAGGAATAGTCATCTTTTAATCAAGTCCATAGAAAACTATTTTATTTTAACTGTGTGTGAAGGCTGTTCAAAAAGTGATTAGTGGCCACAATTCATACTTTGTCATACTTTGATAAATAATTATTTGTGATTTTGTTTCTGTTTTACTTAAAGTGATCTTAGCTGGATATCTGAACAAGTGAAGCTTTGTTTTTTAAGCTCTAGGTCAATGTAGTTGTTCTGCACTTATTTGTGAAACTGTTGAGTAGTTGGAACCCCTGAGTAGTTTCCTCTCTGTCACATATATTCAAACCTTTTGAGTTAAGTGAGGAAAGCAGTTATACAGACTACTAAGTCTTGAGTGGTTGCTTGTCTTATTTTAATTTTTAAGTCTTATTTTAGTCTTATTTTATTTTATTTTTAGCAACAGCCTGCTCAGTTTACCAATCCAGAAACTCCTGGCTATGTTGGATTTGCAAACCTTCCCAATCAGGTTCACCGAAAGTCTGTGAAAAAGGGGTTTGAATTTACTCTGATGGTGGTTGGTAAGGAAGCTTTTTATAGTTTTTCTCACAATTAGTACTTGCTCACAGGGAATTTGAAGTTAAAACAAATGTTTTTTGCACTATTTTAAGGCTTCAGCTTGCATCAGAAACTTTCCTTTACTGTTGCATTTAGCTTTCTTTTACATTTTGTTGATTCTTGCAGCAGTTGTTTACCACAGTGAAACCATGGTTAAATACACTAATAAGTTTGTGGGGGAAGAAATTTGATTGTGCGCTCCAGCAATCCTTCCTTCCTTCCTTCTCCCCTGTCTTACAGGATTCCAGCACTCCATTTAAAATGTAGTTTAAAACTGGTTTTGCATTTGAATACTGTCTTAGCTCACTTGTGTGTTTTGATTAAGAGACTTGTATTAAGAAGGCCATTCTATTTAAAATGTTGTTTATGCTTCTTTAGTTCAAACCAATCTGAACTCTAGTCTTTTCAACCCTTCCAAATACTCTTGTAAAAGAGTATTTGAGAAAGACTGAGAATTGGACCAGTTGGTTTTGATGTGAGCTGTTACTTTTTACTTTGATCATGACTTTATGTTAGCAGTAGTAATCTAAAGTGTTATTCTGTTTGATAATTCATTGGGAGTCTGTGTTGGTAAAAAATCTGATGTCTGCAGAAATACCTTGATCCTTTGAGAAACTGGTTGCCGTTCTTCAAAATTAAATAGACTCCCAAGTGAGGCTTGGGTGTTTTCTCTGTCTCTGTTTGTGAGCCATAACTTGTGAGTTTTGGTGTTTGAACTCTGTAATTCTTGCTTTTAAACAGGCTTTCACAAAAAGTACCCTAATAGAATTAGGCTCTTCATTACTTGGCACCACAAGAAATAAATCCCATTTGTGTGCTAGATTTGCCTAAGAGAGATCACAGTGGGAATGAGCAGGAGAGGTGAGATAGAGCATGATAGGCGGTGTTTAACTTCTTAATGGTTTTGGATTTCAGTAGTTACAGGGAGAGTCTATCTTCAAACCTTTCATTAGTTTTGCCAAATGACAGCCCTAACACTGCTTTTGTCCTACTTCTGTATTTTGTTCTTCAGTGTTGTACAGAGTTTGCCCTTATCTTTGTCTTCCTAGAAATTTATTGTAGTTTTTTACTGTGTCTTTCATTGGATTTGATTTGGATGATACCATAAAGGATATCTCATAAAATCTAAGAGTAAAACCAAACTATAAGTAGCTGGTTCAAATTATTCTGTCTACTGTAACTCTTTAGAATTTACTGTTCAGTGATCCTACAAGTGTGAACAGTTCTGAGAAAGAAAATATTTGCTTTCTCTAAACTTCCAGATCTCTTTGAATTCTAATTGCAAATTCTGCCACGTAAAACAGTTCTGGAAAATAGCAATGTAAAATTATATAGACCAACAGTTGTTTCTTGTCTCTTGTAAAATAGAAATAGAGGGGAAATGATATGGTGTAAGAGAGCAGAAAGAGAATTAATCCACCCATGTTGGAGTGAAGTGGAACTTTACTGTTGTTGCCTAGCAGTATTTTAAGGAATAAATGAAAACTAAGGGAAGAGGACTTGGAAAAAAAAATCATTTCATTGAAAATTTGGAGTGGTATTTTAGATACAGTAAAATGTATCTAAAATACCAGAGGGAGACAGCTGATGTAAGATAAAATAAACTGTGCTTTAAATTGTTGATTATTTCAACAGTTTGGAATGTGAATGCTTTCTCTTCAAATATGCCTAGAGTTTAAGTATGTTCTCTTGTAGGCTGTGCCACAGTGCCTGTTTTGAGCTATCATTTTTCATTCAGTTGCCATCCTCCTTCATTTCTGAGCAGGATAATACTTTAAAAGCTGCCTATGCTGACAGAATCCTAATCAATGATTTTATCTTTTACACAGCTTTTGGTTATGTTTTTATCCCCTGCTATTGTTTACTGTGGTATCTGAAAATATGAGCTGGAGTTTATATGAATTTGGCTGCTTGGCTGTGTTGCTCCCAAAGAAATCCCAGTCACTTGTGTTTATTTTTATGTTCATTCTCATTATTAAGCTATGACTTCATCTAAATAGTTATTTCACTTAAGAGTCACTAAACTACTGTAGCCAATATAATCATTGGCAGTGACTATGAAAACTGATTTGATTTATGTGTAATATTTACCCTTACTGAGACAGTGGAATGTGGCACTGGATGAAATCATACTTTTCTGATTTTGCTGAAATGATTCCATGTGACTGTTGAGTTACTCTGGGTATGTGTCACCTTCACTGGTGCAGGCTGCACTGGCACAATCTGATCTTCAAAGCTGCATTCTGTAAGGCATTTAAAACTGGCAGCTCCTACTCAAATCTTCATTTCAAAACAGTTTCAGTCCTTTTTTTTCCTGTTGTTTAGATGTTTTTGTCAGATTCATATTGCAGTGTTACTCAGAGATTCTGTGGCCCATCATTTTTTAAGATTTATTTTTTTTAAATTGAATCCTATCAACACCTGAAATAAAACTAAAATTTTAGAAAAAGATCTCTTTGGTGAACTCAAGTACTGAGCATTTCAAGTTGCTACTCTTTTTTATGCTGTAAACATTTGTTCTGATTAAAATCTTGATCTTTAATGAGTCTAAATTTCCCTCAGGGCCATCAGTATCTCTAGAACAGAAAATACTCATGTTACAATTTGGTTATCCCCAAGTTCATCAGTACAAAAAAATTGCTCAGTGGCCATATTCCTCTTGCTTTCAGTTCTTGTTTGCCATATTGGCATAAAACCCAGAAATAAATCCCACTTTATGTAGCCTAGCTGTACAGAAGTTCAGCTATGCAATTTCATTGCTTAAATTGATGATAAAGCCTTGACGGAATATAGCTTCTCACTGGGTATGATATTTCACATTCTGGAGTGATAACAAAAAAGCTTGTTTTAAGAAATCAAGGAGATTGTTTAAGGAGACATGAAATGGAAAATCTTAAGTCTAAATGGGTCACAACTCCACTTGACTAGCAGCATTAATTACAGATGATCAGTGAAAGCTCTGGGAAAGTGCAAGATGGAAAAATTGTTTCTCAACCTTTTTGTGTAAACTTGGCTGATCCAAAATTAGAATTTGTAAATTCTTACTTTGAAAGAAATATGAAAAAAAATTATTTATGTAAATATTTTGAATTTATCTTTATATTGAATCACAGGTGAATCTGGATTAGGAAAATCTACATTAATAAACAGCCTCTTCCTGACAGATCTCTACCCAGAAAGGATAATCCCAGGAGCTGCTGGTAAATACATCTTTGCTCAATGGTTTTTGGAGTTAATTGCTTTTATCTTTGAGTTTTGGTAAAAGCCAGCAGTGATTTCTAGCTCCAGTAGTTTCTAATGCATTTCCTGACACTTGAGCTGTTTGATAAAACCGTTTTCCTCTGCACCCAGGATGTCTATCAGGTCTTTGTTATTTAGTCTTTGGATGTATTTATATTAACACATAGAAATTTGATCCCTTCTTTTGCTTAAAGACAGTCTTTGTGTCACATTAAGATAAACAATCAGAGAATTTATTTAGTTTTTAATCTGTTGCAATTGTAAACATATGAATTGTTTATGCCTGTTTACTTTAGATTGATGTTTAGTGAATGAGAACTTCACTTCCTTTTCTTCTTCATTTCCTTGTCCTATTTTTGTTATGTTATTCAAGGTATGCAATAATCCAGCAAAAGAGAACATTGTAATAAAATAAAATATGCAATTTTTCTCTTTTTGCTACCTGTTGAATGACTTGCTTTAATGATTTAATCATGTTAGCTGATGATTACTTTTAACTTCCAGCCTTAAGAAAAAAATCCATTACATATAATTTTATATTGTTCTCCCATTAGTGATGGTTTTGTCTCAGTCCCTTTTGCCTTAATTTCTACATTATTTTTAAGAAAAATATGAAATATGATACTTTTCTTAAAAACAATGTAGAAATCTCATACTCAGTCCTTTAATAACACTGAAGGAATTTATGTACTGAGTCTTTTTGTTATCAGGCCTTAGAATGCAATCGATAGAATAATATTTATGTGTTTTATCTGCCAATTAATCTTTGGAGCTGATCTCAGAGTGCCCGGGTCTCAGACTGGATTGGGCAGGATGCAGTTTGTTGTCTTTCAGATAAGATTGAGCGCACGGTGCAGATTGAAGCCTCCACAGTTGAGATTGAGGAGAGGGGCGTGAAGCTGAGGCTGACGGTTGTGGATACCCCGGGATATGGGGATGCCATCAACTGCCGAGACTGGTACGTGCACAGGGAGCATCTCTTGATCTATCTATGGAGAATAACTTAGATTTCTTATCTCTCCTGGAGGGTGAAAGTGTGCTGTGTGTCTGGGAAATGCTGAATTTGAGGTGGGATTTTTTTGTTTCCTAATCTTGAAGAAGCTTGATTTTGGTGTTATGAATGAATTCCAATGCATTCATAAATGTGAAGAGGCATCAATAACTTTGACACAAATTGAAGTAAATTTTGTGACATTTTTTCTTTCTTTCTTAACTTCCATTTTGCTTGAAAGAGCTTTAAGTGAACAATGATCTTGAGTCTCTATAATACTCTAAGAAAGTAAATCACCTACTCTTCAATGCAAGTAAAAACTCACCCCAAGATCTTGTCCACATTCACTTGAACATTCTCAGATTCTGTGCCTAATTTTTAAGTGCTTTTCATTGACTTAGATTTTTTTTGTTTGTTTAGGTTTTTTTTCTTTTTATAAATTTACATTATAGTAAATACTGAGAACTAATCTTGAGGTCAATAGCAATCAGTTTTCAGTGGTAATCCCTTTTCCCACATCTCTCAAACCCCTGAACCTCAAGGCAACCTCTGCCTTTCCCCATAATTTTGGAAATTAAATTTCCCGGTAAAGTGAAATTCAGCTTCAAGATCACATGTCCTGTCCTGGTGAGTCCAAGGGCTACTGCATGAAAAATCTCTTGTTTCATTTATTCAAAAGCTTGTTGTTGTTCAGGACCCCACTTGAGGTAATTCTTCTTCTGGCTCATGTGATAGAGAGGCCTTGCAGTCTGACTGTACTCTGGAGTATGCACCTTACAAAATCCCACAGCACCTGGGAAAGCCTGAGCTCATTCCTGCTGGTCACTGGGGACAGAGCTGCTGTATTATTGACCACATCCATTGTGACAATGCCTATTTTGCCATTTTACTCCTAAAAAACAGATTTCCTGAGCAGGTCCCTTGACCTTACTTTGTTTTATGGCAAAACCAACCTTCAGAGAGATCTGGATTATCTTCTCCCCTTGCTCAAAAACTTCCTCTGCCATGTTTCCTCACATGACGATGTCATCAGTGTTCTGAAGCCTTACACTTCAGGAGTAACATCAGCCCTTCTGTTCTCTCTGAGGACCTGCCCTCTTGAAGCTGGAGCTGCATTTATGCTTGAAGAATTTCCTGTGCTGGTTGTATTTCCTCTCAACTCCTGCACCCCTGCTGCTGAGGCAGTGGTGGCTTTTCCATCCCACTTCCTCATGTCTTTTCTGTGGTCATGCAGGTAGAACCACAGGTTACCACGTGGTGTACATCCTGTCTCTTGAGGATGGGGGTGTTTGCTCCCAGCAGCAGAGACTGGCCCATTCTGGTGGAGTATGGAACACTTCCTCTCTAGTTTGCTAGAGTTTTTCAAATCTGTTTTTAATCTTGGACAGTCTTTCCACAGCTGAGGTGCAGGTTGGTTGGGAAGAAAAAAGTTATATTCATGTTGCCAGAGCTGGGTCACCTCAAGCACTGTTGGCTCTCCTTCTTTCATTGACAACAATGCCAAAGAGTTGACATACAGCAGTGGTGTGCTCTGTACAAACTTCTGCCACATGGATTGTGTACAGTGGACCTTATCTGGATTTAGAGGGGACTGATGGTTATTTGGACCCCTATAGATTGCCTCCAGCACAGCTAATTCTCTCAGGTACTGGATACCTTCCTCCATGGCCTTCCACCTGCCTGGTCACACCATTAGATCATCCTTGAGATGATACCTTTCCCTCACACTTGACAGAAGTCACCACCAGAGCTGAGAGTTTCTGTCCTCTTCCCAATGCCCTTGTCAATGCCCACATCCCAGGACAGGGGTCCCAGTTGCTTGGCTTCCCTATAGTCTGGTTCCATGTGGTGGGCCACCATGTCCTGGTTCTAAAGCAGCCAGGTTGCCAGGGTGTCCCCCAAATGGCAGCTGAAATCTTTTCACATATCTTGCAGCTCACCAGGGGTAGGAATTGGGTGATTATCTCTGGTCCTGCCTCTTCCTCCTCCTATGAGGGCTCTGCTTCCTCTTCATCCTTCACTGAGCATACTGATTTGGTCTTGGTGGTCTTGGATTTCTTCTTCTCTGTAGGGACATCTGTTTGTGGCACAGGTTGTGGCAGTGGTTCAGCTGCAGTTGGAATGGCCATGGTGCCTGTTGCTCTGCTTTCCTCCTCCTTGCCTGAGGATGCTCTCTAGTGATGAGCAGTGTCCAGTAAATAAAATCCAGGGCTTAACAAACTGCAAAAAGTTTCTCCTCTCTGGAGTTGCCCCTTCTTGTAGATCTGGGCCAGAACCAGGACACCAGTGGACAAAAGTTGGATATGAGCAGGCAGTCCCTGAAAGCCATTAGTGTCCCAGGCTGCATCAAAAGCAGTGTGGCCAGCAGGTTGAGGGAGGGAGTTCTGCCCCACTCCTGTGCTCCTGTGAGACCTGCATCCAGCTCTGGGCTCTTAACACATGGCAGACATGGACCTGTTGGGGCAGGTGCACAGGAGGATCACAAAAATGATCCAAGGGCTAAAACAGCAGTAAGGAGAGGCTGGGAGAGTTGGGGTTCCATCTGAAAACAGAAGATCCAGGGAGACCTTACTGAGGATTTGAAATACATCAAAGGGGCTCGCAGGAAACATGGAAAGAGACTTAATACCAGGGCCTGTAGTAGCAGAGCAAGGGACAATGGTTTGAAACTGAGAGTTGATTTAGGTTGGATGTAGCAGAGACTTCTTTCCAGTGATGGTGTTGAGGCCCCTGGCACAAGTTGTCCAGAGAAGCTGTGGCTGCCCCATCCCTGAAAGTGTTCAAGGGAACCCAGGACTAATAGAAGGTGTCCCTGCCCATGAGAGTAGCTTGGAAATAGGTGATCTTTAAAGATCCCTTCCAACACAAACCATTTATGATTTTAAATCAGTTTGCAAAAAGAAACTTAAAATATCTTGAAAATGTGTGGTTAATGTTAATCAAGATATAAATATAAATTTTAAGGTATAGGCCTTTCTATTTTCCTTGTTCTATAGAATCAGTAATTGAATTTTTGTCCAGCAGAAGACTGGTTCACCAGCAGCTTAGTAGTTTAATACTACCTTTGAAAGAGTCCTAAAGTTGAGGACCATTTGGTGATTGCTCAAATCTGTGTTTGTTTTACAGCTTTAAGACCATAATCTCTTACATTGATGAGCAGTTTGAGCGATACCTGCATGATGAGAGTGGATTGAACAGAAGGCATATCATAGATAATCGAGTTCATTGCTGTTTCTATTTCATTTCACCATTTGGTCATGGGTAGGTGTTTCTCTGTCATTTTTTTTTTAATATTATTTTATTTTAGACTGTTGGTCTAAAAGCCTGGTGACTTAAATTTTCAGAATCAGGTTGCCATTACTTAAGCAACTGCTATAACTGCTGACATTAATTGGCTGTGTTCTTTTTACTGTGCAAAGAGAGTTATTTATGTTGGAATGAAAATAAATTGGTAATTTAGAGTAAAAATAAATAAACATTTTCCATATTTTAATTTTAGCCTTAAGCCTCTGGATGTTGAGTTTATGAAGGCCATACACAACAAAGTAAATATTGTACCAGTGATTGCAAAAGCTGATACACTTTCTCTGAAGGAGCGAGAGAGACTAAAGAAAAGGGTGAGTGTATTTCTGGCTTGCAGAAATGTGTTGTGCTTTGGTTGTGGCAGTGTGGTGGGTGAAGAGAGGGGCATTCTCATTAACCTTGCTCTGTCCTAGCTGAGGAAAATACAATCTCATGCACAGTGTAGCATCACTTAATATGTAGTTTGATATCCTGTAAAATATTTTATTATGTATTTAATGAGAAATTGTCCTTAGAATGTTCTTTGCAGAGTAGCAGTCTGGCTACATTTACAATTAGATTGAGTGAGTTTTGAAACTTTGGAAAAATATTTAAATACATTTGCTGATGGTAATTGCTCTGTTACCTGTTTAATCAGTCCCAAAGCAGAGATAGCATCTGCATATAGAATGTACATGTGTGTATTTGGGTTTTTTTACCCAGTCAGAATTCTGATGGTTAAAAAATAGGATTTTCAGAGATGTTTCTGATTGTGGGGTTGTCTTTCTTCCCTTATGTCACTCCTTCTGAAGCATTCCATTCTATCTTCCTGAGGCAAGACCTCTTAACACATCCAGTCATGCAGAACTTGATGCTGTATTTGCTGGCAGGAGGTGGGATTCAACAAACCATCATGAACTAATAACAGCTATGAAGTTTAGAAAGAAGTGTTAGAATTAACTTGTCAAAGGCATGCTCCAGTCTTAGCTCTTGCATTGAAAACTTTGATTTTTGTCAGTTATTCTGAAAATCCTTGTAGCTGTTATATCCAGTCTGGAATAAAAATAGAGACTTTATCTATAGTATACTCTACTAAGTATGTTTAGAGTGCTACAATTCTGCAGAAGTAAAGATTATGCTTTTATAAAGAGCAAAATTAGGGGTCTATGGCAGATGGATTCCTGGTGCAGATGCCATTACTGTCAATCATGAAGAAAAAAGTATTTATAGTGTTTATATCTCAGTTTTTCAAACACTCCCATCCCTACCCCCCCAAGGAGAAATTCAGAGGTAAGATCAAGGAGGTTAAACTGTAGAAAGCAAGTATCACTTCTGAGTCAACTCCTTTATTATTACAAAAAAAATTGCAAAGGTTTAATATAGCACAGTTTCCACAAAGGGTGGTGGTTTTGTGAACACTATTGTTTGTATGAAAGTCTGTGGCCAGTAGTTGTTGAATATCATGAAGAAATATAGTATTTAAAACTAAATCCTTGTTGAGCAGTTTGGATCAGTAAGATAAATCCAGATTTCTTGAGAGACTATGTATTAAGTAATTTTATGTTAAGATTTAAAAGTTCTGATCCTCCATGTATATTATATTGATTTATTTTATTGCATATCTCAGATTCTGGATGAAATAGAAGAGCATGGTATCAAGATTTATCACCTGCCTGATGCTGAATCTGATGAAGATGAAGATTTTAAAGAGCAGACCAGACTCCTGAAGGTGTGACTGGTGTAATAGATTATGTACATGGATAGTATATTGTATTTTTTCAGACTGCTCAGATGGCTTTAGGACAGGACCTGCAATGCAGCCTGGAGTGAGTCACTCAGGTTCACACAGAAATGAGACACCTGAAGTGTCTCTGCCCTGGCTTCCCTAGCTTGGAAGATGGTGGCAGCAGTTCCTTTTATTTATTTTACACCTTTAATTTAAAATAATTACAAATTTATTACCATAATATGCAGTGCTGAGCAGAACAAAAGTTGTTCTTGGAGTTGTTGGTCCTGGTTCACTATAAGTAACTTTTGCACTTTTGGCTTTCAGGCCAGCATTCCATTTTGTGTAGTGGGGTCCAATCAACTCATTGAAGCAAAAGGTAAAAAAGTCAGAGGTCGACTCTACCCATGGGGTGTAGTTGAAGTGGAGAATCCAGAGCATAATGACTTCCTGAAGCTGAGGACCATGTTAATGTAAGTTAGAACATTCCAATTAAATGGTAGTTTAGAAAACAATCACCAAGATAATCAAGCACTGCAGTGGGGTTTGCAGCAGTTGTGTAATCCCTGGACATATTCAGAATTTGTGTGGCCATGAGCAGCCTTGACTCAGCTGAGCTAGGCCTAGTCAGGGGTTAGACCACACAGAACCCACAGGTTCTCTCTGATCTGAATTACTCAGTGATTCTGTGAAAATAATGATTTGTCTGCTTCTTTTGTCCAATGTAGCGTTGTATTGCTACTCAGATCCCCTGGAACACAAAGCAGGTTGTGCTGATTCCAATATAAGTAGATACATTTGCAAGGGAGCAGACCTGAAGAGTCCCCTGGTTGTTTTTTTTTTCCTGGTCTTTGCTACTCTGTTTTGCCTGCTCAGATTAGTCCAAGGCCTTGCCCAGGAGTGCAGCTTCTGTCAAAGCAGTCTCAGGGCTGAGGTGACCTCTCTGTGTCCTTTATTGCACCAATTTAACTGAAATTAGTTTTAAATTAGTATGCTAAGTGGGTGTGCATGCTGAGCACATTGATCCAAGACAGTGCTGAATGCCAGAGTTGCTTGAGCAAACTGATGTGACACAAGAATGTTTTATCTTTTAATTACTTTGCTTCCTCCAGCACCCACATGCAAGACCTTCAGGAGGTGACCCAGGATCTTCACTATGAGAACTTCCGCTCTGAGAGGCTCAAACGAGGCACCAGGTTGTCATCTCATGGTTACATGTTGCTTTCTCCTTTTGTGAATGTGTATTTTGCTCTCTCTGTGTCTCACCTACCATTTCATTGCTAGGATTTGGTAAACCAAGGGCAGCTCTGTAACTCCAGTCGATATCAAGTTCTATTGAGCAGCTTACAAAGAGTGTAACAAAAAATATTTTGTAAATCTGAAGTGATGGTGGTGGAGTTAGAGAATTGTGGGAATAGATCTGTGCTTTGGTCTGAGGCTTAAACATAGTTGGGTTGGAATGTTGAATGTACTAAGCAGGACAGATGTCTATGATACATATCTTTAAAAAATCTGCAAATCAGATTAGAGCTGATATCTTAAAAAAAGTGTAGATTTTTTTTAGAATTAACAACCAGAATATTTGGATGGGAACTTTCAAAAGAGATGATGAAACTTTTTTGCAATGCTTTATTAAACATGACATACATAAATAATAGCAGTCTGGTAATGACTGTTAGCCCTGTTTTGAGCTGGCTTGGATAGGGCACAGCTTTCCTGGAAAGAGAACTGGGCAAAACTCTCAATTTTTAAATACAATAACAGGGTCTGTAAAGATGAGTTGGGGAGTTCTTGGGGGAAACTGCATGTTTCCTGGTTTAGGTGTTTCAGCTGCATCTCTTCTTACAGCCACTAGAGGGTTCCAAATTGCACATTTTGGGGTTTTTGGGGCATTTTGCAAAAGTTTCCCCATCAAGCTGTAAACAGACATTTTGTAACATGTCTGGTCAGTTTTCAGCAAAAGGAGTTTTTCTTTTAGACTTTTCTGCCTGTAGCATTGGCCTACAGGCAAGATAAAATGCTCTTCTCTCCTGATTTTAAACCCTGCTTTCTGAAATTGAAGGTAAAAGTCCCCAAACTTCCCAAGTTCTCTTATCCAGCAGGTGTGTACAAAGGCCTTAGAGGTAATGTTACCTAAGGTCATCCAATTTTTAGAGGATTTCAAGTTGCTGTTAAGTTGGGTATGTGAAACTCAAACATGTTTTTGTATATTTTCTAGTTAGGTGGCTCATTTGCTTTCACATTTCTGAAATGATACTAGAACATAATTAGGTTTATTGTAAATGAGGGTAGATTTCATGTGAATTTATTTCAATCTTGCACTTCTGCTACCAGAAGTGCTTGACAATAGGTGTTTGTTTAACTGTACTCACTAATGATCTCAGAGGTTTTGGGGCACAGCAGATTTTTTTGCAATGTATTTATTTACAATAATTTATTTAATTTTATTTATACAGGATTTTTTTACAAAGTATTTCTCTGTTAACTTTTTAACAAACACCAATTTGTTTGCTTTGCCTGTTTGATGGCACTTGCTTGATTAGCTCCATTAGTAGATCTCTCCTGTTGTGACATGGAGAAGGAGAAAGCTATTAGCAAAGTGGTGGGAAATCTTGAATAAAGCCAGGTGGGAGGCAGTCACTTCTCCCAAGTAACAAGTGATGAAATAACAGGAAACAGCCTCAGGTTGCACCAGGGAGGTTTAGACTGATATTAGGAGAAACTTCTTCAGAGAAAGGGTGTTTGGGCACTGGCACAGGCTGCCCAAGGGCATGGTGGAGCTGCCATCCCTGGAAGTGTTCAAACTGCTTGTGGATTTGGCACTGGAGTGTGGAGTTTGTGAGGTCTCCAGGACAAGGTGAGAGATGAGGAATCTGAAGGCTGATTTATTATTTTATGATATTATATTATATTAAAGAATGTTATACTAAAACTATACTAAGGAAAGAGAAGGGTACAGACAGAAGGTTTAACAAGAATGAGAATGAAAAACTCGTGATTGACTCTTCAGAGTCCAACACAGCTGATGGTGATTGGTCACTAAGTAAAAACAATTCACATGAAACCAATCAAACATGCACCTGTTGGTAAACAATGTCCAAGCCACATTCCAAAGCAGCAAACACAGGAGAAGCAATCAGATAATTATTGTTTTCATTCTTTTATGAGGCTTCTCAGCTTCCCAGGAGAAGAAATCCTGGCAAAGGGATTTTCCAGAAAATATGACAGTAACACTGGGGGATGTGGTTTAATGGTGAACACAATGGTGGGTTAATGCTTGGACTCAGCAATCTTAGGTTTTTCCAACCTTAATGATTTCATGTTTCTAACAATATTAATATTATTTTAGGAAAATAGAAGATGAAGAAGTAAATAAAGACCAGATTCTGCTTGAGAAGGAAGCAGAAGTAAGATGACTGAACTTTGTATTCTTGTAATGGGGGAATTTTTGTTCTTTTGTTGCTACTTTAGAGCAAATATTTATACGATCTTGGTAATTCATAAAGGAAAAACAGTTATATGCCAATATAAGGTTATTTAAGGTTCACTAAGAAAACAGAATGAGAAGAGGTGAGAGGAGACTCAGGAGAGGGAGTTTTTGGGACAAGTGGAATCTGGTGAAACATGATTCCATTTTACTGATCAGCAATGGATGTAACACACACTGTGTGGACAAGGAGGACCATCCTCATGGGAATAAGGGTTCTACAGTTAACAGCTGCAGATTGGGACAAAGTCAGTTCAGCTCTGCAGCAAAAGAGAGAATGATGGTAGACATGGTCAGAAATAAAAAATTAAATTGAAATTCTCATTCTGCTACAATGACAAATTCATAATGCATAGATCTAATGCTGCTTTTCATGTTCCTCTAACCTATAAAGGTTATAGATAGGCAAGACTAGAAAAAGTGCAATGAAAAGCAAATGTGGGCAGAAAGGCTGAAGTGGAGACCTGAAGCAGATCCTGTGCTAGGGTAGATGAGATTAATAGCCTTGTTGAAAAGTAGATGATAGAAGGGAAAGGGTCTGACATGGTCACAGATGGCAGCATGTATGGGAATCTACTACACAAGCAAGAGGTCATGGTAAATGGGATTCATAGATGGTTAACTTCAATTTAAAAAGCTACTTCTAACATAGTCTGTTAGTCTAAAATGCAATACTCTAAAACTGAGCTTCAACCAAGTTTAGTCATGCTCGTGTCTCACTGGATGGTTTGCCTGTAATATTTGCTTCCACGTAGTCATCCCCAGCAAGGGAGCTGGGGAGTAATCCTGACAATTGTTTTTTTTGGATGACACATACAGGAGTAATTTGGAGGAACATAACCAGGCTGCCTTTTTTTTTTTTTTCTTCCATTTAAACTTTTTACTAAGTGTAAATGCTTGTTCAGTACTTCAGAACAATAATTTTTTATACCTGAAATGTCAGAGACTTCCACTTATGGATGCTTAAAAATCCCATCCCACAGTACAATAATAAACTCTATTTATTTCAGTCAGTAAATGCCAGCCTCTTCAGTGATGAAGAGCAGTAAAAGAAGATGCCATAACCTGAATACATTACCTGTCAGATAAAGAAAATGCAGATATGTGATCCCTCTTTAATAAAAATAAGAATTAGAGTGGTGACAGTGAAGAATTATATTCTGAGCTACAGAATTCTTCTGTGCTGCTTTTCCAGCTCCGTCGCATGCAGGAGATGATTGCAAGAATGCAGGCACAGATGCAGATGCAGATGCAAAGTGGAGAAGGTGACAGCAGTGCAGTTCATGGGCACCATGTGTAAAGGCTTGGGTAAGATGCTCAAATAGCCACTTAAAGGGCTTCTCCTTTAGCTGCTCTCTATGTGCTTGGTATTAAGAAGTTTTGGAAAAATGTTAACGAGATGGGTTTCTATAGGTTTCAGTCTGAATTTTAATTTATAAGGATTAACTGCTGTTTGCAAAGGTAGATGGCTTGGAATCAAACTAAACAGTGTGGTGGTGTGTGTGTATACATATGAAAATTTCCCAGAAAGTCAATACAATATATCCTGGTAAGAATTATGGAAGAAGTCTTTGAAATAGTTTAACCAGGTTTCCTTATCTCATGATGAAGTCGTTGTTTACTTGTGACTTTTAAAATGTGTGCAGTTCTTTCAGGTTTCTTAATGTGAGAAGACTGCTGATCTGAAGTAGTATTTTCCTGTCTTGTTTTTAGATTATTTTATCCCCTGACTCACAGGAGACCTCCTGGAGCTGGATTGCAGTGGTGGAAGACAAAAGGATGCCTCTTGCTTCCATGTGATCTGGAGCTTGCTGTGGAGTTTAATGTGGAACTGTTTTGTGGTAACATCTTGTGAGATGTATTTCATAACATGTAGTCAGTTGGTATTTTTATATCTTATACACATTTGACTTTCATTTTCTTTAGTCCTTCTTTTCTTGAGGTTATTTTAAATTTCCTATTAGGGATACAAAATAGTCATTGAAAGTTTTCTAGCCTGATAAGCAGTAGATAATAATATTTTTTTAATATACCTTGTTAGCTCCCTGCTTTTAACTTTGTATTCCATTTAGAAATAAACAGCTGTCAGTGATACCTTGTTCAGTGCCAGGTAATAGTCACCTCACTAAGGCTGCACCCCTGCAAGGTTAATTTTATAAATATTGCAGTGTTTACATGTGTTTGTGAGACCAGCAGCCCTTTCTCTGTCTCTGCTCACAGCAGAGGATTTCCTTGGCCTCTGCAAAATATCAAATGAAAATTCAAGCATGCCTTGTGTCTTAGCAAAAGAAAGAAGAGGAGATGCCTCTGTGAGAGGCACACTGTATGTTACATGACAGGCATTATTTCTTTTAGATTTAACCTTGAGGGTTATTGTTCTCCTAAAATCTCTTACTCTATTGCAGCTAATTTTGAATAGTTTCTTGTAGGCCATCACAAATCACTCCTGCTATTTTCTGGCATTATTGTAGCCAAATAAACTTGAATAAAGCTGATTTTATTGTTGAATGAGGTATACTCCAAAGAGTAGTTTTCTATGCATGGGTGTTTCCTATATCCAAAGGATAAGAAATTCTATAATTCCTACTAAGTATTTTCATAGTATTTTTAGGGCATTGAAAACTGTTACATGTAGTAAATATATATATTAGCACACTTCTCTTTTTAAAAGTGACCTGTTCCTGACAGGATCAATGCAAACTGTATTTTAAGTTCTTGCTCCAGGATGGAGTCAGCAGTATTACTTCAGGAGAGACTCTGTTTTCTTTTATTAGGCCAAGGTCTCTTTTTTAATCCTGGTGGCAAAGGAGACTGTTTTTAGTTTGGCTGGGCTTGTGCTGCAGATCATTCCTTGTGTTGTGTTTGCAGCAAATAATCAGTGATCAACACAAGTGCCCAGGTGGTGGCTGACAGGGCAAGCAGTGACACAGCCTGGGTTATTTGCTGCTCCTGATAAAGCCAGCAATCAGATTTCTTCATCTGATCTATCACAAAACATCCTTATCTGAGCAGCTAATAAACAAACAGATAGAATTGCAACTTCTTTTGGCTCTTTGAGCTCAGGTGCAGCTGTGAGTTTTATAATTTTGTTAATGTTCCTGTGAAAAAAATATTAGAATTTCTACAGAAAATGTATAACTCTAGTGGTGCTTCAGTGGCTAGATTAAATATAAATATCAACTGAAATTTTTACCTGCCTGAAACTGCTGTTTTATGTTTGAATCTTTCTAAAAATGTGAAGTAAAATCCTGCATTGTAGCTGGAGATCTGCATCTCTCTCTTCCAAACAAAGTTTGACATGACTCATTTGACACGACTCATTTTCCCTTACCCTGTCAAAAGTAAGAAAATGTGAACCTTTTTGTATGCACAGAAGAGCTAAATCCCATTTTGTCAAATCTCTACATATAAAACTTGGATGGAAAAAAAACATGTGCTTCTAAATTCTTGAATTGCTTTTTCAAAAGGAGGTGTAGGACCAAAGTAACGTAGCAGCACTGTCAGAGAACACTCCACAACACCTTATTTATTTCTATTACCATGAGCCTGTACTTGAAGAAAAACTGTGAAATGTAAAATGTCTGCACAGGGGCCTGGTTGTGCTTGTCACTCTCACTGTGTATATTGGGTTGATAGGTTTTTTCCTCTATTTTTAACATGGGAACAAGAGCACATTGTCCATTTGTTTAGTGCTGTTTGGTCACCATCTGTGAAATTATTTCTTTGAAATATTTACATATCTATTAAAATATTTGTTCAGGATAAAGCATTTCATGTTATTATTAAGCAAAAAAAAAAAAGTAATTGATCTAAAAATTCAACAAGATAAATAGTTTTGTATGTTGTTTTGGCATTTAATGGGAAAAACCAAGTTTGTGGCACTAGCCATTTTAAGTGATTAATTACTGCTTCTTCCCAAGCCTTTGGGACAATTGTTCATAGTGTGCCTGATGTCTCTGAAGGTCTAGTTCCCCTTCACTTTTCTTGGGATTCTCTTGAAATGGATGGTTTTGTGCTAAGGCAAGAAAAGAAAGACTACTTTTCTCAAAAAAGCTGCTGGTAAAAGAAAGATATGAGTAGCAGAAAGGCCTGGGGACAAAAGGTAAATTCTGTTTGGTGGCTTGCTGAACTGGCCACAGTTCTTTTTCAATTACTGTGTTGTGATGGTTTTTATATTGGGAGTAAAAATACTTTGGCATTTGCAGAGCTTTATAGTTGATAGTAAAAATTACTAGTTCTTGGTACAAAAACCTGTTATAATCTATGTACTACAATTAGCTAAAACTGTAATAAAAATGCTAAAAAGCTGTTTTGTGTTTATTATGATTCTTTATTGTACTCAATATTCATTTGTGGTGATATGTTTGAAATATTGTCCTGTTCCAGCCAGGACAGGGTTAATTTTGGGGGCAGCTAGGAAGGGCAGGGTTGGAGTGGCAGTGGGTGGGGTTGGGCTCCATGGTGAGCATTTTTCCATGTGAAGCTCTCTCTCTCTTTTGTATCATTTTTGTTTTTTAATATGGTTGCTATTACTGTTCCTTTTCTTATCTCATTGCTGTTTCCAGTAAATTGTTCTTACAACATTTTGTGTTTCCAGTTCTCCTCTGCATCCTGATGCAGAAAAGAGGGAGAGAGGACGAGGGAGCAAGTGATTGGCAGCCTGGTTTGGAGTTTCAGTGGGAACACTGAATTGGGGAATACAATTCCTAACCCAGGACAGCCTTAATTCAGCCCCAGTGTGGGCACAAAGGGGTGAGATAACCACAGATCTGCCCAGAGCAGGCTGGAAACAGGTTTGGTCCAAGCATTTTCTGTATTTGAGAAGTCACAATGTTGCTTGGTCTGTTCATGTGGCCGTGGTGCCTAATTCTGTGTATATTGCCCTAGGTGCTCCTCATGGGGTTTGCCAGGGCAGGGAGAGCAATCAGGATTGCTTTGTTGCTGTACTGTGGGATGCCACTTTATGACATGATAACATCAAGGACAATGAGGGTCACTTGCTGAGTATTCAGTGTTGCTATGCAGGGAGAACAGGGAAGGATGATTTTCCCCAGCTTTTCACCCCTTTTTCCTCCCTCCAGCCTGTTACAACAGCTTTTGAGAGTTTTGAATTCCTTTTGTATGTTAAGGAAAGCATGTTCTTGTTGCTAAGTGTGCCAGGTCTACTCAGTGGGCTCCATACCATGTTGAGAGTCAGAACAGAGATTTCTAGGGAGGTCATTCAGAGATTTGCCCCCAGGGATGAATAGACATGCATAGCATGGGAGAAAATGGGCCAGGTTTTGGGGAAATTCTCTGCTACAGTGGTTTGGAAGTTCACCTCTAAAGAAGTACAGAATATTCTGTCACTGTTCAAGTGACAGAATATTTGCAAGGAGAATGCTGTGGCAACTCCAGAGAGGAGAAACCTCTTGCAGTGTGCTGAGCCCTGGCTTTTATTTACTGGAAAGCAGAGCAGCAGCCACCATGGCTGTCTTTAGACTCTCTCCCATTCTTTGTTCCTTCCATTTGGGATCCTGCAAGCTCCCAGCTTTTTTCTTGTATTTCATCCATACTTTTGGGGTAGCATTTTGTAGGCTCCACTTATCCTGGTTAGAATGATGGTGGCTTGTATGCCCAAATGTTTCCTTTTCTGAGGAGAGTAGTTCAAGTACACTCCCTGGTCATCATGGCTGTTCAGCAAAGAATGAGGAAAAAGATCATTTAGAGCCTGTGATGTGCCCTTTTCAGGTGGTTTTGAATATGAGGATGGCTGGGCTGGAGATCAAATTGACATTGTTTGCTCCCAGGCTTTCCATTTGTGTGACACCTGTGGATGAATTAGTTACACCTCTGTCTTCACACACACTCTAATGACCTCCGAGTAAGCTGCTGAGGAGAAAGCTCTCCTGTGATGTGAGTGGAAGGGAATGTTTGGCATTCATTAACAAATGCTACCAATCCCAACTATATTCAGAAGGCATTTAGTAGGAAATCCTCTCAGGACTGAAAGAAATTAAGTCCAGATTCATGGGTTGTAACTTCGATGTCAGTTGAGTCCTTAGCTATTTCTGTCTCAGTAGACAGCATGAGTGCAGAGAAGTGCCTTTTTCAGGCAGCTCTCCTCCTCCACACTGCCAGATACTCCACTTGTCTGGATCTTCCTGAGTATTTGGGCAGGGCTGAGCACAACTCATGTGTCTGTTTTGTTGGCCTCTTTGTGGTGCTGTTGCTGGTTTATCTGGCTTTTGGGCCTTGGAGAAGGATTTCTATCAGCATTTTGCTAGCTTGTTACACACATTTAGTGGTTACAAAAAGAAAAAGAAAGTGAACAAAATATCTATAAACCTTTTTTTCCTGACATCTGAGTAAAGAAAAAATGAAAAATATAACTTTTCCTGCCTTTCTCTGGACACTTTGTAGTAGATCCTGAAAAGCTACTTGCTTTAGGGAAGTGTCTGAACTAGAGGACAAATGAGGTGGTAATTGCTCGGAATGTGCAAGAATATAATCCATAAAGGCTTTGGGAAGAGTTGAAACTACTGCTTGGAAGGACATTGTACTGGAATTCAGTGCAAAGGACTCCATGGAATGATGTGCTCTTCCCTATTTGCTGTTTTCTCTCAATGCTGTGTATGGAATAGAGCTCAAAGAGCTTAACGCAAGGCTCCTGCTGTCAGAGAAAGCCAGAAAGAAATGCTTAAAGGATTCCTGCAGTGCAAGAAAGCTGTGATTAAAACACTTCATAACTCAGCTTGCCATAGTGATTTCCCCACAGCCCACAACTCCCAAGGGCAATTTCTCAGGAGAGATAACAGCTTGATGAGCAGCTTGTTGTCCTGAAGCCCTGCTCCTGCCATGGCTGCCACCTCTTCCCAGAGATGCTGAATGAGGCTCTGGGCTGCTGTTCCTTTGGACAGCCCCAAGGGCATGTGGCTGGCACTGCGGGTCAGTTTACTAGTGAAGCAGGGGTGTAGTTGTTTCCTAAAGAATCCCTTCATAATCCAAAAAACGGGAAGTGCTGTCACCTGCTCGTGTGTCCTTTTATATGAAGACTTGAAGGGTGCTGGCACCAGGCTGTTGTCACAGTGCCCAGGTGAGCATGTGTGCAGTGAAGTTATATTTGATGTCATTACAGGTCAAGCCCAGAAAGTGGGAATGGAGTATGAGGAGGAAGAGCTTTGTCTGAGGAGTGGTGTGATGGCCAGACACCCTGCCAGTGCAGCCCAGACATGATGGGATCACCTGGGCCTGGCTCACAGCCACCCCAGGGTGTGCCCAAGTTTCAGGTGCCTTGTGGAGTTTCTGCAGCATTTAGCAAGGCAAGATCTGATGTAGCTGTGTGTTTGCAAGTTTAGTTTCGGTGCTTGAAATGCAGAAGGCAAATGAATTTCACTCCCACCCACAGGAATGAGAGCCTGTCAATCCAGCAAGGCAGAGGAGGTGTCCAGCTACCTCAGAGAGAGAACAACACACTTTTGGGGAGCTACCCTGGTGAGAGCAGACCCAGCCCTGCAGCCATCCTGCCTGGCTTCATGGAGCAGTGCCACAGAGAAAGCAGTGCAGCATTTACTGCTGCAGGAAACACTGAATTCCTAGGTAGGAAAAGCATGAGGAGCTCTGCTCTCTCTCCCAGGCCTGGGGCTTATCCTGCTCCCTCTGAAACCTGCAGTAAACAGTTCTGTAGAACTGATGGAGCTGGTTGGTTTTGCTCTATCCCAGCCCTCCCTGGCTCTCAGCTTTGCACATCTCATCTGTGGTGATGTAAATGGTGTCAGGTTTAAGGTTTTGTTCCAAGAGTGATCCATGTGGCCAGATAGAAATTTCTGTTCAGCTCTGTAAGTCACATCCAGGAGGACATGATAAAAAAATCAGGGAGATCTGAGTTGTAAGATGTGCCTTCCATTAGTAACTTCACCATGTTGAGGCATCATGCTTAAAGTGCTTCAGCCTGGCTGTCCCCCTGGTTTTTATTGACAAACAATTTGAAGCTGGTGGGGCAATGAGGAATTTCCTCATTTTTAAAAGCAGAAGCCAAAAATTCATGGGGAAAAACCCATGTAGGAAACATAGGAGCTCACAAGTGTTGTGAAGGTAACTCAGTGTATTCTATAAAATAGGTAGATATACACACCCATGAGAGCTAATGCAAAACTCATTAAATCAGATCCTGTGCTGCTTCAATAGCATATTTATTAAAAAAAGAAAAAAAGGCACTGGCAGTAAAAGGCTTTGTTCAGAACATGCTCACTCCTGTGCCTTGCAATTTCCATGTCCCCTGTTTTTTTAAAATTTTTCAATTTATTTTTACTTTTAGGAAGCTTTTCCATAAAGGAGAGCCTAAAACCTAGGCTGAGCTGTTCCTGTAGTGGTACTTGCTCTGAGTTCAGAGCTTCTCCCCTGCAGAGAACATGCAACTGGGCTCTCCAGGAATATTTCAGTCTCTTTGAAGGTTTGCACCCAGAGCAAGAAAACTGGTTTGAATCTTCATTTCCTGCCCAGAAAATAGTCTCAGGCTGCTTTGAAACATGGAAGCAGCATGGCAGGGATGGCTGTCCATGTGTCTGACAGCTGGGCTCAGCTCAGGGGCTGTGTCTTGGCAGCAGTGGGGCTGCTGTGCTCTGTGTCCTGGCACAAACAGCTGGAACAGCCCTTGGGTTGAGAGCAGAGTGGAGAATCCACCAGTTTGTTTTGCCAGCAATCTGTGTTTGGCTGCCTCATTTCTGAAAGAACTTAATGCAGCAGAGTTGGTGTTACTGACAGCCTCAACTGTGGTTTATCTGGCAGTAAAATAATTGCCAAGCTTATCCATGTCTAGTGTTTGGAGCTCCTAAATTTATCCTTTTATTCTAAATTTATCCTTTTATTTCCTGTCCATGAAATATAACTAGACCTTTTTCTCTTTTATATTTAACTGGACATTTGTGCATTTGTTGACTCATTGACTGAAGTTGATTGGTATGTGAGGATGGTGGGGGAGCAGTGGTTTCTGTCTGGGGATGTCTTGTTCCCCACCCCCCCAAACACACATAGACATTTTTCATGTAGATCTTTGAGGCATTGTACAAGGCATGACTGATTTGAACCCTTGTGCATCTTCTCTGAGGTAACAAAACCCAGGTTGATTTGATGGGCAGGGAAATGAGATGAACCTCAGTGGGATTTAAAAAATAATAAAAAAAGGCAGGGTGAGCTTTTTGGCACTTCCAAATTTTTTGGGAGTTGGTGTTCAGGCCTTGCTGCTTCAGACATGCTTGGTTGCCCTCACTGTGCAGACATTATTAAGTGTGAGAGAGGAAAAAATCAATATAATTGCAGAAAAGGCTATTTGGTAGCAGCTTAATGTTTAGGCTGTTACAGTCACAGGACTAACATCTATCAAAAAACCTTTGGATTCAATTTAAAGCAAATTTAGAAGATTTCTGGGCACGTTTGTGCTTTTGTGCAATAGGATTGATGCACCACGTGGGGGCAATAAGGGATTGTCTGTCTCAGCTGCTACCTGTGGATAAGAACACAGCAGACACAGTTGTCAGATTTTGCCTGGACTTTTGTTCCAGTGTTGTGGCTCAGCAGCTCTGTTTTATTGCAGTTTGTAGCGTGTCTATGCCCTTGATTTTTGTGCTGTGGCCTCAGAACTGCTGCTGGCTACAGACTGTACCTTCTGGGCAGGGAGGACGTGCTGGAACAAGTTCACTAGTCAGACTGAGAGAAGCTGCTGAGTGAGTGTGTCTGTGTGTGTGCAGGTAGGAACATATGCTGTGCTTAATTGACTTGTTCTAATTGCCACCTTCACCATGAGAGCCAAGTTAAAATAGAGATATAATTATGAAAGTCAAAGTAGGCGATTGCAAAAAGGGATTGCAGCCTCTTGGGGTTTTTCTGTTAGCAGAAGTTTTTCCTGTACATAAGTAACCAGGCCTGTTCTAAAGAATTGGTTAATAATGAGGGTTTAATTCCAGGTCATGGTCTAAGGCTGGTGGACTTTGTGCTTTATAAAGGCCAATGTAATTAGAAGTTGCAGTGTGTGTAGAAGGGCTCTTGAAAAATACTCCAAAGGGGAACAATCTGAGAAGCTCAAAGATTTCCTTCCGGGAGAAGTGCTAAGAGCATGATTGTGGGGGGCAGAATTATTTAAGGTTGGAAGTGGAAAATCCCAACCACAGAGTCTACAAGTATCTGTAGCATGGAAATGAGTTGGTTTAGCAAGGTACTGCTACTGCTGAGTGGCTTTGCCATTCCATCTCTGCCAGTTGAAGGAGGTGCATTCTGACCATTTTTGAAGCATCTTCATTCATTGCTGCTGAAGAACAGTCATTCTCCTATGCTTTCAGTAAATTTTAACAGTAAGTGAGCCTGGAGTAAGAGAGTAATTCTGGTAAGTGGCATGTACAGATGTGTTGTTCAATCTTTGTGTTCATCATGTGGATTGTATCTCTGCTTATCCAGCAATTCCTGTTCACCTTGACTTGAGTCTTTTGTCATTTCCTAATAAGAGTTAGTGGATTGGTCAGATTTCAAGATTTCACTCTTTTCAGTTTTTCTACCATCTGGGGTACTGGTGGGCTGTTAGTACAGAGCACCACCTGATTAAAATTGCTGAAATTGGCTTGATTTTGCTATTTAAGAAACAATCTTAGGCTCATTGTGACTGTTGGGTAGAGAACTTGTTAATCAGTGATGAGGCAGGTTGAGGAATGACCTGTTCATCCATGCAGACTGGTCCCTGCTGAGATGTCTAAGGTGATGTGGGAGGCAATCCAGAGGATGGGTCAGTAAGACAAGACAACTGGTTTCTGTCTGGTTCTGCTGCACAGGCCATTACAGGCTGAACTCTTCAGGGCTGAAACACTTCCAGACCAGTGACATGGCCAGGGTGGTCATTAATTACCATGACTTTTCATCTAACACGTGAAAACAGGTGTGGAAAAGTGAGTTTTTCCCCTAGTTCACCTCTGAGGTGCTCTGCAGGTGGTGCAGTGTCACCAGGTCCTTAAAAGTGATCATCTTGTGGAGAAAGCTCTCAGCCCTTCCAGTTAGTCCTTAGTGACACTTGGGCTTAGGCTTAGGTTAATGATGCCTACAGCAAATTGTTGAATATCTCCAGGTAGTAACAGATGGAAGAATTGTCATACAAGGCTCTGGCTTGAACTAAAGCAGGACAGTGGCAGTGAACTGTGGCAGTCAAAGGTCTGTGAACTGCCCCCAAAGGGATTCTGGTGCTTTCAGTGACCCACCTGCAGTGAACCCATTTCAATCCATCTTCCTCTTTTCATCCTTGGTGTGCCCATATGTGTTGTCATTGTGGAGTCCCAGCACAACACACTGGAGAGGTGAGCTGGTGACATGTGGCCCTGTTGGTTTGGTGTACATGGTATAAAATGCTGGCTGAAGTGGTTGTAAATAGTTTTGCTCTCAGCTATGCCAGCTTGCTGCTGTAGACAGGAGGGAAGACACAATGTAAGCATTTGAAACTGCTTGCCTTGTTCTTATGAGACGGAGACCTCTGAGAGACAGAGTTTTGTAGTGTGTATTTGGAAAATATGTGCTGACAAAATCACCATTTTCAGTCTGCAGAGTTTCTCTTTGTCATGGTGAAGGATCTGAACAAAAAGAAGCTTTCCCAGCTGTTATCTTGGTTGGTCTGCTTTGAAGGACTTCCTCAACCCTCATCCAGAGGATGATTAAAGATAAAGATGATATTATAGTGTAGTGAAAGGGTAATTCTAATTGTCCTGCTCAGGCCAAGAGGAGAATGTGGTGCAGATTATCTGTTGCATTACTTGAGTGAAAGAGTTACACCTTGTTATCAGTTTTTATCTCAAAAGGAGAAAGCTGTGCTTTGTCCCGACACTGCATCCTTCCAACAGCAACAGCTGGCTTTCATGTGTAATGACATTCTTCTTCTAGTTTTGGTCTCTAAACTTCTTCCTCCTCCTGCAAAGGCTTCAAACACAGTTTGGATGGCTGAAAAGTTTGATTTCATGGGTGTTACAGAAACTTAAAAGTCTTTGTGTACAGCTGTGAAGAACATACTGCTGAGTCTGGTAGAGATAACCATCCACTCCCTCTTTTAGTTTTCAAAATCACCAAACAGCACATCTCAAGCATGTTTTTTGTTACACATGCTAAGGATTTATTAAAGGATTGAGTGTATAGAACAGAAGTTCAACCTGATATGGCCCTTCCTAATTGTACCCTGTGGCTGCTCCAGCCCTGTAAATTTGGATGGGGCTTGGAGCAACCTGGGATAGTGGAAGGTGTCCCTGCCCATGGCAGAGGAGCTGAAACTGTATGGTTTTTAAGGTCCTTTCCATCCCAAACTATTCTGGAACTCTCTGATATGATGGAAAAGATTTTTTTCGTTTGTGTGAGTAGACAGGTCAGAAACGAGCTGTGTGTGGAAACAGAGGTGTTCAGGATGAGGACAATTAAGCACTGAACCTTTGTGCCTTTTCCCTACTGCATTGTTTCAGTTCAGTAAATTACCTGAGTTAGTTTTTGGTAAGCAACAAAGTCAAGACTCTTGAGTGAAGCATAAAGAGCAGCAGCAGGGTGTTGATGTTTCCAAAGGCTCTGCCACATCTGTAATTTTTGCTTCCTCTCCTGAGTGTGGTGGTATGTGGCTTTAAAGTGATCACATCAGATTTGTTCTCTTAGTGGCAGCTGCTTTTTTGCACAAGAAAACTTTAGTGCTCTTTTTAGATGTTAAAGAAAGTGATTGAAATGAAGATGACTCTGAAGTGTCTGCCCTTTGAAGGATGTGAAAGTGTATTAGCAGTTAAGTTGCAAATAAAAAGCCATGCAAATAAGATACTGAAACAGCTTGTCAGTAATGAAAGCACTTCACCTGACTGAAATCACCATTGATCTTATAAATGGAGTTCTCTAAAATGTTCTGTACACTTCTGCAACTTTCCTATTTATTTTTTTTTTCTCTGTATCCATGAGATTCTTCAGCTCCACATCACTTTTTAAGGAGAACAAATCATGGGGTGTATTTTTTAAAACCTTGTGTCTTTTGTTCTTTTGAAGAGATGAGAATGCTGTTAGTCAGGAATTACTCACTAAATTTGCAAGCTGCCTTTTTGTGAGTGAGAGTAATGAAGCTGCTTCTGTTTGAAAGTGCTGTTCTGCATAATTTATGTGCTTTTTATTACCAAAAGTCATATGCTATGCCAGTATTTTGTTTTTCATATTGCTGTGAAAAGGTCAAGTTCTCAGAAACAAGATGGCTCCTTGCATTTCTCATGCTGTTGGCCAACAATCCATATCTAGAGAAACCCAAGGATTTCTCTCATTCCTGTTGCTTCTTGTCTTGAAGAGCAGACTGAAGTGAGCTATGGGTGACTCAGGAGTTGTGAAAGGTGGCCCTTTTCAGGAAGAGCTCTTTTCCTGGCTATCCTGTTATCTGCCAGCCTTGGCCTCAGCTTTAGGGCTGATGAAATCCAGACGGTGCAAAGATCTGTTTGTCCTGTGCTGAATTTCCTACAGTGTTTTGTTCTTGTCTGTGTCAGTGAGGGCTTGCTGGCTGGGGAGGAAGGAGGAGGAGGAGGATGCTGCTGCTTTTGTGGTCTTCAGCTCCTTTGGCCAGCAACACTTCCCAATGCCCCTGTACAGCACCCACAATTTCTCCTGTTCTGTATTGTTAAGTCTCTTTCTATCCCCACTTAAAATTTATATGTGAAAAGTTTAACCTAGTAAAGACCTAAAATTTTCACTGCTTGGCCTGCTGCTGGTTACTGACATGCTGTCATCCCCTAGGATGGTGCTCCCCTGAGCAAATGAGATTTGTGGGGTGCGCCTGATGGATGGCTGGGGTGGCGCTGGGGGATCTCATGTGCCTCTTTCTGGGGTGCAGGCCTTGCGCAGCAGCCTGTAAGCTGGCTGCCCTTCAGCTTCGCGTGGAAATATTGTTTTAGAGTCTTCCTCGTGCTGCACAACCACACTTGGGGACTCCCTTCGGTATAAAACAATCCTCTAATCCCGGCGGAACCGGCCGGGCGGTGGGGCAGCGGGAGGGCTCGGTGTGTTTCTGTCCCGCTGCGCGGCAGCTCCGTGCGCGGAGCGAGCGGCGGGCCCTGCCCCGGGCCCCGTTACCCGCCCGCAGGGTGGGGCCGGCCCCGCCCCGGCCCCGCTGCCCACTGCCGGGCGGGGCGGGGCGGGGCCGCTCGGGGCCGGTGTGAGCGCGGGCGGCGGCGGAGCGGGCCCGGCCTGGAGGTGAGCGCGGGGCGGCGGCTCCGGGACGTGAACCGAACCGAAGTGGGCCGGAGCCGGAGCGTGGGGAGCGGGCGCGGGGCGGGAGCCGAGGGGGCCGGAGCTGAGGGGGCCGGAGCGGCGCTGCCGGCGAGCGGCGCCCCAGGCCGGTGGCTCGGCCCGCCCCGCCTGCGCGGCCGCGCTTCCGCCGCTGCCGGCGTGCGGCCCCGGCCCGCGGCGCTCGTGTGGGAGCCGGGCTGGGGAAGGGAACGGCGGCTGCCCCCCGCGCTCTGCCAGCCCCCGACGAGGGCTCTGGCTCGGGGGCTGCCGGGGCTTTGGGAGCGGCTTCCCCGGGGGCTCAGAGAGCCCCTTCGTAGCGGCTGCCGCAGGTCCGGCCTGGGCGGCTTCGCCACTGCCCTGTCGGGCTGCGAGTGTGGGGGCAGCCGCGCCCCGGCACAGCCCGGACCCTGACCGGGAGCGTGCGGGGAGCCGGGCCGGGAGCGTCCTGCGTGGCCCGGCTGTTCGGTCCGAGAAGCGCTGCTGGGCGCCGCTCACCTGGCAGGCACCGGCCGCGGACATTGCCCGCTGTCCCCGCCCATCCAGCTCCGTCCCGGCCGGCGTGTGGCTCTGCGGGGGAGAGCCATGAAACCCTTCGAGGCCGTGAGCAGGGACCGGGTCCTAGGGGAGCTTGAGGTACGGCTCAGGGAGACACATCGCTCCCCTCACCATTGAGCGCTCGGTGTCTTCCCCGTCTTCGCTGCGGTGGTGGAGTCGTGGTGCATCATTTGTGTCAGCTCGCTGTAGCAGTGCTAACGGGTGGCTGTGGCTTAGAAAGTTGAGAGAAAAGTTTGCTCTTTTGTACTTCATTGCTGCTCCGTGTGTTGCGATCCCTTCCCATGGAAGGCAGGGACCACGCTGCTCACACTCCTGGGAAACTGGCGTTACTTCAGATCTGCCTCCTGCATGGGTGAGGGATGGAGCATGGACCCTGCCACTGACCAAAAGACACCGTCTCAGAGGAGTTCCTTGGAAAGCCATTGGTGTCATCCAAGTGTGCAAAGCCAGATTGAGTGGGACTTGAAGTAAACTGGTCTAGTGGAAGGTGTCCCTGCCCATGGCAAGGGGTTGGAACACGGTGGACTTTAAGGTCCCTTTAAACCCAAGCCACTCAGTAATTCTGTGATCTTGTGTATCCTCGGGTATAAGCTGCCTTTCCAGATTGCTGGTAGCTGAAAACGCTGTCTTGCCTCTGAAAAAGGTGTTTATTCTATTCAAGTAGGAGATGAAACTCATTGTGACTTAAAAGCTATTTCAAAAAGTACCTGTTACAAAAAGTAAAAAAAAAAAAAAAAAAAAAAAAGATTATATACAACTATCTAAATTTTGCAAATTTTGTTATTTTGTTTTGTTTGCTCCTTCATTTAGGGCTGAGAGCAACACTCATTTGGTCACTGTGCTTCAGGGAGCAGATTTAGCTTTGGTGCTTGGTCCCAGATTGTAGGAAATTATCAGGATAAACACTAGGTGCAAGCAAGTTCAGGGAGAGGCAATGCAAGGAAGATTTTTTTATCCCAGAGCACCAGTGTTGTGGTAATATTATATTTTAGTTTGGCATTGTTGAGATCTTGTTGTGGCTCACCCATGGCAGGAGGCTCTCAGTGGGATGCTCTGCTCTGCCTGTAGAAATTCTGTGTTCTTGGAGCTTGCAGCCTGTCTCTAGCTCATTTTCCTCCTCCTTTCGTGTAGTCAGCCCCTTGAACAGCACTGTTTCCTGAGCCATGACACTGTGGTTTTTGTCCAGAAATGTCATATGTAGTCAGAGGACTTAAAACATGATATGTAGCTGTGGTGGTGAAACTGGAGATAGTGCTTGGCTTGGTGAACACTCCTCACACATTGGGTGCTGAAGGCAGAGGGAGCAGACTGGGCTGTCTGGGGATTGTCAGCAGTTGTGGTGGCATCAGTGGGGTGCCTTGGGAGGGAGCAGGATATGGCACAGGGGAAATGCTCCCAGCTGGCACAGCAGGCCACTGCTCTTCTGGCATCATGCTTCTGCACATCGTGTGTTCTGCCCAGTGCTTGGTTGACCTTTGAAATCTGAATATTGGCTGGTGTAAATATTTTTAGGAAGATGTCACCAGTAGGACGTGAGATCAAGCCCCACTGAGTTCACTTATTCTGTTTCCACCCGTGGGGAAGGACTTTGACACGTGCAATTTCTGTTTGGTATGGCTTTGGTCTCTCCTGGCTGGTGACCAAAGCTAGAAAGTGCCCAGGAGCCCCTCCTGAGTCCGGCCTTGGGTGGCCTGCCTGCCTTGCCTTGGGGAAGCAGCTGCCTCCAGCTGGAGGGGAGGCTGCTGAGGTCTCTGCAGGGCTGTTCCTTCTGCCTGCCTCGGCTGTTGCTGCTTGCATTTTTTTCCTTTTGAGTAACTGCAGAGTGTGTCTCTTCCAGGAGCTGTTTATTCAGAAGGGAATGAAGTGCTCCTGAAGCACTAATTTTAGGAGTGGCTGGCTAATAAAAAGCCCTGTGAGGAGTGTGACTGATCCTGGGCAGCTCCAGTTGATCATAGGCTCCTGAATGCCAATAGCAAAAATTTACCATGCAATTACCTGATAAGGGACACGACATCAAGGGGATACAGATGACCAGATCAAGCTGTGGTTTCTCTTCAGATTAGCAGTTAGCAGAAAGAGATACTCAGTTTACACCTCTGAATTTTGTTCTAGGGTACTTTTAAAATTTGTGACCTAAAAGTGTTTCTCCTTGGCTGTGTGGCTGCACGAACCAAGGAGTTCAGCCAAAGAATACACACAAAACACCCCAAGAAAGAAACTTTCTGATTGTTTGTCACCCAAAGCTGGGAGGTTGGACACAGGGCAGTGTGTGCCCACTTTTAAGGTTGAGCTCATCCTTGATGCTGGGTTTGGTTTTGGGTCCCTGGTGCATGTCCAGAGAAGGGTAGTGGAGCTGGGGAAGGGTGGAGAACAAGTCAGGTGAGGCACAGCTGGAGGAGCTCAGCCTGGAGAACAGGAGTCTCAGGGGAACCTTCTAGCTCTCTCTAACTCCCTGACAGGATGGTGCAGCCAAGTGGGGGTCAGGCTCTGCCCCCAGGGAGCAAGGGGCAGGACAAGAGGAAATGGCCTCAGGCTGTGTCAGAGGACATTTAGATTCTATATCAGGGAAAATTTATTCACTGAAAGATTTGTCAGGCATTGGGACAGGCTTCCTAGGGCTGTGGTGGAGTCCCCATCCCTGGAAGTGTTCAAACATGTGTGGATGGGGCACCTGGGGACATGGTTTAGTGGTGCTGTTGGCAGTGCTGGGTTAGGGGTTGGACTTGATGATGTCAGAGACTTTTTCCAGTCCTGATTGTCACACTTTCTTGTTGCATGCTGTCATCTGGGAGGCTGGTGGCATCTCTGGGTGGTCTCAGCTGTGCTGCTTGGTCAGGGCTCTGCAGGGGCTCAGAGGCCACACAAGTCTTGTGGTGGGTATGATTAGGTGGGGAGACATGTCTGCCCTTCTGGGATAAGTTTATTTCTACAGGGATCAACAAGTATAAAAGTAAAACCCCCAAAATGTTAAAATGCACAGGGCTGCAAGCTAGGAAGACATTTGACCAGTCTTGATTTGTGTGAGAATGAAAACATAAACCACCCCCAAGTAATTTGTAAGGACATCTAGGGCTGGCTTCATTCAGATCCTTGGAGTAGGCTGCCTACCTACTCTGAGCACAGAGAGACAAAGGAGTGTTGTCGTGAGCTGCCTCTCTTCTTTTCTGACAAAACACTTTTTCTACAAAACAATAACCTGTCACTCCTTTGGATGTGAAGGCTGTCCCACTGCAGTACCCACACACTCTGGGCTGTTGGGACACAGTGTGGTGTTTGGGTAATTCCCCCAGAAGGCCCAGGGAGCCTCCCTGTGTGCTCCTGCTGGGTGCCTTGCACCTTGCTGCCAAATGCTCGGTGCCAGCGGTGGGCATGGGGCAGGGGCTGTGCTGCACTCTGAGCACAGAGGCCTCACCTTCCTGTGGTCCCCACTGTGGTTCCCCATGCAAATGTCACCACTGCTCTGCTGTCATGGGAGAGCTGAGGACAGCCTCATGGGATGTTTTCCCCATGTCAAATTAAAGGTTTGCTCTGCACAGCTGCCACCAAGCCGTGACAGCAAGACTCCTGTGTAGGAGTCAGCCTACACTCACTAGTGTCCATCTCTGTAACTGAGAGATGGACACTAGTGAGTGTCCACTGATTTAATCTGGGTATAGCACAAATTTCCTAGTGAGGTGAGGAGCTGTTCCTCAGCAGTGCCTGATGGAGGCTCTGAGCTGCCAGCAGTTAAGGTTTTGCATGAGTCATCATTTTGGGGATGCAGCAAGTTAATAGTTCTTGTTATCTCGGTGTGCAGTCCGTGGGATGGTTGGGTACCCATGAGAAGCACCTGCCTCGCCCTTCTCTGTGCCCAGTGCTCATGCTGCTGGTGGGAGGAGGCTCATCAGCAGAAAAACCTTGTCAGAAACAAAAATGTTCATGTTGAGAGGGCACAGGTTTGACTACCCCATTTCTTAACCGTGCTTCAGAATGGTTCGTTTTTCTTCCTGCTTTTTCTTCCCAGCTGTTGGATTTTAGTCATTAAAGCATGGTTTGGGTTGGAAAGGACCCTAAATCTCATCTTGTTCCAACCTCTCCCATGGGCAGGGACACCTTCCACTAGACCAGGTTGCTCCAAGCCCTCTCCAGAGCTTCATTAACCTTATTACTGATTTTGCTAGTGGGATAAAGAGTGTTAAATAAGGATTTTGTGATAGTCCTTCAGTGGGTGGTATTTTCATCCACAATGTCAGTGTAAAATCTTTCAGGCTGTAACCCTAACCCTCTGTTTTCTTCCATGTTTCTACAGACTCTGCTTGCTGTTGGAAGATGGGAGAGATAGAAGGAACCTACAGGGTCCTGCAGACGCCGGGCTCTCGTTTGGGTGCCCAGAAGAGCTCAGGAGTGAGTACCTTGGAGCCAGGACAGAACGTCCTGACTGCCATGGCATCATCGCCTGCCAAGGCGCACGAGCGCGACCTCCCCGTCAAAATCAAGATGTTGGACAGCACAGTGGAAGTTCTTGACATTGAGGTAAGAGATATTTAAACCTGAGTTCAAGTACACTGAGCCTCTGAGAATTTAAAGCTCCCAAGGATGTGCCTCTGTAGAGAGCTGAGACATTTTGAGGCAATATCTGAATGAAGATTCCCGTTGGGATTTACCTGCTTACAAGCAGTGATAGCAGCAGCATGGCTTGTTTTTTAAAATCTTTCAAGTATAACAGATGTTTTGTGTTTTTAACAGACTTTAAATACAAGCACAGACTGTAAGGAGAGTCTTTATTTGTTGTTTGCTTTGGGGGAGCACCAACTATCTCCTGCCAAAATGTTCTTGCTTCCTGAGCCACATGCAGCTTTGTCAATTTGGCAGCTGGGAGAGCAGAAGAGCTTTGCCATAGTTACTGCTTTATATTAATTATTTTAATGCTTTGTATCCTCTCCAAGTAAACTTGCTCCTATTTGAAAGTCTTTGATTGCCAGCACGCTTTAGGAGGGATGCACCAAAGCAGTGTCAGTTCAGTGTTTCTGAAAATGTTTATTTAAAAGTATGCTTGGGGAAATCTGCCATAAGACATAGAAGCCATGCACAAATTAGGAAAATTCTGCTTTGAAACAATTTTTCTTTTCTTCCAATTCTTGTTACATTTTCAGCATTAACCTCAGAGTTTAATTCTAGTTTGCCTGAGATCTGCTGTTATAAAACAACTGTGTTGTAGTGAAGATACTCAGCTATCAGATATTCTGCATTAGTATCGAACTGTAATCAGTAATTTATAATTATCACTTGGAGCCTTAGTTTGTTGCATAGACTCAAAAAGGGTTTTTCAAACAGAGTGAAAAAGATGTCTGTGGAACTCTGGAGAAGTAGTGGATTTGGGGATGTCTTCCTCAGATTCTGTCCAGCTGTTCAAGTCTCAGACATGAAGTCTGTTTTTTTTTTTTTGTTTTGTTTTTGTAAGAGTGAGGCTGTGCCTGTATCCTTCCACTTGGGCACAGAGTGTCTGGTGCTGCAAACCCACCCATCCCTCATGTACCACATAGAACACAAAAGCCTCTTTTTCCCCTTTTTATTATGTTAGAATATTTTTTTACAAAATCCGCTGACTTTGGTTCTTTTGAAGGATAATTTTATTTATTTTTCCAAGTTGATGTAGATGGTGCTTTTGTGTTTTGATTCACGAAAGAAAAAAAACCCCAAGCAACACCCTCAGCTCTCTAATTTTGAAAGTCAGTGCAAGGCCAGGTTTGTGGGGCTTTCAGCTGTATGTGTTAACCATAATTAGGAGGTATCTTAGTTTTCTTTACCTGGAAAGCTCTCTCTGATTATGGCACCCACAGAAACACCCAAATTCAGGCACTAGCATGCTGAGGCCATAATTAATATTGTGCTGCTTTTCTTGATGAGATCAGTTGGAACTGAAAAACTTAGAAACCTCATGCCTGACGCTGTGAGTGATGAGGAAAAGGGGTCAGCCTTGGGTCAGCTTCAGAGCATTGAGCACAAAAAGGTCCAGAGTCAGCAGCTGTGGCATTACAGTCCAGCTAACACTGCCTCCATGGCCTTTCAGTTTTGGCTAAATAAGGTAGCAAATGATAGAAAACAGGCATGAGGTATTAAACTGTGACCATCTGCCTGATTTCTTTGGTGAGTTGCTGGGATAGCAGGGACTGCTGACTGCTGTTTGTCATGGAAAATGGGAATTTTTCACTTGGGATTGAGGACAGGAATTAGGACAAGGCAGGGACATTGCTGAATAGGTGGTGTGTGCTAGCACAGTAATTTTTCAAAAAGTAGTTAGAGAAACTGGTGGCCAAGCAGCTGTCCTGGAGGAGTGCAGGTTCAGATTGCCATGCCACTTGCCCACTTCTCTTTGCTTTTGTAATTTTTGTCACTAGATGTGAACACAAGATGTGATGTGGTGGGGTTTGTCTTTGATTCAGGTCAGCAGTTTGTCAGTTCAGTGGCACACAGGCCTTTCCCATGGGGTTTTGGCAGTGCTGGCGTGGGGAGATGTGGGTGATCCCAAAAGGTGGTTGGGGCTTTTTTCCACCAAATGATTTTGAGAAAAATCATTTTTCTGTCTGTAAGAACTATGGCAAGTGACTTTTTACTGGGAAAAGTGGTGTGTCAATGGGAGGATAGACTGAGTGTAGGATCAGCTCCTGGAGAAACCCTTCCCTGTGCAGTGTGGTGGGGAACCTGATGCAGTAGCCCTGTTTATTGCCTTCCTGCCTAAAATGAGCCACAGTAGCACTTTTAACCATATGGGATGAACAGAGTGAACAACTTAATCCATGCAGCTTTACCTTGTCATCCCTTCCTTTCTCCAAGATGTGTTTAAAACAGTTGCTTCTCTCCTGGCAGGAGTTGGTAGCCCACTTGACTTTTTAAGTTGCCAAAGAGCAAGGAAAGAGACTGACAGAGTGATGTAATGGATGGAGAGAGAACAAAATGGGAAAGAACAGTGTTTTCTTTATGTTATTGGTGTACCTGGAACAGTTGGCTAAAAGTTCCACATAGCTACATTCTACCACCTTTTAAGTCCACTGGCTCTTTCCATTTTGCCCATCTGTTTCATAAGGTTTGATTTCTAAGTAGGAATTTCATTAATTACTAAGAGGAAATTATTCTTTAAAGTATGTTGGGAGAGCCTTTCTCCAGTGAATCTGATTTGAATGTTAGGGGATGGAGAAATACTCAATGTTTTCTGGAGTTTAAAACAACTGAAAATGGGCTATTTATGGGTTCTCCTTTCCCTTCCAAAACAGCAGAGAGAATGAAACTTATACATTCAAAGCTAGGCTGCAATATTCGTTATTTCAATGAGTTGTTTTTTTTCCCTTTTTACAGCCAGCTTGTTTAGTCAGCTCAAATCTTGCATGTGCCATTTCATGGGGTACCTGGCCTCTTCTTTCCAAACTAAGTCTGTCCAAAGGGTGTTTTTGCAGACTATGAAATGAATGATTGGCAAATTCAATGTAGTTCACACTTCAAAGTAATCAGGGTTTTACAGTAGAAGTTCTGCCAGCTTTCCAGATTTTCTGAAGAGATTAAACTTGGAGGCTTTTGATCAGCACAAAAATGTGGCAGACTCTTAAGTAAAAGGGTCTGGGCTGGGTTGAATTCACCAAAATGACATTTAATGGAATTGCTGCCAGCAGATGATGTTTAATATTTGGCCTGTGTGATATGTGTCATTTAGGAAATTCTTTTACATGAAATATTCTCTATGCTATGAGGAAGTGCCCCAGAAAAAGTAGTTTATATTATTATGCTTCAAGTTTACTGAATTGTTTGGGGAGAACTTGGTTCTTTTTCAATGGCATGTACTTCCTCTTCTCCTTCTGCTTGGATGTCAGATGAAATTTGGCTATCAAAAATATTTGTACATTTTATAACAGGGTCTGCCTGCCTGTTCCACTCTAAGGGAAAATTTAAACTAGAATTTTTTTCTTTTGTGCTAATCTTTGTGGGGTTGTTTTGAGAACAGAAGTGTGTTCTTTTAAATTTTTTTTTAATGCAATGCAGTAATGATGTTCTGCATCCCTGCCATGCTGTCTGAGATGTCCTTCTCCCTCTGACAGGGGTGGACTCCTAGCAGGGAGATGCTTCACTCCACTGCCATTCTTGAGAACAGGCTAGTTAGATAAGATTACACTGTAATTCCCCCTTTATTTCCTTATTAATTAGTGTCCTCTCACTGCTCTTGTCTGCTTTGGTGTTCATTGATGTACCCTGCACAACTGTTACATTACTGCAAAACTAAAGTGGTTTATTCTGTACTAAACTGAAAATGTGTACTTGATGATTACCCTGACAGTGATAGGGTCTTTGCTGGGCTCTTCCTTGGCTTACTGAAATTTATAAATTGCATTAATAAAAGTGCAAAGTTACTCTCCATCCTCATGTTTAACATGGAGTAGAATAACTCTGGTTAGTCTGGTTTCTGTGCAGTTTGCAGTTATCTGTGATTGAAAAAGTGCCATGAAAGTGGCTTCCCCTGGGATGCCCATTGTTTTTGACCAGCCATTGGAGGCCCTGAAGTCAGGAGCTGGGCTGGGGCTGCAGGAAGTTTTTGGGATGGCAGAGGAAGCAATCTGACTGCAATATCCTTCCCACGCTTTGGGGAGTGTTTCCCACTCCTGCACATGGCAAATGCTGCTCTTAGTAACAGCATCTTGGTAGCTTTAGTGCCCCCAAGAACTTTCATGCGGGTGATGCAGAAGTGATGCAACTTTTAACTGCTGTTTTTGAGTAATTTTAAGTAAGAAACATGTGTATATTAAACGCTGGGATGATGCTGTGGGCACTGAAAAACACTTGAGGAGCCCCAGGCATGCTGCTGGTGGGCCAGGCAGCCCAGTCCTGGCTCTGGCATTGGCACTTGTGCCCTCCTGCCTCTGCCTGGCTCTCCCTGTGCCTGCTTAGACCTTCCTTGCATGAAGGCTTTGCCCCTCTGTGCTGTGAAAGTATTAACAGCTTAAATATGTGAGGAGTCAAGGGATAGTCTGCTGCTGAATCCTATTAAGTGCTGTGCTGGAGGAATCGAGGTGCTGTTGGTCAGCTCACAGTGTTTTTCTTCCCTAGCCAGGAAGAAATAGTCAAAATTCCAGAAAGAATCATAGCCAGATGTTTGTCATTGCTTCAGTTTGAGTCTCCTAAATATGGCAAATAAGCTGCCTTAGGACTTATTTTTATCTGACCTCAGAAGAGAAAGTTAGTAATTCACTCTTTTAAATTTGCAATTATTACAGGGTTTAAAAAGAAGGTAACTAAAGCTTTGCATTTTGTGTGCTGTTTGATTCCACTGTATATTTTTTAGGCCTGTCATTTTGTGTTTGGAAGCTTGACTTTTTTGATGCTATGGAGGAATGCGGTATGGGGTGGGGAAAGGTGAAACCACAGCCATTTTATTGACAGACATTTGGAGTGTGGGTTTTGTTCATTCAAGTATTTTTTGATTTTTTTTTTAAATGTGAACTTAAATTGTATAAGCCAAAATTATTATTTTACAGTTCTCTTGACCGCAGGTGTCATATGTAAAGAAAATTGAGTTGTACTGTAATAAAGAAAAAACACTCTGAATGTCCCTGTACAAAACGTTGATTATGTGTACCCATCTTAAGACACAGAAGCCATTTAGGAAAATGGTGATCAAGTGTTATTACAGTCCTTGAAATATTAATGTTGTGAATTGAATTCATAACAGTTTGTATGGCTAGGCAGGTGTTTGTTTCTCTTTTCATAATGTAGGATAGTGAAAATCAGCTGTATCAGTCTTATGCCATTCCAGCAAAATGACTGTAGGAAATGCTGTATTCGACAAAAAAACCAAAAATAAGAAGTCCACTGGAAACTTTCTAAACCTTTTTTGGGTGTGGGTGGCATTCAAGGTGGGGCCCACAGATGGGTAATTCTGTAAAATATAGGGAGCCTGAAAGGGAAGAAAGCAAACCAAGAATCAGCCCACGGGCAGCCAAAGACAGCTACAGAAGTTCAGTGTGCTGAGAGGCAGATCAGAGAAATTTTAGGTTTGTGCCTACTGGAAAAGGGACTTGGAGCTGAGCAAGGATTGTGTGTCATGGTACTCTCAGGCTTCAGAGCACACAGACTTGGGGATGTGCATTTAGCTAAACAGGGTTGCAAATGCACACCTGTGTGTCAGCCCTTTCTCCTTGCAACCAAATTCCTGTTTGGAAAGGGCAGTGGGTAAAAGAGAGACCATATTATATAGAATATTTAAAAAGCTGTGCTATGGTGGCAATGCCTAGCATGAGAGATTTACTGTTCAAGGCTGGAGGGTTGGATATGGGAGGGGGGTGGGCCCCTCGCTCTGATTGAGCAGTTATTCATTAATAAAAACAAGAGTTAGAAAAGGGAAAAAACCCCAAAGCTTTGTGGAGACTATTAGAGCTGTCTGACACATCTTCAACTGAAATAATGAAGGAAAAGTGTTGCTGTGCCCTCAGCCCACTTCTTAGGCAGGCAGCCTGAAGCCAGTGGTGTAGGAAACCCCTGCTGGCAAGGGGGAAGTTAGAAAAGCTTGGCCTTATCTAATCTGGCTTGTAGGTATTTATTAATCCATCACCACCTCTGCTCAAAGTACAGTGGGGAGTGATGTTAGGACAGCTGGTACCATTTCAGTTTTGCACAAAACAAAAAGGGAGTTTTGGCCTTTTCTGTAAAAATACCCAATTTGTATTTGTCTGTTATCCAAGAGTCTGTCATAACTGTCCTCTAGATGTTTTAAACGATTTCCTTTGGGCAGATTTCCTCAAAAAAGTGTCAGTAGCCTGGAGTAGCCTAACACCTTTCAGGGGAAGTACAGTCCCTGGGTGCTGTAACACCTCTCCTAGGAGAGAAGGCTGGGAGAATTGGGATTGTGCAGCTTGGAGAAGGAAAATCTCTGGGGAGCCCTTGCTGAGGTCTTTGAGCACCTGAAGGGGCTCCAGGAAAGCTGGAGAGGGGCTTGGGACAAGGTTCTGGAGTGGCTGGACACAGGGAATGGCTTCCCACTGCCAAAGGGCAGGGATAGATGGGATATTGGGAGGGAATTGTTCCCTGGGAGGGTGGTTAGACCCTGGGACAGGGTGTCCAGAGAAGCTTGGCTGTCCCTGGATCCCTGGAAGTGTCCAAGGCCAGGTTGGACAGGGCTTGGAGCATCCTGGGATAGTGGGAGGTGTCCCTGCCCATGGTAGGAGTTGGAATGAGATGGCCTTTCAAGTTATTTCTAACCTGAACTATTCTGTAATTCTATGAAAACCCAGATCAAATCTGGTGAATGTGGGGCATAGATGATAGTTTTGAGGCAAGATCATAATTAATGGAGAAAGACTTGCAATTTTAGTGAGGTGGTGTTTTGGTTTTTTTTATGAACAGAGGAAAACAGAGTATTTTCTATGTTTAAAATGACTTAAAAATATAGAGTTTTATTTATGTGCATATACATGTCTGTGAAATGAAGCTGTGCAAGGTCCCAGGAGCACCAGCCCTCTGAGTGTGTGGGGTGGCCAGGCCTGAGGGAATGGCTGTAGGAAGGCTCAGGGGTTTGTGCAAGGAACAAAGTTCAAGGGGGAAAAATTGAGATCACTCTCCTGACTTCTCATTCCTTCTCTTTATTAGCTTGTGTGAACAGAGGAGGTGCTTAGGCTTTCTGGTATGAACCTGAATTTGGGATCAGCTACCCCAAAGCTGCTCCTCTCTGTGATACTGTCACTGTTGTCACCTGAATGTTTAATTATTAACAAGCAGGAACCCTGGTGCCAAATCATCCAGCAGTACCTGTGAAACTCTGTCCAAGGATGTGGCCCACGGTGTTAATGAATGTGACTTCTTCCCCAGGTAGTCTACAGCACTTTTATTCCAAGTAGTCCAGGTATTTCAGGACACCACCATTTCTAAAAACTTAGGACCATTTTTTGCCTCTATGTGCTCTCTACCCAAGCATACATTTTCCAGTCTCATTCATGTAATTCTCTTTTGGGAATGCCTTCCCATGTCAACCAGTTGTTGTTTTCCTACTTTCAGGCATCCAGCAAGTCTAGCCACTCTGGAAAAGCTTGTTTGTTGGGTAGAGCTGGTTCAGTGCTTTGACATTGCCTTAAATGATCCTTTAAATGATCATAATTTTAAAGCTAGCCTTAATTAAATGAGCCAGAGGCTTCCATTTCTAGAATAATTTGTCTGGCTGTGGATTCTGCTTAAAAAAACCCTAACAAAACCACATCAAAACCAACCACTGAAATCCTAGGACAAAAAGAAAAAAAAAAATCATGGGGAGAGAGTCTTAGAATTTTATTTTTTTCCTAAACAAAAAAAGCCTAAAAGGAGTGTAATAATGGAACTTAAAATAGCTCTGAGATTTTTATTCGGGTTTTCAGCTTCCATAGTTAAGTAAATGATACTTCAGTGCTGTGTGGAAATACTGTAACACAATAATTCTTCTTTCTGTAACATAATAACTTCTCTTTCATAAAGAAGAACTTTCAAGATCAAAGTGCACTCTATCTCATTTTGTGATAATGAAGCTGCATCCTGTGCTCTGTAAGCTGTTAAATGCTCTGCAGAATATTCTTGGTGTGGCCTTAGTGGAGTAACCTGTAGTTTGGATCTGTCAGTATAGAAGGTGGATAAAATAAATGTATTTAAAATACCCTCTTCTTCACAAAGAGCTAAAAGAAAAATTGAAAGAATTGAAGCTTCAAATTATTTTTAGATGTTCAAAATAAAATAGTATTTAGGCATTTAGCTGAGCACATGAAAACAGTGTTTGGCAGAGTTGTTACCTGGTGCTTGTTTTTGTGGGGAATCAGGGAGTATTTTCATTGGAGTCACTAATTCCAATCAAAATTGAGGAAACTAATAAAGGACTGAAAAGGAAGGCAGTTGTTTCTTGCTTTTCCAGTCTGCAGATTGAATACTAGATATGGAACTGTAAGGTCATCTTGTTTCAGCCATGAAAGCACAAAGTTGATGACTGGTACTCCTTGCCACATTAGATTATTTCCTTCTTTCTAATAAGGATTCTAATGTCCACCCTGTATTCAGAAATGCAGTTTTGTTTACATGTGGCCATTAATGATGATTATTTTACAGGGAGTTTTGAGGGTGTTTTTTCTGTCTCACGCTTCATTTGGACAGAGATCTAACAGATTACAGAAGGGTTGGAGATAAACAGAGCTATAAACTCACCAAAATGTTTGCATATTTCTGATTAGGAAAGGAAATAACAAATCTATGTTTAGTTGCAAATTGTCTATTTTTTTAAATTTGCCATTAAGTGAAAAATCACTTTTTCATTAGGAAAACTTTTAAAGTGGCCTGAAGAAGAAAAACCAATAAAAATCTGTATTGAAATGGCCTTTATTTAAATCAGTTTAGTTTGCCTTGGCCATTCACAGGGTGCTCTGTGTTGGCTGCTTGTGAGTGATGATGTCAAACCTAAACTTCTGCCTCTCATGCACATCCACTATTTACTAGAGGAATTGGTCTCCTGACAGATGCAGATTTCTGTGACGCAAAAATCCAAGGTGCTTGCTGGTGCTAGGGTCCAGTGGCTCTGGCTGCACAAGAGTTTCCATTCTGTACCTCAGCTTTATAACTTTTTTTTCCAAACTCTTGACTTTTGGACTGATTTTCCCTTCCAGCTTATCTGCTGCCAAAAGTGGATTTCTTTTTTGGAAAGCTGGAGCAAGGAACAGCTTGCCAGTTTTGGAAGATGAGAGTACTAGTCCTTAGGAAAATATGGGAGGTTTTGGTTTTTAAATTAAAGTATGTGGAAGCAGAAAGTTAAGATGTTCTGGAAGACAAGTTTGGGAGGCAGAGAGGAAGCCTTGATTTTGAAAATATTGAGCTATGGTCTGCTCAAAATCCTAAGCTATGAGTTTGTTTTTCTCAGAGATTATGGCAGAGAGGGGATCTGCCCTGTAGGAGTGATATTTGAGAAAATAGCAAATAACACTGGGCTTGATTGTCCCCTCTGCTCTGGTGAGACCTCATCAGGAAGACATGGATCTGCTGGAGTGAGTCTGGAGGAGACCATGGAGATGCTCCAAGGGCTTGATCCAGGCTGGGAGAGCTGGGGGTGCTCACCTGGAGAGGAGAATGCTCCAGAGAGACCTCAGGGCCCCTTCCAATGCCTAAAGGGGCTCCAGGAGAGCTGGAGAGGGACTGGGGACAAAGCATGGAGTGACAGGACAAGGAGGAATGGCTTCCCACTGCCAGAGGGCAGGGATGGATGGGATATTGGGAAGAAATTGTTCCCTGGGGGGTGCTGAGGCCCTGGGGACAGGGTGTCCAGAGAAGCTGTGGCTGCCCCTGGATCCCTGGAATTGTCCAAGGCCAGGTAGGACAGGGCTTGGAGCAACCTGGGACAGTGGAAAATAGCACATTCTTGCTCTCAGATATTTTAATTTGCATTGTGTTAAATTATTCTAATTCTATCACTAATTTGGCTTTAAAATGAAGAAAGGTAGATTTAGATGAAATGTTGAGAAGAAATTCTTCCCTGTGAGGGAGGTGAGGCCCTGGCACAGGGTGCCCAGAGAAACTGTGGCTGTTCCTGGATCCCTGGAAATGTCCAAGGCCAGGTTGGACAGGGCTTGGAGCAGCCTGGGCTATGGGAAGGTGTCCCTGCACATGGCAGGGGTGGGACTGGATGGACTTTAAGTTCCCTTCCCACCCAAACCAATGTAATCACAATGTGATTACGTTGTTTTGTAAAACAAAAATAACTGCTGTTACTGCTTTTAAAGAAATTATTTATATTTTATTCCTTTGTCCTAAGCATTCCTAACATTAGGTATGTTTATTCTTCTGATAAAGTAAAAAATAGAGATATCTTCTTGAGGAAAGAACCTTCAGTTGGGAATGGTTGTTCCTGTTTGATGCTCTCTTAGCACTGAGAGGGTTTTGGGGTTTGGTTTGGGGTTTCTCTTGCCACACAGGGCTCTCTGTGCCATGACTGGCTGTCAGGGCACCTGGTGGCACTTGCACAGCTGAGGCAACTTTTAAAGTTTGATGTCACTATAGAAATCAATTTGAAATAAATCTATTCTACTTATCAGTCTTCTAATGATGACTTATTAAAATTATCTACAGTACAGTTAGATCAGGGTCACCAAGGAAAGCTGTTGTTAACTGCCTGTTTGGTTTTTTTGCCCAATTTTTTCTTCTTTTTTTAAAATGTGAAATAATTCAGCAATATCAGTAGTCATTGTCTTGGCAGAAAATAAAGGGTAATTGAGAAGTTTGGAATGGAAAGTATGCCATGTTGTGAATTTGTATTGAAAGCAGGACCTTTATGAAATGCATTCATGCAGCTACTTGCCCTGATGTCAAAATTACAGTAATTAAGGAATTACTTCAAATATTTTGCTTTGTGCTGCTTTTATGCAAATTAAACAATGACATGGAGCTGCCCACTATGTTACTTTCATTTCTGTCTACTGCAAAATGTTCAGCTCTTTGAAAAGGATGGTTATAAATGCAGTAAACAACTTGAGGAACCAAATAGTTTTAGGAGGAGTTTTCCCAAAGAATTTGAGGCAAAATAATAAAAGAATGTGTTCTGTCTCAAGCTTTTGAACCCCATTTTTATTTTAAAATAAAATTAATACTGTTCTTTCAAAATGTGACATTTATCCTTTGAAGGATGCAAAATGATACTGAGCTTAAACTGAGGTTTTTCTCAGCTTTTCATTGTAAATGACACCCAAAATTACAGTTGGTAGCCCAAGCAAAATTATTTTACGTTTTTAACATTTGGATGGCACATTTATAATTTAATTGGTTGCCAAGTGCTTCTAGCTCCAACCATCTAAATTTCTTCATCTCCAGTTTCTCTTGGAGGAGCATGGACTTGACAGTGGAAGGAGAGAAGTGCCAGGGATCTGTGCCATAAGGCCTCTTTTTTTTTTGGGAGAGATGAAGGCAGCTAGATTGTATTCAGGCACGGAACTTGATGGAGCCAGGAGACATGGCTCAGTTGAAAAGGAAGAAAGCTGTGCATTAGAATCCAGTTAGGATAATTTTAATGCCTGTATGGAACTAGCCCTGCACACAGATTCCTTGATCAGTGCAGCACAGTTTGGCTGTAAAACTTGTCTGATTGTTAGCAGGCATCTTTCAGGAGTTAATCCAAGTGTGTCAGTTCTAACAAAAGGTGGTTGTTGGAACCAAAATTGATTTTTGTTTCATGAATGAGAAATCAGGGACCTGGGTCACAAGACATGTTCTGTTTGGAGGTTTCTAAAGGTTTGTACCAAGAAAAAACAAGGTGCATGTCCCATTTTCTGCACATGAGGTTGGTCAGGGTATTGCTGCCTCCCCACAAACATTGCTGGCTGAAAAGTGTTCCCTTCTGTGGGGCCTGGGAAAAGGAGGTGTGCAATTACAGTTGTGTGGGTATGGACCTTAAAAAACAAGGCTCCTACTAGATTTGAGGAGATTTCCTTCTGTTCCTATTTTAAGATTTATGCACAAATCCATAGCAGAGTCCACTGGAGAGAAACTGAGGGAGCTTGAGGAATGACTGAGGGAGCTGGGGGTGCTCAGCCTGGAGAAAAGGAGACTCAGGGGTGCCCTCATCACTCTCACAGCTCCTGAAAGGTGCCTGTGCTCAGCTGGGGCTGGGCTCTTTCTCCAGCAGCCCTGACACAACCAGAGCACACAGTCTCAGGCTGCACCAAGGGAAATTGAGATTGGATATTAGGAAAGAGTTTTTAACAGAAAGAGTGATAAAGTTCTGGAATGGCTGCCTGGGGAGGTCGTGGAATCACCATCCCCGGGTGTGTTTAACAAAGCCTGGATGTGCCAGGGTTGAGTTGAGGTGTTGGGGCTGGGTTGGACTCCATGGGCTTTAAGGTCTCTTCCAACCTGGTTATTCTGTGAAGAGCAAGAAATGTGTTTCAGTTAAAAATTAAAAAAAAAAAAAAAAACTTGATTTCATTTCTCCAGGCATAAATATCTCCTGTGGCAGAGTCTGTAACCTGCATGGGAAACATGCAGGAGGCCCCAGAGAGAGAATGTAATTTCCTGGAGATGTGGTTTGCCATTGCCTGTATCATTCCTTATTTCATTGTCACCATTTAAAAACCAAAACCCATACCCACAGAGTCTTCTGGCAGCACAGATTTTGACTAAAAGAATGCAACTGTATTCTTCCCAAGAAAACACCTTTTTAGATATCACAAAACCTGTTCAGAAAAAGAGATGAGTGCTCATATTCATGTACCATGTCAGCACTCAGCCTGGCATCTCTGTACCATCTGCAGTCACTGAGAACTGTATAATTTCTCCTGACTTGCAGTTTTATTTAGGGGTTTCAGCATTAGTGGCCTGAGCCAGTGTGATACCAAGAAACTTTTTGAATGATTTATGTTTGCACCAGATGAATTCACCTGACTGAAGCTGTGGCTGCTCTTACAGGTACCCTGGCTGGTGAAAGCCTGAGTGAGAGGTACAAACCCATCTTGTGTCCTGCTTCTGTGCTTTTCTCTGAGGTTCCAGGGTTGCATTCAGTCAGCTTTGCTCACACCACTGCAGATACCAAGGCTATTTCAGATTTGCAGCACTGCAGTGCTGTCAGACTTTTTCTCTATGAAATTTTAGGGTTTTTTAAGAGTTGTAGAGGCATTTGCGCTGTTGTAAAAACATTGACAGTTTATATCTTTTTCCTGTAAGAGGTGATTACTTTTGAATTTTTGTGCACCTCAATCATGTGAAACTGTTTCCCCAATATACCCCTTTTTTAAAAATCTTTTAAGCCTAAAATAACACATTCTTGCTCTCAGATATTTTAATTTGCATTGTATTGAATTATTCTAATTCTATTACTGATTTGGCTTTAAAATGAAGAAGGGTAGATTTAGATGAAATGTTGAGAAAAAATTCTTCCCTGTGAAATTCTTTCCTGATGTGAGGGAGGTGAGGTCCTGGCACAGGGTGCCCAGAGCAGCTGTGGCTGGAAGTGTCCAAGGCCAGGTTGGACAGGGCTTGGAGCACCCTGGGCTAGTGGAAAGTGTCCCTGCCCATGGCAGGGGGTGGAACTGGATGAGTTTTAAGGTCCCTTCCTACCCAAATCGTCCTGTGACTGTGATAATTTATTATAGTGCCTAATACTTTTAAAATAGGAACTATTCTGAGTTTGTAGAGTCATTACAGGACTCTGTGCCTGCTTTGATGGGAAAGTCATAGAGTCTTCCATCACTGGACTTTTCCAAATGAACAAAACCACAGTGGCATCAAGGCTGTCAGTGTATCCTGCTGGATAACCCAGTCATCCATCCCGAATGGTGCCACACCCTGTCCCCACAGCTGGGGGACTGCTTTGTGGCCATGCAGCTCCTGCTGCACCCTGCTAGGTTTTGTGTGTTGCTGGGATGTGCTGTGACAGCCTTTTGGATTCCTTGCTGGGTGATGCAGATGGGCTGATGTGTGGGTCAGAAGTGCTGGTTTCCTCCTGGTGCCTGCTGCAGTCAGAGGTGCTGAGAGCAAGCTGGGTGACTGAACCAGCAGCCCAAGTGTCACTGTGGAAGTCTCCTGGTCTCTCCTGTAGCTGCTTCTGCTGATGTTTGTGGCCTTGGCCCTAACTTGGCTCTCAGAAAGTGTTTGTGAGTGAGTTGGTCGAGGGAGAGATTCATGGGAAGGGTTCCCCAGGCAGCGTGGTGTGAGAGGAGGTTTGGTTGGGTTCCCGCTGTCCTCAGGCATTTCCAGCCCGCTTGGTGCAAAGGCTGTGGCTGGCTCTGGGGTTCCTGGTGTGGGAAGGAGTGAGGGTCTGTGTGGAGCAGGGCTTTGGCAGCTCCTGCTCCAGGCCACAGCACTCAGCTACACAAACAAACGTGTGGGTTTATTGAGGGAGCTGCAAATAGCTCGCAGCTGCTCTCCTCAGCTCTCTGCTGACCCTGCTGGGAGCAGGAGGCTGGGGGTGGGTGACCTCCAGTGGCCCCTGTCAGCTTCAGTTCCTCTGGTTCTGTGAAGGATTTTTGGATGGAGTCTTGTATATTAGATGTTTGTGTGTTACAGTGATGAGAACAATGTGAATATTCTTTGTAGGAATAGTAGCCTCTTCCAGCCAGGTCTCCTAAGCTCTTGGAGGTCTATTACTCACCCGAGATAGCTCAGCTACCTTTGGAGGCATAAAAATCAGCAGGATGGCTTCTGTTGCAGTGTTGGAAACAAAAAGGTTTAATAAAAGGTAAAATAACAAACAGAGAAAAACTGAGCCAGGTGCAAGAAGTCCTCCTGCCCCTCGTAAAACACCTTACAAAAGCAATTAGTTTCTATGATCTCTTCTTTTTCTAGTAAATTGTCTAGGCAGGGCTTTTTTTCCTCTGTCCAGTTAGCTATCCTTAAGTTTGAGATTAAGTCCTCAAGGTCTTGTGAGGTGTCTTTTTCACCTGATTGAGGGGAGAAACTTCTGGGCTTCTTTCCTTTTTGAGGGGACAAAGGATAGTTTTGTCACTCTGTCAACAGAGGAGCATATTCCTATACTTTGTGATAATTTTCTCCAGTTTATAAAGATGCCATTTGTTTTTGCTGTAAACTTATTCTTATTAATCTCACTGTAACTTTTTTTTTATTATTTCCTTAGTCAAAATGCTATGGCCAGACGTTATTGACAGAAGTCTACAAGCATCTGAATTTGATTGAATCAGACTACTTTGGAATTGAGTTCCAGAATATCCAGTCATATTGGGTGAGTACAGTTCCCTAACAAATCTAGTATAATAAAAAGGTTGGGTGAATGCAGTTCCTTGAGTGACAAAAATTTCTCAGCCTGCTGCAGTTTCCTGTAGTCTCCTGTGGGATTATCTCTTGGATTCTTGTAAATCTATTTCACTCAGCAAAATGACAGGAGCTATTGAAAAAGAAGGAAGGAATCAGATCCTGCTTCTTAAGTCTCAAAAATTATATAAAGAAGTTAAATAGCTGGTGATGCTCCCACTTGCAGGGACAGAAATAATATCCTTCTTTCCTATGAAAAAGAACAAAGTGTACTCTGCAGAGCACTTATAAAATCAAATTGTGGTGTGTAATTTTGGTAGTGTTCATATTTATCTTCAGTTAATTCAGTCCTCAATTAATTTTCCTGAAGAGCCATTACAAATCTCTTTCTAATCAACAAAAACCTCAGCAGGCACACAGGCCTGCAAGCTTTTTAAATCATTGATCTAGATCAATGCTGACACCTTTAAGCCTCCTTGTCACTTATCCTGAACCTTGCAAAGAGGACAATGTGCCTTCTAAACTAGAAAATGTTCCCCAAACTTTCCTTTCATTTTGATTTCTTTTGGTTTTTTCAGGTTTTTTTTTAATTACTTTTTTTAGTTTTAGGACTCACATGCAGAGAATGTGATTGAGAACATAGGGAATGCTAATGACACTATCCATGCTGCTCTTGAGCTGAGGAAATACACTAAAGCTTGTTTAGTTTCTGTAGCTTGTGCATGGTGTGCAAACTGTTCCTACAGCTAATAATGTTCTTAAAATCCTCAGCTGTCTCACAAACAGAGCAGTAACTAGTAAGGACCAAACATAATTGTCTTGTAACAATCTTCTCTTTGGAAGAGTGGGGAAAATAAAAGGTTGAGCTTCCAGATATTTTGTATTGCTTTTATTGCTTTTGTGGATTCTCCTTTTACTAGAACAATTGTCTTTCTTGTCAAACACACTTGTCAAAAGGGAAAAAATGGTGAGAAGTTAATATTGAGTAAAAAGCCTTAAGTAGGTAGGGAAGAGTGACAGAAATAGCACGGAAGGGAAAAAAAAAAAAACATTGGAGCTTTTCATGTTCTGCAGAGTTTCTGTAATTCTGCAGCCTGGCTCCTGTCAGACTGTGGGTTTTGGCATGACTCCTGCCCTCTTGGCACTGGGGCTCTGCTTTTGCTGACCTGGCTTTTCTTCTGTCCAGATGAGCTTTAAGCACAGATCAGTGGCTTTTGTATTGATGCATGAGAAATGTCAATTCACACAGATAAGTACACTTTTTGTAAAGCAAAGGAATTACTGCATTGAGGAACAAATGCTACTCATAAATTACTGCTTAATTTGAATTTACTTTTGATGTTTTCATATTATATTAAATAAGAATGTAATTTTTTTCTCTTCAATTTCAGATTTGGCTGGAACCTATGAAACCTGTTATTAAACAAGTACGGAGTAAGTAGTTTTAAAAAAGGAAGTTTTCCTTAATTTGCATCTTCTTTATGTGGGTTGCTTTCACAATTACCACTTGATTTACTGGTTGTGCTTCCCTGTAAAACACACATGGCAGGGGTGAGAGTGGTTCCTGCTGGGGCATGCTAACCTGACATTTTAATAGGCAGTATGTGGTGGGTGGAATGGAAACTTCCTGCGGGTAGGGTTCTTTCTCTGATAAATATCTGGATAGGTTGGCTCAGCTGGTATTGTCTTGAAGTGAAATATAACACTTGCTGTGTTGGCTTTTGGAAGTTGTGTTGTCATACCGTGGGAAGAAAAAGGAACATTTTGGCTGATTCCCATGGCAGCTCTTTCCACAGGCTCAGGAGCAGCTTCCCTGGAGGAGCAGGGGTGGAGATGTCCCACCGAGGTGGTGGCTGCAGTGTCAGAGCCTCTGCCTTGGCTGTGAAATGTGGTCTTGTCTTTATACCACCTAAAAAGTGTTAATGTGACAGGCACTTTAAAGGCCCAAAACAGTTGAAGGATGCAGATTGCTGGTTGGTTCTTCAGTGTTGTTGAAAGATTAGATCCAGCTTTTTGTTTTTTCTCTGTGGAACACAGTTAAGCAATTTGTTTGTTTTGTGGTTCTGATTGTAGAGGCTTTGTGGAGGAACGAGATCAGGAGGGTGTGGTGGATTCCTACTCCTTTGCAAATCTTGAAAATGAGTCCTGGGAAGTAGCTTTTAGCTACTCTTCTGTCTAAAATTGATTGCCAGAAAATATGAAATCATCAGTTCTAGCTCATTTTCTAACTTTAAGGTCATGATCTTTGACTTTAGTCGACACTGTTTTTTAAGCAGGAGAACCAAATCATCTATGAAATAGGGCTCCCTTGGGAGAGTACAGAATATTTCACTCTATTTTCCCTGCCAAAAAGATGTTGGGAGTGCTGTCTTTTTATGTGCTCCTGGCTAGAAGGAATTATGTCCCAATCAAAAGATCTGATGGGTCATAGGTCTGCAGTGCTGCTTGGTTGCTCCTTCTGTATCCTCTCCTTTACTATATAGATTGTGGAAACCTGACCCTAGACCACACACAGTGTTCCCTGATGATACAAATATTGTTCTAAAATGGTCTAAAATCATGGGGATTTACTAAGATTTATGGCTGCTTTACAGTCTGCCACCCATGTTGTGGTGCCAGTGAAACTGAAAGATTTATTTCATTTTTTTTGTTAATATTATTCTGTAAGAGATACCAGTCAGTTGTCTGGCAAATCTTCATGTTCTAAAATCAATTTTAAATTGACTGAAATGTCCTATATTCTATATACTCGGGAGTTTGTTTGCTTGGGTTTTTTTTTTTCCTTTTTCTGTAGAATGTAATAATTTTGAAGTTAAACTTCTAACTTTTAGCCCAGCAGCAGGGGAACAGAGATGTTATGGGCTTTAAGGTGATGTTGCTCAAACTTGTTGGTTGATGTTGCTGGTGATTGTACCTGCAGATAGGCACTTCTGAGTCTTTGACATCCTCTCCAAAAATGGAATTTCTTGGTTTACTCCCAGTTGGTTTGAGCTTTGTGACATCCATTAAACTTTGTCTTGTGTGATAAGGTTTGGAGTGTTTTAATTAATTTCAAATGAATGCAGTCAGTTTTACTAGTGAGTTACTCCAGATGAGAAGGAGTTTGGATCCAAATTTTCAGCCTCCTACCAGACACACAGTATCAGGTTGACATTTGGGTACCTTCTCTGAGGTGCTGCTGCTTTATATAATACGGAGTTGTATTCACCATTCCTGCCTGGGTCATTTTTCCTCACATCCTTTTGGTTTCTTTCTTTTGCTCAGACTTGGCTTCTTAAAATAAATTCTGAATATTGTTTAAGACTGGGCAAGTGTTTCTTTTCCTAATTTATTCATAAAGGAAAGGCAAGACTGGCTAACAAAAAGAGGAGGGTTGTGCTACAGAAGCAAATATGCAGTATTATGTTTTTAACTTTTTATATTTATTATTATTTGATGTAAATGATGCTTGAAACAATTCCAAAATTGCTCCTACATTAATACTTCCACTTGATTGGCATCAGTAATGTGCAGGACTCTTCTTAACCTTGTGAAGGTCTTCCAGAGGCTCACAGTATTTTCAGAAGTTTGATGTAAAATTTTGGGCTTTTAAGTGGAATAATTAAAACTATTTATTTCCCTTACTTGGTTTATGTCTAGAACTGTAGAATCCTTAGTCTCTGCCAAATGTGGGCTTTCTGTGTCATTATAGGGTGTTATTTCCAGACTCTTTCAATTTCTAGATACTACAATGTAATTAGGATGTGGATTTTAGGGAGGTTTTTTTGGGTTTTTGCTGTTGTTTTTGACCAAAGCTTTGGTAATTCTAGAATTGGAGGCTAGGAGCTGCTCTTGTCACAGCTGTGACAGTCTGTGAGTTCTCCCAGCTACTTGTCAAAGAGCAAAGTTTGTTATTCTCTCATTAGCAAACGAGAGGATGGGTGAAGGAATGTTTGGCCTGTGGGAATCAGATATTCCAGACAGAAAAAATCAGTGTACTTTGGGACTGATGGGGTTAAACTGGACTTGGTGAAGCTTTGAGAGCTCCTGGTGTTTCAAGTAAATTAAAAAGCAAGCTACTTGTGCTCCAACAAGTTTGATTTATTTTTAATTTGGGTAAGTTTACTTTGAAACATCAGTGGCACAGGGAGTCCCTGGGGGCACTGCCTGGCTCTGGTCCAGGGTGTGCCTGTGCACATCAGGTGGATGCTCAGCAGGCTCCTGGAAGCACAGCCTGCCCAGTGCTTTGCCTGCCTCTGGAATACTTGGCCTCATTTGCTTTCAGGCAGGAAAAACAATGTGAAAACAGTGGTGCCCAGTCCTGGCATGGTGAGGGAATGTTGTAGTCTGTAGTAATTCCTTCAGAAATCCAGGTGAAACAGGGATTGTGGCTCCACAGGCTTAGTTGTGATGCTGGAACTGATAATTTAGAGCATTATGGACTGTTCCAAATAGTAACCAAGGATTCTCTTTAGTTTTGAAAATTAAATTAGTTTTCTGGAAATGGGAGGAAATGTGTATTACCAGGCATGCTGGGAGCAGGCTGCAAACACCTTTTATCTGCATGGGGAGCCAGCCAGGTCTGCTGGCATCAGTGCTGATGGTGGAGGTGGGTGTTGGGAGCCTGTGGGATGTGTCTCCCTTCTGGGACCCTCTCCCTGGGTCACCTCTGAGAGTCTTAATGCAGCCAAGCAGCTGCTTTGGGGTATTACAGATTTCACACTGCATGAAACTTTTTCCAGTTTCAGCCTGCAGACTCACTTTGTCAGTGGTGACCAAGTTCCTCTGGAAAAAAGCTGCTTTATCTCACTTGACATGAACAATCTACACCAGAGCCTGCTGTGGTTAGCTTGGATTTGAAACTGGCTAGAATTTCTCTGTGTTGTTTCTCTGCCTGTTGGCAAACAGAATATACCTGTGTTTATGAGGAAAATGACCAACTTTTCTTCTAGGACCAAAGACTACAATGCTTCGTCTGGCTGTGAAGTTTTTCCCTCCTGACCCTGGTCAGCTGCAAGAGGAATATACTAGGTAAAGTATTTTTAGAACTATTGGACATGCTTTATGTACTGAATTAATAGAGTAGGAAGGCAGCACAGCTGCTTCCAAGCAAAACTGAGGTGGAAGATGAATCAAAGAGCACTTACAGTGAATGTTACAGTTTCAGCAGACATGTGTTGGCAGATGAATGTTATCAGAAAAAATACTTTTCAGAATAGAAAAGAGCACAGGTTAGGGCTTTCCAGCATCCTGGTGTCAAGGGAGTCAGAGTATACAGAAAATACTAATGTTTGTAAACAGTGTCTATAAAAATAAATATAAATATAAAATAATCAGTACATGTTTTAATAAGTGATTTAAATTTCCAAACACACTCTGTACTTGCAAACACACTTTACTGTCCACAGTTTTAACCATGCTGACCATGGGTTATTTTTGGGGATTGCTAATCAATCTGTGGTCAGTTTAGCAGCCCTATCCACCTGCTAGCACCTGGGGACCTGGTTTGAAGTCTGCCTCTAACAAAGACATTACCCAGATATTGGTGTTTAAAGAGCTCATTTATTGCTTTTCACAGTTTCACTATTTTAATTGGAATTTCTCTCAGAGAGGTTCCTTATTATCCTTCAGATGTATTTAAGAACAAACCAGCATGAGAACAGTTGTGACTGTCTCTTGTAAGGAGAAATACTCTCTAAATATTTCTTTTGCACCAAGTTTTCTTGTGTTGACTGCTGTTTCATATAGGAAATTCATTAGGAATGCAGCTTTTTAGAGCAGGAACTGTATTTTGCCTGTTTATTATTTATGGTCTGCACTTAGAGCATCTGGGTAGTTAATGATGCTGTTGATGATATTGTATTCTCTATGGTGAGTGCATTGAAGAAACTGAGAGAGACGGACAGAAAGCAGAGCACACTTTTTGAGAAGCCTTTAATGCATACATACTGTACTTAAAAAAATTAAAAACCCCTATTATTCAAAATGTATAACTTTTATTATATTTTACTTCAGGAATAAAGTTTTAAAACAAACTCTTCTTTTAAAAAATCTTATTACCATCTCTTAGGGTATAATTCAGTAAAGAAAAAGAATCAGTCTGTCAGTTTGAAGGGTTATAGTTGTGAGTTGTTGCCTCTTTACTGGAGTCCTTACTGTATCTCCTTCCAAGTAAAAGGAGCAGCATACAAAACTGTTCAACAGAAATGATTCCTCTTTAACAACTGAATAGGAAATATTTCAGTGGAACTAATAGAGCAGTATAAGAAAAGTAAATTGAACTTCTTACTGTCTTTGTAGGCTGCTAATATAGTTCTGGAGAATACAGCTGTTGAGTAGATTAGTTGAGTGCTAACAGAAAGGTTTATCAGTTTTCCTAACAAAATACTGAAATCAGTGATATTCCTCAATATTTTTTCTAATAGATGAGATCACTTGAAATGTTCTTTAAGTTTCTTTCCAGCTAAAAATGACAGCTGCTGTTACTGCACAGATGAAACCTGCTTAAAACATGGTTTTCCTTGTGCTTCCTTGTTCCTGTGAGTCTTTTTGTGCTGATAAATTGCACTGGAACAGTCACAGGTTATTTTGGTTCAATTTGACACTCCTTGCTAGCCAGGCTGTTGTTATTCTTTGGAGAGCAGAAGGATCAGGAGATGCTGCTTTTATAAACTCCTGCTCAGTTGTTCTATTGTGTTTTCACGTGTCAGGATGTAACTCCAGCCCTTGTACTCTCCTACAGGTACCTGTTTGCATTGCAAATCAAGAGGGACCTGGCAGAGGAGAGGCTGACCTGCAGTGACAACACAGCTGCTCTGCTGGTCTCCCACCTCCTGCAGTGTGAGTATCCCAGCTGGGCTGACTCTGCTGATGGTGCCACTGCTAACCCACATTAAATCACATAGAGAAGCTTTTGGTAACTAAAAGAAATCTTTATCTCACAGTATTTCTTCTCCACACACTGTAAAAATGTTGGGTTTCAACCCTGGGATGGTCATTAGGGGGAGGAACAGCTGGTGCTTATGTATGAGGTAAATTTGGCTTCAGAGGGGTAGTGCAAAACCAGCCCCTTGCTGTTTCCCTGGCTCTGCAAGCTCTGCTGCCAGCACTCCACATCTTCCAGACAGCTGTTCCCACCTCTCTAGGTGCTCCCTTGGCTTCACTTCTCACTTTCCCTGTGCCTGGGAGGAGATGGCTGTACAGGAACTGGGCTGAAATGCAGCTGAGAACCATGTTGGAACAGGTTCTGCTTTCCTCCTTGCTGGGACTGAAAATAGAAATGGGAAGCAATTTATTTGGAAGCACTCCATGCTGCTGCTGGCTCACTCTGTACATGCTTAAAAACCTAAAATGTGGCCTTTGAGATGAGGAGGTTGGAAACCCTGAGTGAGTTCTGACACCAAATTGCTGCAGCTGAAGTGTTCACAGGTCTGCAATCCAGACAGTCTTTGGTGGCTCTTTGCTGGCTGGAAGCCAAAGCTGATCAATAATTCTTCACATGTGCACTGCTGAGTAGTTCTTGGTTGTCTAATTGTGCAATGCAATATAGCAATACAGTTAAAATAGTATTTCTTCTGGTGATTTTATTGGAAGAGCAAATCTGGCTTGTGTGTGTGCAAAACTAAACCTGCTCATGGTTTTCCAGCACTGTGGAGCTGATGAGAGAATGTCACCATCAGGCCTTGCTTAGCCTGATTCTGCTCTTCTGGAAAATGTGAGAAAGAACAGATTCATTTTCAACAAAACTATTTTACAAAATATTCAGTACTTTTGACTCATTCATTCTTGTGCTGGCTACGTTTTAAATAGGATTTGCTGGGTTCTTGTTAAGAGCAATCCCACTCCTTTCTCTGACAGTAGCTGATGGCAGATGCCCTCAGGCACAGAGCAAGCAAATGGCAGCTCTTCCTTTGCTGCATCCATCCCATAATCACTGCACAGCACCACAGATGACTCTGCATCTGTTTGGTTGCCCTTGTGTTTGTCTAATTTTTGAATTTTTTGCATCCTTCTGTAGAAATGAGCTTCACAGCTTGGTTTTTGGGAAGTTTTTAGGACAACATATGTACTTTTCTATTTTAAAACATTTTAGTTTGGAATTTAATGTTGCAACTTCATATTTTTTTTATCAGAAAAAGTGAATTCTTAAAATTTATTTATTCAACTTGTAATTTTATGTACATTTGCCACATGTTCTGCCTGCCTTGGGCTTTTATATTCCGAGCCAAAGACTTCTGATTGTTTTGTGTTGTATCAGGTGGAAGCTGTTCTGCACTTGACAATAATGCTTTTTTCTTCTGTAAATCTTCCTAAATTCACAGCATTGCATCTGGAAGACATGGATGCATGAAGGGGAGACCAAAATTCCAGATATAACTTGCTATCTTCCCAAGTAGCCTTGTCTATTACTATTTTGCATACATATAGTAAAAAATAAATTGAAATATGCTGTTTGGTATAAGGTATTTGTAAGGAGGAAATGTTCAGACCACCTCAGGGTCTTCTAAGCATTTCATATCTTGCACCCTGAAGAAGTCTAAATTTTCCAGACAATGTTCAAATACTGCTGTAATCCCCAGGAAGTCAGCTTGGCATAAATGTGATTTTGGTAGAATGAAGCTGGATAAAAAACATGCACAAATTTAGAGCACTTAAAGGTCTCTCTAATTTGTTACCAAGTATTTTCTGTCATTGTTCCTTTTCCATTGTTCCTTCTTACTCTAACATGGTTTTGTGTTCTGTTGTAGCTGAAATAGGGGATTTTGATGAATCAGAAGATCGAGAACACCTTAAAACAAACCAGTATTTGCCAAACCAGGAAAAACTTGAAGGAAAGATCCTGGAGTTCCACAGGAAGCATGTGTAAGTGAGGATTAGTGTAAACCACCAAGGGGACCCCTGGGCAGCTTATGGGCTTGCCTAGGGGAGGTTGAGCAGCTGCATGATAGGATGATATTAAGAGTGTGTAAATTAAACAACATTTACTTTGAGCAAGAAAGTTTGGTAGCAATAGTTACATAGTCAGGATGGAGTTGTTGGGCAGTAATTATTTCCTCAAGTGATTTTTGCAGTGTGCCTTTAATAAGGTCCCAAAGAAAGCTTGCATGTAATAATGGGTTTAGGCAAAATAATTCTTCAGAATTTTCATTCTACAAAGTTAAAGCTCAATTTTGCCAGCATATGCAGAGCTCTTGCTTTTGTCTCAATAATTAGAAATCAATTGCATTGTGTTCTTTTGCTACAAATTAAGCATAAGGGAGATGGAGAAGGATGGAGGGAGTAGGGAGGAAATAACTTCCATCAGAATTAATGCAACACCTTATCTTACAGCTGAGTGTTTTTGATTAAAGGAAAATTATTGGTGACAAACTCTGCTACAAATATAGAATTAGTTCCAACATGGAGTCAGGAACTGCAGAACCATATTTTTCTGTAATTTTTGAGATCTTGCATATTAGGCTTTAGCAATTTGAAGTTATTTTAAAAATTGTGAATGTCCACACACACATTTTATTGTGTTTTAATCCAAACTTAGATTTTTCTGTGTTCTCTGTGGGTGAACTCCTGGATTGTTGCTGACTGATTTTCTTTTAAGACAGAACAAAGATTTCTCAGGGCAGCATCTGTGTTTAAAGACACATCCTGTAGTATTGGGAAATTAGTTCCTGAGAATTTCAGTAATTAGATATTTGCTGTTTATGAGCAGTCATTTTAACTTGTACTGAAATTATTGCTAATGGTAAAACTTCAGTTTTGCTGATTCTTCTTGAAATCAGGTGGTTACTTTTTTCTGCTTTTGAACCTTTTGAGGTGCTTATGAAAATGATGAAGAAACAAAGGAAAAGTTTTTAAGTAATTTAAAGTAATTTTGAAGTAAACTGAAATATATGCTAGGATTCTTCACCTTGGGAGAAAGTAGCTGGAGTAGGGAAACCATTAATTTCATTATTTTTCTCTTCTCTGAAGAAAAGTGCTGAAATAATTAGTAATTTCAAAGCAAATTAAAAGGGGAACATCCTTTTCACAGAACTTGCAGCAATATTGTGATTCTACTGCAAGATGCTGTGGAATCTGGAGCTACCAATAGGTCATGCAAGGTTTTGATGACACCATGCAGGGCAGGCTGATGGCTCTGAAATTGGAGGTGAAATGTGGGATTTTTAGATCTAAGTACCCCCAGAGCATGGGCAGAGCTGCCCAGCATTTGTCACATACCAGGATTTGTTCAGTTGCTTTTGCTTGTGGGGAATTTTCCTGGTTTGCTTCTCTTAGAAAGGTTGTGACTGCCTTCTGAGTCAGGGACTGGTAGTTCTGTTCTGATCTGAGCTTTTCTTTTTCAAATAAGTTACTTCTAATAATTGGTTACAATAAGGAAAGTTTGTATTTTTGCCTGTCAGGAAGGAATCAGAGGAAGGGTAGTAGGTAAAGATTCATTGCTTCATAAATGTACTTTTCAAAATTAGTTGAATAAGAGTTGCGTTTAATACTGCCATATTATTAAAATTATTAAATCTTATTTTAAGGCAAAAAAAAAAAAAATTTAAGAAGTGTCCATGCAAGCCACATTTAGATTAACAGCTGAGGCATGAGATTAGAAAAGGTTTCATTTGAATGTTAATGTACCTGGGTACCTTGAAGGCATGTTTCAAATTTCCCCTGTGCCTTTGGAAACATTTTTTTAGAGAAATGTCATTTTGCAAGCAGTGCAGTCTTAAAATTAGCTGTGGCTTCCATGGTTTAACCCCAGCTCAGCCCCATGCTGCTGCTGGCTCCCCCTTGTTGGACTGGGGGAGAGATTTGGAAGGGTGAAAGTGGGAAAATTCACAGCTTGACCTCCAGACAGCTTAAATAGGTGTAGCAAAAGCATGCAAAGCAAAACCAGGAATTCATTCCTTACTTCCCACTGGCAGGCAGGTGTTGAGCCATCCTCAGGAAAGCAGGATCCCATCACAGGACACAGTGACTTGGGAAAACAAGCAGCATCACTCCAAATGTCCCCCTTCTCCTGCTTCCCCCAGCTCTGTATGCTGAGCACGAGGCCAGATGGGATGGGATATCCTTGGGGTCAGCTGGGATCAGCTGTCCTGGCTCTGCCCCCTCTCCCAGCCCCTCCCTGGGGGAGCTGGGTGTGGAGCAGGAAGGGCCTTGGCTCTGGGTGAGCTCTGCTGGGCAATAAGGAAAACACCCCTGGGTTATCAGAGTGTTCCCAGCTCAGATAGAAATCTCAGCCTGTTACAAGCTGCTGTGAAGAAAATTAACCCCAGCCCAGCCTAGCACACACATCTCTTCCCTCTCCCTAGCTCAGGGAATATTGACCAGCCTTTCCCATCCTCAGCAGGTCAGGGGGGTTCTGAGTTTTCTCAGTGCAGACACATTTTTCCTCATTTCTGTTCCAAGGAGCAGGCACCTGAGCATTTGGCTTTTTTCTGGTGAGCATGCCCAGTGCAGATGGACAGACAAAAATGCTTCTCTTTCATATTATCCTGGTGTGTCACATTTTTACTTTTTTCCATATATTTAATTTTTTATTTCCTTTAATTTACTTTATTATTCCCCCAGTTACCTTTAGCAGACTAATATTTTTGAGGCCAGGTTGGATGGAGCTTGGAGCACCCTGGGATAGTGGAAGGTGTCCTGGATGATCTTTAAGGTCCCTTCCCACCCAAACCATCCTGGGATTCTGTGATTCTTCCACTGATGATTGATTGCTCCTGACAGAGATTTCTTGTACAAACCAGGTGTTCAGGAAGAGAAACCCATTTCTGGCAGGATGGCTCATCTCCTCCAGATTTTTCTGTGTCACTTTCCTTCTGCCTGTTTTCTTTTTTATTTTTTTTTAATTGCTTCACTGTAGCTATCAGAAGTGAGAGAATGTCATCACCCTTAATAAAACAGAACCTCTGTATCCAGTCCATTCTGTAAATGGAGACTGTTGTAATTGGAAAGATGGCAATTGAATGCTTATTTTCTATTAAACATATTTTTTTCTTTTACATTTGGAAATACTTTCTTTTACTTTCAAAAAGAATAGGAATATGGTTTCTATACTTTGCAAATGTAGTAATGGTTAACAAGATGAGTTATATTTTTGGTGTAGCACATTAATTATTGCTTCACCAAGAGCCTGAATTAACCTATTTTATTTCTACAAAATGGAAATAAATAAAAACTATCTTCTATAGTTTATTAAAAATAAAATATATATATTTTGCAGATAGTGTATTGGTGCTGGTGCAGTTAATTCCTGACACCCAGACACCCAAAATACAATTTTTTCTGCCTTCCTGTGAGTAGTAGAATACTTGCTGCAAGGGGAGTTCAGGATTCAACATGACACATTTGGCCTGTGTTCACATGTCTGTGGTTTCTTTGTCTGTGCATACTTAAATCAGGAAAGAAGTACAAGATTTAATAGATTTGTATTTACATTTATTGTTATCCCTCATGTCCATTCACAACTCGTTAGCTTAGTTGTCCACAAATTCAAATTCTTTAAATTGCATGTAAATTAGAGAATCTCTAACTTGACACTTCATCTTTAAAGTTCTCTATTAATCACTGGGTTTAAATGCCCTGTAAATCACTTAACACTTGACACCATTTATTTTCAGTACATTGCCATGGGAATATTGTATCACAACCAATATTTGCCTAGCTGGATGGTTGTAAGGAACCTCTACACCAACACCTATTGCACTGACAGCAGTTTTTGCTGGAAATACTGATATTAGTGTGTCATCCATTGACCTGGGGAAGATTAAGTAGATTTATCTGCTTAATGGCTGAACAAAATTAGAGCAGATTGTTTTGGGGCTGGGCTGTGCAGCTAAGCCTGCAGGCAGCATCTGAGGGCAATTTCTGTAGCTGCCTCTCTCGATACCTGTCTGTGGTACAATCAGAGCTGCCTGGCTCTGCTCCCAGACCAGGCTCAGTCTTCTCTGCTGGCTACATGCAGGTTTTGTGCAAAGTGAACACTCTTAAAATTGGCTGGTATCTTATTTTTATTGTTTTTTTTCTGAGGTGTGCTGTGCTTGGGATCATATCTAATGGTACATGAAATAACAGTCAGTAGTTCTACATCAGTTACACCAGACTGTTCATGAGGAATTTTTAGTACTGTAGAGCTCCAATTTTCTAGTTGCCATTTTTTGGTTTTTTTGCCTTCCTTCCCTTCGAACCCTCCTTCCCAACCTCAGCACCCTTTTTAAAAGACAAAGCCCTGCTTTCATTCCTAATGTCGCTGTATTCAGAAGAATTATAGCAGGAATTAGCGTGGGTGGGAGTTACACACAGTGCTCAGAGTGTAACTCAGGAAGCCCTGGCCAAAAGCAGGATTTATGATCTACCTCTTTTGTCTTGTGTGTATTTAATAAATAGGAGCCATGGTACTCCAGGTTTTTGATGTAGTTGAGGAATCTGTGGTGGAAATGAAACAACAGTTAAAGCAATGTTAAAAGCATTTACTCTCCAGTGTTACTCATTTCAGTGAGGGGAAGGGAAATCTGTTTTACCAGTCTGAGCTTTTAGACATAACTAGTCCATGTAGTAGTAACAGTGGTGGAAATTACTCTCTCTGTGTTTTGGCATTTCTGTTTCCATTTGAAATCAGGTTTTTGTGCCCCTTATGTTCTTCCCTTTCTATTACATGGCTGCATAATATTGACCTTTGGATAAGGGTGGATTATGGAGTGAGCTTGTAAAGTCAGGAATGTCATTGAATCTCTGCCTTCTGCAGCTGGCAAAATAAATTTGTGATTTCCTGCTGTAGTGTTTTGATTCTTTGTTTTTCCCTCCAGAATGAGCAAGGCAACAGAACACTGCTGAAATGCTGCTGTGTGCATTAGAGATTTACTTTCCCAGGGCATTTTGTGTGTGTGTGTTTTACACTAAAGAGAATTTTACTACATATAAAAAAATCATTGCTTTCTCTAACAACTTCTATTTTTAAAACTGTAGCATATGAAATAAGTTTCATAATTATATTCTGAATTGTAGAGACAGTTCCTACTTGGGGTTAATATGTATTGTCATAATTCCTAGTTTTGTTAATTCAAATGTAATAATTCACTTCAGTATTCTCTATTTGTATTTAAAAAAATCTGTATGGAGCTAAACAATTGTTTGATCTAACACATGACTCTAGGTAGGTAGAAGGAGGTATTTTTAAGGAATATGACTAGAAAAGCCAGTCAAGGGACCAGGAGAATTTTATTTAGTAGTGATGCTGTGGTTGGCACAGCATAGTAGACAAAAATAGGTAATGCTAAAAATAGTTTGTCAGCTGTTTTAATAAAATGAAATGCAGATTTATGAAAGGAAGGCCACTTTCTTCTTGGAAAAAAGACTTGTAAAATTTACTTAGTCTCTGTGTGCAGGAATCTCATCTGGTTTCAGCACTGGTTGTTTGTAAATAGAATAATAATTTTGAGCACCTGTGTCTTCTGTGTATCATTGCATCTATCCTAGTGAACTTGCACATGGAAGTAATTTGGTATTTATTATTTCTAATCATTGTCACTAGTGATGTAGGGGGTCAGTTTATCCAGCTGTGGCTGTGCAGCCTCACTGCTCTGAATGCCCCAGCAGGTCCTGTACTGCTGGTGTTTCACACAATTCCACAGTGGTTTGGGATGGAAGAGAACTTAAATTTTGATCTGCCATGGGCAGGGACAGCTTCCACTATCCCAGGTTGCTCCAACCCCTGTCCAACTTGATCTTGGACACTTCCAGAGATGGGGCAACCACAGCTTCTCTCCTGTGCCAGGGCCTCACCACCCTCACAGGGAAGAATTTCTCCTAATGTAATTTTAATCTCATCTCTTTTAGCCTAAAACAATTTCCCCATCTCCTATCACCTTTTGTCCATAGAAAAAGTCCTTCTCTTTTTTAAAAGCCCTTGTTAAAAACGGAAAGGCCACAATGAGGTCTCCCCAGAGCCTTCTCTTCTCCAGGTGAGCACCCCCAGCTCTCCCAACCTGTCTCCAGAGCAGAGGGGCTCCAGCTCTTGGAGCATCTCTGTGCCCTCCTCTGGTTTTCCTTCATCTTATGGAGTGTCCACTTAGGCTGGGCACCCCAGATCAGCAGCTCTGCAGTGGGGTTTCCTTGGGCTTAGCACAGGAGAAGATTCTCCTGCTTTTCCTGGTTCTCCTGGACCATGTTATGCCTAAAACTGGGTAGTAGAGTTTTCTTGCAGGGTGTTTGTAGTTCAGAGACCTACTTGGGTGACATGCTCATGTTTGTGATAAAGACTTTTCTGCTTTGTAGTGTAACTGGGGCATGATCAGAAGCCATAGCTGGGCTTAATCATCCTCAATGTCTTTTTCAGCCCTGATGATTTTATGTTTCTATGACTCCCAAGAACTCCTTCATTTCCACAGCACCATTTGCTCATTCTTGGAGGATCTTTAACTCCTTGCCAGGACCCATGAACTTACAGAGTGTTTTGACTTACAGGGAAAAGCCCTTGTACCCACTGAAAATGCACTACAATCTAATGCACTCCCTCTCATGGAAAGAAACAAGGGGGATTGAGGAAAAAAGAACTGTTTTCATGCAGGAGAGCAAAATGTTAGTGGTTTGATGTCAGCCAACCCAGGGAGCAGTCAGTGAGGGCTGAAAGAGTTACAGGTCATGAACAGTCTCTGTGTTGCTGTTTTGGACCTTGTGCACCCTCACAGAGCAGTTGCTCCTGTCTATGTACAGCTTCCTTTTGTTTTTAGAGTAATTTTGACAACAGTTGAGGTTTCATTTTAAAGATTCTTCTCTGGATTCCTTGGCAGGGAGGGAATTATCCAGCCAAAGGCACCTGGTAGTAATAGAGAAATCATTTTGTGGTCCCAAAACCTGACGTGAAAAGGGTCATTCTGTTGCAATATTTACATTGTTTCTGTTTTGCTGCCTGTGAAACTCTACCGGCTCTCACTTCTTATCTTTGTTAATGCTCATGTGTACACAAGCAAGCAGAATGAGGAACACAGTGGATTGGATTTGGATTTGTTCAACTTTCTAGATTCTCAACTGGCAAAAGCTCTGAGCTGATTAATATCTCTCTCAGCATCTGTCTTGGGATGCACTTGACCTTGGCCATCAGCTGTGTCATTACAGAACTTTCAGTGTGACACATGACATGGAGTGAAACCACCCAACTAGATGAGACAGAAAATTCTCATTTAGTGCCAGAGTTCAGCTGAAAAGCATGTTGGCAGTGTTATAAAATCAGATTGTTCTTAAAACTTTATTTTTCTTCCTCATTATAGGGGTCAAACTCCTGCTGAATCTGACTTTCAAGTGCTTGAAATTGCCAGGAAACTGGAGATGTATGGCATCAGATTCCACCTTGCCTCCGACCGTGAGGGCACCAAAATCAACCTGGCAGTTTCACACATGGGTGTGCTGGTGTTCCAGGTATGGCAGGGATGGCAGACTCTGTCCTTTAGCATGTCTTGGAGTAAGTCTCTCATTTTAACTTCAGGTGTCTCTGATGCCTTGAAAATTTAACATGTTCTATGGTTAAGGAGTGTCATTTAAGCCCCCAAAATTCTGTTTGGTGCAGCTTGTTCTTGTGCAGAGCATCAAAACCAAGTGACAGTGAAGTAGAGGGGCTTTGTTTGGAGTTAGGTGTGTGATGAGAGAAAATCATCAATTAATTCATTTTTGGAACAGCCCGGGGACAGGTCTGTCATCCTGGAATTTTGCTTTGGTTTCTCTTATTTTAATATTCCAGGGGATTTTTGCTGGTTATTGTTGCTCTCATTGTATATAGGAATGCTGATTGATTGCAGTGATTGGACCAATTACTGTATTTATTGTATTAAAGAAGCAACTCAGTGCTCAGAGTCCTCTTTATGAATGCAATGATAGGGTTTTCCTCTCCCCAAAACACAGAGGTTTAGAGAAATATTTCTGTTTGGGTGCTCAGCTGTGTCTTACCTGTTCTTTGCTTACTGTGGGGCAGATTCTTTTGGAGGTGCATCAGTTCTGCAATCCCTCTCAGACTGCTTAGTGGCCCGTCTTGTTTAAGGGAATATTGTCATCAGAACTAAAAATCCATATGGATACATACACAATACCCACAACAGAATTTTGTTTGGTACTCTGCTTTTCTAAAACTTTTGCTAACATTTGCTCATTCTCATTTTGATTCAGGGCAACACAAAAATCAATACCTTCAACTGGTCCAAGGTCCGTAAGCTGAGCTTCAAGAGGAAAAGATTCCTTATTAAGCTCCACCCAGAGGTCTGTGTGACTTTTACTGTAATATAGACTGGTCAGTGTTGAAAAAAGTACCTGTGCTTTATTTTATTATGAACATTTCTGGAGTTTGTGATTTTATAAAACAGCCTCAGCAGGCAGGTTTGGCTGCATCATTCAAGTGTTAATCTTTCCTTTCTCACCCCACAATTTAGGATCTTCAGGTTTTGTGTTCCAATCTCAGCTTATCCTTGACACAAGCTTACACATGTATAAATGTAAGACAGAAAATAATTACTAGACCCAAGTATTTGGTGCAGCCTTTCTCAGTATTTCTCCTTTGAAAAAGTTGCATCCACCTTCTTGATTCAAATGAAAATGATCTGATACACCTCAGGTAGGAACAGGTGGCTGAAACTATTGTTGTAGTTTAATTTTAAGGGTGATGTGATTAGCTTTGCTTCATCTTTTCTATAAATCTCTGTAGCACAAGTGTCATTTTGCATACTTGGCTGATTTACAGTAGATGTTTTTCATTGCAGATGTCATCAAAATTGTTGCTTCCATGCTGGATGACTAGATTGCATTCAGTGTTTAATTTATATCAAAATAGAGGATATCAAGAATACTTGAAACAGGACACACTGTCTGCTGATGTAGCAATGTGTCTCACAAAAAGACCTCAGAAATTTAATGTGATAACTGTGCTCTGACATATGCAGTATTTTCTGGCTTTGTCTGAATTTCTAGGAGACAAGCATCAGAACTCCTGAAAAAAGGAATAGTATTTTAAAATAGCTACTATTTCACTTGAATATTTAAATTTCTTTGAATTTTCTGAAGGTGGGCTATATTGAGCATGTTTCTAAAGTCAAGTGCTGTTTAAACACATTTACAGTTTCAAGGTAAGCAAACATTTTGGACAGCTATTAAATAATATTTAACTGCATTCAGAATCACTACCATTGTTTTAAGGCAGCTGAGAAGTGATGTAGCAGAATCCTGCATCTTGCTGGAGTTCATCTTTTTTGTTGGCACACATTTGTGCCTTCCTTTTCTCCTTCCTGTCATTTTAGGTGCTACTGAACTTCTGTGTTTTTTTCCCAGGGCCCCTATCAAGATACTTTGGAGTTTCTTTTGGGAAGTAGGGATGAGTGTAAAAACTTCTGGAAAATCTGTGTTGAGTATCACACATTCTTTAGGCTCTTCGACCAGCCAAAGCCAAAGGCTAAAGCAGTGTTCTTCACCAGAGGGTCATCTTTCAGATACAGGTAGGGAGAAACAGAGCACACTCATTTTGTCTTAGAAAATGAGAGCAAAAAGGAGAAGTATTCTAAAGACATTCCTCTCTAATGCTCATCCCCTGTGTTTGATAACCTTTGTACTTCTGTGGGTTCACAGTGGAAGAACACAGAAGCAACTAGTGGATTATATTAAAGACAGTGGGATGAAGAGGACCCCATATGAAAGGTAAGATGAAATGGCTTTGTAAGGCAAAACATAGCTGAGACTTTCACAGTGCCCTTCTTGCCTGAATTTCAGGGTTTTAATGCTGCTTGGAGGCAGGCTCATTCTCAGTTACCAAATTTAAGGGAGCTGAACTCTAAGATGTAAAAAATTTATTATTTTGTGATGATATAAGAGGCTCTGGAAAGTTTTGGTACCACATTTTTATGTCTGTGGTTAATGTGGCTTAGCTGTCTGAAATTTCAGCACGTGCTGAAGATTCCATAATGTTAGTGAGGACCTGTCTGTGCCACTGTAGCTGTGCAGTCAGCCAGTGGCAGAGCACATAATGGAACTTGGGATCTGCAAGTTTGAAACTGTGACCTAAATACTGAATTGTTTCTAAATATGTAAATATATAAATTAAGAATATAAGTTTTCGTTATAAAATTGTTTTTTCCCAACTTGACTCTAATGCTGTCCAGTCTACATGTGGGAAACTCCTCCTACTCCAAATCCAAGCTATGTGTGGGAAACTCTTACTCCTAATACAAAAGATTATAGGGACTTAATAGGAATGTTAAAAAGTCTGCATTAATCTACTATTAATAAATAATGTTTATGTCTCAGACTCCAGTTGAGCTCCTTTTCTATTTCAAAATTTGATTTTCTATTTAATTATTTACATAGAATGAATCTAACTATGAGTGTAATGCAGGATATCACTTTTTGGAGTCTAACATACATACAAAATTTAAATGTTTGACTGTATTTTTAAAAGTTTGTACAATTGTTGAAGATTAGCTTATTCTGCTTCTGAAGCCATTCTTCTGTAGATGTTTATAATAATGAAAAAGGATGGAGTTAAACTAAAATGTGCTGTTTAGTATTCAGTTGGTATTCAGCCCCAAGTTGTTCTTGAATTCTCCTTCAGTGGTACCAAGAGATCCCCACCAGCCAGGTGGGATCAGTCTCTTCTCTCAGGTAACAAGTGACAGACAAGAGGAAATGGCTTCAAGTGGTGCCATGAGAAGTTTAGGTCAGATAGTGGGGAAAATTGATCAGGCACTGGCACAGGCTGCCCAGGGAAGTGTTGGAGCCACTATCCCTGGAGGTGTTCAGAAAAGGTGGAGATAAAGCACTTGGGGACATGGGTTAGTGCTGGGGGAGCAGCTGGACTTGATGATCTTAGAGGCCTTTTTCAATCTTAATGATTCTCTGATTCTGTAGATGATCTGGATCTTGCTTTATTCCATTTTTGTACGTTTCTTATCTTGCATCATTTAATTTACAATTCTTTTGAATTTTTTAAACTTGAACTAGTTATTAACAAGACACAATAAAACAGAACTTGAGATGTTTCTGTTGGCTAGTGACATGGCCATGAGTGATGGGGGAAGGAATGAGGCTGAAGCATGTCTTGGATGCTGACAGGCTGCTCTGTTCCACAGGAGGCACAGCAAGGTCAGAGCATCCACTCGCACCTCCAACGCAGATGTGCCAAAGCAGGTCAGTTCTGCAGCACTCTCTGGGTTGTGCTTGTGGCCAGGGGCATGGACAAACAGCTTTCTGAGGTGGTAGTGAAGGAGTCAACTCGCCAGAATTGCTGCCACTGTTTGCTCTTTGTCTGCTGCACAGTTCTTTTTGTTGGTGTTACTGATTTGATACTTGTAGCCAATGGAGTGTGAAGTGAGTAATATTTTGCTCAAAATTCTACTGAACTAAAAGGAAGTGTTGGACTCTCTAGTATGTTGTTATTTCAGAGGATTAGTTGATCTCCAGGTGTTGTCTGACTACTCTCTGGCAGTCTCAAAGCTGTTGTAAGATGCTTTCTGCAGGACACTGCAAGAAACAATCATTTCACTGAATGCTCTTGTGTTATATGGGAGAGGTTAAGGAAGCATCACAGAATTTCACTGTCATTTTGTTTTTCTTATTTATGGATGCTTGTTCAGCTTTAAAATACATGCTTTTAACTTTCCATCCAGTTATCTGAATTAAGGAAAAAAAACCCTGCCTTTTTCATGGACTGCTGGATCAAGTTCAGTGTCTGCTGTGAATCATATATTCCTTCTGCAAATGGATGTAACTGGATGTTGCATTTGTTTTTATGTATAACAAAACCTTTTTATCTGTTATGTTTCTGCTTCCCTTTTAGAGTGTCCCATTCACTGAGGGCTTGAGAACTCCAGGGTCTCCTGCCTCAACAGCTGCCCCCTTCCACTCGGTTCACTCCTTGGCCAGTCCCACTTCCATCCTGCCCATGTTTGCTGAGCCCAGCCCTTCCTCCTTGGAGCCCCGAGCATCGTACACAAGGATTCCAGACAAAACCACTGCAGCACCAGTGGAAGAAGTGGGGAGGAAGCTGATGCAGCAGCCTGGATCTCCCATGCTCCAAGGTGTTGGGTTTGGTAGTGTTGCAGGAAACTGTGACCCGTCTTGTCCTGTCGTTGAGAGTGGTTGCGGTGTAGACGTAGATGTAGTGAGAAGTATTAAGGAGAGCAGGGTTGCTGGTTGTAAAAATGACAATGATGAGGATGACTTTACCACAGGTGTATTCATTTCTGAAAAAGAGCAGCAGCATGGCAGCCGTGGGGCCCCTCTTTTCACCCTGACAAATTCCCAGTTACAGGTGTCAGAGGAGTTTATCGATGATGACCCAGCAGAAATGTCCTTTTTTGCTGGGGGCTCTGAGGCATTTTCCTATGTGTACAGTGGGTTAGAATTAAAGGGTTCTGAGTTTTCCAAATGTCTGTCAGAGCCCACTGGTTTAGCTGCAGATGCCCTCCAGCAAAGCTCAGTCTCTGCTCAGTCGAGCCCTGACAGGTACTCAACCGAGGCCGTGGATATGAATATGGAAGAGGAGTTTGAATTTGAAGAAGGCAGCGATTTCAATGGCAACGAGCGGCCATCGGACACCTCGGAGCTGTTTGAGGTGAAGGCCCAAGCCAGCAGAATGCAAAGCCTGCTGAGCCCCTCTGAAACCAGCTCCCTCATCAACAACCGCTCCGAGAGCAGCTCCCTCAACAACCTGGCCCTGAACGGGAGCTGCTCCCTGCACGCCCACGGCTCTGCCAACCATTCCGAGGCCAGCTCCATGCTCAACTTCCCCACCTACTCCGTGCGCTCCGAGTCCAGCTCAGCCTTCCAGTTCACGGACATCATCGACCAGCTGGAGCAGCTCAGCTGCCCTCCCACCACCACAGAAGACTCCAGCAGCACAGACACCGACTCCTGGGACTCAGAAACAGCTGCACCTTTGGATGTAAACCTTTTCTTTAGTAACCCCTTTGCTCAAAGCACGGGGGACAACTATGCCTTTGACTTTCAGAATAATTTAAAAAATCTCACTCAAGAAGACTGGACAGAGAAGTCACAAATCAATTGATTGGTCTTGATTTTTGTGATGGATCCTTCTATGCTTTTCAGGCTTGGAAGTCAATAGGGTGTGGTATCACTCAATCCAGTGGCTGGATTTTAAATCACATAACAGAGTTGATTTTTAAATGTTTTTTTTAAATCTGTGCGCCTCTTCGGTGTCCCTCAAAACATCCAAGTTTTGGTGCTGTGTTTCTGTGCATCATACTACATCAAGAATGGGTTATAATAGGCTACAATGTTGGAAAATACTACATCTAGGAAAAAACACTGATTTCAAAAAATTTTAAGCATATGGCTCATGCAGACATCACAACTTGCAGTATACTGAAGGATTTCTTCAGCTGTATCTGTAAGAGTCTCATATAATATGCTGTTCCTCCAAAATCCAAATAAAACAGTCACAGTCACTTCTGCCCATGCTTGTTAACCAGCAGCTGCATCCCAAAATTGACTGTTTTCCTGCACTGTAGCAAGATCCTCATTTTGGGTTTGTTTTTGTTTCCATCATCAAAAAAAACCCTGAAGAATCTTCAAATCATCTCTGAAGGACAGTTTTAAAATACCAACCTATGCAACATATCTGTGGTGTGCTTTGAAGAATAAATAGCCTCTGCCTACCTTTGGAAGAGGGAATGTGTATCCAACCAAATGGAAATAGCAGTTTCCAAACTTCTTGTGAAGACAAGTTTATTTGCTGACTTCCAGGTGTCCTCAGCAGTCCAGCAGCAAATGTTTTGCAGCAGTTTGGAGATATACAGAGACTTTAAAAGCACTTAATCCCCATCACATTTCCCTTCTTTCTTATTATTAATCACTCTGCATAAAAATACTCACAAAGTAATTCAGAGAAGTGTCCTGTGTCTGTGGAGGACAACTGGTGGTAAACCTGGTGTTAGCTTTAACTTTTTCTTTAAAATATGGAGTGTATTCAGAAAAATACTGTAATTTTTCTGAGAAATTGAGTTGTTAGGAGAGGTAAATACTATAGACAACAGTTAGAGCTTCAGGGCTTTTGTAAATTCTTTTAGACAGGTGACTTTTATGTGAGACATGAGCTGTCAGTTAGGTAGTGTAATGGAAAAGACAATGAATTGTTGCTTAATTTAATTTAACTTTTAATTTAGCAACATTTATTGAGGCAAAACAACAAAAGTTGTGAAATGTCCTTCCCAACTGCTGTGGATTGTGGAGGTGAAATTCTGAGCTTCAGCTTGTGAGAGCATTTCTTAGACCATATGCAAGCAAGAATGGGAAATCCATAACACCTGACCCACATCTGGTGATGGAAAGCATCATCTCCTTCAGCCACTCAGTTTTGGGGTTTCTTCTGCCCAATTTTCAGTCCTTTGCAGACAGAGTGCAGCACTAATACAGCTGATGCCTCCAACCAAAGCAGCTTAGTTACAAACATAACTTTATGGTCAATATTATTGCTACCAGTTTAAATATGGTCTTGATATATCATTAAAGACCTTCATTGTTTACTCAAGCATTTAAAAAATACTATTATTTCTCAAAACTGATAACTAAAACTTCAATGGAATACTTTTCAACGTGAGGCAGAACTCAAGGAGGTAAAACCTCCTTTAGTCACTCATTTCTTCCAGGTTAGTTTTACCAAGGTATAACTATTCTACACAGTGCTTGCTTTTATCTTGTGTGTGAGTGGAATCTGTGTTGTCCCATGAGAAACCTGTCCCCTTTGCCAGCAGCACTGAAAGACAGAGCACATTGAGAACAAAATATTAGCTCAGACCTCCAGTAATCTACTACAAGGTGCTCTTTTTTTTTGCTCTATGTTACTTCCATTTTATTTCTTTCCTGTTGAATGTGTGTTCTGGCTCTTTGTGGGACTTTATTCAGGCCTGTGGAGATGATGACATGGCTGTGTGGTGTGACATTTTGAAACAGGGCTTGGAGGAAGTCTGCAGTGGTGTAGAGAGCCTTTAAGTGCCTTTAACTATGTTTTTAGGTGATTTGTCTGATTTCTTCCCAGAATGAACTACATTATGTAACCTAAGGAAGAAAAAGAAAATCAGCAGAGACAGAATTCTGTCTGCAAACTCTGCAACAGGTGGTGGCATCAGGGACAAGTATAAAGATGTAGAGAAAGGCTGTTGATGTCTTTGATCTTTTAAAAAGAGGATCAGGATTCAGCTATTGCATTTAACTGTATCTGCCTCTGTTTCATGTCCTGTGCCTCAATCACAAGCATTCCTTTAAATGTGTCAGAACAGGGAATAAATCCAACTAAATTCTCTTACTTTTCAAAAGGTCTTGGTAAAAAGCTGCCTGTATTTTAAATGTACAGGCTTGCCAATTTGCCTTCTTGCACCACAGTTTGGAAAGGCATCTTCCTGTTTTTCTTCTTTTGTTTCAAACTGTGCAGATCTTTTATTGGCAGTTCTAACTCTCAGGGATTTTCTATTTTTTTTTTAAGAAAGCAATAAGATTCTTAGTGTAGTGCCCCTTTAGTTTTCCCAAGGAATGGCAGTGACTAGGATTCCAGTCTTCTACCTTAGGGCAAGTTGTGTGGATCCACAGGTGAGGAAGAGCTGAGGGGACCTTTGACCCTGGTACAGATCTGTTTAAATGAAGGTTTTAGGTACAGAATGAGAGTTCAGAGCTGCTGCTGTGCCCCTGTGAGTTCTATCTGTGCTCTGGCTGACTGATAGCATAGAGCTGTCATGGTTTCTTTCTGTGCTTCACTTGATTTCCAAAGCCATTTTCCAAGGCTTCTGAGGATATCTTTGCACACTGAGCTGTGTTGCTTTGTTCAAGGTTTCCCTGACAGACACAATAGAGCAGAAAATCTGGTTCTTAAGTAGAGTTTTTATTATAGCAAGGAAGCCATGAGCAAAGGTTCTTCATCATTTCCTTCAGAGACATCACATTCACTTTCTGGTAGAGATGGAGAGAAAACCAGCTGCCCTCAAGGGAATGTGGCAGCCCAGACCTTCCCAGGGAGCTGTGTGGGTTATTTCAGTGCAGTGGAGCTGTCCTCTTCTCCCCTGGCTGGCTCCTGAGGTGGCAGAAAGTGGGACAAGGAAGGTCTTTCCCTGCTCTGTCCCCTTCATTTACTTGTGGGTAGCACGAGGGGAGTGGTGAACTGTAGGGCAGTGTGCTGAGTCCTGTGATGCTGCTTAACTTCCAGCATTGTTCCCTGGGCTTTGTTTTATTTTTTGTTACAGTGTTGATACTAAAACTTAGTTCCTGGTACTGATTTCTGTTTATTTCCTGAGAACACAGGCTTTCCTTTCATGAAGGTGAGTGGTGAGCTGGCCATGCAGCATGGAAAACAGGGGAAATGACTTAGGAAAAATGACAAGATGGAGATCTTTGTCAAGTATCACATGCAAGAAAGCAGCATTTGAGGAGCTGTGGTAGAGCAGATAAAACCTGGGGATAAACTTTGTGCTGTGATCAGCAAGTGGTCTTGCCCCTACTCCTCCCAGTCTGCCCCTCTGCAGGTTCTTTGCTTTGTGCCTCCCACCCTGTGGGGAGCTGGGACACACAGGTTTGAGCATTTCCTGCCAGTGCACAGGTTTTGGTGCTGTGTTTTTCCTGTAGGAGAACCACAGGGGTGTCCAGGTGTACTCTCCTGCTCTACCCAGTGCACCCAGCAGCTGTTTGCAGCTCAGCAGAGGGAGTGTGCCAGGGCTCTTCTCCATCCCTCCACATCTCTCTGCTCTGTTTTAGCTAACACAGGCAGCTGTAGGATGCATGCCAGTATTGGTGGCTTTTCCCAGTGAGTCAGGCTGCTGGGCTTAGCTCTACAGTGCTCATCTGAACCCTGCAACGCATCTGAGAGAAAGCAAAATGGGTGTTTTGAGTGAGCAATTTAATCCCCACCTGCTCTTCTCTATGTGTGTACTTCTAACCCTTCTGATGCTTAGAAACATTTATTAAATGTAAAGCACTACATGAGAGCATTTTTGATCATCATCTATGCAGTTAATGAAACTTAATTTGCACAAAACATGGGTCATGGAATATTCTCTGACCTATCCACCACCTGGTTAAGCTTTGTTAAGTTTACTAACCTGTGTTGCCTATTGTGTGTAGACTTTGCAATTTTAAAGTATTCATTAGTCAAGTAATACATGCTGTATATTCCCAGGACTTGCCATATGTTATCTTAGGGTGGAATAGGGTGATGTATCAAGCTACCCTCAACTTTCACTTTAATTTCCAGTGAATTTCAGAGTTGCTGAATAATCTGGATAATACCAAGTATTGATCTCCCTTTTCCTCTGCTTATTTGTATTGTGGTCATAGGTGATTTTGTTTAAGGGATTTTTATTTTGGTTTTCTTGGTGGCTTGGTTATGGTTTGGTATTGGGTTTTTTATTTGATTTTTTTTCTTTTTGGTGGTGGTGGTAGATTTTGTCTAGCTGCAAGTCTTGGTAGGGATAAGATTTTGTGAAGACACTAATAAAAGTTATTATAATTTCATGCTTTTTTGGTGCAAACCTGTCGGTAAGTCATTCCCATTATTGTCATTTTGCAAAATGTTCTAAGCCATAATTACTCAGTACAGAATGAGTGTAACCACAGGTGTCAATGTAGTCCTTTAGCTGTCATTGCCTGTCATTTTTAGGGACTCTTACACCTCACTTGTCACAAGGGCTGTGTGTATATGTCTGGCTGTACATATACATCCTCTGTCTGAAGATGGGGAGACCTTACAGTTCCAAAGACATCATAAAATCCTCCTCATTAATTACCTGCCCATGGGCTCCCATAGGATCACTCCAGTGGCTGAGCTGGAGGTTTGGAAGCTCAAATTTGGAACATGACTAATTGAACCTGGTCTGTGGGAAGGTTTCCTCTACATTTTCAAAAATCATAAAGTTCTGCAGTTGCTGGAATCCCAAAATTCCTGTTGATTGGTACGAACAGGGGTACCTGTGCCTTGGTTAGAGGGACTCCCCAGTTCCATAGGTGCTACTCTTGTCAGGAAAAGATTGCATTCAAACAAAGAGAGCTGGAATTTTTTAATTGATCTCTTGAACTTGATCTTTTATATGGGAAATGTTTATTGAATTCTGTGTTGGGGTTTTGAGTATCTTTGTGTCTGTTCAGATTGCCAATTATGAACCTACAGATTTGTACTAATTCATAATTTTAATTGTTTATGCAATAAAACAAGGAAAACTTTGATATAAATGACGACATGGGCTTTTTAGCTTTATTTTCACTACCCTTACCTTTGAAATTGAATAAATATTTGTTCTCCTAGCCAAGGCATCTTACAGTTTTATTCCCAGCTTTCTCCACACAGTTTTCCCCCTGTAGCACTTCGTTGGAAATAGAGCACAGTAGGCAAACACTGGTGTGTGGGTTTCAAATTCCTGCTTTGTGCAGATCTTTTGCTTGGAATACAAATGGGACTAGAAACTCAGATTTCTTTATAGGAATTATATTTATTGTGGAGATCTTTTCTTTTAAATTGGCTATATCCCTTGAACTCTCCTGAATATCTGTTTTTATTGGAAGATTGTCCTTTTTTTGCAAACACAGCATGTGAAGGTGATTGCATGTTTTCTAGCTGGCAGGTTTTCCTTCAGGTGTCTGTGGCCAGTGTTTAGGTAATCCCTCTTCCCTGCAAACAGGGCTTTTGCAAGGTGGAAAGGTGGCAAAAGGAGGGTGGTTATTTGGGATTGTTCCAGCTGTTTTATGGGCATCACCATAAAACCAGGACCAACCTTAGGATTCTGGAGTACCACATGTAGATGTGACTTCACAGGCATATGTCAAGTGCTGTAAATGTGCTTTAAAGTTTTACATGACCTGTACCTGTTGGAGGATAAAAAAGAGACCTTTGAATTTGAAGTCTCTTGCATCAGTTCTTTAGGCTCTCAGATAATTTCCAAGATTCTCTTATCTCCCAAATATTTCTCATCTTTTTAAAGGGAAGATTTGCAGAGGGACAGGCTGCTATTTGGGATGTTTTGAAATAAGGAAGATGGGGAAAATATCCAGGATTTTACTTGTAGTACATCAGCTTGCTAGGGATTTCACTCTAGAAGTAACACTGTCTACTTTCATTCTAGAGATAATCACTTGGTCTGTGCATGTGATGGGTTCAGCAGGGCATGGGGTGGAAGGGAGGCTCAGAGCAGGCTCCCATTGTCCTCTGGTCAGCCTCTGCAGGGCTTTAGCCTGAAAACAATCTCTGCTTTTGAAGCAGTACTAATAGCAATGATATAATAATAAAGTTGTATCTCTCAAGGTTTTCTGTCACTCCATTTGATAAGGAGCTGTTGCTGACATTTGACCCTCAGATAGCTTTTGTCCATCCCATAATGCTCAGTTATTATTTTATTGTCTGTCTATTTTAATTGTCTGTCTTTGAATTATTTTAAGCATCCAGGCATAAAGCTTAGAGAACCTGTGTTTTTTGTTTTGGCCAGCCTGTACACTCAAGTCTGGCTTTCTGTGTAGGAATTGGATTTAGATTGAAGCATGGAAATACCTGCTGAAAAAATAACTGGGAAGTGATGCCAAAAACTTGTTATCTTATTATTCTGCTAGTTATCTCAGTGAAAATCAAATGGAGCCTGCTTCTACATGACCAATATTACACAGTAGCTGTGGAGGATATCCTCAGCATTCTCACCAGATTCTGTAGCTGTGCTCTTGAATACTACAGAGCTTTTACAATGTTTTATTGATTAGTTTTTATTTATTATTTCTATTAGGTGCATGCTGGGCTTTATGAAACTGTGCTTAAGGACATCTTTCTAACTATGTAGTGTAACTAAGAAGTATGAGCATACTTGAACATCTTTGAGTATGTGGAATATTACATTTTTGGATTACATTTATTGCATTTTTGGATGTTGCCTTAAGTTCATTTGTGTGTGATGCAGAGGCAGAAATTTGTTGTGTACAGGATGCAGCCATGTCTGACTGTCTGGGCTACAGTGCTGAATTCCCACATCAGTGCATGGAGGGCTGTGCTCCCAGCATTTACAGACAACAGTTTAGGATGTTTGTGTGACTTGTAGAGAACAAGTTTCCACTTGATGCAGACCACTGAAACACAGAAACATCCCTGTGAAAGAGTAATCCCTTTTAATGTAACTGGAGGATGCTGCCTGTGGGGAAGGGAAGACCTCAGAGCACCAAGGTTTGATGTCAGAGGGAATCATTCCCATGTTTTGATCATCAATATTTCCACCTAATGAGGAGTTTTCTACATTGAGCAGCAGTTGAAATGGCTTCTCCCTTTACCATCCCTCTCTGTGAGAATGAGGAATTGCTGTACCTCCTACCTGCTTGCCTGGAGTCCTCTTGTGCTGCTCTGGTGGAGAAGACTTGGGTTAGGAGAATGAAAATTTCAGTCCTCACCTGTAATATCATCTGCCATCACACTGAGCTTAGATCAAATATTTAATTGAACAAATGTTAGCCACAAAGCTAACTTGAGCTGCTCTGTGAGTTATAGCCTCTTCCAGGAAAAAAAAAAAAATAAAAGGGAAGTGACAGGACAAGAGGGAATGGCCTTAAGCTGAATGAGGGAAATTTTAGGTGGAGTAAATTCTTCCCTGTGAGGGTGAAGAGGCCATGGCACAGGGTGCCCAGAGAAGCTGTGGCTGCCCCTGGATCCCTGGAAGTGTCCAAGGCCAGGCTGGACAGGGCTTGGAGCACCCTGGGCTAGTGGAAAGTGTCCCTGCCCATGGCAGGGGGTGGAACTGGGTGGGCTTTAAAGTCCCTTTCCTCTCAAACCATTCTAAGATTCTGTGAATGTGCCTCATTTCCATCAGACACTCTGGCTTTGGGGAGGGGTTCTTGCTTTCAAATTCAATGTTTGCAATTAATTTCCTGGCCATCTTCTGTTGGAGGAGATAAAAGGTAGAACAGCTCAAGTTAAAAAGCAGGGTGGTTTATAGCAAGTTCAATCCCATTTGTTCCCTCTGTGTCTGAGCTTTCAGGCTGTCTGGAAGCAGTTCAAGTTACAGATTCTGGAATTTGTTGCTACTTCATGTTAAATTCCAAGAACTTAAAGAAGCTCCTCACCCCTGCACACTCATTTGTTTGGAAGCTGGTTTTTTCAGCATTCCTGGCATGTGAAAGCAAACTTGAATCCTGTGCCTGGCTAGGTGACACAAGTGCTTTTTTCAGTGTTGCTTTCCTGGGGTGAATGGACAAAATACTTAGGGAGAAACAAAAAGCTCCTCCAGAACTGGTGCTGGACTAGTGTACAAATAGTTAACTCAGCAGCCTGGATGATCTGAATCTCTTCCAGGTGACCGAGTGCAGCTCTGTTTAGCTTCCTGCCTTTGTCCATGTGGAGTCACAGGCTGGGGCTGCCTCGCCCTGGGTGTGCTTTCCAAGCCTGAGCTGCTGGGAAAGCTCCCAGCTCCTCCTGCAGCACCCACGACAGTGGGAGGAGATACTGCATACCTGTGAGGGCTGATTTTTAAAAATTTTTGCGATTTTGTGGTGATTTCTAAGTAGTCTGGGAAATGATGATTTGGCAGTTTGGGGTTGGCTGTTGATTTCCCCATTTGTCTTCGGGTGGGTGGTTCAGCACTCGTGACACAGCAAATCCTGCTGGGGAGGCTTGGGAGGGTGTTTCACTTGTAGCTGCTTAAGTGCTGATCCCTGTTTAGTTACCTGATCTGAGGAAACAAGTTTGTTTATCACAGGGAAGATCAGAAAAATAGTGTGTGAGATTAGGATGAATTCTGTGGGTGTAGTGTGTCTGTCACCTTCCTTCAGTCCAAAAAAGCTGATCTTGAATGGTCATTTTCACACCCAAGGGGGGGGGTCTACATGCTGAAGAGAGGAGGCTTAAATGTGTCAGAGATCTCTAAAGGGTCCACAAAATAATAATAATTTTTTAAAAAGTGGTACCTGTTGCTTCTACCAGGTTTAGCTGTGGACTGTGTCCATCCAGTTAATACTCAGTGCTACAAAATTGTTTTCCTTGAGATTTTTCTGTTTGTATACTTAGAAAAGCCAGGAATTAATTTTTTTTTCATAGTATAGCAATTGGCTTTCCTTTCCCTTTGGCTCAATTTTGGAGATACCCTAATTTCTGAATGTATTTCTAACATACTTTGTTTTCTGGAGTGGCAAGTCATGGAATAATTTATCCTAGGTTTTCCCTTTGTTGAACAGTAAATCTTATATTGAAAAGCAAAAATTAAAAGCTGTATTCCAGTCCCTGCAGTATGACCCTGTGTTGTGAACTGTGCTGCTACTCAGCAGCACTTTTTCTGTGACAATAAGCCATTTAGCCTTCCCTTTACTGTGGTTTTGCTGTGTCTGTCCTTACTGCACTGCCCCATAACCTCTGGGATGCAGGGAACACTCCCTTAACTTTGAGATACACACTGAAGTCACTGGATTTGTGTGCCTTTTTGCTTTTTTTCTTTTACCTTTTTAAAAAATAATATGAGATTGCAATGCTGGTTTACTGTAACAGTGGATAATCACCTTATTTGCGCTATCTTTGAAATAATTTTCTCTCCTTTTCCACTCCATTTTCTTGTTGTTTTCCCACCCAGGCCTCCCTGTGGAGCATGCCCAGCTGTCCTCCCTTGTGCTGAAGAGTCCCCTGGGTTTGAGCCCAGGCTTTCAGGTGAATGCAGTCACCCAGGGCTCGTCCCCTCTGCTCAGCCCCGTGCTCAGCGATGCTGGCGGCGCCAGGATAGAAGAGGATGAGGAAATGAAAAGGAAGGTAAGAGCACAGAGCTGGGCGCTGATGGTGCCATGTGGGAGCCGTGCTGGTGCCAGTGAGGAGCTGTGCTTGCTGGGTGCTGAATGCTGAGTGTGTTTTGTTCTGTGGTGGCTGGGGCAGAACTCCAGTGCTGAAGGTTGGTTGGATGTTTTGTGCTGTCGTGGCAGGAGTCCCCTCTGCCCTCCTGGCATCTTCTTGTGTCTTCCTGGCATAGCCACTGGGAGCAGCTCCCTCTGTTTTAACAGGAGCAGTGTGTCAGGGAACTGTGTTCAAAATCCACCTTTTGTACCCCAGAATGGAAATGAGTTCAGGTTGGATATTAGGGAAAGGTTCTTCTAAGGTTCTTCACCCCGAGGCTGATCCTTGGAGTAGGTTCCCCAGGGAAGTGATCATGACACCAAGCCTAACAAGATCAAGGAATATCTGGATGATGCCCCCAGTCATATGGTTTACTTTCAGGTGGATCTGCAAGGAGTGGGGAGCTGGACACAGTGATCCTCAGAGATCCTTATTTGTTATTATATAAGGAGTTTGTTTCCTGGGTTCCTTCCTTCCCTTGCAGTCTTGTCACAATCTCATTGCTCCATCTCACCATACTTTGTTCCTCCAGGTCGTGCTTTCTGATCATAACAGGACCTTTAGTGGGGTCCTGTGGTGTTCCCTTTGAGCTGTGGAGGACCTGAGCTAAGTGTGAACTCTCTCACATCCATGTCATCATGGGCTTGGTCAGCAGAGCTGGCTGTGTTGAAATTGTCCTCTCCATGGCTGACCCTTCTGTCTGGAGAGAGATGGACAGTGCTCTGGCCTTGCAGAAACTTGAGGCTCACTTTCTGGAAAGAGGGGGACAAAAATGCCCCTGAGCTTTGCAGGTGCATTGAGTCTCAAACCAGGAACAGCTTTGGGTCTTCAAGATGTGTTTATGTCTGGGTGCTGCTCCATGCCTGGGCTGCTTTCTTCTGCCTACCAGTGAGCACTGGTTGCTTTAACCAGGGACTCCCCCCCATGATGTGGGGTTTTCCTCACCCCCATGTAGGGCTCAGCATTTGCTGCATTTCTCCCAGTAGGATGAAGAAGTTCACAGTAGAGTTCCATGACCATTTTTCTGGAAGACTCTCTGCTCTCCTTGTCTTACTTGCAGAGAGGTTTGTTGGCTCTGGTGCTTGAGAAGGATCCAGGACCTTCCATTACAGTGCAAGGAAGGCTCCACTGTCCAAACTCAGTTCTCTTTGGAGTCTGTGGCCACACTGGCATCTGCAGTTTTCCATGCAGCCACAGAGAAGAAGAAACCACCTTGTGTGGTCTTTGCTCCTGCTCTTCTGCTTGCCCCATCCAGTGTTCTGGTTGTCTTAGCCCTGTCAGGATCAGGATCCTCAGGCAAGAAGGTCACAGGCCCTGCTCTTTAAGTCTTTGCCACATTCTTGGGCACCTCCAGGCAGTTTTGTGATGCTGTTGAGAAACACCCATGGTGTGGACGTGGTGTGAGTGCTTGCCAGAGAGAGGAAGCTTTAACCAGTGACTGGGAGCTGAGCTGCACACAACCCACCCCACTGGCAGCTTCCCTGTCTCATTTAGACTTTCTGAGGTGGAGTTTATAGCTTTGGCTGATCACTCTACTGTTAGTTTCCATAGTTATTTTAAAAATAACTCCTCTCGTTTATCCTTATGGCTTGGAAATAATGAGCAGAGACTGTGTTAGCTGACTTAAATGGTGAAGCCTTTCTGCCACATTCTGCAAGGTCTGGTGTTTTGGCAGCTTGTGTTCTCCTTCAGGCTGAAATTAATTCATGAAAGTGAGACTCCTTAGAAGGGAACTTCTTTTTATTGTATTGATCTTAAGCCTGATCAGCTCCTGAGTATTCCAAGGCTTTGATGTCTATTCAGAGGTATTGTTTTAAGTGAAACAGACACAAGAGGAAACCTGTGTGAAACTGGTTCCATTTCACAGGAGCTTTACAGCTTTGTTCTACAAGAAAAATGTAATCTTACACCATCTCTCTGACTAGAGCTCTGATTTGAAGGTGATACTGCTGTAGTTCCTGGTTAATCAGGGCAGGTTCTGCAAACTCTCCAGCCCTCCCAATGTGTGCTGTCTGCTCTTTGCTGCCATGGTGCTGCTGGTCCAATACTGATACCTTGAGAAAGATGAGATTTTTTTTTTCTCTTTGTAAATCACTGTGCTTTTCTTTCATCTCACTGGTAGATTTCTCCCTGTTCCTTTTCTAATGGAGGTTGGTTGTAGCAACCCACTTAAAAAAGGACATTGAAACTGGGCTTTTTGGGGGAGTTCCCCCACTCAGAGTTATTTTTAACACTTCTGGAGCCTGGTGTTTGAAATGAAAAGTTAAACATTCAGAGTAGAGCTCTTCCCTCCCCACAAGCTGGGGTTGCTGCATCTGGTGAGTGTTGAAGGTTTCCAGGTGGGATTGTTTGTGCATTATATGATGAAACATCAGTTTTTCCTAGTGGGGATCTTTGCCTGGATGCCTGCTATGGCTGTAGAAACATTTTCTTTGGACTCTAGAAGGAGACTGCCACCTGAGAGAGTTCTTGTGTTTGGCTTTTGAGGCATGAGCTGATTTTCTTTCCCCTTGCAGAGCCTGAGCAGCACTGAAGGTGTTTGGCAGGGCCCCTGTGCACTGTGACAACCTTTCCACTCCTCCGGTGCAGGGTCTGCCCAGCAGCTGCTGCCAGCACTCAGCACAAGGGATGCACTTAGGACTGCTGCAGGACTGAAAAAAAAGCAAGTTAAGGGCACTGAATTCCACCAGGGAGCAATTTGGAAACAGCAGGAACTTCTGAGAATTAACAGAAAGGGCTGATGTGTTGGGGAGGGAGAAAGGAAGAGAAGGTGCCTGGGAAAAATAAAAGCCCTCTTGTGCCCTAGGTTAGCACAGAGTCAGCTGGAGAATGAGGCAGAAACCTGCAGAAGTGTTCAGAGGTGGAGGAAAACATGATCCATGCAGGCTATGAGAAGTGCCAGGTTATGACCATGGTGTGTTTTAGTTTTTAAAGTTCCCCCATCACTACCTGCCTGTGTGGAAGTCAGCTCCCATGCTGCATGCTCTGAAAGATTTCAAAGAAGTGCAGTAAGATCCTGTACATAGTCCAGAAGGGACTATGAAATAACTTGAAAAGAGACTAGACAGTGTCTCAAAATTAATTATTTGAGTAACACACCTCTTGGAATTCTCTGGACGCAACAGAGAGGTTACTGAGCAAGAGGAGAATGTATCCTCCATGGGTAACACTGAGCTGGAGGATTGGGAAACACTCAGTAGCTGTGCTGACAGCCCTGGAGGCATCTCAAAGTGACTCTATAAAGAGAATTTTCAATTAACTCAGAACATTCAAGGAAATAGAAGAAAGAATTTTCAAAGCAGTGTTTCCCTCAGAAGGGGCAGAGATGGAGGAGACCAAATTTTGACATAACTCAGTGGCATTTGGCATGGAACTACAGCACAGCATAGTGAGCTAAGGAGGCAAAGCAGTCCCTTACCTTGAAGAGTGACTAATTCCTTAACATTACATGATTTTTAGGAATCTGTGTTTTCAGGCTAACTCTGATTTTGTGTAGCAAAAATCACACACAACTTCTCTTATCACTATTTCATTCCTTTGTTTTTCCATATCCATTCTGTCTTCTCTTTAAAGAGCAGCCCAGAGCAGTCCTGCAGCCAACAACTGCTGTGGTTTGATTTTCTTTTCTTCTTAGCTAATTATTATGGTCTTCAAAGGAGTAGCTTGAGTAAAAGCTGTAAGTGGAAAGAAACAGTTTTGGAAAAGGACTGCTTGCAAATCTGTTGGGCTGTGTTTGCTGGTTAGAGAAGTGTTTAAAATCTTGGTGTCTTGGATTAAGTGTTTCCGTATTTTTGTAAAGATCTCCCTTGATTTGAGGTGGAAGTTCCTGTAATGGAAGTGTCCAAGGCCAGGTTGGACAGGGCTTGGAGCACCCTGGTGTAGTGAAAGGTGTCCCTGCCCATGGCAGGGGCTGGAATGAGATTAACTTTAAGGTCCCATCTAACCTAAACCAACTATGATTCTAAGATAATTGACATATAATTGGCATTATTTTTTAATACTCTTACAATATAAAGAATATTTTATAGCAAAGCCAGCATTTTGGAATGTGATACTGAACAAAGAGATGTCCTGGTAGTAATGAGCTGCTCCATTTGCACACAGCAAGGGGATGTGGATGTGAGGTTTGAGCTGATGCCCAGGAGGAAGTGGAGGTTTGTGTTTCAGTACTCACTGGTGTCTGTGTGTCCTTCCAGCGCTGCCCCACAGACAAGGCATACTTCATAGCAAAGGAGATCCTTGCCACAGAACGCACCTACTTAAAGGACCTGGAGGTCATTACAGTGGTAAGTGGCTTTGGCTTTATTTCTTTTCCCTTTTTATGACAGATTTGTGATTGTTAGGTTGGAAAAACTTAAAATTTCTTCTTGTAATGGAGCATGAACCATAAGCCAAGTAGCTGTTCCCTTCCTTCTTGTGGAAGAATCTTCCTTCTGTGGGAGAGCAGATACCTTCCCTGCACTTCCAGCACTTGCTCCAGCAGCTGCATCCTGTGCCATCCTGATGACCTAGGCAACATTTGCTGTGAAAACTGTGAACAAGGAAAGCCTAAAAACATTTTGCAGGAGTCCCTTACCTTGAAGAGTGACTAATTTGTTAATATGACATGATTTTTGGTAATATGTGTCTGATTTTGTATTGCAACTGCACAACACTCGATTGCAGTGATATCTGCCAGCTCTGCTTATAATCTGGCTGTCTTCTCTGTGGTTTTCCTTGGGAAGCTTTTAGCCTTGGAAAGCTTTCAGCCTTGTGCCTGTGGATCTGTGAGCAGATGACAGTTGCAAAGGGCATCGAACCCATGGGGGTTTGAAGAGTTTCTTCTTGTTTTGCTGCTTGTTTCTTCCTCTCCTTTCACCCAGAATAGACAAGTGGGTCCCAGTTTGGAGGGCAGCATGAATTTCTAGTTCATGTGCTTCTAAAAGAGCTTTTGTGTTTATGAGCTCCATGTTTGAGCACTGTGACTGTTGCCTTTCTATAAGCTGTTGTTTTAATTTCATTAAAGAAAAGTATGAGTCCCTCAATGCTGCGTGGCCTCAGTGGAGGTGTTCTCTGCAAGCTCATTGAGCACCATCTCACTCCAATTCCTCCTACAGGCTTCCCAGCACTTCTAAAAGAAGGGGGAATCCCTCAGAAAAAGCTCAGAGGATTTTTGTAATGTCCCTGTCCCTGCCAGAAGCACTCCAGTGTGGAATGTGACCTCAACGAGATGTCTTCAGCTGAGTGACTGGCACAGGGCTCCAGGCCTATGAGAGCAGTTTTATCTGCGTGGAAGTGGCAGCAGCTGGGGCAGCCACTGGGTAACTGACTGTCACTCAGCTGTCCCCAACCATCCCATCATTGCATTCAGAAACAAGCTTGTGCCCACAGCCAGCCATGGGCCTCATCTTCCTCATATTTGGCAAGGAAAAAAAAAAAAATCCCATCTTTCCATTTTTCACAAATTACCTCTTCCCTAAATACTACTTCTTCCTTCCTGCTTTTTCCCTGTGCATACTCTCTCCTCCCCCATCACTGCAGGAGCAGGAATTTTCATGGTAACAGTGAATTTCTGAAGCAGAGACATTGATGAGAATTTCTGGCTTTCTGGCAGTGGTTCCGCAGTGCTGTGATCAAGGAGAATGCCATGCCCGAGGGCTTGATGACACTGCTCTTCTCCAACATAGACCCCATCTATGAGTTCCACAGAGGCTTTCTGAAGGAGATTGAACAGAGGCTCTCACTCTGGTAAGTGACCAGGGGGACCTTTTTATACATCCTCACATCCAAACCAGACTGCAGTTGATATTTCCACATTGATAGAAGCAAGGAGAAATCTTTTAAGAAATTAAAGCTATGAAAAAAGTACAAACCATGTTGCACAAAGGCCATTTTCCAATCTTTGCCTTGTATATAATATCCTGTAGTTGTATGAGTGAGGGTTTTGTAATCACAGAATGATTTAGCTTGGAAAGCACCTTTAAGATCATCAATTGTTGATGTAATCTGATAGTGGTTATTAAGCCTTAAAAAAAAGGAGCGCAAGATCAAAAAGATGATGCATGTGTTTTTCCCACACCTTCCAGTTAATGAATCTCCAGGTGAAAATCTAGGAAATATTTTTGTGATTAAGGTGAGAGTTTGGTTCTTGCAATGCAGTTTATTTCACAGATGATGTTTTTAGTCTTTTAAACTTTGTATTATTTTCTCCTGACCTGACATGTTATATATTACAGTATAACTCCCTTTCAAAAGGAGGTGATCAACATAAGGAAAGTATGAACAAAAAAAATTCACAAAATCAGGTGGGGCCGTGTTATGACATTTCTGTGGAGGTCTGAAACATAAAACTCTCAAACAGACTTTCACACAAGTTCCTTTCTAGTCTTTCCTCAGTTTTTTAGGCATGTGTTTGTGTTTGCTGTTTTGTGCAGCATCCATATTTAATGCACCAGGCTTTCAATCTGAACAGTGAAATCAGAATGCCAAATGCCTAAAGATTTTTGTGAATTACAAGGGAAGATGGAGGGAGAAAAGAGAAATTTCTTGATTCCCCATGTGTGTTGCCTTCTCCTTTGCTCCTCCTGTGTGCTCCAGGGAAGGCAGAAGCAATGCTCACCTGAAGGGGGATTTCCAGCGCATCGGGGATGTCATGCTCAGGAACATGCACGCTCTCAAGGTAACACAGCATGCAAGACCTGGAATTTGGGGATTATTGAGGTGTTCTGTTTGGTTTTGGATCAGAATTCAGGGTTAATGTTTCCATTCATCACAGAATCGCAGGAGGGTTTTGGTTGGAAGTGGCCTTAAAGCTCATCTCATTCCACTCCCTGCCTCCCAGGTTGCTCCAGGCCCTCTCCAGCCTGGCCTTGGACACTTCCAGGGATCCAGGGCAGCCACAGCCTCTCTGGGCACCCTGTGCCAGGACCTCACCACCTGTTATGGTCTGGTTCTTTAAATTCTTAGAAATGCAAAAAAAAATTAGAAATGCAAATGAGACCATATGCCAAAGTCAATAGTATGGGCTTTATTTAATAGTAAATATCAGAGAGAGAGAAGGAAGAGAAAGAAATAGAAGGGTGGGGGGGAACAGAAAGAGAGGGACAGAGTCAGATTAAAGAAAATATCACCACTCTGTGCATCCCAGCAGCGTCCTGATGATCCTGTCCAGCTGGTCCTCTTGGTGGTGAGGGTCCCCCACAAAACATAGAATCCAAGGGATTAATGTGTGCTCAGGCCAGGTGGAATGCCCAGGTACCTTTCCTGGAGGGGGGCAGCTCCTACACAGTCTGTTGCAGCAGACTGAATCACTTTGCATCCTGTGCAGTCCTGTGGTGCAAGGCCACAGGAATGAGTCTGGGGAGTACTTTGGGGGGGGTATTTAATGGATTATGAGCCCCCCCTCAGCTGCCTCCCACATGGATGTCCCATGGATGTGGCTATCCTGGGATTGGGGGCTTTTACAACTGATCCAGTTGGTGTAGGGGAGGATGGGTGTTCACTGCCTCTGACCAGAGGTTTCACCACTCACCCCAAACTCTCCTCCTCTCCCTTTGTTTGGGGGTTCTGTGCAGACTTGACCTCTTGGGCTATGGCCTCCCCCTCCCAAACCAACCAGGAATGATTTTCTGCTGGGTTTGGCTTTCTTGGGCATGCATTCTTTTCCCTCTGCCTTGTTTCTTCTCCCTAGAGCCATGATTATTGGATAATAGTGTTCTTTTATCTTATCAAGGCATCTTAACTCTCAGTCCAGAGTTCCAGTCAGGCATCTTCATGGAGGGCTGGGCTTCTGTTGCTGTAGCTTCTTTATCCAACAGGAAAAAGGTTCCTAACAATGTTAAAGCCATGAACTATCAGATTCTAGTATCTGGCATTACCCTCACAGGGAAGAATTTCTCTCCAATATCCCATCTAAACCTTTTCTTTTTCAGTCAATCTTGAAGTAACTTGCAAACAGTTATTGTTGAGAAACAATTTAAAAAGAAAACATGGTAAAATAATTGCAGGAAGGTTTTATATCACTGCTGCTTGTTTAGCAACCTACATTTACCTTGATAAGGGGTGTTTGTTGGTTATTCAGCAGAAAACAAAGAAAAGATATTTATTTAGCTCCCCTGTTGAGACCTTGATTCACAAGGCAGAATAATTTCTTCTGAAATGAAGTCAACTTTATTTGGAGTAGAGTGCCTATGTAGGACAGTTACATTAGTGCTGCAGTAGTGGAGTAATTATTTAATTAAAACCAGTGGCTTGAATGGGAGTGCAGGAGTTTGGGACTGCTATTTCCTCCACCAGCACTTGGTATTCCCAGCAAGCACAGGCACAATGCCATACAAACACCTATTTTGACCTTGTCTGGGAGCTGCCTGCCACTCCCTTTAGTGATGAAAGCCTGTTCTCCTTTGATCCAAGTCACTTTTTGTCCATGTCCACAGGAGTTCACCAGTTACCTGCAGAAACACGACGAGGTCCTGACGGAACTGGAGAAAGCAACCAAACGCCTCAAGAAGCTGGAGATGGTTTATAAGGAGTTTGAGCTGCAGAAGGTTTGCTACCTGCCCCTCAACACCTTTCTGCTCAAACCCATCCAGAGACTGATGCACTACAAGCTGATCCTGGGGAGGCTGTGCAAGCACTACACGGCAGAGCACCGGGACTTCGCCGACTGCCGCAGTGAGTGAGCGCCTGGCCCAGCCCTGTCCTGCTGGCAGCACCCTCCCCATGGGCATCCAAACTCTGCCTGTGCCCTGGGAACACAGAGTTACACACTCATACAACCTCAGAATGGGTTGGGTTAAAAGGGACCTTAAAACTCAGCTCATTCCCCTTCCACTATGGACAGGGATAGTTTTACTAGACCAGGATGCTCAGAGCCCTGTCCAGCCTGGCCTTGAACACTCAGGTTCACTTATTTTTAGTTATGTCCACAAATTCAATGGAAGTGCTTCTTTTTCCTGGCATTCCAGGAAGTGGGTTTCTCATGATGGATCCCAAAGATGGAAAATTAGTCATTTTCTTGTCTCCTAGCAGGGAGAAAAAGAGGAGGTTTTTTTTTTTTTTTTTTACAAACTTTTTGTCATTTAGATTTAAAAGTGTGACCAAAACAAATACTTGTTTTGCAGCATCAGAAGCATGTGTAGCAAAGTCCATTCATGACAAAGTAATCTTTGGCAGAAGTAATTTGGTTTGATTTTTTTCATTTACTTTCAGCTACATGGTAAATACTTTTTGATTAAGCAAAAGCTCAGATACACAGTAATCTCCAGAATCATAGGAGATGCTGTGAAGTCGCTCGCTCTTTTTACCCTTCTCTAAAATACATTTAAATTGGCATTTGGACATTGTAGGTCCCTTCCATATGAACCATTCTGTTCCAGAACTGGCTATAAATTTCAGATCTAAATTCCCAATTCAGTTTTCCAGGGGTGAAATGGGTGGCCTGGGTTGCTCTGCTCTGGTCCCATTGGTGCTGTTCTCCACACAGATGCCCTGAAGGAAGTCACAGAAATGACTTCACAGCTACAGCACAGCCTCATCCGCCTGGAAAACTTCCAAAAGCTTACAGAGCTGCAGCATGACCTGATTGGGATAGACAATCTCACAGCACCTGGCAGGGTAAGTGCCTCTGCTTGGTTTTTAGAGCCTTTGTTGGTTTCATCTCCAAGGAGTTGCCTTTGAAGTGAGGATTTGCCATCACTGCCCCTCTGGTCTGGGTAACTTCATGTAACTATCTCTTAGTGGATGCCATAGATGGTGGGATCATCCCCTTGGTGATATTCTGGGGAATAGATCAGAAAAGTTTCTGCTTAAGCTCTGGCTGCAATTCTGTGTTTCCAGTGCAGACACTGGGTGTGCTGGGCTGTGCTGCTCTGTGAGTGAGTGTGTCCTACTGGAAATGCACTCCCAGCTCTGCTTGTGTCTGCCTGCTGCAAGCTCTGAGAGCACAGGGATGGTGAGAGCCACAGCACTGGGCTGAACTGGTGTGGGTGCCTCTGTATTCCAGGAGTTTGTGCAATTCCTGCTTGGTTTTTTGTTTCTTTGTTTTTGATAGATGTACTGGGCATAAATACAGGAGCATCGAATGTGCTTTGGGGTCTGGCAGTCACTGCAGTGGGATGTAAGTGTGATAGGTGAACTGCTGGTGTCCAACAGGAATTCTGCTCCTTTCCTTTCTCTTCCTTCACTGATTTAAATGCTGGCTGCAGCAAGGAGCTGATTCATGTCACAAAAAAGGAAGGAAAGTGTCATTGGGCCTCCCAAGAAATCTGTTAGTGGTCATTGCTGGGCACCAATCAACATCTGTGTACTCTGGGATGACAATAAAATTCCCTCAAGTCAGGAAAGATCAAACATGGTTTAACTTTTTCTTTTCCACTGCAGGAGTTTATCCGGGAAGGTTGCTTGTACAAGCTCACTAAGAAGGGCTTACAGCAGAGGATGTTCTTTCTGGTGGGTGTTGCTCCTGACTTTTATAAACCCAGAGTCTTCAAGATAAAGTTGTTGGGGAAGTGTGTTTTCATGTGCTTGTGTTCAAAATCAGTACCTGAGACTGAACACTCACTCCAAGCAGTGTTTTTAGAGGGTGTGGTTGTGGTACTACTCTCTGGTCAACTTGGTTCCTTAATGGCACAGTTATAACAAAATTAAAAAATTTAATTTCCTCTCTTATAAATAAACAAAAGAGAGTTTGGAAGAGTAGTTGGCCAAACTGACTGAGAAATGGCATTTTTCATGCATCTACAGTGGCCTTTAAACAACAGATTTCCAAGGAGATGTCAAAAAATCCTTGGCCCTGCCTGCTGCTTTCAGAGCACTGATTGTTCTCTCCCTGCCTTTCCAGTTCTCAGATATGTTACTGTACACAAGCAAAGGGGTCACAGGGACAAATCAGTTCAAAATCCACGGACACCTCTCTCTGCATGGCATGTTGGTAAGTGGTTCCATGTTGCACCACAGGGTTAAGGAAATGGCTTTGCTTAAGGCAGGCTGAGGAATCCCTTCAGGGCACGAGGACCAAAGCCCAGACTGCTCCAAGGCAGCTCTCAGCAGCAATTGGACCTTGATGTGTGTCAAACAGAGCTTTCTTTATCTGCAGGTGATCAGTCTGTTCCTTCCACATTAGCAAAACAGCTGGAGCACACCCTGTTGCCCATTCATTTTCACACTGCTGGAAGTAAGAGGCTGATCTGGAAACAGGGATTTATTTATCCTGGTGTTTTGTCCCCCTGCACACACCTGGGCATGTAATCACTCCTCCTGCCTCCCCACACCTTTTCTAATAGGATTGTTCTTTCTGTCTTTGGTTTGCAGCTGATAGTGCTCGACCCCCCGGTGAGTAATGAGCCAAATCTGCTCCAACCCTTCCTTTCCCTGCCCTGCTGGAAGTGCTGCTGTGCCCCTGCAGTAGAAACACACCTTAGATTGTCATAGAGAGACAAAATAGACTTGAAAGTAGCTGGTATTCATCAGAGAGTTGCTGTTCTGCATTTCCTGCAGCAGGGTTGGAATCCTGTTTGACTCCAGTCCCAGCCAGCACAGGACAGTTTTAGTGTTTATTGGTGCCTGAGCACTGATGAGAAAAATCTTTTCTTTTCCTGCAGGTGGAGGAGAGTGAGAATGAATGGTCTGTCCCACACTGCTTCACAATCTATTCTGCACAGAAAACCATAGTGGTGGCAGCCAGGTAATCCTGGTTTTCCTCTGGCTTTGATGGATTCCTTCTCCAGAAAGCTACTGCTCAGGTGGTGCAGAGCCAGAGGGGTGTTTCATGCATCCTCTGGACTTCAAAATAAGCCCAGGGCTCTTCACAGTTCCTTTTTCAGTGTTGAATTTTGGGAAGGAGCAGTTAGTTTATCCTGGGCTGATCCCAGGGTGGGCAGCAGGAAGGGGTTTGGGATTGTGCCCCTCTGCCCTGCTCAGGTGAGACCCCACCTGCAGAGCTGCCCCAGCCCTGGGGAGGGCAGGCTCATATCCCCCATCTCCAGAATTCCTCTCCTGACCCCTGCCAGCTGTCTGTTCATTTTATTTGCTGTAAAGTCCAAGTGTTTAATTGTTAATTTAGTCTTGTTTCAAGGCTTGACTAGAGAGGTGGAGGCTGCAGGAGGTCAGTTTCCTCTCTGGAAATCTCCTGCTTTGGAGGAATTCTAATTTTGCTTTTATTTACCTAATGGAAGGATACTGTGCCTTGTTTTGGGCAGTGACCCATGCCTTCAGCCCCTGGGCACAGCTCTGGGCTGGCCCAGATGCCCATTGCCACTGCTTCCCTTGCAGTACCCGCCTGGAGATGGGCAAGTGGATGGAAGATCTGAATGTGGCCATTGAGATGGCCAAGAAATCCACAGAGAAATCTGAGATGCTTCTGGAAAATTCCGTCTGCAACCGCTCCAACAGTAAGTGCTGTTCCCTGTCTCCTTGAAGATGTCCTGTCCTTTCTGCTTTTCCTTTTGTGAGGTTGATGACATAAATGACATATTTTTATAATTCATATGATAATGGAGAGTTAGTTGGGCTTTGGTTTTCATCAAAACAGATATGCTTGTCTTCCTAGGTGTTCAAGGTAGCTTTAAATGCAGCAGAGATGCTCCCATTGCAGAGTTGTTAATTTTATGAGGTCCTTTATAAAGGGATTGTATAAAATCCTAAAAACCCTTACATAGATTTTTCTCAATTTAACTATGTGGTGAGTTCTTTGGTCCAAAATGTGTCTCTGGAGGTCAGCTTTTACAGCCCAGTATTCCTGTGCATGTCTGATGGTGTTATGGCTGTGCTGAAACATGGAGTATTTTTTCTTGGAGACCTCTGTTCTGTTCCTTGACTCAAGATGAAGTGTGGTCATTTTTGTTTGTTTCACACACCACTGACTCAAACCACTCTGTGATTTTATTCTAGTGGAAGGTGTCCCTGCCCATGGCAGGGGGTTGGAATGATGAGCTTTAAGGTCTCTTCCAACCCAGACCATCCTTTGATCCTGTGAGTCAGCTGCCCCAGGCAGAACTGAGTAAAGAAACCCAGCCTGATGTGCTCAGAGTGGTGTAGGAGCTGTGTAACCAGTTCAGTGTGACATAAAACTGGACATGGCGAGAGCAAACCTTTCTCAGGCATCCCAGCTTCTCTTGCTTTTGCATTGCACACTTTTCTTAAACCACCACCCATTCTCCTCCCCCAGGATCCTCTGATGAGGTGTCAGTAGAGCAGGAGTCCGAAGATGACATTCACTCCTCCCGTAGCTCCCTGGACAGGCAGAGCCAGCACCGTGCCAACACCACCATGCACGTGTGCTGGTACCGCAACACCAGCGTCTCCATGGCCGACCACAGCGCGGCCGTCGAGGTACCCGGGGCAGCCCCTCCTGCCCTGGCCCTGGCAGAGCTGCTGTGCCCCTGGAGAGCATGGGCCACCCGCCACCTCTGCATGCTGTCCGCTGTCTGGCTGTCTGTGTGTCTGCTCTCCGTGCAGCAGGGCTCTGCTTGGGCAGCAGGAACGGTTTACAGGAAAGCCAGGATGTGCTGGGGCTGAATCCTCCTTTGGGGGTCACCCTGCTGAGCACCCCCTGTGCTGGGCACTGCTGGTGCACCTCAGATCCTGGGGTCAGTTCTGGGACCCTCATGACAAGAAGGACCTTGAGGGGCTGGAGTGTGTCCAGAGAATGACAGTGGAGCTGGGGGAGGGTCTGGAGCACCAGGAAGGGTCTCAGCCTGGAGGCTCAGGGGGAACCTTCTGGCTCTCCACAACTCTCAGCCAGGTGGGGGTTGGGTTCTGCTCCCAGGGAACAAGGACAGGACAAGAGGGAAGGACCTCAAGCTACACAGTGGAGGTTCAGATTTGGAATCAGGAAGAATTTCTTAGCAAAAAGAGTGGTTAAGCACTGGAGCAGGCTGCCCAGTGGTAGGGTCACTATCCCCAGAAATGTTCAGAGAATGTGTGGATGTGGCCCTTTGCCAAATTGTTAAGTGGAATTTGGTCAAATTGATGATTTTGGAGGTCTTTTCCAACCTTAATGGTTCTGTGATTATAATGGGTCCCCCTCTATGAAATTTTCCTTTAGAGACTGACTGTGCTGGGCTGAGCTCTGGTTAGCTGTACTGCACCCAGAATTAAGAAGAGGGAATTCAGTTGGAATTCTCTGCCCTTCCCTTGCTGGCAGGACTGAACAGCCAAGTGTCTTTTCATGGCAGCATCATTTTATGCTGAGCAGAGGTGTTTATTATGTGCCCATGGAGGTGTCCAAGGCCAGGTTGGATGGGAGTCTGAGCAACCTGGTCTAGTGGAAGGGGCCCCTGCCCATGGCAGGGCTTGGAACCACATGAGCTCCAAGGTCCCTTCCAACCCAAATCTTTTTGGGATTCTGTGAGCCACTGGTTCCTGCAGTCTGGCTGTTCCTCACAGTGCCAGGCAGCACTGGTGGCCTATTTGGGCACTGAATCCTGCAGATTTTGAGGCTGATCAGCTCAGCACTCCTTACACTGCTTGCACCAACTCTGGTTTTACTTTAGGCAGCAGTTTGGCAGGGCAGGACACCTGCCTGGAGGCTGGGAAGACTTCCAGAAGTGGGAAGGACCCTACATAACATGGACAGGAAAAGGAGGTCACTAACTGACAAAAGCAATGGGGCAGGGGGCTGCAGCCTGTGTCTGTGCCTGCCTGTGCTGCTCTGCTCTTGAGGCACTTGTTTAAGTGCAGTTAAAGGTTTGGGCACTGGAGCTCCTGTGTTGTTCTGATAGAGAGACCTTGTGGATCAGCTTGATCAGGGAAGTGCTGTAGATGTGACCTGGGTTTGAGGTACAGACATTGGGCACTTGAGCTGGCTGCTGTTGTGGTTTCTGTTGGAGGGGCCAGGCCTTTCCCAGCTGGCACCAGGTGACAGTTCTGTGCATGGATAACAAGCCCACCCTGCTGCAGGCTCTGGGATGGAATCTGTGAGTTCCTGCACTCGCTCTCACTCTGATCTGTTCCATGTTCTAACACCGTCATTTTTCTCACAATCCATTTTCCTTTCACAGCCACCTTTCTTGCATCACTCCTCTCACCCTAACATTCTGTTTTTCTCTTTCTCTCCCCCTTTCTCTGCTCAGTTTTCTGCTCTCTTGCTGTTTCTCCAGAGCTTCCTCCTCGCTATTTGCTGGGCCAGGCCCAACGGCCCAACACAATCACCCATGTTTGTTGGTACCGGAACCAGAGCCTGTCCCTGTCTGATTACTTGTGCATGATCCAGGTAAAGATGCCTCTCACACGTTGTGCTGGTGGGGAGGAGCCATGGGATGCCCAGGAAAATGTCCTGCTTCCTACCTGCTGACGTGAGGATCCTCATCCTCACAGGCAGACATGTGCCATTGCCTCGTTAAGACAGGATTTCCTCCTGTTAATGCCTCAAAAAATGGTTCTCTGTAAATCTGCCACATAGCCTGTCTTTTTCTCAAATTACAAAATCCCTGTGCTGCCATTCCATGCTGGAGGTTTCCCTGTCCTGCTGGCTGACTCCAAGGCAGGGGTGTTCCCCTCCCTGCAGCCCCTTCCATGCCAGCTTTGCTTCATGTAGCTGCCATGTGTTGTTCATCTCCCAGCTCTGCAGCCCTGTTTCCTCTCCTGCTTTATTTCCCTTCTCACACAGTGTGTTCCACGTGGCTTTTCTGCATGTCAGAAAGGGTGGCTGGAAGGGAGGGGCCCTGGTGGCTGTCACCATGCCTGGGAGGCCTTTGCCACAGGGAGCAGGAGCAGGGTTGGGCTGCAGCAGGATGGCAGCCTGTGATCTCATGGCAGTTCTCTTTTCCTTCTGTGCCAGAACCAGCTCTCTGGGTATTTGCTGAGGAAGTTCAAGAACAGCAATGGCTGGCAGAAACTGTGGGTCGTCTTCACCAACTTCTGCTTGTTCTTCTACAAGACACACCAGGTGGGCAGGTGTAGGTGAGGGGGTGAAGGGCAGGGTCTTGGGGGGGACTGGGGATCCTTGGCTTTCAGCTCCAGGGACAAGGCACTGCTGTTTGAGGGAGAGTCCAGGGGGAAGAGGAGGTAATTCATAATGAAGCTGGTCTCTGAAAGGCTGTGGGCATTTCTTGTGGGACTCCATTAGAATTTCCAGTTCTGATGGTGCTGAACTTCTGTGGGTGAGGGGGAAATGTCTCCTCATGCAGTGACTGAGGGATGTGAGGGACACAGCAGCCTTTGGGCCTTCTTTGCCCACTTCTCTCTGTGCTGGGCTTCAGCTCAGCCTGACAGGCTGCAGGGATTTTTCTGCCCATGGTGCATCCAGCACCTGCTTGAAAATGAACTATGGTGCAGTGCAATTTTTTATCTTATAAACCAAATAAACTGTGTTAACCCAGTAATTGGGCTATTCTGGCTCCTTGCCTCGAGGTCACATTTCTTTTGTGAGGGTTACTTCACCTTTTTTGTCAGATCTCTGCTTCAAGTTCCAGAGGAAGGTTGCAGAGAAGGAGGAGAGAGCCCAGGAGGCAGCATTGGGCAGAGGAGCAGAAGCAAATAACCATAAAAAATGAAAAGAGCTGGGGGAAGGTTTAATCATGAGCTGTTGGTGGCCTTGCAGAAGAGTTCTCCTGTTGTCTCCTAACAAGGGTGCACAGCCCTCCCCTGTGGCACACAGGCTGCATAGCAGGGTGTGGCACTCAGGGCTGGGCTCTTGGGCTCTTGCAGGATGATTATCCCCTGGCCAGCCTCCCCCTGCTGGGCTACTCGGTCAGCTGCCCTGTGGAGGCAGATGGCATTCAGAAGGATTATGTCTTCAAGCTGCAGTTCAAGTCCCACGTGTATTTCTTCAGGGCTGAGAGCAAATACACCTTTGAGAGGTAATTTTCTGTTTTCTCTGTCTTGGTTTATAACCTGCTCTTAACTCAGTGCTTGGTCATTCCATCCTCTCTTGGAGTAATCAGGGAATGTTGGGAATGAGGGGCATGTGACTGCATTGATTCAGGATGCTGAACAATTGCTTTATTAAAACTATAGTATATTACATTAAAGAGATACTATACTAAATTATATACTAAAGAAAACTCCTGTCTCCTGACAGGACACAGCTTTGAGTGATTGGTTAATTAATGTTAACCAATTAATATTAACCAAGGAATGATTGGCATCTGACTCCATTGATTCAGGATGCTGAACAATTGCTTTTTAAAAACTATATTATATTACATTATACTATAATATATTAAAGAGATACTATACTTTACTAAATTGCATACTAAAGAAAACTCCTGACTGTCTCCTGAGTGATTGGTTAATTAATATAAACAACCATCACCAGAATCCAAATACCAAATCCCTTCAGGTAAACAATCTTCCTAACACATTCCACATGTGCAAAAACAACAGAAGCAGCAAGTAGAGATAAGAATTGTTTTCTCTTCTTCTCTCTGGGCTTCTCCAGGAAAAATCATGTGAGAGAGAATTATCTCTCTCTCTCTGTACAGAGAATGTGAATGCCACATTCTCTTTCCTCCTAGTCTGAGTGATCTTCCAGCACATTCTCAGGAATAACATTCCCTTCTTCTCCCCACCAATGATATTTGGAGATCCCTTCTCTGACAGAGCCCTCCTCTGTGTGTGGGAGAGCTGGGAATACACCAGGAGCTGTAAGCTTTGTGCCAGGAGTCTGGGGCTTCCTTGGGGCCAGGGAGGGATGTGGGAGGGGAAGGGCCATGGGGTGCTCAGCTCCTCCAGCTCTTTGGGAGTCAGATTTCCAGGTTCTGTAAAGAGTTTTTTGGTTTTTATCTTCCATCTCTGGGAGCAGAAGTTACAGCACATGGCTGACAGCAACAAGTGCAGGGCTCCCTTTCACTTGTCTGCTTTCTCTGTAATTACATTTGATTATTATCCCCTATAATTACAATTAATTGCTTTTAGGGGCTTCCACAGACTGTGTGAAATGCACCAGGTACAAAACTTTGCTGCTGTGTTGAGAGGCCCTGCTCTGGCTCCTTCCATGCAGGGTTGGATTGGTAGTTTTGGAATGTGGTTTTACTGAGGTGTCACATGTCCCCCTTCCTTGGGAGAGTGTCACACACTTGTGAACAGCTGAGGTATCTGCTACCTGACCTATAAGTTGTGCTCTTTAATGCACTGGGCTCATGGTAGGGATTTCAGGGGAAAAATGTCCAATTCACAGTGCATTTGTCTTGCTTTTTTCACTGTTGATTTGCTTTCTTCCACAGGAGCAAGACTGTTAGCTATTTTCTAATTTCTTGTTAAGAAAAGCAATAATTATTATCAGCTTGTCATCCTTGCTAACACTGAGGAGAGAACACAGTGAGCTCTCTTGAGAGTTCTCTGGAGCTCAGAGCATTGTAGCCTCATTACTTGGACAGGCAGCCACATTCTGCAGGGTTTTTGCCACATCTCAAGCTGTCCCTTTGAAGAGTTAATTTTCCAGAAGACTTGTAAAAGAAAGAAAATGGCTGTTTTGGGAGGTTTGGGAAAGAGGTACAGCTCATAACAAAGGACAAGATTCCCTGTGAGTGAGGGTTAAACACTTCTCATGTGTTTTCTTGGCAGGTGGATGGAGGTGATCAAAAGAGCTACCAGCTCTCCAGCCAGGTCGAGCCTGCTGCTCCCCAAGGAGAAGGACACTCACACAGAGTGATGTGGGGCAGAGCTGGATCTCTGCTGGCAACACCAACAAAACAGGCGGGAACAGGAGGCTCTGGAGTTGGCAAAGCAAAGACCCAGGAGGCTCCTTCCCCCCAGAATGGGAAGTGGGAGTGAGGGGCTGCAGACAGGGATCACATCCATTCCCAAAGGTGGGGAAGAGGGTCAAGTCTGTTCCAGCTGAACCTCCTTAGAGAGAACCCAACAACAGCAATGCTGGCTGGCCCCATCATGGACGGGTTCTTGTTCCATGGTATCTGTACAGTGACACCTTTACCTGCCCTGAAGGCAGGTCCCACCTTCTTTTTACATTTTGACTGGATGATCAGCACTCATGGGAGAAACCCAGCAGCTTCCAGGGGTGTAGCTGGCTGGCAGCAGTGGGTGCCAGGGCTCCCTGTCCTGGGTGCTCGTGGGGCTGGCAGCACAGCCTGTCCTGCTGCTGCTGCTGTAACATCAGCCTGCTGGCACAGCTGCCTCGGACAGACAGGAACACACCATGTGCTGGCTCACTCACTGCTCATTCTGAACAGGACACTGCAGCTCTCCCAGCACAGCTCTGCTCCTCAGGAGCTGCGAAGGCAGCAGTTTTCCAGGCAAGCTGAGTCTCTGCTGAGCTGTGGAGGTGTTGGTGGATTGTGGATCGGTGCAGGGGGGTGCATGGTTTGTCCTCTGAACTCAATCACTGTTCTCATATCACTGCTCCAGTTTCTTTATCCTGTAGTAGGAGTTAAGTAAGGCACGGGATGGCAAAACTCTCCACTCTGGTGTGGGTGATGTTTTCAAGGCATGTAAGCACTGTAGGAGAGCAAGCCTCTGAAGGTCACTGTTGCTTGTGCTTTTGTCATGCAAGGATTTGTGAAAATCCCTAATCCTCTATTTCAGCTTGGGGTGGGATCCATCTTCTGTTTCTCATGAAGGTGTAAAAGTCACTGGATTCCAGATGGAGCAGTAGTGTCTGTGGACCCTATTAAATTTCTGTATTAAATCTGAAATGTTTGCAGCTTGTTCTCTTTTGTAAAGCTGTCACCTCTGGGTGCCTCCACAGAAGGACTGACATTTGCTAAGTGCCACAAGATGCTGTTGGACGTGGCTTTGATGGGCTGTGGGGACTCTGGTTTGTATTAGATAGAAAAGTGTTTGTGTACTAATGGAAGGAATAAGGCAGGGAAGCAGCGAAAGCAAAAGGAAAGTGTTGCATGCTGTGGGGATGGAGGAATGTGGAGATCCCATGGGACAATGGGATGGAAAGAGGCCAGCACAAGTGTTCAGGTCTCAAGCATTTGTGGGAGGAGGACAGAGGGGAGGGGGAATCCAGAGGGATTTTCTTGCTTGGCATTTGCATCCTAGAGGAGTGACTGCAGACCCAGCCTTTGCCATCGCTGTCACCAAGACCATTGTCCCATCTAAGTTAAATGTACTTAATTTATTAGTGTCTTCATTTATTATTTTTTTAATTACCTGTTGTAGGTGTATCCATGTGGATTGATTAGACATGTTATACTGTGGCTGAATATGACTGTTCAAAGTAAATAGCATCTTGGTATAAAACTCTCTCAGCCTCTTATTCCTGAGCTCACCATCCCCCTTCCTGGGCCCACCATCCAGGTTCCAGTTAGTAGTTTTCCACATCTCTGGGTCTCAGCTCACCCTGTACCAAGTGCTCTCCATCCAAAGTGGGGCTCCCACAGTGAGCAAGAGTCTTCCCTTGAGGTCTGTGGGCTGGTGAGTGAACGATCCTTCAGTTGTTTCTGTGCTGAACCTGCAGCTCAGCATCTCTCTTGAAGATGCAGTGGCTGAGGTGGGGTCTCTAAACCAGGAGCCTCTGGAAGGACAGCAGGCAGCTAAAGTCCCTTCTTTGGTTTGAGAATGCTGAGCTCAAATGTCTGTGCATTTAAAGTGCAGGAGCTCAGGCTAGGAAAGCCAAAACCATTGTTGTTCTAGCAAAACTGCAAACACCTTATCTCAGTGACCTTTAAAAATGGATTATCCCCAAAGATGGAGACTCCACCACCTCCCTGGGCACCCCCTGCCCCACAGAAAGGCAGAGAGCCCCTGGTGCCAGTCGAGGCCAAGTCTAAAGGCTGCAGATAATGAACAAACTCCAGCAAATCTCTGCAGTGCAGTGTGCTCCAGCTCACAGCTCTACCTTTGCCTATAGTGGGGGCTTCCTGGAGTGCCAGCAGAAAAGACTGATGTGCCTGCAGCTGTTATCCTTGCACACTTGGCTCTGGGGTCTCTTATCAATGCATGAGGAAGATGTGGGGTAAGACCAAGAGGAATGCAGAGGAAAGCAGCTGGAACCAATCCTTTTCCCCCAATAACACAGTTACACCAGCCTCATTTGTTTTGTTACTTTATTGAAAGTGGCAGATCCCTTTCAATGCTTTTGAAAACTAAACCCATTGTTTTTGAATACTGGGCGAAGGGGGTGGGGATTGTTTCCTTTAGAAAGTTCCTCCTTACACTGCAGAGCATGTGAGGAACAACACAGGTACCTTTTCAACACCGTTTGCTACTGCTGTGAACAGCAACTTGAAAAGCAGCAAGGGCCCTTGTGCTGGCCTGCAGCCTCTGCCTTCCCCCTCTCCAAGCCTCCTGTCTGTACATTAACTTCTCCTACTAAGGGAAAAGTGGGTTTGTTCTGTTCTTCCTAACTGCAAGCTCTGAGCTGGCTCTCACCACAGAACACTGCTCTGCATCAGAGAGCCAACAGCAGCACCTCTTCTCTACTGTACAAGTTCATAGTGTTGCTGAGCCTGGCTTTATCCAGCAGGATAAATAAAGGACAGTCATAAGGTAAAGAACACCCTACACCAGGATCAGGGAACGTGTGGTCCCCCTGAGCTACTTGCAGCCCAGCACTTCAAATCTGAATCTAAGTACCAAAAACCAAGCCTTGTTTCTAACCAAGTGGCCTGTCATTAAAAAATGCTGAACAGCTCCAGCCTTCGTTCTCAGGGGCTCTGGGGTGAGCCCAATCATCCACACACAAACACCCAGACAGAAAGAGCTGCGTAACTGAGTTCCTGTGACTTCATGGGAATCTCTTCTCAGAGAGCAGCTCTCTAAGCAACCAGCTATTGGGGTTATTCTCCTAAGTCTGTTTTTCTAGACCTTTAAAATGTATATTTAAGATCCGTGTGCTTACCTGAATGGAAGATTTGCTTTATAAACCAGTATAACACAGAAAGCAAAGCTCCTGGGGATGGCTCTGCTGGGATACCTTAAGCAGCCAGCACAGCAGTAGATGCTGTAGTGTCTCTGCTACCAAACACCACCCCAGCCTGTCAACTGGAGCAGGGCCCTGGCTGCAGTGAGTCTGAGGAGCCACAAAGGGAAGGTTGAGAAGGAGAGGGAGGCCTAGAGCAGCTTTTGGGAATCCCCAGCCCTACCACACTGCTGTGAGCCATCCAGCTCATGCCTTCATGTAGAGCACAGGTTCTTGCATCAAAAGCTGCTCTGTAGTGTCCCTCTGCCCTGTGAACCAAAGCCCTGCTGACCTCTGTGTTGTGTTCTCCCCACTCCCCTTTTTAACCCTTCTGCTCCCTGTGGGCCTGCCCAGCTCAGACCAGCACTGCCCAGCCTGCCTGTCAGCTGCTTCAGCTGCCAGGAGCACCAAGGACAGGAACTCCACAGCTCCCACAGCAAATACACCCCCTTTGCCTCCTGCTCCCTGCAGACCCAAGGCAAGTTCTGCTGTTGCCTGAAGTAGATGAACTAAGGCCTAACACAAAATAATGTCCCAGAGCCAAAAAAAGAACAGTCAGCAAACCCATCCTCCTATGAAATGACAGGCTGGGAAAGATCAACTATGTATCAGCTCAGCTGCTGCAGCACTGGAAAGTTTTGTTACTTGTGCGTGAAGGGCTTGAAGTGATCCTCCAGAACAGCTGGAGAGCTGCTCTGACTCTCCCAGAGGCCCTAAATGCCTGGAGAGCTTCCCAACATCCCTGCACTCACACAAGACTGCTCACAAACACTTCTTTAGGAAGGGCAGGAGACTAAACCCATCAGACTTGCCTTGAAACATCTGTCAATGGAGGAGAATCTCCCTTTTTCCAGCAGCCAGGCATTTGCCAGAAACAAGCTGTGAATCAAACCAAGCCAAAATGGACACATCCATTGTAGGAAAACAATTAAAAACTGCATTGATTACATTGTAAAAACAATTAGACCACCCATCTCGGGTTCTGCAAAAGGTCTAAATTGTACTTGCATTGCAAACCCCACCCTGGGTTATCATGGAAACATGGCTAACATGAAGGCTCTGAAATGTCCCGGGGTCCATCACAATGTCACATCCAACAGAAGGTGGTCTGGATTAGAGATGTAGTTCTTATGAAGCTGGAAAAAATCCTTCCCCCCTGGCAGCAGCAGCAGCAGCAGGGAAGGTGAGTGTCAGCGGGCAGAGGTCAGGTGGTTCCGACTGTGTGAAAACCTGCAAGGAAGAGTGAGCAAGGGACCCTGGTCAGTGCTGCTGTGGGGAAGGGGCCAGGCTGCCTGGGTCTGTCCCCACTCCCACTGCCAGGTTTTGCAGTCCTGACAGACAAAACCAGCACTTTGAACAGAAAGCCAAGGTGGTTTGACACTTCTTCAGGCTTTCATGATCCAGTTTCTACCTACTAAGAAGTTTTCAGCACTGATGTTTGATGCTAAGAAAGCAAGAAGGTCTCTGAGGTTTTGCAAGCCCCTCAAAAAAACAACAATCTCGTGTTTCTGCCCTGTGTAGCAGTGTCATTTCTAGGCTGACAGAAGTGAATGATGCTGGAACCTGGCTGCAGTCACCCACACATCCACCTGCACCTCCTGCTCACTCTACCTGCCCACCAGCCAGCCTGCTGGTCTAGCTGACACAGTGGGGATCAAAGGCTGGATTCAATCCTGGACACCTTTTCCAACCTTAATGATTCTCTTCTCTTCAATAAGTACTTGAGTTACAAGGCACAAACATTAACTCACCAGAAAAAATGCTTAGAAAGCCTAAGTTCAAGGGTGTAAAGACTGTATAGTTTGGGTTGTACTTATAGGGGCAGCCAGAGCACAGAACAGCTTCTTTTGCAGTGGTAAAACACTTCCAGCCTGCCAACCAGGAGGAGTCAAATGTTAAGTTTTCCTTACCTCTCATGGTAAGGAAAGGGTGACATTTAGGATAGCCTGCTGTGAAAGGGAGAAAAGCCAAATTCATGTTAAATAAAGCTTGGTAAATCTGTGACCAGGTTAGCTGGGCTGCAACATATGGATGTGACTGGACTTGGTGCCAGCAATGGAGCTAAGTTTGACCCAGCAAAGAACTAAATTCTACCAGACTACATTCCTTCCCTGGTTTAACAAATATTTCCTGCAGGAAAAGTACATTTTTGTGTACACCTAAAGGTGGGCAAGCAGTGACTAGCTGCACGTAGTGCTTTAAAGCACATTCCTTGCAATGGAAAAGGTATTTATTAACAGAAACTTTCTATCCCAGAAGGAATCCCAGTCTTTGCTGGCTGGGTAATGAGACCAGCAGGACACCATGTGTACACAGATTTATGTGCAAAATGAAGGTGAACAGCAGCAACTTTCTGTGCCTACAACACACACCTACACTACAGAAACCTGTCCAGAGTGAGGAAAGGCTTCTGAGGCAAAGGAACTGTTGCCATTAAATGCAAGCAGTTAGAAGAAGTGCCACAGGAGCTGGGAAGGCACTTTTGTCTGTGTGGACTTTGCACAGCCGTGGTGCCAGCTCACCCCAGCTCAGCCTCAGGCACTCCTCACCTTTGGACCCGCTCCACCATGTGTGCTATCAGTTTGTCAGAGATGCCTGGGCAGGACTCCTCGGCCAAGCTGAAGGCATTCTCCAGCTCCTCCATGGCTCCCACATTGCCTCCAGTCTGCTTGTGCTTATCTTTGAGCTGCAACCCAGAAACAGAGTGTTAGGTCCTCATTTTGCTGCAGAAAGCACAGGTCAAGAAGTGCAGCACTGACATTAAGGCCCTTTCCCACTCCACCAGGGTGTAGGAAGGCACCCACATTCCACTTAAAGGAACCAAAAAGAGCTCATTTGTAGGTCAGCAAGGTAGAAGTCCAATGTCTGGGGTTCAAATTTGCCACCAGGTAGTAATGGCAATCAAAGCCCTTACCTAACAGGATGTTTTCTTAAATTAACTAAATGTTGTAGGGAATGGACCAACAGCCCTGAAAACTCATCACAGCACAAAGGTGTATCTGAAACAGTACAATCACCTTTGCTGCTAATGACAGCCCAGCACCCAGACACACACACAGGCTCACAGCCAGGTTGGGCAGAATATACCCAGTGCCAGGAGTCAGTCACCACCACTTTTGTGGTGGTAACTAACAGACCACAAGGCAGGGGAACTCCTTGGTCCTGGCATTCTACCAACAGCAGTCTGTACAGATCAAGAAATGGTCTAGTAACCAGTAAAGCCCATTCCTGCTTTAACCCACCTACCTTCCCCTCAGTAACTCTGCTGTGGACATGCACAGTGACAGGCAGATTAAGTCTGCTCTAACAGGAGCTGCACTTCAGCCACAGACATCAGAGTCCGGAGCTGCCCAGGCATCAGCAAGCCTAAGATGCAGGTAAGAGACAGATACTCCTCTATCAGCTCCTCACCAGAACACAGATTACCAGAAGGGTAATGCCTTTCTTCCAAACACAAGTGTTTTCAGGAGGACATGCCAGGGACACACTCACTTTCCCCACATATGGTCTAGCCCTCTGAACTAAGGCTACAGTCCTTTAACCCTACTAGACACCCCTCCACACCTCCCTTCTCCAAATCCTTCCCATTTACTTATCCATGTCAGGTATCTCTTAATCTCCAACCAGCAGAGACACCAAGAAGTTTCTACTCACCTCCCCAAAAACTGGGTGAACAAGTGTGGAGAGACACTGTGACCGTGGTTGCCTCTTGATGGGCTCAGTAGGCTGGAAAGCAACAGGAGAAGTTACAAGCACAGGCAAAAGCTGTGCAAGGGCACATGAGGTACTCAGCCTTCGGTGAATTCACAGCACATCCACAACAATCCCATCACCAGATCTTTGGAAAGCCACAAGTCACAGTACCCTGATGATGTGGAAGAGGCAACTCTGGAGCACCAGCCCTTGGTGCCAGACTGAAGTAAATTTCAAACAGAAGATGAGGGCCTGGTGGCTTCCCCAAGACACCCAAAAGCTCATGTTAGTTCAGTCCACTTCAGAAAGAAGAGACAGCACACAGACCTTCTGGGAACCATGAAGAGCCATTCCTTTGTGCAGCTTGCTCAAGGAATTGGGACGAATGGTTGGTGGGAATGTCCAGATTGGACCCTGGTCTCCATCCTCTGCATCTCCATCACTGCAAATGAAAAGGGGAAAGTCAAGACAAAGCCTCAGCTCCATACATTGGGGGTTTGCCCAGACTTTCCCAGAATCACAAGTTCTCCCCACCTGACTGCCATATTGCTACAGGCCTTCAGGTTTTTCCCTATCCCAGAAAAAAATCTGAAGAGAAACCACTTCTGTCTCTACTACACCCACAGAGCATCAAAAAGATCTGAGGTGAGAACTACATCATGTTTCCAAATCACCTCTCTGATCCAGCCAGCTTGAAGAAGTTTCTAGCGCTACTCAAATTTAGGAGAATTTCAAGACAACCCAAGCTCACAAAGTGAGGGACTAGACTTGTATGTCAGAAGCCAATTTCCCCAAGTGCTTGGTCACTTGAGTGCTGCCACAGGTGAAGAGCAGCTCTGTGACACCATTCTGGCAATGAAGTGCCCTTTCCCCACCCAAGACCCATAACTTGACTGTCCTGCATGGCAGTGCAAAGATTCACCCCTCAGTACACATCCACACCAACACAGCCCTCACCACAGTTCCTAAAGCCTGGAGCTCTTGTAGTTAATGAAGGGTGCATAAAATACAGGCAATGAGAGCCCTGTTCTACTGGTTACACACAGATATTGTTTTGTGTCAGCACTATGATTCCTTACACCCAGCAAAGAGGTTCCACAGGCTAGGACCAGAACAGAGTCCCACTGAACAGGAGGCAACAGCCTGGCTCTTCAGGCAGCAGTCACTTGCTCCCACAAACAAAAGCTCCAAGGTAAGAGCTCAGGTGGGAAAAGGACCTGAGCTGTTTGCAGTAGGCTACTCTAGGGCAAGCAGGGGCAGCAGGGGCAGCCTCCATGCATAACATGCACGTACATATCAGAGTCACCAGAACTGGAATCCTCTCCGTGGCCCTCTGACTTCCAGCGTTTGAAGCGATCGATCAGCTCCATGAGGAACGAGGTTTTCTTGGTGTAGCGTGTGATGAACTTGTGCTTCAGCAATTCTTTAGCTGTTGGCCTCTGGAGCAGATAAGGAAAGCATGTCACAACTAACCATCTCTGCACACTGAACACACACTCACTGACTTCTGCTGGAGTAACAGAATTTCCTGAGCTGGAAGGGGTGCACAAGGATCATCGAATCCAACTCCTGGCCTTCCACAGGATAGCCCCCAACAATGCCACCAACCCCCAGCAAAGTCCCTGAGACTGTTATCCAAATACTCCTTGAACTCTTGGCAGCCTTGAGGCTATGACCACTGCCCTTAGGAGCTTGTTCCAGTGTCCAACAAACCTCTGGGGGAAAAGCCTTTTCCTGATATCCAACCTAAACCTCCCCTGACACAGCCTCATGCCATTCCCTGAGGTCCCACTGCTGGTCATCACAGAGAAGTGATCAGTGCTCTCCCCTCCGTGTCCCCTCATGAGGAAGGCCAGCTCATGTGTCCATCCTGTAAGCTCAGCAATTCTCTCTCTCTGTGATTCTGGAACCTTCTTGTTGAAGGCATTTTTGACCTCTGCTGGCCTTTACTCAAATTCACAGGTGGGCAGCAATACTCACAAATCTAGGATCCTTATTGAGGCAGGCTTCCACAAACTCCTTGAAGGGCTTGCTGTGGTGACCCTCAAGTGTTGGAGGGTTGTTTTTGGGGATCAAGAAGAGAACCCTCATAGGATGCAAGTCAGAATTCGGAGGCTCTCCCTTTGCTAGTTCAATGGCTGTAATCCCAAGGGACCAGATGTCTGCCTGGAAAAGAGAAGAAAAAGAACACAGAACAGCAAGGAACAACTCTACAACATGAAAGCACAGTTTTAGGACAGCTAATCACATAAACGAGATGGGACATTTCATGTCTAATACACAAAATTCTTCAGCAGACTCTGCATCACAACAGAAAAGAATAATTCCTGCAGTAAGCAGCACTTCCAATCCCTGTCTCTGTCCTAGCACTACCTCATGTATAGCAGACCCAAGCAGCAATCCTCCTGCTCCCAGCTCACCTTGAAGTCATAAGCAGACTGTTTGATGACCTCTGGTGCCATCCAGAATGGAGTCCCCACAAAGGTGTTTCTCTTGATTTGGGTGTCTGTCAGCTGTCCAGCCACCCCAAAGTCAGCCAGTTTCACATCTCCTTGTTCCGAGAGCAGCACATTGGCAGCTGTATGCACAAATAAGAAATTAAGTCTGCTGGCCTCTGAATCACCTCCAGCCCACACAAAACTGAATACTGAGCAGAGTCCTCCTGTGGGATCCTCCTTCACCCCAGTGATAATCCTCAGCCTGGATTTCCAGCCTCAGACACATTCTCATGCTTTGAACTCCACTGGGTAACATGGAACAAGCTCATGCACTTTGTTGGATCAGAAGGGGAATATTGCTAAGGTAGGAGCAGGGAGGAGATGTGAAGGACCACACCATCAATTAGATGTTGGCTACACAGAGAAGGGAGGGTATAACAGTCTCTAATGCTCTTGATTTTTTTTTCCAGAGTAGCATTCAGCACAGGTTAAATAGCAGATCCTTCTAAAGAGCTCAAGGCCCACTCTTGTACTAGCTCCTACTCACTCATAAGACTGTAACACTGTGCAAGTTTGGGAATGGGGGGTTCCTTCTGAGACCCTACCTAACAACTTTCAGCATTTCCCCATCACTGGTAGCCAACACCCTATCACATCTTGTAGGTGAGACTGCAGCCAACACCCTATCACATCTTGTGTAGGTGAGACTGCATGTTTCTAACACTGCAGTCTCACCTACACAACAAAATCTTTTCTCCCAATCTTCCTACACGAGGTTTCTGTGCCCTGAGCACTCACACCCCCTCCTGCAGTGGCTGGAGCAGTGAGCATCTGGCCCAGCTCCACAGCTCTGTCCCTCCATCCTCCTGCATTGATGCTCTGGGCTTGCTGGGACACTGCTCTTTGAGAGGCAGATGCCAGCTCTCTCTACACCACATGTGGCCAGTGACTATAAAAAACCTCAACAGGATAAGCTGACACAAGCTGCCCTGATTTCCTAGGGCTGTGAACCCTGCATGAGGACAGCTCACTCCTGCTGTGAGCTACAACCACAATAACCAGCACACACACCCTTGCGGTCCAGCAGAAAAGCAAAGATCCAGACACAAGTCAGCTAATATCTGAGCATGCCTTTCATTGACTCCTTCACTTCAGCTCCCTGACTTGTCCAAACTCCAAGTGCCAGAGGAGAGCTACAGATCCTCACTGCTACTCTAAACCCTAAAGACATGAAAAACATGAGCTGCAATACAGTGCCAAGCATCAGATGCAGAAAACAGCAAGCCAACAAGAAAAGCAGCACTGAGAAAGAGTCTTTGAAACCTTGCAGATTATGGTGAATAAAATACCTCTGAGTATGATGTTACTAACATCCATTACAAGAAAGGGAGCTGAGCTCTTCAATCTTACCTTTGATGTCTCTGTGGATCTTCCTCTCTGAATGTAAATAATCCAAACCCTTTAGGATTTCTCTCAGGATAGTAGCTATATATGTCTCCTCCAGTGGTCCTGGCTTCAGCTGACAAAAGGCAGAAAGGTGACTTTAAAGAGGGTCAGTGATGCCTTGGATTTTCCAGGCTCTCAGTTTGTTACTTGGAAACCTTGGCCAAGCAGGTTGTACTCAGCAGGAAGCACCTTCTTGCACACCTGATTTAGGTGCTACAAGCAGAATGCTGGTGTTTGCACCCGACAGCATTCAATGGAAAAACTTTGGGGGATTTTCTGATAGTCTATCAGTCTGTTAAAGGTTTCCCAAATAAACAGCAGTTAATCTCTCACTTTGGCCTGGAAATACACTGGCCAACAGAACATTTCAACAATTTCTCTTGTTCAGGTCTCTCTGCCAGCATGCAAGTACTAAATTTCAGCCTCTGAGATGTCAACCCTCAGGCTGTGGAGTACTGTATCAAAGCTCTTCTCCTTTCCATCAGTTCTCCTCTAACCAAGTCCTGCCTACTCAGTGCAACAACTGAGGTTCTGACACTTCAGATAACTTCTGCTGATGACAGCCCCCCACAACATCTTCCTCCAAGTCACTCCAGGCTCAGCAATTTTCCCTACATCATTAGTTACCTCTCTGGAAAAATGGGCATTATTGTCCTAAAGAGAAGAGAAAAATGCTGTGACAGAATACAGTGCAGTTCACTTTTGCCTATGGGTAAATTCTGCATTTGTATTCTCTCAATATTTGTGGTAACTTACTTAATCACAGACCATGTCTTTACTGACCTATGCAAGCACTGAGCAATACCACAACTCTGACTAAGTGAATTACAGATTTGCACTGCTCAAAACCAACTGGCTGTGCTCCCTTTTCACTTCACTGGCTCTTTCCATCATACAGCAGTACAGCATGCTGGACAACAGTGCTGGGACAGCTGGGCTCCATGAAAACATTCCCTCAGTCCTGGGATAAGCATAAGCAACATGTCTGTCCTGCACTGCTTACCCCTTGGGCACAGGGCTGCCTAAATGCTGGAATGTGGCAAGTGAGTGTCTGGCTTATGGGCATTTCACAAACCAAGTCTTCAGTCAGTATTTTTCATAGTCCAGAACTTGCCACTTACTCACCAAATCCAGGGCTGAACCTCCTCCCAGGTACTCCATGATTATCCACAGCTTAGTGCCCTGCGAGTAAGAGCACAAATCAAGAGCAAAGCCAGTAATAAAAGCAGACAGAAAACTAAGACACCCATGAGGCAGCAAGACACAAGAACAGTCCTGTACACAATCCAAGAGATGCTGCACACTGCAGCTCTCAGGGGCTTAAGGAAGGAGCCCCAAGCTCCCTTATTTTCTGCTGACACAGCATTACCTGCCTCCAGCACATTTCTGACTCTCAGTCTGCAGTTTCACCTGGGCAAGTGCCCCTACAGGCAGCAGACTGCCCAGCCCACAGATAAGCTTATTCCCAGGCTGGAGCCCTTTAACATCTCTCCAGCAGCTCATCCAGCATAAATCCTTCTTGGCAATGGCAGAGGAGCATTGCAGCCTTTGATCTCATTAATAGAGCTGCCAGCATGAAGGGTACAATCAGCAAGACACTTACTCCTCAGAGAAGAGATTCCATGATGAGGTTCCAGAATCCCAACAGAATATAAGCAGCAGGTCCATGAAACTACAGCAGAAGGCTGAGAAAATGCATTATGGCCTTTGAAAATTAAAGGAGGAATATCCAGGACCTGAAGAGCTCAGGAACTGTTTGTTGCAGTCCCACTGTTACATTCACCTCCAGCAGCCAGCATGTTGATCAACAGGCCACTTCTGATCAACACTACCTCCATCAGGGATTCCTAAAGCTGCTCTCAGTGGAACCAATATTAGTACTCCTCCATAGACTCAGTTCATATACTTTTCACCATTTCTGATGAAATGTGAAATGAATGAGTCTCAATCTCCTCTTTTTTTTTCAGAGGCATAAATCTCTCAGTGGTACTGCCTTAAGACTGTGCTATTCTGGAAAAGTATTCCATCAACTTCCTTTCCAGAACTGTCAGATCAGGGAAAGTTCAGTCTTCAACAAGTAACTTGCTCTCCAGTGAAGTGCCCTGCTCTTGGCACCACAAAGTACAGGGCACCTCATTTCCATGTGCTTAGCAAGTGCCTTAAAGCCCAGTCTGCTATCAAGTGCACATCAATGCAGTAAGCAGAGCCATCACTGTTCCTGCTGCCATGCTGCCACTCACATGTCACTTTGCAGTGACATGTGCCACCACCCACTGCAGCATCCACAGAGCAGCCCTCCCTGTCACCATCATATTTTCTGAAAAATCATCTTTGCTCAGGATTCTTCTCCTGGGAAGCTGAGAAGCCTCAGAGAAAAAGGAAAACAATATTATCTCATTTGTTTCTCCTGTGTGGAATGTGGTTTGGAGATTGGTTTCATGTGAATTGTTTTTATTTAATGACCAATCAGTGCCAAGCTGTGTCGGATTCTGGAGAGAGTAATGAGTTTTTCATTATTATCTTTTAGCCTTCTGTAAGTATCCTTTCTCTATTCTTTAGTATAGTTTAGTAGAGCATTCTTTATTATAATATAGATCATAAAATAATAAATTAGCCTTCTAAGAACATGGAGTCAGAATCATCTTTCCTCCCCACGACGGGGGACTCTGAAAATACCACACCTCCCCATTCCCAAACTACTGGCAAGGAACCACCCAGGTTTGTCCTACCTTCAAGTAGGAGCCATAGTACCGGGTGATGTAGGGGCTGTCACACTGGCTGAGCACTGTGATCTCCTGCTGAATGTCCTCAATCTCATCCTCAGCCTCCTCCAGATCAATGATCTTGATAGCAACCACTTCCTTGGTGCGGTTGTCGATGCCTTTGTACACTTCCCCAAAGGATCCCTTGCCGATCCGCTCCAGCTTGGTGAACAGCTCCTCAGGATCCACCCTGGAGTGCTAAACCATGAAGCAGACATGGGAGAACTCCATTAAGTTCCTGGGCTGCAGAGCACCACACATACCCATACAGCTCACCTCCATATCTGTACACCTACTATGGTGATAAATTCGCCTCAAACTCATGTATCTTAAACAGCCTTAGAAACTTAGCACAGAATATATCCAAGATTAGAACTGAAGAAATCTTTTCCACAGATGACAGAGAGGGAGGAAAAGGAGAGAAGCCCAGCATGAGAATGTCAGCAAATACTGCTATGGAAAGTGTCAGCTCCATTGGGACAGGGCTGCTCAACTGCAGGCACCAACTGGTGCCAAAGCAGCTCCACGAGCTAGCATCTGTTCACACTTCAACACAGACCAGCAAGGGGTACCAAAACCAGCTTTCTCCTGGAGATCTGATGAGAAAATGGGCACAAGCAAGAAGCCATAAAAATGTTTCCCTAGTTAGCTTTCCTGCACTCAAAGAATGAAATGATTAGAAATATCTGCACCCTTCCCTACTTGTCTGGAGAGTGAAATATTACAGTAATATGAATTCACGTTTACTGTCTCCTCTACTGCAGCCTGATTTCCAGGCAGCTCCCAGCCCAGCTCTCCTCAGATGTTTGCAGATGGAGCCTCACATCTTTTGGAAGGTCAGGAGCAAGGAGGAGGCAGGAGAGCAGAATGGACACTCCATCTTCCTGAGCTGCTTTTCTGTACCAGCCTCTTCTCTAGCTGGCACCCTCAGATGCAAAGGCAAATAGCATTTCCTTCATTAGACAAGCACATCAACTAGGCAGTTACTAACAGAGAAATACTGACTTTTTAACAGCAGTTGCACAGTTAGTTCTTTATTAAGGTATGGGTAAGAAAGAGAATAAATCACAGTCACTTTCTCATGCTATTTGATTCAGTCCACCTGCACACCAGGAGGTCCTTCAGGCTACTAAAATGCTCTTTGTGATTAGCTTTCTACCTTTTTATTTTTTTAATTTAATAGTTTGAAAAAAACCCCTGGAAAATATGGCCTGACCTTATGAAGCAGCCAAGCCATTAGAAGGAATTTTCCACACCCAGAACTTCTCAGTCTCACCTCCAACACGTCACCCACTGAGAGTGCTCTCTCACAAGGGCCTTGAGTTGGCAGATTTTATCAGAGAACACAGAGGCTGCATTTTTCCATCTCACACCAGGTTCTAGCAGCAGGCCATCACTGAGCAGCCCAAGGTATTGCTTAATGATTAAGCCAGTCTGTCATCACAGGTTGTTTGCCTTCTGTGCATTGCTGTAAGGCCCAGGTGAGTCTTACAGGCAGCTCACTCAACAGGATTTCCACACAAACTCCAGCCCAAGATATAGAAGAATAACCAAATATCCTTTTGCATCCATAGCAACATCCAAACAGGCTGTACTTTGAACAAATGCACTGGAAACAGATTAGAAGGGATGTTCAGAGATAAGAACTGGAGATGCATAACAGAGACTGGAGAGAAGGAGGTGGGGGGAAGAGGATCTGAGCTTGAGAAAAGTTAGGGGACAACATGAGAATGATGACCTCTGGCAGGAAGAACAGTGTGACTAGTCCAGGCTCACTACAGACCAGGAACAGTTTCCACCTGCTGACCATCTTGGAGGAAGGGGCAAGAAACTGCCCCAGACATGATTGTGCACAGTGACTTACTGCACCCTAAAAATGCCTATCAACACATCAGTCACTCCCACACATCAGGGAGAAGGGAGAGAAAGAGGATCATCTCCTAGAAGGACCTGCTCAGCTCAGAAAAGAAACACTACCTACATGAATACTGCAGGGAAGCAAACCTTCAAGAAAACATTCCTCCCCTCCCATGTAACTTTTCCATGAGGTAAGAAACAGCAAAGTGGAAGTGACTGCTTCCCCCTCAGCTTTCTAGGGCACATCAGAGAGTCAGGACTGATTTCTCCAGATGAAGACATCAAACATAAGAGCATTGGCTGTGGCAGGCAGCTTTAGGGACAACTACAACTCTATGTGGCAGGCTCTGTAATCATGGACAGCTTTGTAAACAACCTTCCAGACCTGGATATTGGTTTATCCGGTTTTCTGTAGAACAAAGAAGTTCAGGTAGGTGTGGTGGAGGAGACAAAGCCTCTGACAAGCACCCAGAAATTTTGCCCAAGGGACTCAGAAAAACAATGTAACAGATGGGCAGGTGAGACAGGCCCACCCCCACTAGGGTGGAAACATGAGGACTGTTTGTTTGTAGGTACTGGATTTACCTTCCCAATACTGACCTGGAAATGCTTTAGAGCTCACAGGTGACAGGGCAAGAGTCTGACTCTGTGGAGGGCCTGAGGATAAACATCCCTTGATGCACTGGCCAAAACTGTAGAAATCAAACCCAGCAACAGAAAGAACCCAGGGAGCCAGCACAGGGCCAAGGGGTATAGAGTCATTCCAGCCAGTTACACTGTTACACACCAGATACTGCTGGATGAGCACAGTTTGATGAAGAATTTCTTCCCTTTCTGTAAACAGGGAGGAGGAAATAGGCCCATTCCCAATTCAGGCAGGTCAATGTCTGCTCAAGAGTACACCTTGTGAACTACCATTGTGGATGCCACAGAAGAAACTGCCACGTGGCATTTTCAGCAACTCTGAACCTTCACAACAAACAAAGATGTCCTGTCTGCAGGACACTGTTCAAAAGCCCTTGCCCATTAAAAAAAAAATCCAGTCTGAGACACCGCATGGTGACCTGTGCTGACGAACAACAACGCTCAGATCTGTGGGCATAAAAAGCCTCAGCACTCATCAGACAGCAGCACAAATGCAGTTCCACCAGGAATGGAGAGCTATGGAACTGCAGTGCTCTGTCAGGAGAGAGAAAGATGCACTCCATGAGCCTGACTCTCTCCTTCCCCAACACACCTGCACCTGCAAAGCACCATGGTGAGAGCTGTAACAAGCACCATCCCTCCTTCTCCAAAACATGATTTATGTCAGTACCAGTCATCTCGTTAGAGAACCACTCTGGCTGGAAATCTTCTGGAATTGCAGTGCTACAAACACACCTGGAAAACTTCATTAGTAGGAAGCAACAGAATCCAGATGAAATGCTTTATACCTGCTTAAATGAGAACAGATAACCTGAAGCAGCTTATTAGGACCTGTCACCTTTGCAACTGCTCACCAGCTTGTTTTCATCCCATTTATCAGAGCTGAAAAATGCATCTCCAGGTCAGCAGCAGCTGCTCCTTGTTTTACTACTGCACGGAAAGCTGTTAAGGGATGATCACTACATTGTAACTTTTTTCTTGGCTGACTGCTTGTTACACAGCAGTTCTGAAGTAGAAAGCCTCCTGTTGTTCCTCTCCACGGAGAGCAGTCAGTCAGGCACTAGAGATGGCTCAGGCAGGCCTGGGTAGGCTTTGGAGGGACAGCACACAATGCACCAGCTCAGTTGCAAGTGCAGGAAGGGAGTAAGTATGACAGGGATGATGACAATTTCCTGCTAATGCGCTCCACCTCTGCCCTCTGGGATCCAATCTCACAGCACAGGAAAGAGGGATGCTCTGTCCTGACAGGTGTGGGAGTGTTTGCCATCCTGACTGATGATACCATGTTTTAAAACAGACCAACTCACTGCAGCCATCAGCCACTAGGAATGGCAGTGCGTTGTGAGACAAGCCTGGCAGTAACACCAGCTGCTTCATGGGGAAAGAATGGTTTTGGCAGCTCTGCCACCTCCAGCTGCTGAGATGTGATAGCCACAGTCTTTGAGAAGATGTGGATAAGTACTAGAGAAGAAGGGTAACTATCTGCCCTCATTTCAAAGCTACTGCCTGAAAGATAAGCTGCATATTGGGAACAGAAGCAAACACCACTTGAAGCAGCTGAAGATCTTCTCTCAGGGCCATGTCCAGCTGGATCTTGCTTTCAAAATATTCAACAGCAAGAATCACGCCTGCATTTGTTGCAAAGAAACCACTGAGGGGTGCTTAAATTCTTTTGGAAATAAGAACTCCTTTATCTGGCGCAGGTTGGAACTGGAATCACTGTTCTAAATGGGAGAGCTCTGTAACAGAAGATTGCCAAGGCCACAACACTTCATGAGCTGAAGCTGACCAGCAACTTCAAAGGGTTTATGTGGAACCACAGCCACATATGGTGTTATTTCTGACTGCAGCACTTTCCAATCAGCCAAACAAACAAACAAACACAATTCTTCTCTGCCAAACACAGTGGAAGAAGGAAGCTGGTTTTAATAGAACTCATCCGTTCTTCTCTTTCCCTCATTGCCTCCTCTGCTCTCTAACTTCCCACCCAGCATGATGAACACTCACCTCTGAGCTACCAACAGTCTCTTTGGTGAAACCAGCTTTGTATTTGGAACCATCTGAAAGCCTCCCTATCTATATGAAATCTGTGCATAGCTCTCTGCAACTGCCAAAACCTGGGTCAGTTTTGAATTTCTGGAGTGTAGAAAAGAGGGAAGTTCGTGTTCAACACTTTGAAACACTGTCTGAAACTCCCAACTCTCTTCACAGTCAGTACTCCTTTGCTTCAGGAGATGAAGCATTATGTAGCCAAAAAAACCTAAATGGCTTTTCCAAGGTCAGGTAAGGAACAACAAATCTAGAAACAGAGAACAAATCAGAGCTTTAAACATAGTAACTAACACAAATACATCCCCTGGCAGATAGAGTTTCAGACCAAGACCAGAGGCCTGCAGTGCTGTTTGCTCACAGCACAAGGGAACCAAGGAAAGAGAGCAGACAAGCAGCTGAGGCTGGGAAACGGCAGCACAGAGGCAGAGCAGCCCGGGCAGTGGCCTAAGGTAACTCATCAGCACCAGAACTGAGAATCAAAGCCAAGCCAAGCCTCTGACAGCCCAATGCAAGTCTTAATCTCTTGATTTTCACAGCACCTCCCACTGCTCCCTAAATCCTCGGGAAGAAAACTTCAGGCCAGTTCCTACTGCCCTCCCAGCAAGCCTCATTTACACCAGGGATTCCTGAAAAGACTGGAGGAATGGACAACACAGAGGGGTTTTCTATTCCAAGACCAGACAGTCATGGGATGACAGGGTCTGAGAATGCCTAGCATTTCCATAACAAATTCAGAGCTGAAACCACCTAGAATGCTGATAAGCTTCATGAGTGAATGCTGTGTACAAAAAAAAGCTTCAGAGCAGCCTCCTCTGCAGCTCCAGGACTGTTTTCAGCCCTAATCAGACAGTATCCTTCCCTTTCTCTCCCTGTACAGTGACTCAGCCAGGCATTATATTTACATTTAATTCCACACACACTTTGGGGAAACAGTTGATGTGAAAGACAGCATGCAAACTAAGGTGCATTGCAAATCAATTTTAAATCAGTAAAGGTTCAGAGAAAGCATTAGCTCAAACCACTAAAGCTTTTAGTAATTCTACACCTAGGAGCAGAACAGAATAATGCCCCAAAACATGGTTTAAGGAGACCTGTGCTCAGTATTGACATCTGCCAATAATCAAACACACATCACAACCAAATTCAGAGGGAAGAAGATGCAAGGCAATACTATTAATGTGGTTTAGCTTTTAGTCCCAAATCCTGGCATCATCTTTCCACACTCCTCTTATGAAAATGTCATCACAACAGCAACATTTAACCACATCCATGGAGGCTGAGATCTCTTGGAAGAGTTATGACCCAATATCAAATATCACTGCCTCTTATGCAGCAAGGTTACAAGCACCATTTTTCTGAGACTAATGCCATGAACACTTTAGAAAGGTATGTAGGGCCAGCATACACTGTTTTTCTATTCCCATGACTTCCCCCTCCAAAAATGCTCAGAAAGCCAATGAATCCTGTCTCCCTAAAAAGAACACACTTAATCCCAGAGAAAGGCTCCATAGTGGGTGAAGAATTCACTTTCTGTATGGCTGGCAACACATCACTATCAGCCCAACACCAGGTAGAGTCAGGCACAGGTCAGTCAGCTAACAGGAGTAAGCTGAGACCTGTGCAACAGAGATAAAGAGTGGCAAAAAGTGATTTTCTGGTTATTTGTTTGAAACCCTTATATCAAGAGCAAACACCATTAAGTAAACCCTTGAAGAGAGTTTTAAAACAAACTTCTAATCACCACTTACCTGGCTAGCAAATTCTCTCAGGTGAGCCATGCCTACAGGATGAGTTTTTTGCAAAATCAGGGAGGATTAGGATGTTGCAGCACAGTGAGAAAGTGATGATTTCTCCACTGGTCAACTGTGACAAGCAAGAATACAGAGCTCTCAAGTGAGGTTCTTGGAAGCTGGCTCACTCCCCTGAAGAGTTAGCTGCATCTTTTCTCTCTCCTTGATCTGAAGTGCTCCTTGAACCTGCCAGCACGTTCTAAGTATGCTAGGCCCTCCTTGCACACCACATTTCTCAATTCTTTACAGAAATGCCTTCCAGATGGAACAAGGAACCTCACTCTAATGTTACACACTGACCACGTCCCAGGCTCCATTTTCCCTGCCATCACCTCAGCATACTCCCCAGTATTACAGTTAACCCCACAGTTCTATTGCCTCACCACCACTCCCAGCATCATCCTCAGACAGTCCTTTTCTCCTGCTCCTCCTCAGCAATCCCCTCACTGGGAGCACTCCTCCACTCCCACTGTTCCTGGTACAGCCACTGGCAAAGCTCAGCTGTTCAGCACACACCTTCCTCTTCATGGAACACCAGCCCTGCACCTCTCACCTTCCTCTTCAGGGAACACCATCCCTGCACCTCTCACCTTCCTCTTCATGGAGCACCATCCCTGCACCTCTCATCTTCCTCTTCAGGGAGCCCCAGCCCTGCTCCTCACACCTTCCTCTTCAGGGAACACCAGCCCTGCACCTCTCACCTTCCTCTTCAGGGAACACCAGCCCTGCACCTCTCACCTTCCTCTTCAGGGAACACCAGCCCTGCACCTCTCACCTTCCTCTTCAGGGAACACCAGCCCTGCACCTCTCACCTTCCTCTTCATGGAACACCAGCCCTGCACCTCACACCATCCTCTTCAGGGAGCCCCAGCACCTCACACCTTCCCCCTCAGGGAGCCCCAGCCCTGCACCTCCCGGCCGCTCCCCACTTCTGTTCTCCTCAGCGGCCCTTCCCTTCCTGCACCCCAGCCACAGCTGAGCCCCAACCCAGCCCAGCCCCTCGGCCCTGCCCTCTCCAGGGCCCCCGAGCCCAGCATCCCCCGTCGCGGTGCGGCCCCACAGCTGCCCTCTACCACCTCTCCCGTCACGCACACCTCGTCCCGCCTCACACCTCAGAGATCTCCCCCCTCCCGCGTTCCCCTCGCCATCATGGGATACCCAGCGCGCCCCGCCCGGCACCCTCACAGTCCCTCTGTGGCTCATCGCCGCGGGCCCGCCCGGCCCTGGGCGCCGCCGCACCTACGGGCAGCGCGGCGCCGCCGTCGGGAGCGCCATGCCGGGCCCTGGCGCACGGAGCCGCCGCCGCCCCGGGCTGCCCCGCGACACCAGGCGCGGCGGGGGGAGAGCGCCGGGCCGGGCGCAACAACACGGTGCGGCGGCGGGGGAGGCCGCGCCGCGCGGCACGCCGGGAGATGTAGTTTCCAGACCGCGCCACCCGGCAGTGGGATGGAGTTCCTGGACTGCAATACCCAGAACATCGCGCGCGCAGCGGCGGGGCGGAGCCGCAGGGCGGGGCGGTGGCGCGGGGGTAGCTGGGGCGGGGAGTCCTGAGGCGCGGGGGGCGGGCGCTGCCCGGCCCGGCGGCTCCGCAGCCCCCGCGCCCCGGCGGGGAGGAGGTGGCGGGACAGTCGCTTTTGTGCTCCCAGCCCGGCCTCACGGGGCTTTCCTCTCGCCAGCCCTTAAGGGACCGTGCCCGGGAGCGCCCCGGGTGACGCCAGGCAGGCCTGCCCTCAACTGTCCTGCTCGTCGTGAGCGTGAGGGGCTGTCCCTGCCAGTGCCCCGGGAGGACCAGAGCCGAGGGGACCGGAGCTCCCTCATGGCCTCGTTCTCTGCGGGGAGTTTTCCTCCACGTGCTGTAATGTCAGTGACTGATTCACGTTTTTCAAAGGAACAAAAAAAACCCCACCAACCCAATTTTCTTAGTTTCTTGCCAGGCAGCTTAAACGCAGGTCGCGGATCGAACAAGCCAGGCACAGGTTTTCCGTGGGGCTGACAAACAAAGCTTTTATCACAACCGGCTCCTTCTAATGTGGAGCTGGTGCTGCTCTGAAGCACAGGTGAGCTGTAGCAAGAGGAGCAAAATGCGTATTTTATGATTGGCTTTCTGCAAATATTATGTTGTGTTATGTTAGAAGGTTATTCTGCATTAATTTTCTTAAGTGGTGTGTTAAATATAGTTTTAGGTTATAACATCATGTTAAAATAGAAACTATGCTATGTAAGGTACTTTTTTTAAAGAGAGGAATGAGGTACTCCCACTGAGATAGCAGCCACAGGACACCCAGATCTTTCAGAGAAAAAGAATTTATTGCTCCATTATCAGAAGAAATGAACTTCTTCCTGCCTCGCTCAGGCCTGAAGACGCTGTCAGGATTCAGAGGAAGAAGCTGACACTGCCCAGACAGAATCCTGTGTTTGAATGGAATTTATGCATCACATATGAGATATATGAATATGCAACAGGCTGTTGTTTTTAAGGGTTAATCCTTTGTTAACGGGTGTCCTTTTTTGGGCTTATTTTGCCCAGAAAGAGGTACCTGGATATCTGACATTAAGACAATAAAAACAAAACTCTTTGTTTTTATTGTCTTAATCCTAACTGTTCAAATTTTTGTTACTCTAATTATATTACTAATTTTATAACTATTTATTACTATTAAACTTTTAAAATTCAAAAAACAAATGATTGGTGTTTTTCACACCTGGAGCTGTCGCTGCATGAGCAGATGGGTCTGGCAGCAGCCAGCAGCTCCCCCACATTCCTCTTATTCCCTCCTGCATTGCCTCCCCCATCCATCTCCCTTCTCTTGGTCTCCCTGCCCCTGATCAAATCAACCAGCACTTTGAGGTACCTGAGTGAAAACATCAAATAGAGGGAGTACAGGTATCAAAAACTCCTGCAGTGAGATCCTGGCTTTGTATTTAAATCAGCTGTGCCTCACTGGAAGGTTTGCACAAAGATCTTGCCTGTAGGATCCTAGGATTGCTGAAGCTGTGAGTTTATACCTGCAGGACCAGCCTTCCAGCCCCATAAAATCAGACCATCTTGTCTCATAAACAGCCCTATTCCCACAGGATGTCTTGGATGTCTTCACTATTCCAGCGTGGCACCTTTACTGAGGAGATCTATGAACAGACAGAAACCAAAGCTTCATGTGAAGCAGGAAAGCAAGGAGAGTGAAGTTCTGCTCTGGTTCCACTGCAGCAAGGGCCAAGGGGTGAACTGGTCTCTGTCTGAGTCCCTGTGTGTTACTTAATTTGACCCCAATGCCTCAGCTTTCCACCTCTTGTCACATTAATTTCAGTCATTAATTCAGCCACTGTTGGCATGAGGCCAAAGGGCAGAAGTCTCATGTTAATTAATGTGTTATTAAGTCTGAACATACACACAGGAGCAGCAATTAATTTGTTTTGTCAGTTCAGGATAAGTCTTTCATAAGGGTGATTGTCCTGTGGGGTTAGCATGGCAATTCCTTCTGAAATTGCTGGAGCTGCCTCAGGAGCACAGGACACAGAGGGGTTCAAATGTGGGCTGGTGTTTTTCCTCATCTGCCTCGTAGCCTGTTGCTCCATGGATGGGGCAGGAGAGATTGTGTGTGGGATTTTGGTCTGGCCACCATCTGGAGGAAACCATTTATGGATCACTGGTCACCTTGGACGCTTTGGTTGGGTATTTTTGGACAAGCTGGGGTACAGGGCCTGGAGATGATTGCTCCGTTGTCAGGCAGCTGTTTCTGGGCCTGTTTTGTGGGGAGAAGATTATTAATGTGCTCAGAAGAAAGCAGAAACAAATGCTGACCCTGGGGAAGCAGGTGTCCCTGAATTCTCCAGGCTTGTCCATGGCATGTTTGTGTCTATCATCACCTCCATTTGATTTCCAGAATGTATCAGCTGGAGCCAAAGTCTTGCTCCCTGGTTTTCAGTCGTATTCCTAGCAGGCTAGTTCTCTCTCTCTCTCTCTCTCTTTTTTTAAAATTTATTTTAACATTCTCAGTTGTGACTACAGAACAATCATACTACAAGTTGTGGATGTGTATGAAGAGGTTTTGGAAAGCCAGCCTGGTTTGCTCTGTGATGGTGCCAGCAGATGGCAACAGCGCCCTGCAGCCCCGGCTCTCCTTGCGGCACCCGCTCGGTCCCTTGCAACAAAGGCTCCTGCTCCTCCCAGATCCCCGCTGCTCTGCCACTGCTCCTGCCAGATCCCCGCTGCTCTGCCACTGTTCATCCCTCTCCTCAGCGGGCCATGCAGCCTGAGGCACTGCTCCTAGCCAGGAGCTCCAAGCTGCTCACCCAGCCTCCAAGCCGACATCTCCCTTCCAAAGGAGGGAGCAGCAATCCTGTGCCTGGATCTCTGTCCTGGGACTCTGAGCTTTCCTGCTGTGTGAGTGGGTTCAAATCTGGTTCAGTGTCTTCTCTCTGCCCTGGGTACCACATTAAAAATTCAGCACGGTGAGAGTAAACCAGCAGAGAGTGGAGTGTATCATGGACGGTGACAAGAACTGTGCAGGGAGATGGGTACAGCCACCAGGTGACTGGGGACATGGTGGCTGCCTGATACTATGCCTGGCACTTTAGTTTTGGAGTCACTAAGGGACATGTCAGGAGATGACTTTTGATGTCCCTTCTAACCCAAACCATTCTATGATTATTTGCAGCAGCAGCTTAAGCACCTTGAGCCTGGAGAGCCCTGAGAAGTGGTAGCACTTTCCTAGCATAAACAGAGCTGTGGAGCTGAGTGGTTAGCCCCAGAGCTGGGTTTTAAGTGCTCTCCCTAAAGGTAGAATTACTTAGCAGGATAGATGGGGGTCAAACTTCCCTGTAAAATGCGCTGCAAGAACAGCTCTCTTGGTGCCGTGGTGCTTGTTTGGAGAGGAGCTGTTTCTGGCTCCTTTTGGATACCAAGAGGCTAGAGTGGTTTGTGACTGGAGTGGTATTGTGGAGAGCAGTGATGTGGAGAAGCACTATTGCTGCATTATGCAGTTAAACACCACTGCTATAGGAACAGAAGGCAAGTTATCTTCTTGACAAGAGGATCCTTTTGAATCTGTCACGTTCCCAGGGCATATGACTTTGCCCAAAGTGGAGCCTTCAAGCCCTAGGAAAGAATGCACTCCTACAGAAAGAAGCAAGAGTTGGACTCATTGGCAGTTTTACTCTGCTGTGGATTGTAGTTTTTGTCTGGACTTGGCTCTTGAGCTTCTGTAGAGCAGATGCTAGCCAAATTCATGCCAAAAGAGTCTCTGCCTGAGCTTGCAAGCTACATAGACAGTTTTAAGTGGGGATGTTCTCCACAGTCACCTTTCTTTTTGGCAAAGGCTTTGAAGTGCAGCAGTCCCTTACCCGAATTCAACAAAGGAAACTAGGAGCAGAGAGCACTCTGAATCTAAATTGCTCCTTCCTTTGGTGTAAGGCATAGGACATTAGTTCTGCCCTATTTGGGTGTATCACAGCTATTTGATAAGTATAAAGTGATTGTGTTGTTTTGGCAGTAGTGTCCTGCTCCAGGCCTTAAATGGTGCTCACTATGGGAAAGCCAGGGAGAATTCAAAGAGAAATCCATACTCTTTACAAGACAGATCAGTCTGAGCTGGTACTGTGGAAATCCACTGGCTCTGATGATGGCTCTTCAGATCTGTGCTTGTATGGAGACTGCAGCAGGCTGTTAAAGCTACATCAGTCTCCTTCCTGCTTTCAGACTCTATCACTACAAATCTGGCAATATTGGCTGCACAGGGCTGATTTTCTGCTGATAGTGTGGCTCTTAAGGCTGTCTTGAGTGTTGAGCAAAGAAAGGAGCCTTTATCTCTCAGTCTTGCTGGCAGAGTGGAATAAGCAAGAGTGATGCTTGCAGCTGTAAAGCTCAGAGTGCAGCTGACACTCTGTTGGCTCAGCAACCCTTTGCTTCCCACAGCAACTCATCCCTAAATTAAATGATGGTTCCTCCAAGCCCAGAGCATGGAATGCTTGTTTTTCCAAGTCATGTTCCTGGGTAGTGGTAGCAGGCATTTCAAGAGGATTGAGCTGCATTCTGGGTTCTTGCAGGCCTCTGTGCTGTGCAGAGGCAGGAATGGATGTGGCTAATGTAATTCTGGAGGGATTTTTGCTTTGCTGTTTGTTTCTTCTGGCTGCCCTGGAAGCTGTATGCAGGTGAGTGGGGAGAGCCCTGTTTAATAGAGCTGTAAGGGATAGCTGCTGGCACATGGTTTATCTGGGTGATGGACCTGGCACTCACTGAGCACTTCAGGGGTAACTCCTGTCTGGTACCACGCAATACCTATGAAAATAGTTTCAAAGGCTCCTTGAAACGGAGGAAAAAAACCAATTATTCAGATTCATGTACATCAGAGGAAAGAACTGAACTAAACTGAACTGAGTCCACGCTCCCATTAACTCCCAACAGGCCTTGTGGAAGGGAAAACTAGAAATTAATGAAAGACTCCTCTTTTATTTCATAGAATAGTTTGAATTGGATGAGACCTTTTAAAGGTCATCTAGTTCAACCCTCCTGCAAGAGCAGGGACATCTTCAACCAGAATTGTCCAGAAGAATTTTGAAACAGGAAGATGCAGTTACCTGGTTGAGTTAATAGTTGCTTGAATTAGGATTCTGAAGAAAGGTAGCAAAGCTACCTGCTCTTTTAGACCTCTTTGTGTTGAGGGACTTAGAGAGGGACTTAATTCTGTTCATTAAAGAGCACTTCCTTGGCCTCTGCTGGCTGGGCCAAAGCCACCATTAACAGCTCTGCCCCCTGAGGTTCTGCAAGGTTCACTCATCATTTGTGTAAATCACTCCATTTACATAAATCACTCATTTTTGTAAATCACTCCAGGCCACTGCAGTGGGAGCCTGATGAACTCAGGGCTGCTTCTACAACTGAAGTCACAAAGATTGTATTTCTCCTAACAAAATGCTGTGTGTATGTTAAAGCAAGAATTTGTATCCTGCCTTGGCTTCTATCCAGAGAAACTGGTCTGTGCTTTCCAGGATATGAAAAATGGAACCTGAAGTGAAGAGGTGCTTTGGGAGTTGGTGAGAGACACTGTCACAGACACATTTTGTGAAAAATCCTTTTGCTAGGATTTTTTATCCTGAGAAGCTGAGAGGCCTCAGAAATGAAAAGTAAACAATAATTATCTGCTGCTGTGGAATGCAACAGGTGCAGCTTTGATTGCTCTCATGTGGTTGTTTTTAATTAATGGCCAATCACAGTCCAGCTGTCTCAGACTCTCTGGTCAGTCACAAGATTTTGTTATTATTCCATTCCTTTCCTTTCAAGCCTTCTGATGAAATCCTTTCTTCTATTCTTTTAGTATAGTTTTAATATAATATATATGTAATAAAATAATAAATCAGCCTTCTGAAACATGGAGTCAAGATCCTCATCTCTTCCCTCATCCTGGGATCCCTGTGAACACCACCTCATGACACAGACCCTGTGCAGGTCTGTGTGAAGCTGCTTTTGCTCTGGTAACTCATGATGACCAGCATCTACTTCTTTTATATCAAGATTGTGTATTAAATTACTCATCTGCCCTACTTTGAGGCTTCTGCCAGGGGCCCCACTGTCCCTTAGACAGCAAACATATGGCAGGAAGTGCACAAGACAGCTCAGTGGCAGCTTGGCTTCCTCAAGGAGAAGGAGATGTGTTGGGCTTCTTCTGGGGTCTTGGTGGCAGTAAAAATCTACCTGGGAGTGTTCCTCTCACTGCTTGCTCCTATCCGGTGCAGCAGTTCTCAAATGTGGGGTTTGACTGTGGGTTATTTCTCACTGGTTTTACCCCATGTAATGATGCTGAACAGCACTGAACTCCCCCTTAAACCACTGACTTGCAAATACTGAAATAACTCCACGCTTCAGCTGAGACTGGTCACTGGTCACATAACCTCTCTTCCCCAGAACTGTAGTTTTATGAGTTGCTGCTTCATTCTTTGAAAACACTTCCCTATTTTTATTTTACTTATTAACCTCCTCCTTGCTGCTGAGAGACTTCAGATTTAACCTGGCTAGAGTATTGCTGGTTTCTCCCCCAAAGCACCTGTGGGACACTGCACTCATGGCCAGTTCAGGCAATGAGTTCATTGCTCAGGTGAAATTTGTGCAATGCTAAAGGGATCTTTTGGTACAAATTTTCATTTAGAGTTTATTCATGTAGGTAAGTAAATATTTCATAGAATCATTTAGGTTGGAAAAGACTCTTAGGATCATCAAGTCCAATTTAAACCCTTTCTTTGCTGTAAAACAAAAATATCAAAGCTGTGAGGATTTGTTGAAATTCTAAAGTGAAGAAAAGCATGGCATAAAATCTGACTTTTAAAATACAAACAACCAGCATTGCTTATGTTGAGGTTGTTCTTCAGGCTTTTTGTGAAAAGTAATTAATCTTGCCTAATATGTAGTAGATTTTTTTTCCCCTCTACTTTTCTGGCTTCTCATAGTCAAAGGAAAAACTGAATAAGCTCAGCAAGAAAGACTTATCTGAACTTGCAGCATCTCAGAAGTCTTGAATTTGACCCCAGAAAAGGCTTTTTGTTTCCAACTGCTCAATCATGTCAACAGTTGACTCAGTTCAGACCTGTATAAGAATGGTCGTGCTATGGGATTGTTTTGGTCTTGAGTGCTTTTTTGCATTCCAAAACCCTTTCCAACTTCATGTTTGATAGTTTATTTAACACTTTAAGACATACTTTTATTTCTATTTTCCTTGCATTTTAAATTCCTTTTTTTCTAACGTTCAAGGGTGCATACACTAGCAACGGGAAGTTAAGGTAGCATAAGTACAAAACACCCTGGGCACATTCAGATTTCTGATTGCTATCAGCTGTAAAATTGCTCAAACACACATCACTTTTCTCCTCTTTTGCTGAGAGAGAAACCCTGGCAATGAGCTGTGTTCAGATACAAGTGAACAGGTGAGTCTGACTCGCCTTCTCCTAGAAACAGATCAAATCAGTGACTTCAAAACAACATTTCCTGCTTGCTGATTCCTAACCACGATTAAGAATGATTTGAGTCACTTTGACTAAAGTGGGCTGACCCTGAGCACCTTTGGCAGTCCTTTTTTTAACATCTGGCCAGATGTTTCCTGTTGTCATGGCAGTGCTAAGTGACACGCTGGAGATCTGCAGGCTGGGCAAGAAGCAGAGCACCAAGAGCCTCCTGGCTCTTGCTGAACTGATGGTCCAAGACCTGTGGCAGTTCTTTTCCAACCAGGATGCATTAGGGAGCCTGAGAAGGGATTGCTGATGATGGTGAGGTTTTCCTTCTTCCCTGAGCAGGGGTGGGCACGTGGATCACCTGATCCCAAACACTTTGAGCAGCTACTATTGTGTTTGTGGGGTGCCCTGTGGCAGGAAGAAGTGATGAATCTGACTCCATGTTCTCAGAAGGCTCATTTATTATGTTATGATACTATATTATAATTAAGAATACTATATTAACTATACTAAAGAATACGGAAAGGATACTTACAGAATGCTAAAAAAGATAATAATGAAAACTCCTGACTCTTTCCAGAGTCCTGACACAGCTTGGCCCTGATTGGCCAAAGAGTGAAAATAATTCACAGCAGAATCCAATGAAACAATCTCCAAACGCTTTCCACATAAGCACAACACAGGAGAAGCAAATGAGATAAGAATTGTTTTCCTTTTTCTCTGAGGCTTCTGGGCTTCCCAGGAGAAAAATCCTGGCTGAAGGGATTTTTCAGAAAATATAAATGTGACACAGCTACTGCCTTCCAGAGTCATGGGAACACTCCAGCCCAAAGTGGAGTGAAGTAGGGGAGTCAATGAAATTCGTGGTCAACAAATGCAAGTTAACCCTTGCTTTGGACACCTACTTGATCAAGCTCATGATTCAGCCTGAAGGTGGGAATTGCTTTTGTCCTGGCTATTGCAAGGGCCAGATTTGGATACCTTAATGTCAGGTAATAGAAAGTTGCCATCTCTTTTTTTTTTTCCTTTTTCCTTCCCCCTCCTCCTGGTTAAGGTCTCTTCCCTCAGAAGCCACAAAAGCTCTCATCTTATACATGCAGGAAAATCCAGACATGCTGAGCTCGTGGCAGGATCTGTTGATTTCTTTCTCTTAGCATTTCTCTGTCTTCTGCAGTGGACTAAGAAGCTCCAGATCACCACAGCTGCATTTTTATGTGGACAATCAACACTAATGCAATTGCTTCCCAGGCATTTTTCTTGATGGAAAAGCTGAATTTGTTTCCTTTTGCTTGTAACTACCTTGCTTGTACTAACACATCTCTGCAGATGTGCTCTGAATGGAAGGTTTTATCACATCCAGATGAAAAACAAAAAACCCCAACCAGCTCCCTGAACCAGTCCACAGTTCCAGCAATCCCTAAATTATCACAGTGCAATTTGGAAGGATGATTTAGGAATTGCTGTGAGCAGCTGGACATGAATGAAGGTGCTGTAGCTGACCCTGCTGCTGAGGAAAACAGCCCTGTACTGCTCCACAGAGTAAGAGGGGTCACTCTTCCCAACCAGTGCAGCCTTGAAGAAAACTTTGGCCAGTGTAGAGTTCCACAAAATCTAGAGATGTATAAAGACTTTAAAAATGTTTTGCTGCGCTCAGAGTGGAGCTGCAGCCAAATGGAGGTGCTGTAAGGTGTAATATTGTGGATGAGGCAACCATGCACTCTGAGTTTGATCTGTACAGACTTGAGACATCAGCCTTACCTCCTTGTCTCAGACCTTGAAAAGACAGGTTTTTTAAAGCCATAGCAGCTGCCCTGCCCAGCAGAAGAGGCCAAGACTGAAGAGGCATTCCAAAAGTCACCGAGGGTTTAATTACAAGTCAGGTTACATTCTGAACATGCAAAACTTGATTATAAATCCCCTGGAGCATGTTCAGGGCATGAAGATGTGCACAGGGCAGAGTCCTGCCCATGTTATCAGATCCAGCAATCCCTTTGCCTATGTAGGACATGTCTGTGTGCCAGCACACGTCTTGCAGCTGCAGGTAAATGTGTCAGAGCTCACAAATGCTGCAGAACCTGTGCAGAAGGGCCTGTTCCCACTTCAGGCTCTCTGATTTCAGGATCACTGCAGGCAGAGGCACCTGCCTGTCTTTACCTGTCCACGTGCATGAATCCCATGTGTGAGTGGGAAATGATTCCCAAACCTTGCTGGTGGTCAATTGCTGGAATGAGACAAAGGTTTCCCCTCTGTTGATTAAAGCTTAAAGGGAAGAGAGCTCTGATCTCTTCTTGGGGACAGTGACCTCATCTGGTGTTTTCTTTTTGGTGGTAAATATTTGTGTTTCAAAATAAAGCTTTAGATGTTGAACAACCTAAAGCTTTTTATTTCTTTGTGTCTGCTGCTTTCTTGGCTGTGAGATGATTGATCCATTCAGCAAAGTGTGTCACTTCGAAGAAAATTAGGAGAAAAGAGACAAAACAGTTATATTTACTGAAATAGGTTCTGAAGCAGATGATGCAGTCTCATCCAAGTCCTAGAAGTAGCTAGAAGCAGCTGTCTTGCAGTGAGCAGCTGATTAACTGCTACCTGAGTAGCAACAGGGGTTAAACTCTTCTCAAAAAGATTCAGGAATATAGGTAGAGATGTTCTATGATTCAACTCCAAAATTAAATTCCTGTTGCAGTTTCCCCTTCACCCAGTTGGTACATCAGTTCTGGAGTGAACCATATCTCTGGTCTGTCTTTGTCAAAACACATGGATAACAGAGAAGTTGTGTCTGTAGTGACAGTGGGTTAAGAGATGAAAGCCTTGGGTATCAGTGCTAGTCAGAAACCAGAGTAGTGGTTTGGCTGTTAAACTTGATGTGTTTAAGTCACTAGATCTCTGTCCTTGTGAAGAAGAATTGTCTAAAGGCTGTGGAAAATAAGTTGACTGTGCCACAGACTCTTTGGTCTGATATGTGACACTCCAAGGTGAACCCATAAAGCAAGTGATTCAACTCACTGCATGGCTTTGGGGAGGCTTTGAATCAAGGCCTTCAGAAACAAGAAAAGGGTTCCAAAAGCCTCTGTGCTTTACTTGGGTCCCTTTGAGCTGCTGCTTCCATGGATTGTTTTCCTGGCAAAATATTTCTATGTAAAAACAAGTGTTTTGTCCAACCTCCCTGCCCTCCTGTCCAGCTTTGCAGCACAAAGCCAGACATTGTAAGTATGCAAGAGGTAAGTGATAACTTCACAAACACAGACTGGAAGTATTGCTGCAAAAACCACACAAGATTGGACATTAGAAGTGGGAGAGACAATGCAGAAAGTGATTCAGGCTTGGTTTGGGAGGAGTCTGGCTGCAGTGCCAGAGTTTTGCCAGAGCATCTTGTTTCTGAAGTGACACTTAGAGCAGGGAGAGGCTGGGCTGGAAGGATGATTTAGGAATTGCTGTGAGCAGCTGGACATGAATGAAGGTTGCTGTTGCTGACCCTGCTGCTGAGGAAAACAGCCCTGTACTGCTCCACAGAGTAAGAGAGGTCACTCTTCCCAACCAGTGCAGCCTTGAAGAAAACTTTGGCCAGTGTAGAGTTCCACAAAGTCTAGAGATGTATCAAGGCTTTAAAAATGTTTTGCTGCACTCAAAATCACAAACTACTATGCTTGCAGAGGGAAGTGATAACTTCACAAACACAGACTGGAAGTATTGCTGCAAAAACCACACAAGATTGGACATTAGAAGTGGGTGAGACAATGCAGAAAGTGATTCAGGCTTGTTTGGGAGGAGGAGTTGGTCTGGCTGCAGTGCCAGAGTTTTGCCAGAGCATCTTGTCTCTGAAGTGACACTTAGAGCAGGGAGAGGCTGGGTTGGTTCCCAGACTCTCTGAAGATTACCTGGATGTCTTTGGCAACCATCTGCTCCTCAAAGTCCTTGCTCTGCAGGTGTTTGTAGCATGGCACAACCATGTGTGTAGTTTCTGCTGGAATTGTGTGTGAAGTGGCTGGGATAGCTCTGCAAGGTGAGGAGGCACAGCAACAGCTCCAGTTGGAGCCAGGCTGTGGCAACATGATGCTGAATGACCTCCTTGGCCTTTGGGGCTCTTCTCTTGCTCTTGCAGGCACCTATGCCATGCAGACCCTCTGCAGTGTGCTCACAATTCCCTGCCTATTTTGCTTCAATTACGACTGCTCTAGCAGGTGAACTGTTTAATATTGAGCAGAAGCTGTTCACAATTAAAATATCTCTGTTTTCTCGCTGATGTGGCTTCTCCAGGGTTCGTTCCCACTTGACGTGCTGATAAAATATAACTTTGTGGTCCCTTGGTTTTACTAAAGGAGTGCTCCAAGCTGTTTTGTCACCCCACCTGGAGACAGGAGCTGTGGTGTGGAGCCTGGAACACTCTCCTGCCAGGAACAGCTACACTGGAAACAGTGTTTTAGGGGGATAAAAACTGCTTTTGCACTGTTGCCTGTCATTCCTCTGCCACAGGGGTCTTCCCATTATAGATCAAGTCCCTAAGCCTAAACATTCCATGGAAAAAAAGGGCTCTGATTACACTGACAGCACCTTGGATTGTAACACCCTCTTCTTTTCTGGTCAGCTGAGCACTGTGTGCTGTGGTTTCATCTGTTTTTACTTCTTGAGGCATCATTCAGTATCAAACTGTATTTTTAATACAAAATGTGTAAATAATACAGGTAGAATGCCATGCCCTGTTGGGTGGGGGTTTTGTGATACAGAGTCTGGTTTTTTTTATGCACAACCCCCTCATGCTTCTAGGTTTTGTGTCTTTGCTGCAGGGTGGAAGTTGAGGGGGTGCTGCATGCTGTGACAGTTTGGCAGGGAACACATGTGGGATGAGATTGGCACTCACAGGGAGCTGGGAAGTACTGTGGTACTTGCATATTTGTCAGATTTCTGGGGAAAATTTTCATTAATTAAGCAATACTGATATTTAAGCATTCCTCCTCGTTTCACAGCCCTGCTGAATAGGAGCAGTTTAGATAGGGCCCCTGTGTCAAGCTGTCAGCTGCTGCAGCAAGCTAAGGCATAATTTTTAATGATTTTTCAGCCATCAAGGTGGCAAAGACAAAAATACAATTTGCCAAGACACAATCAAGCCCACTCTGCAGGGAATAGGTGGGTTAAGGGTTTAGTGGGTAAAAACAAATTTCTGAGAGAACCTTGGAGCAAATTGGTCACTATTGGCATCTTGCCCTGACGCCACTGAGCTGAGCTGGGGTCCCAGCTGGATCACGGCATGCACCTCTCCTTAACCCTGCTCCTTTCCCTGAAAAAGCCAGCTCAGACAGAAGATCTGTTGCTGCAGGGTGGGAGGTACCTCAGCCCTTTTCCAAGACAGCTAAGCAGGTTCCAGCAATCCAGTGAACAGCAGCCAACATGCTTTGTGTTAATCTGTGCTGGGTGCTGGCCAGAATGTTCAGCATGTCACATAATGAGGATTTTTTCATGCAATTCATTTGTTCCTTTTTATCCCTCGATTTGGAGGGCTAAAGAGCAGCACTGGTGCACGTTGTACTGGAGGGATTTATGTGCTCAACACCTTGGAGAGGTGCACTTGCTTCTCTCTTTTCTTGAAGGCAACAAGATGACAACAGTTACATCTCACTTGTGACCTCTTTTCAAAAATTGTGTTTCAAACATGCCCAATACCCAGTTGCTAATATACAAACTGTTATTGGGGAGAATTTCTGTTTGATCTGGTAGGATTTCTTGGCTGCAGGAAACTTCTATTATTAAAACTCCTTTTGTTTCAAATTGTAGCACAGCAAGCCAATATTTGTATGTGGTTTATTGAGATGGAATGGTATAACACATGCACATGGAAGAGAACTGAACATTGAGGCATCAATATGACAATGTTGCAACAAGAAGTTGACATTGAAATTAATTTATAAATATATTGGAACTCACTGACATGTTTTTTATAACACATTGAGATAAAGTGGGCAAGTTCTTGCAATACACTTCACTCTGGATAAACTATTTCCTATCAACAAAGCCACTTCATTCTTTTTTTTAACCAGACCTCTCATAGTTCAGGGGGAGTTGCAAGCACTGCTTGCCTCAGCCCTGAGCTGTGGCTCTCTGTGTAAGAGCTGAAATGAGGGATGTGGGACTCCAGGCAGCTTGGCAAATGCAGTTTATTGTATACAAAATGTAGTTTATTGTACACAAAATGCAGTTTATTGCATCCAAGGTGTCACAGCAGCCCAGGGTGGTGGGTGACAGAGCTGTGCCCACAGCTCTCAGCTCCAGCTGCAGGCAGCCCTGGAGACCCTTTGGTTTTGCTTACATGGCATTATAGACCTTTCTTTGCTGAGCATCTTCATCCAGCAGAACCAATCTGTACCTTAACTATTACCTACAGCCTATCATAACCACTGTCATTACCATATTCATGTTGCTGTTCTCCAATCACTCACAGTCAGCACATTGCAGTTTAAGCTAGAAGTTGTTTTCCAGTTTTCTTGCAGTGGAAAATTCTGAGACCTTTTTTTCTACTTGCCACATTTGCTGATTGTTTGCCTGTGCTCTCTTTCTGCTTGGTAAAAACATCTTCTTGTTTGGGGTGGGTTTATCCTTTGCTCTAAGCCATAAAAACCCCTTCTAACTCACACACCCTTTGCCTCCTTGGTTATCCAGTCAGACTGGCTCAGCAATTATTTTCTACTTTATCAAAACTTGCTTCCATCTCTATTCCTTCATCAGATTCTACATTCAAAAATCTTTCTTCCCAGCACACATATCTGTGAGACTTTCTTGTCAAACTTTCATCCTTCCCAACATCTCTATGCTAATCATAAAATCGTTATAGAGTTACAGAATGATTTGGGTTGGACGGGACCTTACAGATCATCTGCTGGGGGTGGAAACCCCCTGCATGGGCAGGGACATAGTCCAGGATGATGGCAGGGATTGAAGTGTAGGATTAGCCCAAGGCTGAATATGACAGTGTAGAATTCCCCCCATTTGGCTACTGGGTGAAAAGGACTGGCCAGCATCAACTCTGCAGGGGCTGCTCTGGGAATCCAGCAGGAATTATCCCTGTTTCAGCAGGAATTATCCCTGTTCTAGCAGGGCGTTCATCCCTTTCTGATCGTGGCTCCAGGAATGATGCTCGCAGCCTCACCCTGCCCCTCGAGCAGCGCAGAACAGCAGAGAGCCTCCTTAAGAGAGACCAAAGGGGAGGAGAGAGCCTCTCCCTCCGGGTACAGCAACCCCACCTCCCGCTTATTTCATCTTCCTTACAAGGCTAAAGGCAGAAGCTTTCCTCTGCGCCTGGCTCCCTTAAAAGCAGGAGAGCAGCGCCAAGGATCCCGGTGGAGCTCAGCCGGGATGTGCGGCTGACAGAGCCCCGTGGAAAGCACAGCAGAGAAGGGTGACAGTCACCTGTGAATCCTAGACCAGGTGTCCAGTGATGCAGATCTTCTAAAGAAACATGAAACCAAACCCAAAAAGAAATCACTGAGGGGGGAAAAAGTGCAACATGAGAGGTAAATATATTTTTCCTCGGGCAAATTGAGATAACTGGCTGGGTTTTGTTTGAAAATTGTCATTGTGAGTAGGTGTCTGAAACTGAAATGCAGACTGAAAAATGCATTTATTAACCTCTGAATAAAGGCTGGTCTGACTCTGACTTCAGAAGCAGCACTGGGTTAAAAACTCAAATCAGCAGATGAATTCAGGTGCCTCTGAAGAAATTTTGACGTTTCCCTTAAGGCATTCACAGCTTAAACCTTTTCAAAAATCTACTTTTCTGTTTTGCTTTCTGTGCTATTGCTAAATGTTTTCAAGTAGTAGTATGCACTTTGTTCTGGGGAAAAAGCATGGCACAACCAAAACCTAAACTGAGAATATGTCCCAGAAAAGTGTCTCCAACAAGGCATTTCCAATGCTCCTATAGCCTTGTTCTTGCAATAATGCCATTTCTTCAGAAAGATCCATGACCCACTGAGCTGGAATGCCTGTTGACATCTGGTTGAGGTTACTGTAACTGGTACTTGGGGTTCTTTTTTTTTTTTTTTTTTTTTTTTTAAGTTTAATTGAAACAAGCTGGGATTGCCTGCACATTCTGTGAAGTGCTTCCATGCTCTGACTGTCCAGTCTCTCTGATGGGTGATTCTAGAACTGCCAGGTCTGAATGGGAAAAGAGGAAACACCTCAGGAGTTCCAACCTGCAGTGGACCATGCTGCCAGGGATAGTCAGTGGCTGAGAGATGCAAGACTTTGCCCCCTGTCTGTAAGATGGACCCAGAGAAATGTTTTGCAAATGTGATGCTACTGAATTCAGCACATCTGTGCTGTTAAACTTCTGATTTACATCTTTGCAGTGCTAGAGGACTTACAGATGCTTTTATTCACCAGCTAAAACGAAGAAGTGGCCTGTGGAGAAGAGCTGCTGACAGACCTTGAGGAACATCTCCTGCAGATTCTCCTGGCAGGCTGTGGCTCAGCCCTGCAGAGCTGGGGGTTCAGCAGCCCAGCATGGAGGTGCTGCGTCGTTCCTCAGTCTTTGCTGCTGAGGTGATGGAGGTTTTTGACAGGTCTCCCACTGACAAAGAGCTTGTGTCCCAAGCCAAGGCTCTCTGCAGAGACTACATAAACTCCAGGCTGGTCCAGGCTGGTGTCAGCTGGAGCAAACCCGAGTACAACGCCCCAGTGCCTGGGGGGAAGCTGGCTGAGATCTCCACCATACTGCTGCGACTTGGTGAGTCCTGGCAGGGGAAACTCAGCTTGGATGGAGGGGTTTGCACCAGACTAAGGCTTCTGGAAGAGGCTTTTTGGGCCAGCAGAATTCCTGGGCACAGGCAATGCTGTTGGAGGTCATAGGGAGGGAGACTCCATCAGCTCAGTGAGGCTTAGCAGCTAATTAGTGCAATTAATGAGTCAGGCATGGCAAAACCTAATGGTGTAGGCAAATGAGGCAGCCCAGACCAAGCTGCTGTATCTGTCCTAAGCCTGGTTTATCTGGACTTGTATTTCCTCTGGCCAAGGCCTAGGGAGGTGCCCTTTGACCACTGCAATAAAGAGGTTTCTCTTCTCTCCTTTTGGTTTTGGTGATCTTCCCTAAAGAGCTCCCTTGCCTGAGTTTCCTCAGTCTCTTGGAGCCCTGCTCAGCACAGGGTTTCTGCAAGGCTGCCTTTTTCTGAGGACCTCCAACAGCTCAAAATCACAGAGCAGTCTAAGAAAGCCCAGCAGCAATCTGATTCTGTGAGCACAGGTCTCCAGCTGTGTACCAGCTCTCACAGCCTTTCTCAGCTGGGTGTTTTCACTGGACTGCAGTGTTTTCTCCAGAGTGAGTGACTTGATTGCCACAATGCATCTGGCATCTCCTGGGGCACTGCTACTGCTGGACTTGGGCTTCAGCATTAGCTCACCCAGCTTTAATTTGGGGGATAGATGCTCAGAAAATGTGTTGTTGGAGGTTTTATAAAAGCTGCTTTTTCATGACAGCGTGCCTAATTTTCCTTTGTCTACCTCAGTTATTCAGCAGGACCTGAGTTTTCTTGCTTTTTGCTGGAGCAAGAAGGAGCTGGCTGATGTTGTCTGGCACACACTGCCACTTGGTGCCACCTTCCCAGCACAGCAGCCATGGGGGCTTCAGGGAGAGCAGTTTGAAGGTCATGCCTGGTGACATGAGGATGTGCTTTAGAGCTTGCACCAGGAGCACCCTTTAAATGTTAACAGCTGCCTGGCCTTTTGGTTTGGGTTGTGGAGCATCCTGTGTGCTCAAGTCTAGCTGTTTGCCATTTGGGAACCCAACACCTTTATTCTTGGAAGCTGCTTCCAACATCTCTCTCTGCCTGCAGGCTGGTATATTAGCTCACATCTGGCTGGAAACCACCACCAGCATTTGCATCTGATTTAATTACATCAGAGTTCAGACAGGTCTGGTGAAGTAAGCATTAGCTGGGCCTAACAAAGTCAGGACCAGGGCTGGTGTTCCCACCTTCTCCCCTTTCTACCACTCTGATATTATCCCAAGTTTCTTTATAAGGCATAGCTGGATTTGTTTTATTGGACTTTTTTTATTTTTCAATTCATTTTTTTTTTACCTTTTCTATGCTGATTTTACTTCTGCTTTTGTTTCCATGGTTGTTTGGTCTTTGGGGGAATTTTCTTGTTCTTCTGTCAATCTCTCTATCTATTTGTAGTCCCTTTCTTCTCTGCCTGCGTTGGGGGTTGAGATTTATGTGCTTTCAACCCCAAAATTCTGTGGGTGGTAAAGGGCAGGCAGGTGGCTCTCTGGATCTGAAGGCGTCTCCTGGATTGTCCAGATGGAAAGATTTGGCTGACAGTCCCAGGGACTTGGTGCCTTCTCTGAGCAAATCTGTTTGGAGAGCACCATGTGGTACCCATGCAACCAGGAAGGTGAGCAGTGCTCCTCATTAGGATGAAGAACAGCTTCCATCCTGTTTCTTTGGAAACTCCACTTGTCACGTGGCCCATCCCTTTCTTTTCCCCTTTGCTGCTCTAACCAGCACTAGGCCAGCTGGTATCCAGCCACCTGCCAGGAATGCCAATCCTCAGCCTCTTCCTGAGCAGGGCAACAGGCAGGACCAGTTTTTTTTTCCTTCATGGCAGTGCTGAGAAGCCTGTGGAGATGGGAAGTTGGGGGATTTCCTAGCCCACTTGCACACAGAGGCTCTGGTGGGCCAGCAGAATTCCTGGGCACAGGCAATGCTGTTGGAGGTCATAGCGAGGGAGACTCCATCAGCTCAGTGAGGCTTGGCAGCTAATTAGTGCAATTAATGTCAGGCATGGTAAAACCTAATGGTGCAGGCAAATGAGGCAGCACAGACCAAGCTTCTGTCCTAAGCCTGGTTTATCTGGACTTGTATTTCCTCTGGCCAAAGCCTAGGGAGGTGCCCTTTGACCACTGCACTGAGCTTCTGCATGTGGAAACTGCCACTGCTGCCCTGCTAATTCCTCCATAACCACTGGAGGAAGGAAGAGAAGCCCCCAAATTGCTATAAATGCTGCAAAGTTGGGCATCAGAGCAAGGACACTGGAGACGAGCACTGATGTACAGGTCCTGGGGCTGCTGGGCAGGGAGGCTCTCCAAGCATGGGAATGCTTTCCTTCCCTGGATGCTCCTGCCTGCCATGTGCCTTGCAGGGCATGTGTGCCTCCAACCAAACCCTGATCTCCTCTGGGGCCTCCAGGAACTGCTTGTTAGAAGTTGGAGCAGTGGCAGGCTACCAAGTGCTGATCCCAGGCTCCTGGGCCTCCCTCTCAGCTAGCCAGGGCTATCCCCATTTCCTGACATTTTCCAGGAAGCCTGTGTGCTGCCTGGGAGGAGAAAACAGCTGTGGAGTGGTCCAAGTAAGGTTTCCTCTTATCAGGGCTGACCATGTGTTGGCAGGTTTCCTCTTTCTGTCAAACAGGGACAATCCCTTACTCAGAAAGGGCTGGGAGAGCTCAGCTGTGGAATTCTGTAGAGCTGGGGTTTGCTGAGTGCCAGATAAATGAATTAAGGATCAGTAGCTAATGGCTCTGTAAAAAGGTCCTGGTTGCAGTGAGCTCGTCCTTTTTATGTCTCATATAAATGAAATTTTGAGGAGGATCAGTTGCCCTCTGGCTGGGCCAAGTCACCTGGGTCTTGCAGTGGGATATAAAGGTGTTGGGATCCCTCTTCCTCTTCCCAGAGCACCCTTGTGCAGGAGAAGAGCACAGTGTGTCCTAAATCTAAGGCAAAAGAGCACAAAGGGTCTTGGTCCCATGTGGTGTTTGTGTTGTGTCACGCTCCTACAGCAGCTGTGCAACCTTCATTAAATATCCATGAACCCCTACAGAGAGAGAAATCCCTTGGAAACTGGGCTTTATTAATTCTGCTACTCAAAAAAACCACTTGTTTTGCTAGAAAAGGAAAAGCTTTGCTGTTGTTTCCCAAGCTCCATAGCTCAGCCCTTTAGGAGGAGGTTCTCTGCTTGTCCTTGGTGGGTTTTGTTTTGGTCTTCCAGCTGGCACCACACCTCCTGCCATTGCCTAGCTGGGCAAGAAGCACTCTGGAGGTGAAAGTCAGGTACCTGCCTTGCTGCTGGGCAGCCAGCCATGCAGATGAACATCTCTTTAACCATTTGGAAGGGGGAAAGAACTCCAGGCTGACTCTCAAGTGCCTGCGTGAGCATAAAATAGCTGGCAGGCTCTTTGTTTAATTAATGTTGTGCAGCTCTGGGTGGATCCTTGGCTTTCATCAGCCTTCAGCATTCTTGAGTCACTCTCTTGCACTTGAGGCATTTTTGTAGAAGCCTGATGAGGTGCTAAGGAAGGGCGTAGCTCTCAAAAGCTTCCATGGATGTACGTGTGTCACCATGATATTTTCTGGAAAATCCTTTTGCTAGGATTTCTTCTCCTGGGAAGAGGAGAAGCCTCAGCTTCTCCATGCTTTGCTGCTCTGGAATGTGGTCTGGAGATTGTTCATCCAAACGTGTGAATTGTTTTTAATTAATGACCAATCATGGCCAGCTGTGTTGGACTCTGAGGAGTCAGTCACAAGCTTTCATTAGCATTCTTGTCTAGCCTTCTGATGTCTCTTTCTTTAGTATAGTTTTAGAATATCCTTTCTTTTAATATAACATAAAATAATAAATCAGCCTTCTGAGAACATGGAGTCAAATTCTCATCTCTCACCTCCTCCTGGGGACCCCACAACACCACATTCATGCCTCCTTCTCGCTTCTGAAATAAAATGTCATGGCTTTGCTTATCTGAGACCTGTCTCCTGTTTGGAGGAAAGGCAGGCAGCCAGCCTGGGAACAGCTTTTATATCAGGGAGTAGCAGCCATACCAGTGGTACAGGGACACTGCCTGCCCCTGCTCCAGGGTGGAAGCAGGGCTGGGTACTGTGTGTGCAGCTGACCCCTGGCTGATTTTGGCAGGGGATGAGCTGGAGTATATTCACTTGATCACATCCCTGGAGTGAGCCCAGCTGTGATTCCTCCATGGTGGGAGCAGGGCTGGGTGCTGTGTGCAGCTGACCCCTGGCTGATTTTGGCAGGGGATGAGCTGGAGCACATTCACCTGATGGCATCCCTGGACTCCTCCAGGGTGGGAGCAGGGCTGGGTGCTGTTTATTGGCAGAGGATGAGCTGGAGCACATTCACCTGATGGCATCCCTGGACTCCTCCAGGGTGGGAGCAGGGCTGGGTGCTGTGTGCAGCTGACCCTGGCTGTTTTTTGGCAGGGGATGAGCTGGAGTACATCCGTCCCAACGTGTACCGGAACGTGGCCCGGCAGCTGAACATCTCGCTGCACTCCGAGTCCGTGGTGTCTGACGCCTTCCTGGCCGTGGCCACGCAGATCTTCACTGCAGGTATGGTGCCCACACACACACAGAGCAGCAGGGCTGGCTGCAAGGAGCAGGATGGAGTGGGAAATGGGTTTGTAGAGAGCTCTTACATGTGTGTGTTTGTGTCCGAACTTTGAGACGAGGAATTGCCTTCTAAGTGTTGGTTTGGAAATGCTGTGGAATGGGGGAGAGATTGTTGAGAGGGAAATAGAGCCAAAAAAAATTCAAAAAATAGCCTTACAAATAAGACTAAATAGAATTATGAAAGATTCATTCCAGTGGGACCCATGAGGGGTCGTTTGAGATGATTGGTTTTAAGGCATCTACAGCGTGATGTGGTAAAAAGCTGATAAGCCAAAAAGCACTTATAATGTACTGTAAATAGGAAATAATTGGCTTCTGATTGTGATAGCATGAATTATAACCTGAGACTGAAAACAGAATAAAAGTTTTTAAAGCACCCCTCAGCTGCCCCATCTCTGAGCCAAGAAAAGGGTATTATCCAACACCTCTCTCAGAGAAGGCAGAGCCTGCAAGGTGGGGCCTGCTTTCTGCAAGGGCCCTGGGCAGTTTGGCCCTGTGCCCTGCTTTAATGATTTAGTGAGAGCTCCTCTCTGCTGTCTTCTGGCAGGGAAATGTCTTGGGGTGTAATATCCTCCCAGTGGGTTCTGTCTCATTCTAGAAGGCACCTCCTGCCCTTTGTCATTAGGAGGTGGCTGTTGCCTCATTGCAGGGGGAGGTCACTCATTCCAAGCTTCTTTACTCACCTTTGGCAGCTGCAGAAGATTCATTCCATGGGAGTCTCCCTTGTTCCAGCTCAGGCTGCTGATGCTGGGAGCCAGAATCAACTCATCACAAGGGAGCTCCTCTCCTCCTGGCTTCCTTTCCCACAGCAGCACCCAGGGTTGCAATGAGACCTGCTGCTTCTCCTTTCTCATCTTGGGCCAGTCCTGGTCCTTAAGGCTGTTCCAGATGAGCAGGGCTTTGAGCTTTCTCTCTGCTTAGGTGTGAGTGTGCTGCTGCTGTTAGACTGGTTCCAGAGATGATGGTCAAAAGCAAAAATAAGCCCTGTGCTGCATTCAGTTTTCCTGGAAACAATCCCTGCTCACAACTGGAAAAGCAGCCTGTGGGAATGGAGGGAAGAGAAGCCTTTCAGAGGGATTTATGTCAGGCAGGTTCTGACATGGTTATAGGTTTTCTGCAATGTCTTGTTGTGTTGTCTGTGGAAGGGATGGTAGATGTTAAAGATTGGAAACAAAACCAAAAAAAAAAAAAAGGGAAAAAAAAAACCCAAAGAAAGCAACTTGCTAACATCATAGCAGTATGAAACCACTGAAACCAGTGACAATGGCATGGAGGTGTCACAGGGAGCAGGGACTCCTGTCACTTTGGCAGTGCTTGCTACAGGATGGAAATCCAGGCTTCTGATGTACCTCACTCAAAACCTTTTAATCCTCACAATCACCTGTGCTTTTTATCTGGAACCACTGGCACTCTGGAGAAGCCCTGACATGCAGAATGTAAGAATGTGTCCCCTGTTGATGGAGTGACAAAACCATCCCTTGTCCCCTTAAAAAGGAAAAAAGCCTGAAAGTTTCTTTCTTCAATTAGTGAAAAGGACACCTCACAGGACTTGAGGGGATTCACCTCAAACTTCAGGATACAGGAGCCAAAAAGTCCTAGGATTTACTAGAAATTTTCTAGAAATTTCCAGTAAATTTACTAGAAAAAGAAGAGAACAAAGAAACAAATCACTTTTGTGAGGTGTGTTACCAGGAGCAAGAACCTCTTGCACCTGGCTCTGTTTTTATCTGTAAAGAGTTTTGTTATTTTGCCTTTTATTAGAACTTTTTTGTCTCCAGCACTTCCACAGAAGCCATCCTGCTGATTTTATGCCTTCTAAGGTAGCTGAGCTCTCTTGGGTGGGATGTAGATCTCCAAAAGCTTATGAGACCTGGCTTGAGGAGACCCTATGTCAGCAGAAGGTCTGAAGCCCTGTGGTGGAGAGCACAGATCCTCCTCAGAATCATAACAGATGGCAAAACACATCTCAGAGAGGGACTGCCCAAGCAGGGCTGCTGGCAGCTTGAGCAGGGCAGATTTTACTCCCTGGGTCAGGGAAAGTGATGCTGTGCCACTGGAAATTTTGGGATTGGACTGTGTGCCTGGTTCTGGATCCCTCAGCAGCCTCTCAGAGCACGCCTGGGCTGCAGCTTGCCTCTGCTCTGGGCTGCCCTGGGAAAGCAAGAGCTGGGAAAGTGTGGCAGGAATGTCTCAGTGTGGCTGGGTGCCAAGTGCAGGTGCCCTGTACTGTCACTTTGTGCTGAGCCTGGCTGGTGACAAGGCTGACAGAAAAACAGCAGCCAGGTTGGCAGGCTCAGGTGATCTTAGGTGGCCTGCAGCATTGGGACTGAGCCCCCTCCAGAGCTGGAGGGACACAGGGAGCTCAGGCAGAAGGCCAGGAATGCTGCAGGGGGAGCAGACTGTGTGTGCTGTGCTGCTGCATCCCCCTGATGCTGGGCAGAAAGCCTGCTGCCTCCTGGGAATTCTGCTCTCAGTGGAGATTGACAAATTCATGGAGAGCTGCTTCTTTTTAATATTTTTTTGTGTTCTTCAGCTTCTCAGCTCAGGAGCCAAATGTGTTTGTAGCTTCAAATTAAAGTAGAAATCATATCTCATAGTTCTGAACCTTTCAGGGTATTAAGAACAGGATCTGGACTCAGCCCTCTGGGGCTGACAGTGCTGGAGGCTTTGGACTCTGGTGACAGGGCTGCCCCTCCTCTGGAGCCACCCTGCTGCAGAAATGGCTGCAGGTGTGCTGATTCAAACCTTCCCAGAGCTCTCCATGTATGTTCCTAATTCTTCCTCATCTCTGCTGGGTCTTGTGCATCTAATTGTTTTTATCAGCTTGTTGTTGTAATTTCTCCTAGGTAGAAAGTTGCTGAGTGGCAGAGGGGTAGGAGCTTGCTGGATTTTAGCATTCCTGGATCCCACTACAGTCTCAAAACTCAGCATTTAACAATAAATCCAGCATATTGGAGTTGGCTGTAGCAGCCAGACATTCATTCCTTTTAATTTTTTTTTTTCATACTTCAGAGGAAAGAGGCTCTTATAGAGCAAAGGAAACCAGACACTCGAGTTCAGGGTGAGTTTTCATGCCAATTACCAAGTTTATTAAGAAAACAGCCACAGTCTGACACTACAATGCTTAGACAGCTTGGGGAGCCCCACTGGTCACTTAAAATGCCTTTGCAACAGGGAAGCAGGAAGAATTTGACCCTTTTTTTGCTGGAGAGGTTCTCTCCTTAATCTTTTACATGTCTGTCTTCCACATTCTGGTCTGGTTTTGAGTCTTCACCCTGTGGCTCTGTCTGTGCTCATTTCCTGTCTGGAAGCCCTGACTATCCCAGACCTGCCCTGAGCAGCCTGGTTCAATGCCTCTTCTCCCAGTGAAGAAGTTTTCAATTCAAATCTAAACATCCCCTGGTGCCATTTGGGGCCATTTGTCCCATGGCTTGCCACCTGGGAGAAGAGACTCTGTGATTTGTCCCCTGTTTCCAAGCACCTCATTAGTTGTTCAGGGTGAGGTGAGCCCTGTGTGGAGACAAGACCTGCAGAGCCCTGATCTGCTTTGGATGGTGAAGGATCTGCAGCCCCATCACCTCTGTGGTGTTACCCTTTGTGTGGTCCAGAGCTGCTCTGCAGGTACCAGGAGACATTCCCCTGACTTCTACAAGCTTTGGTTTGGGGCCTGACATTTTCCTTTACTTTTTAAAACAAATGCCAGGAGGAAGAGGTCGCTTGGTGGAAAAACAGAAGTAGAAAAGGGAGAGGAGTTTTCCTTTCCTAAAGGAAGCAGTTCTGCCCTGTTGGTGAGAGCTGCTGGGCATGAGGGCTTCTGGAAAGCTTTCAGCCTGGTTTTCTCTGGGTTTGGCTTTTCTTCAGGAGTGCCTGGGCTGAAGTGAGCCCTGTGCAGCTGGAATGCAGGGTCAATGCTTTCTGAGCAGAAAGCACTTTCCCTGCAGGAGCAAGTGGATGCAGGTGACACCAGGGTGCCTGGTGCTGTTGACACACTTGAAGGATGGGGTGACATCCAGAGGGGACCTGGACAAGCTGGAGAAGTGACCCATGGGATTCTCATGAGGTGTTACAAGGCCAAGTGCTGCACCTGCACTGGGACAGCCCCTGGGAGCAGTCCAGGCTGGGGATGAGCAGATCAGGAACCAGCCCTGGGAGAAGGACTTGGGGGTGAGAGCTGGACATGCCCCAGCCCTGTGTCCTGGGACCCAACATCCCCTGGGGGCTGGGCAGCAGGGCAGGGGAGATTCTGCCCCTGTGCCCACCCAGCCCTGGGGCCCAGCACAGGAAGGACCTGGAGCTGCTGGAGAGAGTCCAGAGGAAGCACCAAGCTGAGCAGAGGGATGGAGCAGCTCTGCTGGGAGGAAAGGCTGGGATTGTTCAGCCTGGAGAAGAGAAGCTCCTGGTGACCTCAGTGTGGCCTCCAAGCCCCTGAAGGAGCCAACAAGGAAGTTGGAGAGAATATTTACAAGGTTGACGAGGGGGAATGGCTCCAAATAACAGGTAGTAGGTTTAGATTAGATATAAGGAAATTTTTCCCTAGGAAGGCGAGGCCCTGGCACAGGGTGCCCAGAGCAGCTGTGGCTGCCCCCTCCCTGGAAGTGTTCAAGGCCAAGCTGGATGTGGCTTGGAGCAACTTGGGACAGTGGAAGGTGTCCCTGCTGTCAGAGACATGAAAAAGGAATCTGTTTTGAGGCATCTTAGGATGCTTGGAATGAGAGGTAGGGGTGGGTCAGCCCCTGCTGGGGTGTGGTGGTGCCCTGGCCCTGCAGTGCCTGTCAGCCAGGGCACACTGAAGGCAGCACCCAGTGTGTCCAAGAAACTGCAAATCCCACCTGGGAGGAAGGGCCAGGATGGGCCAAAGATTTGAGAAGCCTGACCATAAGGCAAGAACATTGTCCTTTGACCCTGTGATGTTTGTGAGGTCCCCAGGATGAGGTGAGAGATGAGAATGTGACTCCATGTTCTCAGAAGGCTGATTTACTATTCTATTCTATTCTATTCTATTCTATTCTATTCTATTCTATTCTATTCTATTCTATTCTATTCTATTCTATTCTATTCTATTCTCATGTTAAACTATACTAGAGAAAGAGAAGGACACAGACAGAAGGTTTAAAAAGAATGAGAATGAAAAACTCGTGACTGACTCCTCAGAGTCCTGACACAGCTGATGGTGATTGCTCACTAAGTAAAAACAATTCACATGAAACCAATCAAACATGCACCTGTTGGATAAACAATCTCCAACCACATTCCAAAGCAGCAAACACAGGAGAAGCAATCACATAATGATTATTTACTTTTTTTTCTCTGGGGCTTCTCAGCTTCCCAGGAGAAGAAATCCTGGCAAAGGGATTTTTCAGGAAATATCACAGTGACAGAATCTACCTTCATTTTGGAGTTTTACATCCCTGGAACTGGAGTTGGTAGCTGTATGTCTGTTTTTCTGTATCTTTCCTGTCTTTCTGTTTTTCTCCCTTTCTTCTCTTCTCTCATGGAACATGACATTGGATGGCTTTAAGTTTTTCTGTGTTCAATGGGCTGTCTGTGCAATGGTAGGTGATGTTATGTTGCATTCACACTTTTGCCAATGTTCCTTAATTTTCTGTAGTTTGCCAGCAAACTTTCATGTGGTTTTTTTTTACCTCTTGAGTATATCTGCTTGGAATTTTCTCCTTTGCATCTACCCAGAGCAAAAGAACCTTGGTTTTAACCCTGGAATTAAGGGACTGGGGTGTAACACTGCCCATGACAGGGGATTGGAGTGAGTTTTGAGTTCCCTTCCAACACCAGACCATCCTGGGTTTCTCTGAAGTGCTGTTAGAAATGCATCCTGCTGCTCCCTCATCACTTGAGCATCCTGCTTTTCTCTCCACCAAAGCTTGTTGTGTCTGGCTGTATTCTCCCAGCTGCTGGAGTGCAGCAGTGGCTGGTGCTTCTTTAAGGTCTGGTTTGTGAGCAGGACTTTGATGCTGAGTGGAGCAGAGGGAAGTTTATTTGAATAACCTCAGGTTGTGTGACTGCACAGTCTCATGGCTTCTTCATCTCTCCCCTGGGGCAGACAAGCTCATATGAGCAGGAACACTTTCAAGAGCATTCCTCTCCTGCTAATTCATTTCACCCTGGGCTCAGCAGTGTTTACATACCTTCAGCTCCATGGCTGGCCTAGAGAGTGCAACTTGTATTTCTTATTTTTTAATAATGCTTCCTAAGCAGCCCTTCACTTTTTCCACATCCTTTTGTTCCATTTCTGTGAGCAGAGCTTTCTCTCTCTTTCTTTGCTTTCTTTTTGGACCAGCTTTCCATCCCCTGTTGTTGTTAGTTCCTGTGCATGTTCATCCCTGCAGTGGGAAGCTGTGAATGGATTGTCTTGCTTGGTGATGAGTGCCTGTTTCACCCAGGGTGGATGACAGCCAGCCCTTCAGAGGAATTTGGAGCAAGCCAATGTGTTTTCACTTCTCATGAGCACTGGGGAGATGCAATTCCAGCTTATGCTGAGATTCCAGCTTATGCTGACGTCACACTGGTGTCACTTTGCACCTGGCCTGGACATCCCAGGGGACAGAGGCACTGTCAGTAACTGTGCTCCTCTGCCAAGGGAGTCCTTGAGAGAGAAAATTCATGGAGCTGGTGTCCTGGGAAAGTGCAGAGGAGAACTGCTGGGGCTGGGTGGGTGCTGGAGCCCTCCTGGGCAGGGGGCTCACCACAAGCATGGCCCAGGTGCTGGAGGAGCCTGCTCTTCCCTTGCTTCCTACCATATGAGAAGAAGAGCACAAGCTGTGCCCTGCTGTTTTGAGTGAGAAGCCCAGTGAAAGTCTCCATCTCCTGCCTCCAGCAGTGGCAAGGGGACTTCAGACAAGTGGAAATCAGGAAGGGATTCCCTCCTGTCCTGCCCCCATGGACTGACTCTGCTGGTAACAGGAAAGGCAGACTGAGGGATTGGTTTGACCCCTTTGGGGGAGCTCTGGAAGGAGGATGTGACCCCTGAGCCCTCCACATCCATCACCATTATTCACCAAGAACCTGTTCTGTTCTCTCTCTGCTGTGGAAGGGAGAGGGATTCTCCCTCCCCCTGTGCCAGGAGTCCTGCAGCAGGAACAATCTTGGCAGGGAAGCTGGAGCTGAAGGGTTTCCTCTCCATCCTCTCTGGACTGGTATGCCTTAGAGCAAGCTGCTTTCCTGTGTGCTGGGGGAGGCATGGGTCTCTGTCTGTCACAGGCTGTGGATACAATTTTCTTCTCTTGGAAAGTGAAACTTGGGCTCAAAACAAGATTAACCAAGAGTGGAGCTGTTTTTCTGCACCAGAGTGACTTCAGTCCTGTCAGTCTTTGCTACTGCCACGGAAATATCTCAGAGCTAATGGACTTGCTTCAGATATTTGAGGAGTGCTGTCAGCAAAAGCTTGGGAGTAAGCCAGTGAACTCTTCCCTGGAATTTTGGGTAACTTTTGTTATGTAACTCAAGATGCAGGGAAGGACATTTCTGCAGGGATGGAGAACTGTAAAAGTGGCTTACACTAAAGCTGAATAGAAGCCAGCTGAGGCTCTGGTCCTGAATATATCATCAGCAAGGAGTGTAACCCTGACAGCCTCTTTCTTTCATTAGGTGGAACTGCATTGACCTGCACTTGGACAGCCTCTTCCTTGCAGGGACAACCCCTCTGTCTGCTCTTCTGTGGTTTCATAGCCTCTTCCTGGCTCATTCTGCTGGCTGTCATGGTGACACACAATGTGAGAAAGGCAGATAAATAGTGTGGATGCCAAACAGGGAGTGAACTTCCTGAGTGACAGCGCTGGTGTCAGGGACACCGCGGGGTCTGCTCAGCAAGAAGAACAGGCACTTCAGCTACATTAATAACTTCCTCTGATCTCAGGGGTACTTCTGGGGAAGGACAGAGTACCACAGAGGATTTGAGAGCCTCACAAAAGGTTCATCTGTAGATTTTTATCTGACATTAGTCATGAAAAATGGGTTTTTTTGTAACACTGAATGGATTTTCTTCAGTGTAACAAGGTATTCCCGTGGCTGACATTTGAAGGGCTCCTCTGAAGTTCAGTTCTTTTTTTTTTTTTTTTAAGGAAAAGAAAAGCAAGCAGTTCCTAAAATCGTTAGTGTGAATGTCCCTTTTGAAGCACCAAGTGCGAGGATTGTGGAAATGGTCTGAAATCTGCAGCTTTTCTAAAGAAATATAGGGCATTCTGCTGCAATGAGAACTGCTGTGAGGAGGCTGGAGCTCCATCCCAGAGCTGGTTCAGGCTACCTGGGGATCTGAGAGTGCAGTGAAGGAAAGGTGAAGACTTTTTACCCCATTTAAATTGGTTTTTTTTTCATGCTGAGCACATGGAATTTTCTAATGGTGTGTTCAACCCCTCCTGATCCATAGATCCAATCTCTGCACACATCTTCTATCCTCTCACCTTGCTGCAACCCTGCAAGAACAATTCTCTGTGGTTTTTAAACATTAGAACTTCACCAGGCTTCTGACTATGGTTGGGAGAGACTTTGGACAGATTCCACAGAGACCCAACACTGTAAAATACTTCACAGTATGCTCAGCAAATGTGTCTATTGCAGATAATAAAGTAAATTGTGTGCATGGGAGCGAAAGGGTTGTGTTTCCAGGTCACTGGTGCTGAGGAAAGCCTGATGAGGGGCAGCTGACTGCAGGGTTTGAGCATCAAGGGTTTATGACTGCAGTGTTTGAGCATGAAGGATTTATGCCCTGGTGCTGGTAAGGGGCAGGGGAGCCCCCAGAAGGTTGGCTGGTGCCTTGAGCTGAGCTCCCACACTTATCCCTGACACCAACAGGAAGGTTCCAGCTGCTGGGACAGCTTCTGGTCAGCCTGGCAGGAAGGCTGTCTCCTGGGAGATTAGATAGCTGACTGACTCTCCACCCCTGCACTGTCTTCAGTGGGGGCAGTGTGGTACTCAGAGTCTCTGAACAGAGAGAGACAGAATTCTCTCTCCCAGGATTTTTCCTGGGGAAGGCAGTGAGAAGCTCAGAGAGAAGAGAAAACATTTCTTATCTCTACTTGCTTCTCCTGTTGTTTGTGCACATGTGGAACGTGTTATGGAGGTTGTTTACCCCAAGTGATTTGTTAATTGGACTCTGGTGATGGTTGTTTGGAGTGATTGGCCAGTTGGGTCAAAGCTGTGTCCTGACTGTTGGGGACAGTCACGGGTTTGTTGGGAACAGTCACAGGTTTTTCTTTAGTTTTAATATAGTATCTCTTTAATATAATATGTAATACAATATAATATAGCTTAATAAAGCAATTTGTTCAGCCTTCTTCATCAGTGGAGTCAGAGCACATTACTCCCTGTGTTGGGGGTGCCCTGCATCAATGGGGGAGCACAGGCAATGCTAAGTAGGCAGTGGCCAAATCCTTCAGGTTTTTCAGGTGGAGACTGAGGCCTGGTGCTTCCCTGGGAGAGGACAGCAGCCCTCCTGAGTGCGAGTGGAGGGGCAGGCACTCTGCTCTCTGGTGAGCAGTGACAGGACCCAAGGAATGGCATGAAGCTGTGCCATGGGGGTTGGATTGGATATTGGGAAAAGATTCTTCCCCAGAGGGTGGTCAGGCACTGAACGGGCACACCAGGGCATGTCACAGCCCCAGGGCTCCAGGAGCATTTGGATTTGTGGGATTTGGAGGGTGGGATTGTTGGGGTGTCCTTTGCAGGCCAGGAGCTGGTCTCAGTGATCCTTGGGCTTCCCCCCAGCTCAGGATTCTCTGACTCCTCTATTCTTGGCCCTGTATCTTTGCCTCCTCTTGTGGCTTTTGTGCCATTATAGAGCTGAAGATGCTTATCCTGTGTGCTCTGAGTGTCACATAGAAAAAAAAAAAACAGGAATGCTTTGTCTAAGGGTGTTTAAGCTTTATATTGAAGACAAAACCCCCAGGCTGTTCAAACTGTTTAACTTCTGTCACCTGCTGTGCAGCCCGTGCATGGCTGGGAGCCAGTGGCAATACACAGTGGTGCACATCTCCCCTGTCCTGATGGTGCCTTTGGGCTGCTTTTTTTCCAAAGCAGTGCAGCCATTGCTGAGAGGCAATCAAACCATACCAAGCTCAGATTATTTCATTCTGCTTCTCCATGTGGAGAGTTTTCCATAATTCAGGTTCTCTGCCATTTCTTTCCCACCATGTGGAGGGCACACAGAAGTGTGGCTGCACGCAGGCAGCACGGGCACATGAAATGGAGCAGAATTATTCCTTTGATTATTCAGGACTGAACTGAGTGTGTGTGTGTTTAAATATGTGTTGGGAAGGATGAAAGTCTGACAAAAAAGTCTCACAAATATGTGTGCTTAGCAGAAAGATTTTTAAATGTAGAATCTGAAGAAGGAATAGAAATGAAAGCAAGTTTTGATATAGAAAAAAAGAATTGCTGAGCCAGTCTTACTGGGTAACCAAGAAGGCAAAGGGTGTGTGAGTTAGAAGGGGTTTTTGTGAGTTAGAGCAAAGGATAAACCCACCCCAAACAAGATGTTTTTACCAAGCAGAGAGAGAGCACAGGCAAACAATCAGCAAATGTGGCAAGTAGAAAAAAGTGGAAAAGAATTTTCCACTGCAAGAAAACTGAAAAACAACTTCTGGCTTAAACTGCAATGTACTGGCTGTGAATGATTGGAGAACAGTAACATGAATATGGGAATGACAGTGGTTGTGATAGGCTATAGGTATTAGTTAAGGTACAGATTGGTTCTGCTGGATGAAGATGCTCAGCAAAGAAAGGTATATAATGCCATGTAACCAAAACCAAAGGGTCTCCAGGGCTGCCTGCAGCTGGAGCTGAGAGCTGTGGGCACAGCTCTGTCACCCACCACCCTGGGCTGCTGTGACATCTGCGATACAATAAACTGCATTTTGTATCCAACAAACTGCATTTTGCTGAGCTGCCTGGAGTCCCACATCCCTCCTTTCGGCTCTTACAGACGTGAGTGTCCTTTTCCCTTCTCCCAGGCATCACGTGGGGCAAGGTGGTGTCCCTGTACGCCGTGGCAGCGGGGCTGGCCCTGGACTGCGTGCGGCACGCGCAGCCTGCCATGGTTCACACCATCGTGGACTGCCTGGGAGAGTTCGTCCGCAAGACCTTGGTGACCTGGCTGAAGAGGAGAGGAGGCTGGGTAAGAAGTGCTGCAAGTCTCATTGGGCTTGTTTCTGTGTGTTCAGACCAGAAAATATCCCAGTTAGTGAAAGTGAGAGTGAGTGCTGTGCAGCTTTATGCAGGAAAAGGCTGTGGGAGATTCTCTTTCACAATGCTGCGGCCACCTCTGTCCTGCTTGCACCTTACACCTGTGCTGGACTTACAGAACTCTGTTACTGCCTCGTGGTCCCATCCTCAAAACCATCAGTTATTCTTGTCTCAGCTTCCTGCATAGCTGAGATGACAACAACAACATCTTCTCCTCCTCCTTCTCCTCCTTCTCCTCCTTCGCCGCCTCCGTCTCCTCCCTTCTCCTCCTCCTCCTTCCTCTTCCTTCTCTCTTCCTCTTCCTCTCTCCTCCTTCCTTTCTCCTTCTCCTCCTTCTCTCTTCGTCCTCCTTCTCCTCCTTCTCCTCCTTCCTTCCTTCTCTCCTCTCCTCCTTCTCTCCTTCTCCTCCTTTCCCTTCTCTTCCTTTCTCTCTTCCTTTCTCTCTTCCTTTCTCTCTTCCTTTCTCTCTCCTTTCTCTCTTCCTTTCTCTCTTCCTTTCTCCTTCCTTTCTCTCTTCCTTTCTCTCTTCCTTTCTCTCTTCCTTTCTCTCTTCCTTTCTCTCTTCCTTTCTCTCCTTCTCCTCCTTCTCCTCCTTCCTTCTCTTCCTTTCTCTCTTCCTTTCTCTCTTTCCTTTCTCTCTTCCTTTCTCTCTTCCTTTCTCTCTTCCTTTCTCTCTTCCTTTCTCTCTTCCTTTCTCTCTTCCTTTCTCTCTTCCTTTCTCTCTTCCTTTCTCTCTTCCTTTCTCCAGAAGAACTGGAAAAGCAGCACTGTTCTGATTTTGGATCCCTTGCACTTACTAAGTCCCAATCCTACCTTAAATCATCCCTGCCCTCTCTAAAACTGTGTCACCTCGAGGCCAGCTCTCTCAGGGTGCTGTTTGGTTGGGCTAAAAGTAACCCTTGATTTGAATGCCCTGATCTGTTCATTTTGTGTTCCAAGAATTGATTGTGCTGAGGCAGGTGAAGAGGATATCCTGGAATTAAGTGACGCTGTTCCTGCCTGGGAATGCCAGTCCCTGCCTCAGTGTCATTTCAGGCTTTCTTTAACTGCATACCTGTAGAGCTGCTTGAAATGTACTCTCTGAAACCTTTTTTTCCCCCTAAGATTTAGTTTCATTAAAACAGAAATGCTGCGTAGGAACACATCTCTTTCTAGATTCCAACTATTTTTATTTTGTTTTGGTAAAACCTGCATGCTCTGATAAGCTAGCATCTTGTTTTAATTTTTGTACTGCTTCATTAGAGTCCAAAACAGAGTGTGTGGATAATTCCAAAAGGATATTTTTGGAAAATTTTTTTGCATAGCAAACAAGCTGCAAAACCCATCTCCAGACCAGCACTTATTGTATGTAGGGTCTCAGGACCCAGGGAAGGATTGGTATCTGGTTCTATTGATTCAGAAGGTTGAATAATTGTTTTATTAAAACTATAACATTAATACTATATTATATTAAAGAGATACTAAAAAGATATTAAAGAATACTGAAGAAAAACTTGGGACTGTCTCGAGACAGTTAGGACACAGTTTTGACCTAATTGGTTAATTAATACAAACAACTATTACTAGAATCTAATTACCAAATCCCTTCAGGTAAACAACCTTCTTAACACATTTTACATGTGCAAAAGCAGCAGGAGCAGAGAACAGAGATAAGAATTGTTTTCTCTTTCTAGAAAGATTTAAAATTTTTTTTTAGCTGCATTTGCTACAAAGCAGTGTAGGTGACTTGAATTTGTTTGAACAATTAACATGGCATATCAAACTGCCATTGCAACAGTTTATCAGTGCCTGGCCAGGCAAAAAGCCCTAAGTGGCTTTGAAGTTTTCAATTCCACTGCCTTATCAGGTGGGTTTGATTTGGATAACAGCAGCTCAGGCAATTGTTAAACAGCTGAATTTTGCTTATCTGAGCAAGCCCCATAGAAATTTGTAAGTGCTCCTGAGTGCAGCTCCTCTTGGTTAGAGCAGTGAGGTCACTGCCTTTGGGAGAACAGAGCAGGGCTTTGAGGAGTCCATTCCCTCATCTGGCATTAACCCCTCCTAGCTGCAATCAGCCCAGTGGCTTGGGTTGGTTGTCCTGGCTCGTGTGAGGCACTAAAGCCCATTAGAGGTTTTGTTTCTCAAGGATCAGGTGCCCTAAAATGTGTGTTCAGGCGGGTTCCTGCATGGCATGACTTCCCTCAGCTAAAGGGACAGTTGGACACAAGGGTGTTTAAAACCTGACCCCATGCAGGCTGCTGGGATCTGACAGGTTGGGTCAGTTCAGACTATTTTAAATTATTATTTTAAATGCAGATGGGGTGAGTGTGCTGCAAGTGCTCAGGGAGACCCACCTTGCTTTCCTCCACAATACAGATCAATACCTGCAACCCCTGGTACCACACTGCAGCATCCTCTGCTAGCTGCCTTGGTCCTGCTTGCTGTGCTTGTGTTTTCCAGCAGGATTTCCACACCTTGGTGCTGACTCAGCTCTCTCCTGCCTTCCTGTTCCTCCCCATCACTGCATGCTCTGTGCTCCTCCCTTCTGCAGTCTCTGCTTGTCAGTTCTCCATGAGCTCAGCTCCTGCTGATGCTCCCAGGGGATCAGCAATGGGGTGAGCTGCACTCACCTGGTGAACAAGGACCTGCTGGCAGCACAGCTTTGGTCTGGAGATGATGATGGGGCTGGTTAGTGTGGCTCTACCCACTAGCCAGACTCTGGGATTTGTCCCTTCAGCCCCTTTTTCCTTTCCTCTGATGGCCAAGGTTGGTCAGGCAAGGCTCATGCATGGCTTGAGCACAAGCAGAAGGAACAGAGAAGATCATTGTCATCTCTCATGTCCTGCTTTGGGGAGGAACTCCTCAGGGTTGAGAGTCTCACTCATCTGTGCTTGTGTCAGAAGGTAAATTTGGAAGACTGCTGAGCTAAGCTTGTAAGGAAAAAACTTTTGGGGCTGTGATGTGATCCTTGTGATGTGATTATTGTTCCCAAAAGCTGTGTCTGCAAACCACAGGGGGTGATGAAATAACAGTGCACCCCGTTACACAGCCTCAGTCCACATCTTATTGAGCTGGGCTGGAGCTTAACCAGAACTCAGTTATATCAGGGCAAAGCTTTTAATTTGGATTCCTGCACCAGAAAATGCATTTTTCTTTCTACCTCTGTCCTGTTCACTTCACCTTCTTGATATTTTCCATTTTCTCCTTCCCATGCCAGCTGAGAGCCTATTTCTATCAATTTGATGGGGTTGTTTGCTTGGGTTTTTTAATTTTTTTAATCATTGCAGGCCAGCTTCTTGTTAATACTTGAAGCTGGCTGCCCAAGTGATCTTTAAATCTGGCCCACACATCTGGGAGGCATCTCTGCTGGCATATGCATTTCCACAAACAAAGCTTGCATTGCTTTAGATTTAAATTGGGGCATGGCTTGCTTGAATGCCTTCCAAAGAAAGCATTAAAGGCAAGAGAAAATGTACAAGCAACCTGAGCTGATATAGAACAGGACAACCTCTGGGAAGCATCTGGCTGTACAGAAAAGGATGGGAATGCTGATACTGCTGAGGCTTCATTTTGAACAGGGCAAGAAAGTTGTATTTAGCTACCCAAAATGGGAAGTGCAGGGTAATCTTCCTGTAGCATTTCTTTCCCCAGGGGTGGCTGAAGAGGGGGATGCTTTGCCTCACTGGTGGGGAATTAGGAAAGTGTATTTTGCAGGGCCTGATTTAATAACTTTCAGTGTGTGGAAGTGTCAGGACCATAGGAAAGACAATACTTCCACAGTGTTTTGCCAAAATATGTTTTGGACCTGTCTAGCACATGACAATTGTTTATCAACTGCTGATTTAATAACTGATTCAAGCTTTAGTCTTTTCTGCTGTGGCACTGAGCTGCTCCTCAGGGTGCAGATGCCAGGTGGTCTCTCAGGATCTCTCTGACAGTCTCTCTTCCCTCCTCTTCAGGCAGACATCACCAAGTGTGTGGTGAACACTGACCCCAGCCTTCGCTCCCACTGGCTCGTGGCTGCTCTTTGCAGTTTTGGTCACTTCCTCAAGGCCATCTTCTTCGTCCTGCTGCCTGAGAGATGAGCCTGATTGCCAAGCACAACCCCCCCTTGCCCCATCTTCTCTCCCACTCCAGAAGCAACAAGAAGGAACTGGAGAAGTAATTCCAGACTGGTAATGGCAATCTCTGAAGAGGAGGAAGAGAAGAGCTGGGACAAAAAAAAAAAAAAGGCTTGTTCTCCATTCCCATCCAGTGGGAGCAGATGATCAACCACAGTCTCCTACCTGCAGCCACAGGAGCCTCTCTCACCATGGATCCTTCCAAGACTTTTGTTTCCCTGGGTATCCTGCATGTGTGGCCCAGGTGTAGCTGGGACTGTCAGATGGCTGCTCCTCGTGTTGCATGCTTCTGCTAGCCCCAGGCAGAGGGGAGGAGGAAGGGAATATTCTTTCAAATGGGATAAGAAAATAGGAGAGGGGGAGAGTCCTTCCTTCACTCCATGTGGTTTCCCCTTCAGACTTGCCTTGTGTTGATTCTTGTTGTTTTATTTGTGCTTAAACTCCATCTCCTCCTTTATCCCTGATTCACTTCACCCAGAGCATGGTGGGTTTTTGATGAGATAAAACCAAGTAATCTGTCAAGAGATGCTTGTCCCTGCCATGTCTTGGGGGTTGGTGTGAGCAGCTGGGTGAGGGGCAGGATGGCAGAGCAATGTGTGTTTTGCTGACCCCTCTTAGTGCCCACAGCAGAGCAGGGGGCAATGCCTCCAAGCAGCAACTCAGGGTGGAACTTCATCATGAAGAAAAAATGCTTTTTCCACTGAGATTCTGTCAGAGCTGAGCATGGAAGGAGGAAAGGCTGGAGGGTGTGGGCAGAAACAGGGAAGCAGCAAGTGAGCTGGCTGGCATTGTGAAAGCAGTGAGCTGTGCTGGAAGTCGCTGATGGATGTTTCTCCTTTAATCTCTTTCAAGTCCAACTCAGTAGTCTTCTTTGTGGCAAACAATAAAAGAAATTGAGTGGTATTTCACTACTGCAAAGGCTATTGTATTTGTTTCCAGAGCAGAGTTAACAATTCCAAAAAAGGCCAGAGCAGTGCAGAGACAAACAGGACAAACACTCTGGCCATGCTAAAAATACTTCAGCTTTTTCCCCTGGTAGAGCATGTTAACATGTTAAAACTATGACTTGTCTGGTTCATGCCTGGAATTTAACCCAGGTTGTTGCCGTGTCAGAAACATGCTGGTTCCACAGGGCCCTGCTGATGTCAGAGCTCTCTTCTCTGCCAAAGCCTTCTGGAGACTCCCTGCTCCCAAATGTGTGGCACCAGGCACAGAAAACAAATTGGATTAAGATGTGGCACTATAGGGGGAGGGGTTGCTGGGTTTTTCCCCTGATTTCCCTCCCAAACTTTTGGAGGGGCTTTGCTCTTCCCCCAGGAGTCATGAGAAAAAAGCAAAACCTTTATTTTGGGTACTGTCTGTACTCACAGTTAGCAGTGCTGTGCCCTGAGCAGCAGAAGCCCCAGCAGAGGATGTGTAGGAGTTGGATCCTTGCACATTCCTGCTTTTTCTGCCCCAGCCCTTTGCACCTTGGCTGATGCCTTGGCATGTAGGTGCCCAGCTTTAAGTGCTGCACCCCCCCTGCAGAGTGCTGTGCCAGCTTGGGCTACAAGTCCATTTTCAGCAGCAAAGCAATTCTTGTGGCTCAAAGCCCCTCCAGGTCAACCTCCCCATCTCCAATCCTTCAACAAGAACACTCACTGAGAAGGAGAGAGCCTCCCACTCCTCACCAGAGCTCTGTGCTGCCCTGGACAGTGGCTGCAGGGACTTTGGGGTGGGTTGCACTGATGAAGTTGCCAATGTAGATGCAGCTGATGGTGCCATGAAGTTGGGGAATTTTCATGTGTGTAAAGCTTGCAGCAATTCCCCAGATAAAACCAAATTGCCAGAGGAACATTTAGATTTTTTAAAATTTCCTGACATATTGGCATTAGGGGTTTTGCTCGCATCTCTTACAGTCAGGATTTCCTTCCTTAGACTCTTGGTAGATCTGGCTGTGGAAATTTACAGCAGGTACAGAGCACATGGGGAGCTGCACTAAACCCTTCCAGTCTGCAAGAGAGGTACCAAAAGCTCTGTAGTCCAGAGCAGGGGGGGTGCAGATTTGTTGTCCTGAAGGATCTCGTGGAAAATGAGATTTTGGATTTCTGGAAATACCCTGGCTGTGTGCAAACTTTGACTTGGATTCACAGCTCATCAAGTCCAGCTTGCCTTGTGTCTCGTGGAGTGAATGGGAGTTACTGGGACTGGCAAGAGCTGGCTCAATTCAGATGCTGTCCTGAAATGTTATACTTAAGGCTATGGGTTTGGGTTTTTTTTTTTCAGTAAACAAGTGATATCAGAGGATCTATTAAGGAACACAAAGAGTTAAATGCTCCAATTAAGTGGATTTGACAAGAAGATAATGACAAGCCAAATAAAGCAGCATTGCTGGAAAGGAATGTGTGTGGGTGGGAAGGGGGTTACAAGAGGCAGACAAAGGCTCAGCCTGGAAACTGCTGATAATGAAGAGATGGTGGGGCTCCCCTCAATAGCTATCAGACTTCTCTGGCTTCTCTCTGCCTTCTTGTATCTGCCAGTCCCTGCAAAACACATGCCAGAGCTGACCAGTGTGCTGCTCACCTCTCCTTCAACCCTTCTCCCTCCTGTAACCATCACATCACCCCCAGCCTGCTCACCAAAATGAACAGCAAAGCAGAAAGAATCACACACACCCCTGTGCATTTAGGACCTGACAGGACTGAGCACAATGCAGACAAGTGTTTATGTTGTGCTCTGTCCTATCTGTGATGTTTAGTCATTTTGGAGTACTTCCAGGAGGCCTTTGCAATCTCAGCTCTTCTGGGGCTCTGTGATTTTTCTATTCCCTCTTCTCTTTTTGCCAGTTCCACCTGATGGGAGACATCAGGGTTGGTTGTTTATCACTCTAATAAACATTTTCCTTTTAAATCATTGGTGAAGGTCCTAGGAGTAGATGTAATCCATTTAGCTGTCAAAGAAAAGCAAGAAAAAAACAACTACCAAGGTTTGTACTATTGTGCTCCCCCGTACCAAAAGCCTGTCTGCTGCTCCTCTTCCAGCATCAAAACCTGGAAACCCCAAACTAACCCCCTCATTCTTTCCCCCAATGTTCCCAAACACCTGCTTGAGAAATCTGCTTGTAGGAAAAGCTGCCTTCATTTTTTTTTTTTTTTGAGCTGTTTCCCACACATTTAATGTTCCAAGTGAGACTTGCAAGCTGTCTTGGGGGCTGTTCCCTGTCCATAGTGACCTTTCAGTCCCAGTTTCATCTCCTTTCTGCTGAAGGGCAGCAGTCACAATGGCAGGGGACACACCTCCTCTCAGCACAGGGAGATGTGGATACTGCCCACCCTGTTGGGCACTTGCAGAATCCAGCCAAGCTTCAGCTGCCTCCTGCCTTTCTGTGCCACCAGAAAAACTGGGGGATCGGGGAAAAGGTGAGGAAAGGGCAGGTGGGGGCATGGGAGGTGCTTAGGGAGCAGCAGGAGGAGGAAGAAAGGGTTGGGTGGAGGTGGGAAAATGGCACCTTAAGTATTTTTGGGGCTGTGGAATGTTTTCCAGAGGGGAGATTTGCCTGTGGTTACAGCAGAGCCTGGAGGGACCTGAGCCTCATCTCGCCTTTGTTCACAGAACTTGCTCCATCAGGGATCATCCACCATCCTCCCCCTCCAGCACCAACCTCATTCTCTGTTTCTTTGTCGTGAACAATAAGAGCCTGAATGAGAGATGTGGGACTCCAGCTCTTCCAAATGCAGTTTATTGGATACAAAATGCAGTTTATTCCATCCAAGATGTCACAGCAGCCCAGGGTGGTGGGTGACAGAGCTGTGCCCACAGCTGTCAGCTCCAGCTGCAGGCAGCCCTGGAGACCCTTTGGTTTTGCTTACATGGCATTATAGACTTTTCTTTGCTGAGCATCTTCATCCAGCAGAACCAATCTGTACCTTAACTAATATCTCTAGCCTATCATAACTACTGTAATTACCATATTCATGGTGCTGTTCTCCAGTCACTCACAGCCAGTACATTGCAGTTTAAGCCAGAAGTTGTTTTTCAGTTTTCTTGCAGTGGAAAATTCTTTTCCACTTTTTTCTACTTGCCACATTTGCTGACTTGTTTGCCTGTGCTCTCTTTCTGCTTGGTAAAAACATCTTCTTGTTTGGGGTGGGTTTATCCTTTGCTCTAAGCCATAAAAACCCCTTCTAACTAACATCCCCTTTGCCTCCTTGGTTACCCAGTAAGACTGGCTCAGCAATTCTTTTCTTCTCTATCAAACTTCTATATCAAACTATATCAAGCTTTCATTTCTATTCCTTCATCAGATTCTACGTTCAAAAATCTTTCTGCCCAGCACACACATCTGTGAGACTTTCTTGTCAAACTTTCATCCTTCCCAACACTGAACCTACACTGAGTCAACAGAAAAACCTTTATCACCAAGGAGGGAAGCAGGAAAGCCCTCTTGGCTGGGGAGGTTCAGTGATAAGCATTTCAGAAGTGCTTATCATGTCCTAGACATGGCCTTGGCCCAGCCACAGCCTGACTGGTGCCTCTCCCATATCAAACACCTGCAGCAGGTTCACCTTCTTCAAAGCAGCTGGAGAAAGTGATCTCAGCCTGGCAGCAGATGTCACTTTGTTCCTGCACTGCTTTTTCTCCTGCAAAGGGAAAGAAAACAGCCTGTGACACCCATCATTTGTCAGACCTGCATCTGTGCTACAGACCAAAGTGCAGAACAACAGTGACAGGGAGAGAGGCTGAGGCTTCCCAGGAAATTGCAACACCAAACTTCCTCATTTTCAGGCTCGTTTTATAGACCCTGAGAAAAAGCTCTAATTTATTTTTAATTCTCTTTTTAATGTGCAAACTCTGCGAGTGGATTGGTTTTGTGCACAGTTAAACTGAATATGAAGCAGATTGCAAGTCCCTTAGATGGGGTTCTGAAAAGATCAGACCCTGAAAAGATCAGACCCTGAAGGCATTCCAAGGGCTTTGCCAAGAGCCTTCTTGATGAGGCTCTCATCAGTGTGGGTCCTCTTGAATTCCTTCATTTCTTCACGGTTTTTTTAGGCCTACTATTTATAATTGTATAGGCATAAAATTGCCACAGATTAATTCCTCTCTTATGGCAATGGGAAAACAATGCATATTACTAGATTAATGACAAGAAAACAGCAATTTCATGTACTGCTGGCTACAAACTTCTTCTATGCAAATGGTTTGACAGCTGGAATTTAAATACTCCCTCAGAAAAGCCTGTAACCTCTTTAACTCTAAACATTTTGACCCACTGGGATTATGAGCCCCCAGCACAGCTAAACAGAGCAATCCTCAATTGAACTTTAGACTGTCACCAGGACCTGGAAATGCATTGCATGCTCCAGTCTGTGGGAAAAGGAGTGCCCCTGGGTCAATCCCATGACAGGCAGACCATGTCCAGGCAAGGCCAGATGGAAAAAACCTTCCCCTCTCACAGAAGGAAGAAAATAAGAAGGAAGGAGTTGGGAAGGGAATTTCCAGCTTCCTTCCTCAAAGCATGTTTATTTCAGGGCTTTAACTGAGGAGAAATGGGCTCCTTCAGAGGACAGCAGGCAGCATTGGAGTCTTCTCCATCAGGAGGAAACTTTGCTTGTACCTCTCTGCTGGTGTCAAATCCAACCCCCTGTTGTTCCAAATTTCCACTTCTGTCCTGATCTGGTGACTTTCTCTCTTGCTTTCTGTTGAGCTCTGTGTTTAAGCAAGATAAACTTTTATTCCCCATTCTCTGCTGGGGTGTGACTTGCCCTGGGCTTGCTCTTGAGTCCCTTTCAGCCTCCTCAATGGCACCTGGTTTGGGCTGGGGAGGACAAAGGTGTCGGGACCCAGGACTGCCCTGGAGGACTCCAGACCCTGGCAAGGGGCTCAGAGACCTTGGCACAGAGTCTAAAACCACCTGTGCCTTGGATTTTAGCTCATGGAAACAATTCCCAACTTTGTGTGAGGATTTACAAGCCACAAGAGATTGAGTAGAATGATAGTGAATTTGTCACCAGGGTGAAAAAGTAGAATTTTGGGGATTTAGAATGAGGGTTCAAGAAGCACAATGAAATTATCTAAGTGTGTCCTGTCCTTCTTCTCCTTCTTCTTGTCCTCCATCTTCTACTAGAATAGTGACACTTTTTGATTAGTTCAGAACAGACACAGTCTAACATAAGTAATAAGCATTAGAAAATTATTGTAAATAAAGTACAGGTAGTTCTTAATATGAAAAGTTAACACCACCCCAAGGGCAGGCACTGTGCCACAACCCAACCTGCTGGACAGATCTCAGCAAGGCAGAGAAAGAATGGAACAGATAAGAAAAAAATAAACAACCTTAAAAAACAAAACCAACGAATATCAACAAATTCCTCAGTTGCAAGGCTAAAGAAAAAAAAAACTTTCTAATACCTGGAGAGTCATCTCAACCACAAAAACCCAAAAAATGGGCAGCACCAAGGGATGGGCATCACTGCTGTGGTGGGAGCTGAGAGCAGGGGCTGCTTGGTGGGACCAGCCCTCCCAGTGTCCCACCCAACCTGGAGATCCTGCACTGGTCCTGGCTGTGCAGATCCATTCTCCCAGTGCTCCAAAGGACATAAAACCACCTGAGAGTTGGTTTTGAAGCCCTCTTAACGTTGTGGGGTTGCCCTTTTGCTCCTGCTGTGGAGGTGTGAGTTGGGGGCTGGGTACAGCTTGTACCTGTTTCCCACCAGAGCTGAGCCAGGATTTTCTGGTAATCCCAGACAGGGATTAAAAAAAAAAAAAAAAACCCCAAAAATAAAATAGCCTTTTATTTTGATCTCCTTGTCACTTCAAAAGAACAATTCAATCACTGCTAAGCTGCTAGAACATTCTTTGCTCTCAGTTCCTCAGCCAGAAGTGGCCAGACTGCCCTTTTTAAGCCTGGCAAGTTTCTGCCAGCCAAGTCCCTTGCCTTCTGCTGTCAGCTTTCCCTCTCAGCTGGCTGGCACTGCTCCTGGGTGGAGGTGGCTGATGCCCATGGCCACCTGGGCCAGCAGGTTGTTTTCTCCCCAGACAAGGCAGAGCTGGGTGCTGCCCTGCAGGGCACTGTACCCCATTTCCTGCTGTGTTTGCCCTTTTGTTAGGGCTGGCACATTTTTCTACAGAGAGAGCAGAACTGGCTTTTGGAAGGGAGCACACTCCAAGGATTGTGTTCAGAGCCCCTCCTGCTGCCTGCAAGGTTTGGGTACCCTGGCACTCAGTGAGCCTGTAATCTGTGCCTGGTGGTTCAAGATTACTTGAAGCTGGGGAAGGGTGCTTGGAATATCTGTGCCCTTGGGTTTTATGGCTTAGCTGGAGGAGGAGAAGAGCAAAACCAAAAATACTTACATGTTCAAAGCAGTGTTTTGTCTCTGAGGGGGAGCAATGAATTCTCAGAGTCAAGCCCAGGCTGTGCATTATTACAAGCAATAAACCTGCTGGGGGTTGGAACTAGCTTGGGCTAAATGGTGAGGAACCCTTCCCAAACCCTGCAGCACATCAGGGGGGAGGCTGGAAAAACTGCACAGCAGCTTTGCTTAAATTTAAGCAGTTTACTAAAAATAAAACGTTAGTAGAATGGCTTGTGGGGTTGGCATTGGATTCACACACAGAAAGGAGAGCTGTAAGGAGAGCAGTGTGGTCCAGGGGTACAGCATGGATTCTCAGTGTACTTTCCAAAACCCAGTTATCTTGTGGAGACAGCTTCCTAGCAAGGAGCATTTGTTGACTGCACATATTTCTGTCTGCAGACATAAAAATTTCACTCAGCCCTGCGTTCGAAGGGAAGAAGAGCAGCTGAGAAAACATTCGCCCTTTTTCAAAGAGCTTTATTTACTTTGGGATCAGAGTGATTCAGCATGGAGGCACCAGCCAGGGCTCAGGCAAAGCTGCATTTGCCTTGAAGAGAGAGTTAAGGATTATATCAAAAGTGGAATTTAATCCTGCTGTCTTTCACCTGGGAGATTCAGCAAAGTGCCTCCAATTTACTCCAGAAACTTCTCCAAGTGATGTCCTCAGGCTGTGAGGGAGTGAAATACTGGGAGATTGTCTGAAGGAAGGCAGCCATGGGCATGGCCCTCCCTGCCCTGTTACCACTGTAGAGATGAACATTCCCATCCCATGACCAGAAACCAAGGGAAGAAGGAAGAGAGGAGCAACCAAGGGACTGGACAGGGTGATTTGACACCCCAGACCCAGCCTAGGACAGCACAGATGGCCTCTGCATTTGCAGGGTGTGTCACTCTCAGGCTGACTCCGTAGAGAGAGGCTCGGTGACCACAGTGGTGGCTTTGGGACAGGCTGGCATTGGGACAGGGGCTCCTTGGAGACGTGGGTTAGTGCTGGCCTTGGCAGTGATGGCCTATCAGTTGGACTCAGTGATCTCAGCGGGCTTTTCCAGCCTTAATCATTCCATGATTGTCAGATTAATCCCATTTTGTGAGGCTGACAGCTCCTGGAAGATGAGATGTTGGGATGCTGGGATGCTGAAATGTTGAGATTCTGGGATGCTGGGATGTTGGGATGTTGAGATTCTGGGATGCTGAGATACTGGGATGTTAGGATTCTGGGACGTTGAGATTCTGGGATGTTAGGATGCTGGGATGTTGAGATACTGGGATGTTGGGATTCTGGGACGTTGAGATTCTGGGATGGTGGGATATTGAGATGTTGAGATGCTGGGATGTTGGGATGCTGGGATGTTGGAATGTTGAGATTCTGGGATGTTGGGATGCTGGGATGTTGAGATGCTGGGATGCAGGGATGCTGGGAAGTTGGGATGCTGGGATGTTGGAATGTTGAGATACTGGGATGCTGGGATATTGGGATGTTGGGATTCTGGGATGTTGCCAGGTCATGAGAGGCAGGGAGAGCAGAGCAGGGTTAACCTGGCCCCTTAAAATGTGCAGCTTCAGGGGGCAGCTGTGAGAGCCCGGTGTGATGGAGAGCAGTGGCCTCACCTGGGGAGCCTCCAGTGCTGATTCCCACAGTCTGAAGCTCCAGGAGGAGGGGAAAATCCCAGGGTTGTGTCCCTGCAGACCTCTCATGCACGTCACCATCTCAAGGGGCCCCTGGGTCCCAGACAGAGGTGTGTATACACAGCCCAGACAAATGGGATTTACAGATTTACAGGCACCAGCTTCCTGGCTTTCTTTGTGTCAGGAGTGCACAAAAGACTGAGAAAAACAGCTCTAAAAGGGGAAAAACATTTGCAAATGTGTCAGCTCTCCAGGCACTCCTGGGAGAACATAAGGAGTATGGAGGTTTAGAAAAAAACCTGACACCTTCATCTCCTCCTTTAGGAACACTTCAACCTGCTGAAAATTCATTATTTGACTCAAAAACAGTCTGGGAACTTAAACATTACCCTTATCCCTGCAGCTCCAGCCTCTCCCAGCCAGCTCAAATGCCCAGAGGCAGGAAGGCCTCCAAGGCAGCAGCATGATGCTGAGGAGACCCACCACACAGTGGGATGGTCCATTTTTTGCTGAAATGTTTGTAATTAAGAGCTCTGGCTCCCTGATGATGTGTGTCCTATAAAGTACTAAAAATAAAGCCATTAAATAAAGGAGGCTGTTTCAACTCCTGAAAAAGAAAACAAATCACAAAAAAAAAAAAGGCATTTTAGAAGGAAGCAGAGTTTGGACTGCCTTTCCAGGCCTGGGATGCTGCTTCTGCAGGTACAAACATGGATTTGTGAATGTTGCTGAAGCCATGGAGTTGAGTTATGCACACAAACTCAAACCCTAAATGAAATCTGGTGTTTGTGCCCTTTGGATGGCAGCCACGCTGCTTTCCCAGCCAACACCAGGCTCCAGAAAGCAGAGTGGATGCAAAAACATACCTGTGTCCATTTTTGATAATTCCCACTTTAGCTTCCTGCATTTCTCTGCCACACTCAGTCAGCACAGCCTCAAGAGCAGCTGCTGATCCTGCAGCTCTGCCCTCTGCCCAGCCCGCTGGGATACTGTTGGGATATTGGGATGTTGGGATATTGGGATGTTGAGATATTGAGATATTGGGATGCTGGGAGTTGGGATGCTGGGATATTGGGATATTGGGATGTTGAGATATTGAGATATTGGGATGCTGGGATTTGGGATACTGGCATATTGATGTGTTGGGATACTGGGAGGTTGGGATATTGGGAGGTTGGGATATTGGGAGGTTGGGATATTGGGATGCTTGGATATTGGGATGCTTGCAGTGGTGTTGCAATGGCAGCAGCCACTATCCCAGGTTGCTCCAAGCCTCACCCAACCTGGCCTTGGACACTTCCATGGATGGGGCAGCCACAGCTTCTCTGGACAACTGTGCCAGGGCCTCCCCACCCTCCTAATATCAAATCTTAACCTGCTCTCTAAGTGATCCTTTTCCATCCTGTAATCCATGAAACCTCTTCTGAAGACTGTGGCAGAGAAGACAAGCAAGGATGCCATCGGGGCACGCCTCATGAAGGCAAGGTATCCAGACACACGTGGCTCCTTGAAGGTGGCAATGCCAGGTGTCAGGTGGCAGCATCTCCATGGCTTTGGCAGGAGATGGATTTCCACCTCTACCCAGCAGCCTGTTTCACTGATGCTTGTACATGTTTGGGTTTTGGAGCTCAAAAATAAACGTCTGTATTTGTATTTATGTGTGTATTTGTATCTCCCCCACAAAAGAAAAGGATTTTCAAAACAGCCACTGTTCAAAAGCTGCAGGGGTTTGGTGGGATTATGGATGAAGGATTGTGGATGGATGGAATGGATGGTGGATGGATTACAGATTGGATGGATGGCTGCTGATGGATGGCATGGCCTGATTGCTGATGGATGGCTGATGGGGGAAATGATGGCTTTTGGTGCTGGTGGCTGGATTGGATGGATGCATGGCTTGGATGGCTGGCTGGCTGCCCCTCTGGCTGCTGGCTGGCATAGGACTGTTGGATCTGAGTGGCTGCTGCAGCTGGATGCGATCTGGATCGGTGGCTGCGCTGGCTGGCTGGCTGGCCTGGCTGGGTGGCGGGCTGGCTGGCAGGGCCGGGGTGGATGCTGCTGGCCTGCCTGGCTGGCTGCCCGGGCTGGCTGGCCTGGCTGGCTGTGGCTGGGCTTGCTGCTGGCTGGCTGGCTGGCCTTGCTGGCTGGTGGCTTGCTCGCTGGCTGGCGTGGCTGGCTGGCTGGCCTTCCTGGCCTGGCTGCTCGGGCGGGCTGGGCTGGGCGTGGCCTGGATCCCTATGCCTGGCTGGCTGGTGGTGGGCTGGCTGGCTGGCTGGCCTGGCTGTCATGTTGGCCTGGTCCCCTGGCTGGCTTGCCGGCCCACTCGTGGCGCTTCTGGCTGGCCGGCCAGCTGGCTCGCTGGAAACTATGGATTTGACAAGGCTACACTGACTGGCTGACCTGAACAAGAGCTCTCTTTTGCAGGAGGTGTGCACACTGTGGTAGCTCCCCAAACAAACAAACTGCTAGCTTGGTACCAAGCATGGCATCACCAAAATGTTACCATGCCACACAGAGCTTCACCCAAAAATGGGGTACAAAGGGCTGGTGGTCTGGAGAGGTGGGAATAATGCAGGAGAATAAGGCAGGTGGGAATAATTCTCTCTCCAGGCTCTGGAGGGAGGCTGGTAACACCAGGTGCAGGTGGGTTGAAACCCAAAGGGAGGAGCAAGCTGTTCCCTGGTGCCATTTAATTTAGAAAAGCAGCCAGGCTGTGTCTGGCAGAGTGACAAAACTCCTTGTTTCATGACTCATTTCAGGAGAACAGCTTTGGTAAGCAATAATTTTGCACTTCTGTGATTTCAGAGGGTGTAAACTAAAAAACAAAACAAAACAAAACAAACAAAAAAACCACCCCACAATAAAAGACAAAAAAAAAAAAACCAAAAAACAAACCAAACACAAACCCCCCCCATGAGTTGAGCCCTAGGGAGAACAGGCCACAGGGCTGAGGGCTTAGATGTGCTCTGAGGCAGGAGTGGGGCACGACTGCTGCCCGTGTGCCTCGGGGCACGCCAAGCCAGGCAGAAATGGAACTGCCTCAGCAAAACCCAGGCTGGCTCCACACCAGGCTGGCTGTTGTCAAAGCAGGTGGCTGGGGATGCAGGCAGGAATTGGGAATGAGGATGTCTCCTCCCACTCACCTGCTCCGTGACTCACCCCGGTGAGCTCATCCCAGGAAGCAGGAGGCTGCTGCCAGCCTGGCTGGGTGGAAGTGCCACAGCTGCCCCAGGAGATGCTGACCTACACCCATGATGCTGCCTTGGAAGTGGGAGCCTGAGTTTCACAGTGCTCAGCAGTGCACCGAGCTGGGGGGAGCCCTTGTGTGGGGTGCCAAGGTGGAGGAGTAGAAATTTTCCCTATTTCCAGCAATCCCTTTCCTGTTCCTTCAGGCACAACAAAATCAGCCAGGCCAAGGCAGCCAGCATGCCTGTGCAGCACTGGTAATCCTGTTTTATCCCCCTGGAGGGCTCTGAGTGAAGCCATAAGAGCTCCACAGGGGGGATCTCATGGGCTTTCAGCATCTCTGCAGCAGCATAATAGGCACACACTGCACATATTTTCCTCCCACCTCCATTGGGAACATCCCCAGCATCACCTCCTTACTTTTTGGTGCCATGACAAGCACCCACAGGGATCACTGATACCAAAAGAATGAGAGACTGCCATGGAAAGCCCCGGCACTCTCATTTGTTTTCAAAGAAATATTGTTTTCTTTCCACTTCCATCTTGAAAGCAAAGGATTTTGAAGCCCAGGAGAGTACCACTAGCCCACCCACCGGGTTTTTGCTCTTCACTTCTCCCTCCATACACGGCTTTTCTTTCTCAGCTGCCTCTGAGCAGCCTAGGAGATGAAGAGGAGCTTTGGAAAGGGTAGCTGAGGCTGCAGCCTGGGCTGCTGCTGCCCTCTCCTGGGTCCAAGGTGGCCAAGAAACCAAGAGATGATTTTTTTTTTTTTTAAGAGATCCCTGCAAGCCTGGGTTCACGTCGCCCTTAGCAGATCCTCTTTCATCCTCGCAGGGAGCAGCACTGGAAGGTGCCAGGCCCAGGGATGCTGCCCAGGCTGGCACAGGGCTGGCCTGGCTGTGCCATTTGAAGGCCTGATTTGTTACCAGATCCCTTCAGGAATCCCAGCACAATGTGTGGCAGGACAATGGATGGTCAGCTCGGAGCCCTGATGACCCAGGGCTGTGGGAGCTCAGGGTTTCTCACCTCATTTGCTGCCTGTTCTCTCCAGGATGGTTTTATTTATATTGAACTAAAAAGTCTTCTAAAGAAGAGGCTGTGACTGATTCCTTGTGCTGCAGACAAGTTCCCAGCTCTGCCCCTCACCTTGGCTCCACTGCCAGCTGGAACAAAACCTCATCTTGCATCTTTTGCTCTGTCTCACCCAGGCTGGCCCCTGCCCAGGACCCCTCCTGGCCAGAGGGAGGCACCAGCCAGGTGAGCACCCAGCCCCTTCAATGCAGGGAGGATCTCCTGCTTCTGCAACCAAGTGGGGGCACTCTCCTTCCAAATTCTGAGCCTCTGGGCTCCTATTGCTTGCCTCTCTAAAAAGTGGCCAAGAAATCATAGAAAGCTATAAGGATTTGGGTGGGAAGAGACCTTAAAGGCCATCTAGTTCCACCCTCCTGCCATGGGCAGGGACACCTCCCTCTGGTAGGTTGCCTGCCTCAGGATTGCAGGTTCCTCAGGTTCTCCAGCCAGAAAATCCTGTGGAGGTGACCCATGGCTGGGGGTAGTCCATGGGCACCTACAGAACACAGGACCAACAGACAGTAACTTCCATAGGTAATGACAAGAGGATGATGGAGCCTCCCCTCTAGCTCTGAGAGCCTTTAATTCACCAATTGGCTCATGGTTTCAGGGGCTACTTAAAGGCTTATTCCAGTGTTAGTGGCTTGTGAGAGGCTGGGAGCTCAGTGTTGGAGGGCTCTGAGGCTCTGGGGAGCCCCAGCTCCCTTCTCAATGGAGCACAGGAGGAGGTGGGCTCAGTGGTCTCCCTCTTCCTACATCCTGCCAGGAGTGGGAGCCTCGGAGTCAGTAACACAGACCCACATCTCCCAGGAAAGCCAGCACAAAGCAGAGAACCAAGCTGTGGCTGAAGCCCTCCCTGCCACAGGGTGTCCATCCCAGGGGTATGAACCACATTTGGACACCAGAGACCTCTGCAGATGTGCTGCCACCAACCCCAGTGGTGGCCAGGAGCAGCAGCTGGACATCCACGAGGTGGTGCCAGACCAGTGGAAAGCAGCTGGGTGTCCTGCACACCCCCGGGTGGGAGTTCCTCACTTTTCCTCACTCACCAGCCCAGATTTTGCTTGCCTGATCTTTTTGGTCGTTGTTCTGTTTTGTTCTGGTGTGGTTGTTTTTGTGTTTTTTTTTTTTTTTTTTCCTCTGGGGTTGACTCATATTGGAGTTGGCTCCACACACGGAGCCACTCATGTTGCTCCAGGTGTTTAAGAGCCAAATCAACCCACTTACTGAAAACACTGAGTGTTTGAAGAGCTGGGGAGGAGGAGAGGAGCTGCTGTGATGTGACCTACCTCCCTGGCAGAGCCAGCTGCCAAGCACAGGCACGAGGCCACCACCATGGGCTGTGGGACGTGGGCCAGGGGGGAGCTGTGCCTCACTGCCCCTTGGGCCAGGCAGCACCTCCAGCCTCGAGTTCTGGCCTCGTCAGTCCTGCCAGAAGAACGAGCTGCGTGGGCAGCAGCTCTTCCCCAAAATGCTCTTCCAGGCAGCAATGGAAAACTCTGTCATGGGCTATTAAATATGAAGCCCCTGAGCCACAAATCCTGCCCCAGTCGGAAGTGCCAGACTATTTATACACTCCCATGGAAGAGCCACAGCAGACCCTTGGCTCTCTCTGTTGCTTTTTGAACATTTTCCAGTCCTGCTCTATGCTTCCAAGGCAGGGAGAGCAGAAATGTGCTCCATGAATTATGGATGTGTAAAGGGTTGTAATGATCCTCTCCCTTTTACAGGCTCCCCTTCTCCAAATGATTTTTAACCTGTGCCTCCTGGACCACCTGGGAACTCCAGGCTCTCCTTCCAGGGAGGGGGGAACTTGGGGCACGTTAGAAAGACCATGAAACGAAGAAAATAGGAGAAAACACATTTGTCCCCATTCAACACCAGCTGCCATCCCATTGTTTGCTTACCCAGTGTCACAGATTGTTGCTCACCCCGAGCTGCTGATGGGCTCTTTACCACAGCGACCACACAGGGGTGGAAGCTGTGAGCTGGAGGACTGGACACCAGCACTGAGGTTTTTCCCAGCCTGGAGAGCTGAATCCTACCCAGAATGGATCTTCATTGCTCACCATCCTCTCTGCTCGCTCCTCTTCATCCTCCCCTGTGGCTGGGAGGACTGGGAGGAAGGCAGGAGGCAAATGGTGAGGGAATATGGGAGGAGGGGGCCAAGGTGGTGAGTCCTGGGCATGGAGCAGTGGCAGCCTGAGCCATTCCTGGTGCTGGGGGCAGTGGTGGCAGCTGCAGCAGTGCTCCCCATCCCATGGCATGTTGGAGCATGTCCTAAGAGGGCTCATCCCTGTGCCTGGAAGCAGCATGTGATGTGGCAGGAGGTGAGAAGGGAGCACACGGGCTTCCCCAGCTGCATCCGCTCCATCTCCTCAACTCCTGGCAAATGCTGGTCCAACCCCTGCCCTGCCTGGGAACTCTTGCCCCCATCCCTGGGAGGCTGCAGGCAGGACACTGAACAGCTCTGGCTTGTCCCTCAGCTTCATGGTGGGGACAAGTGGGACCAGACACCCAGGGCAGCTCCATCCCCTCTGGAGCATGAGGACAGGGAGGGGTGACACACAGCAGGATCAAATGAGGGGAAAATTCTTGGTGTCCTAAGTAAAAAAAGGCAGTGAGGTATCAAAGCCTTTGGGGCCTGAACCTTTTTGTCCCACACTGAAAACTGGAACAGAAAAACCCCTCTTCCCAACTTCTCCCTTTGGTAAGAGCAGCATCAGAGATGCCCTCGGAGCCCCAGCTCTGCCCACAGCAAGATTGGCAGGGCCAGGGTCAGGGTTGTGGTGTGCCAAGATGCTTGATGAAGGCTTTGAAAGGCTTTGCCTTATCTGCTCATCCTCATCCTCACCATCCCCAGTTGGTCCCAGGTCTTTGCCCCCTCGGCCATCTGCCCGCCGGCCGCGCTGCCGGTGGCCCCGATTTCCCCTGGCTCCATCCTGAGCCCCAGGACTCAGCCTGCTGAAATCTCCACGGAGGTGGGATTACCAGGCACTGTCTGCAGCTCAGATCACCTGGGTTTTGCAGTCTTGGGCAGAGGACAGAACTCTGTGGCAAATAAAGATGGAATGGGTTGGGAGTGTAAGATATCTCCTGAGGCTAAACAGCTGATTTAGCTCCTTGAAGGCTTCATGCCAGAGGAATTGGTTTTGCTGGATGTTTTAGAGCCTGGGCTGGGAGACAGCTACACTTCCCCATGCAGCTTAATACTTCAGGCATGATGGAAGAGCAGCTTAAGGACCCATTAGCAACGTGGCTGGCAGCCAGCAGTGGATGCAGGCGAGCTGGGGTGGGTGTGTAAAAAGCATCATGACACACAAGGCCCTTTCATCTCTCCCCTGCCACATCCAGGGAGGGGGTTTGCCTGGGCAGTGAAAATAAGCTGGAAGAGGAAACATGTCAGGGTAGCTCCAGCAGCATCACAGCAGCCCTCAGCACAGGGTGGGCTGGGAGCCCATGGACACCCAGGCTCAGCCCTGCTAAAACTGAGGCCAATGGCAGTGGGAGTTCTGGGGTGTTTAAATTTTTCTCCAGCCTGTCAGGAGAAACACAGACCCTCCATCTAAATCAAGTCCTCTCAGAACAGCCCTTGTCCTTCACCCACCTCCTTCACCTTTCTGCAAACCCTGAATTTTTTCCAGCCTAGAAATGGAGACAATGGGGGACCAGTGCCAGGAGCTCGTGGAGGGGCTGTCCTGAGAAGTCCCCACCAGCTTTAGCCCTGCTTGATGTCAGGTGCTTGAATTTCCAGGGGAGTGAAGGACTCACTGAGAAACCCTGGGAAGAGGAAATATAAAATTGCACCTACTGGGCAGAATCCACTCCCGTTCCAAAGGTATCCTCTCATGGGATGTGGCTTTGTGAAAGCCATGGCACCATCCACACCCAGGAGCAACAAATCCAGAACTGGGGAGGGGGCAGGGGGGCTGGGGAAAGAGCAGCCCTGGTGACTTAGTCCCAGCTCCAGACACACCATGCTGCAGCCCCAAATGCTGGGATGTAGCCTGGACCACTACAGACCCCCTAAGCACATCCAGGGGCTCCTCCCAGCCCAGGCAAAGCAGGAGCCCAGGCAGCCAGGGAGGAACAGGAAGCAAGATCCTTTATTGTACACAGTACAGAATGTAATGCAGCTTTGCAGGAGATACATAGCCCTGCTTGAATAAAGATATTTCAAATCAGTCCTCAGATTAACTCCTTCTGCACTGCAGACCTGCCACACCGAGCAAATGGTTAAAAACCTGTCCCCAAGGTGGGGTTCCCAAAACCAAATGCTCCCCATGGGGAGAGCAACCAAGTCATTGTAGAGTTAATCTTCATACTTCCAAAAAAAAAAAAAAAAAAAAAAAAAAAAAAAAAAAAAAAAAAAATCAGACAAAAAAAAAACCAAAACCAAACAAAAATTCCAACCAAAGCTAACTAAAGAAGAGAAAAAATTCCTATACAGCATTTACAACAAAACATGTAGCCTGCTGCAGGGTAGGCAGGTATGGATAAATGAGTGGTGGAGGAGTGTTAAGAGGTGCAGCGAGGGGTGGGGGGAGCTGGAGAGAGGTGGGGTATTGAGGAAGGGGGGTGGGGGACCCCCCATCCCTGCCCACCTCAGCCTTACAGCCCAGCTCCGAGGCCATGCCGAGCGGGGGGAGCGTAGCTGAGCCAGTATTGGGATTCAGGCCTGGCTCCCCTGGGAAAGAGGACTGGAGCAGTGAAATGGAGTGGACCAGATCCTTCGGCAGCCATCCCAGGAAGCCACGGGCATCGAGGGCTTCCCCTGCCACCTGGAAAGCCACGGGGGTGTCCCCAGGGGCGCTCCAGGGACAGCAGCCGAGCTGCAAAAAATAGCTTTGCCTTAAAATACAAAAAATCTACAAAAATCAGTTTAGAAACCTTTAGTATTTTCCTAAAACATCCCGAAAAAAAAACCAAAAACAACCAAAGAGGAAGTTAGTGTCAGGGTCTCCTCCCCCAAAATGCAACCCATGGCCCACAGCCAGAGCTGGGGAGGATCAAGGGCACGGAGAGGATGCAGGAGGTTCTATGGGAACAACAGGAGGTTATATGGGGAGGGGGCTCAGGAAGAAGGCAGAAGGCTCCTCGGGGTTGGGGTAGGATGCTGCGCACATCAGCCCCGGGGCGCTGGCCCGGGCGGCCCCCCCGCATCCCTCCTCTCTGTGCAAATCAAAGCCCTTTCCACCACACAAGGCAGCTACGCGGATTGTGCTCGATGCAAAGCAGATTGTCGTGACAATTGGCTCGGCAGCCACGCAGCCCAGCCCTGGGGCACGGCCAGAGCCAGGGCCTGGGGAAGAAGAGACTGCAACTTTAGGCTCCCGGCGCCCCAAGACATCACACTGATGCACGGCAGGAGGTGCCAGCCACGGGCAGTCCTGTGCACTAGCCCTTGGAAAGGAAGGGTGGGAATTCGGCGGCGACACACGTGGGGCGTTTTAAATTCCTCGAATTTGTGTGTGCACCCATGCTGTTTTGTCGTTGGGGTTTGGTTTTGTTTTTTTTTTCCCTCTTATGGACAGCCAAAAATATTCTTTAGAAAACCGCGTTTGCCCCAGGTGCATGCGCTAGTGCCAATGGCTCTGCCAGCCGGCCGAGTCAGTAGGCGAAGCCCTCCGCGTAGGGAAGGCTGCCGCAGGGATCCATCTCCAGGAGGAACGCAGGGCTGTCCTCAAAGTGTGTCAGGGGCACCGTCTCCTCCTCTGGCACCGGGCAGTCCGGCTCTGTCTTCAGGAAAGGGCGCTGGTTGTCGGGATAGGCCATGGAAAAGAGGGCGTCGGGGTCACAGACGAATTTATAGACGTACCGCTCGCCGGCAACCTGCGGGGAGGAGGGAGGGGGTGAGGGGTGCCCTGAGCATTTCCCTGCCCTGGGGGAGCACCACACACCTCACATCAGGCCTAATCCCTCTGCTGCTGCACCCTGGGACAGCAGGGGACAGCAGGGGACAGCAGGGGCCACACCCTGCTGTGACCTCACCTTCTGCATGATGCCCTTCTCGTAGTAGTAGCGCAGGGAGCGGCTGAGCTTGTCGTAGTTCATGGCTGGTCGGTTCTTCTGGATGCCCCAGCGCCGTGCTACCTGTGGGGAGAGAGGGGGCAGCCATCAGGGCTCCAGCCAGGGATCCTCAGAGGGAATCACAACTGAAATGCAGGCTAGAGGCTGGTTTGAGGGGGCTGAGGCGAAGGTGTCACCGTGGTCTGGGAGTGGTTCCCCGCCTGCCATGATAAATGCTCGGTCTGTGACCACACAGCCACCGCCAGATCAGGGGCCAAATCAAAAGTCATTTCATTAGGCAGAGCCTGCCAAAAGAGCTGCTTCAAAATACCACAATTTCCATGCATGGCGCAAGAGATATTATGGGTAATTACCCACAATGCGCAGCTCGGTGCTGCCTACAGCTGCTCTCAATTACTCCCCAAACAGCTCCTTCCTCTGTGTCACCCTCCCGTGGAGCCGCGTGGTTCCAGCATGGAGCTGCTGCTGGAAACCCAGGGCAAAGGATGGGAGCAGCTTGGGAAGGAGGGAGCTGTGGCAGAGCAGCGGAACTCAGCGAGGCACAGCACGGAGGCAACACCACCATGGCTGGAGGGCACTGCCAGCTTTGGGAGCCAGCACGTGCCATGCCTAGAGGCACTGGAAGGTGCTAAAGGAAGGATCCACTCCTGCATTCCCACAGGCACTCCCCAGCTCCAGGGCAGGACCCCTCCTACCTCCTCAGGCTCGATCAGCTTGAACTCCATGCCCCGGCCGGTCCAGGCGATGAAGTGGGCGTTGGCAGGGTCATCCAGGAGGGTGACCAGGAACTGCCAGAGCTGCAGGGAGCCACGCCGCTGGTAGGGAGGGCCCTCACGGTACAGGGTGGGCTCCTGCTTCACTTTACCTGCTCACAAAAAGACACATGGTCAAACAGCCCCTCTCCCAGGCTGTGCCACCAGCAGGAGACATGTACAGCAACACAGGTCATCCCTGTGCTGAGACACCTGAGCAGGATGAGGCCATGGGGTGGGAGAGGTGCTGGGGATGGTGCTGCAGGCAGGTAGGTGTCAGTGGCAGAGATGGAGCACGGCAGTGATGCCAAGTTGCCACGTGGGATGATGCTCAGCAGCTCTCAGAGCACTGTGCCAACACTGCTTGGCTTTATAAGCCAGGCACTGCAGATCCCAGCGCCCCCACATCCTCCTCCACGAGCCCCAGTCCCCCTGCAGGCCTCCTCTGGGGCCAGATTCTTACCCTCCAGCCTCTCGGGTACCACGCATGTGTCATCAAAATACAATCGTGTGTCCTTTTCGTATGAAAATCCTGTGGGGAAAAGACCCTTGGTGAGCAGAGGGCCCCTCCACTACCCTGGCTGGACCCCAAAAACGCCTGCCTTGGCTGAATCCAGCTCAGGACCCCATCCACAGCTCCAGGAGCAGACCTATTCCCAGTTACTTCAGTGGCTGAGTGCTGTGCAGCTCTGCCCCCCTCACTGCTCCCAAACCCAACTGGCAGCTGTGCATTATCCCAGATTCCACGGTGCTGCTGTGCCCTCACAGGGCACTCACAGGGGCTGCTGGCCACAAGGAAGGGATGGGATGGGGCCAGGAGAGGGGCACAGTGGGGGAGTCACTCACCGTCATGGCTGTTGGGGAAGACATTCCCCCGTAGGTACGAGGACTGGCAGTTAGGCACTTCTGAGGGAGAAATGGAATGACATTAGGGCTGTAAACCCTGTGGGTGCCCCCATGGATTTGGCAGCATGTTCTCTACCTCAAGCATGTCCTGCAGTGAAGTCTGGGAACCTTTCCCCCCTCCCCATGCTCCCTGGTCTACTACATCCACCCTCAGCATGGGGGAAAAGAAACCCAGTATGATTTGGGGTGGCACTGGAATTTAGACTGGAGCAGCTGGAGTTTTCACAAGCCCTACATGAAGGGAGGCACTGCTGCACCTCCCCTACCATCTGCTTGGCTGTGCCACCCTCCATCCCGAGGTTGGGGTATTTTTAGGTCCTAAGGCGATTAGAGGATTTTTCCGTGATGCTGGTAGGGTCCAGCAGCCAGCAATCACAGCTGGCCCTAGGCCAGAGCCAAGGGGGGACCCACCAGGCGCTGTGGGGCACCCCAGCCCGTGGCTACAGCCCTGACCACACCACTGGCATCAGGTGAAATCCTGCTGTATCCCCTGGCTTTGGGAAAGGAGGAAAGAAAAAGGCAAAGCACCACAGGAGCTCCACTGCATGAGGCTCAACCCTGCCCCTGCCACTCTGATGGCAGAGATGCTCTGCTCCCTGGAGTGTCACTGCTGTGAGCCCACCCTGGCTTTCCCCTGGCTCACCTGAGTCAATGCAGTAGTCCCGGGGCTCCTGCTTGATGCCCATGGGGGGCTGGAAGCTGTGCCCAGGGGGCCCGGGCAGGCCAGGGCCGCCGTGCTCGTAGAGAGGGTCGTGGTACTCCTGCTTGAATCCCTGAGGGGGGCGGGGGGCAGCAGGGCCCAGGGGCTCCGACAGCTGCCGGTGGTAGAGGGGGCGGCCGTCCCCGGGGACCCCGGCCTGCGGCGGGAAGGGGTGGCATGGCTCCGACAGCTGCCTCTGAAACCTGGGGGGGAAGGACGTGGCATTACTGAGGAGTGGGGGTCAGCTCCCACAGCAGGCTGGGATGGATGCTCAGAAGCACAGCCACCACAGGGGCTCATCCCACGGGGTGCTGAGAAGCTCTGTGCCCCTCTAAGCACTGGGGACCCCAAGATGGAACAGCAGGATAACACATGGGCCACCACAGCAAAGCGCTCTGGCCTTCAGGTGTCTGGAAAGGAATGAGAAAAGGACCAAAAAACCACCCCCCTGATATCTCTGTAAAGCAGTAAAATCTGTGCCCAGAGTGGGGGGGCAGGGGCCAGGGATGCTGAGCATGGGTGGGCGCTTACGCAAAGCCAAATCCACTCCGCAGCTCCAGCCGGCTGCTAATCCGCCCGCGCAGCTGGGATTAAACCTTGAACTCGACAGCAGGGAGCACTATTTTGGGCTCCGTGGTGCTGCCACCGCCGCTCCGAGAGCACGGTCTCTGCCGGTGGTGATGGCCGAGGGACCATCCCGAGGGGGTGCTGCCACATCCCCTCGTCCTCCTCCGGCACCTTGAAAGGTGATCTTGGATCTCCGTGCCGGCTCCTCTCAGCCGGCCTCGCGCCATTTGCCTTTGTAACCCGAGCCCTCCCAGCTGCCGGGCTGGGATTACTCCATTTCCGAGCCATGTCCCTCTGCCCTTCCTGAATGAAACCCAAGCCCCGTGCTGGCACGGTGCTTCCCAAGGGGTCGCAGCCAGCCCCCTGCACGGCCTGAAGGTCACTCGGAGCTTTGCTGGGCAGGGATGCTTGCCTGCTGTGGGCACATTCCAAGGGCTTCCCTGGCCCCACTGCATGGCCTTGGCCAGGCTGCCACATCTTGTCCCATGCCCACGGGGGTGACACGGTGGCTGTCACAGCAAAGGACATCCAGAAGGCACAAGCTACCTACTGAGAGTACCCAGAGGAGCAAACCCAGGGTGAGGGAAGGGACTGGCAGAGCCTCCAGGGACGTGGGAGTGATGGGGACTGAAGCCACAGCCTGGAGAGGAAGGAGGAACAGGGGTCTCCCACCACAGCCTACAAAATCATGGTGATGCCATGCAGTGCATGGGCAGCTCTGCACCACCCCCAGCCCGGGGTGCACACGGGCAGGACAGAGATGGGCACAGCTCCACAGCCCAGCAGGGCTCGGGAGGCAGGGCCGCAGCGGGTGGGAATGAGGAGAGCAGAGCCCTGACTCAGGACCAGCACCTGCTGGAACTGGGGTGGATGCAGGAGTCAGCCTCTGCCTCCCCTGCCTTTCCCAAGAGGGAGGCAAAGGCTCTGCCCAATGTTCAGGGACTGAAAGGAGCAGGAGAAAGAGACACAAGATCCCGGTGGGAAGTGGTAAGTTTTGCCACATGGGACCACAGCCGACAACATTTGTCCCACCAACTGCACCCACAGCATGGGGACAAAAAGAAATGTTTGTGCCTTTCTCCCCCAGGCTTTGGGACCACCGACCCACCCAAGAGTGCCCACAAAGCCCCGGAGCATTCCTGTGGCCACCGGGGGCTGCCTGGCTTACCTGTGCTCTGCGGGGAATTGGTTCTCAGACATCATCTTTGGCATGTGGATGGGCGGGTGCGGCGGCCTCGGCACGGCGAAGGGCGGCTGCTGCCGCTGCTCCTGCAGTGCCTGGGGGGCCGGGGCGGCCCCGTGAGCGGCCGCTGGCCCGGCGGGGCCCGGCGGGGGCGGCGGGGGCAGCGCCGGCCCGGGCTGCGCGGGGGACACCGGCGTGGCGGGCGGCGTTAATGGCTTGAACCCGGCGGGGGGTTTCCTGTCGTAGGCACTGCCAAGGGAGAGGGGCCGGGGGTTGATGGTGACACCGTGGCACAGGGTCCCCGGGGGCTCTGCGGGCAGCGGTGTGGCCGGGCTACCTACCAGCAGTTGTAGAGGCACTTGTCCCCATAGCCGGCGCAGAGAGCCTGCTCGTGGCTGCAGGAGGACAGCTCCGAGGATGGGCTGGGCAGCTCCCGCTTGATCTTGGCCGGAGGTGGGGCGTGCAGGACCACTGCGGGGACACCGAGGAGGACACAGGCTCACCCACAGGGGAGAGGGCGATGGGGGCATCACCCCTGCAAGCATCGGCTCTGTGCTTGGGGATAAGGGGCTGATTTTGCCCTGGGAGCACTCAGCAGCTGAGCCGGGGTGATGCTGTGCCCTGCCAGACCCCAGCACTGGCTGAGAAGTGAGCCATGGTGGCAGGGGAGGGCAGAGCTGGGACAGTCACAGCAGCCCTGGACATTGTTCTCAGAAGGGGAATTGCCACAAGGGCTGTGAGGCAGCTCCACACGTGCTGTCACCAGCCCCTCAGGGAGTGGAGCAGGGCCCAGGCACCACAGGCAGGGGCTGCCTCCCCGAGACACAGAGCAAGCAAGGAGTGACAGACTGGAACTCCAGGGCCCCACAAACACCAACCCACTCGCCCTCACAGGGCATTCCCACTCGCAGAGCTTTTCTAAGTGGGATCCACCTTCCCACAGCCGAGGTGGTCCAATGGGATCTAGTCCTGGGGTCCCACAATTGTATGAGCTCAAGTGACAAACATCCCATTAAAGCCAAATCCTCTCCACCCACTCCCAAGCTCGCTTGCTATATATATAATTATAAACTGAGTAATATACGCTTAAGCTAATTAATTTCTAAAAGCAGGCGCCCTAGGAAAGGGAAAGCGCCTCAGAGCTCTGTACCTAAATAGTGCCTCAGAGGAGAGCCAAGACTAATCGGAAGTGGAGTATTAGCTTCATGTGAAGCCTAAACACAGCCCAGCTACACTGGAGAGGAGCAAATAGCTCCAGGACAACTGTTCACAGCTTGCCAGGTAATTAGCTGCTCCCCTAATTTGTCAAAACCTTTAAAGAGCTGCTGACTCCCCTTTCTACCCATCCCCCCCTCAAAAGGCCTCAATACAGCTGGTACCAAGGGCATAAACCCCCCCACCACCCCTCCCCGAGAAGGATTTGAAACACAAAGCCCAGCGCTGAGCCAGCACAGCCCCCCACACGCCTTCCACCCAAGCCGGATTTATCCCACTCCTCCTTCCCCCCTCCCCAGCGAGCTTTTGCCACTCTCAGCACTTCCAGCCTTAAAAAGGGGGCCAGCAAAGCGCAGGCACCCCGTGAGCCATGGGAAAGCAAAGGGGAACTGGCTTTGGAAGGGCTCCAGCTGCCTATCGCAGGCATGGCTCTCCCAAACAGGCTCCGTGTTGTTGGAGCGAGTTGTTTTTCCGCCAGCCGTACAATGGGGTCTGGTTATTCATTGAAAAAAAAAAAAAAAAAAAAAAAAAAAAAAAGGGAAAAAAAAAAGCCTCCAGTCCCCGAGCAGGCACCACCCTCCATTCACAAACACTTCGCAGCGCTCCATTCATGTGGCTGAGGGAGGGGAAAGGAGAAAAAAAAAAAAAAAAAAAAAAAAAAAAAAAGAAAGGAAAAATTTCCCCAGAGCTTAGCACTGCCATTCAAAAAAAAAGGGAAATGAGCCTTAAGATCCTAACAGAGACCAGCTGTCCGAGCCGGGGCTCTGTGCAACGTTTGGATTCCTTACACAAACAGCGCGGGGCCGGCCGGCGCTGCTCAGCACGACGGGCTCCCGGGCCAAGCTCACGGCCAGCGAGGCTCTGGAGGAGCCTGGGGGCACTCAGGGGCAGATTTTGGGGGGAAGGCACTGGGTTTGGGTCCCAGCAGCCGGGTGGGAGGAGCTGCCCTGCCCCAGCACCCCACACCTCAAAGGAACGCCGGGTGCACAAGCGCTTTTACCCTTTCCGGTCCTGCCCTGGGCACTATAATTAAAAGCTAAAAAAATATAGAAAAGTACTCAGAGGGAGCAGCTCAACTCTACAGAGGGCTGGAGCAGATGTGTCAGCAGGTCCACACCAAGGCTGAGCCACGGCAGCAGTGAGAACACCCGAGGGTGCCTGGCTGCCCCTCTGGAGGTGGAAGGGCCCTGGGGAGGGTGGGCAAGGCACCAGCCACAGTGCCACAGCTGTGCCCAGCCAGGAGGAGAGGTAGGGGAGGCTCAGGCAAACCCTCCCAGTGCCATACAAGCAGAGGAACTGGAAATGCCCCTAGTGCCAACCATCAGCCATCTCCCATGGAACAGGGTGACACCACAGAGCCGCTCGAGGCCTTGAATTCCCAGTGAACCCCTTGATGGAGGGCAGGACAGGTTATTCCCACCCATCTGCAAGACTGGACCTCCATGAGACTAAGCTCAGAGAGCAAACCAAGCCACCACTTCCAGCCCTGGGACACTGGCACCCACTCAAGCTGGCACCTGGGAGCCGAGCTCTGCGCCTGCCCCTCCATCCCCCAGCACTACAGGAGACACCCAAGGTCACACCAGGAGAGGAGTCAGAAATAGAAGCCAGGATCCTGCTTTCCTTTGTTTGAACAACTCTTCCTCACAAATAAACCTCCCTCTTTCATTCTGGTGTGTAAGAAACTCCGTGCCCTGCCCGTGGTTGTTGCCACGTGCACAGGGAGGCCACAGGTTCCCTGGGAAAAAAAAAATCACTTCTTGTGGTGCTTGATCTCCTCAGCATGATCCCATCACTTCCCAGGTACTTAAACAATCAGTGGAGACATAACCCTGTATGTCCACCCTCAGCCACAGGACCAGGCTGCTGGTGAGCTCACAGCCATGCCCAGCCAGGGGTGCAGCATGCTGAGCTCTCTGGAGTCACCACAGCCTCCTGGCTCCCCTGGAAGGATCCACCACTTCCCTGGGCAACTTACAAGCACTGGATCTGGCCTCCTGCCACCCAGTCCAGGGCACTAAGCACAATGCATCCCTCATGTGGAGCAGCCTTGCCTTCCTTACTGTGGGATTTCCTCCTCAGCACAGCGACCCACTGCCCTCCATATTACTTTGCTACCAAGCCCAAGGTTTAAGACCCTGTCTGCCAGGGATCTTGGCTATGGAATTGGGAACAGAGAGCGGGTATTAAGAGCTGCAGGCAGCTATGAGGGGGTTTCAGCAAGGCAAGAAGGATTCTGAGCATCTCCAAGACTCCACATGGCACATTCCCCATTGCAGTGAGGTCCAAACTGAGCCTGGTTTGTCCCTTTTTGCTGCTGTGCCAAGGAAGCTTGGCTCAGGGGATGCAAGATGGAGCACAAGACTGAGGTTTGCTCAGGATAAGAGGGCAGCAGTTTCCTCAGGGAAAAGGCATGGAGCCACACAACTGCAGAAACAGAGTCCACAAACATCCACAGGGACTAAGGAGGGATCTACCTTTCCTCAGAAGCCAAGGGATGCTGAACTCCATTGTGGCTGCCAGCCCAGGAAGGCAGCATGTCCCTGCTAGTGAAAGCTGGGTGCAGACCTCAGCTGCACCAGAGCCATCCTCCTCTCCCTTTCTGCATGGTTCAGAACTGGAGTTTCTCTGCTCTGTAAACTCTCTCTAGTGCAGGGATGCAAGAGCTGGGCTTCCCATTCCCCTCTGCCTCAGTCTAAGACCCTGCACAGCCAGCACTGCAGCAGCAAGACAGACCTTTGCTTTCTCTCCCCAGGCAAGTTAAAGGAGGTTATTGCTGCCAGGAGTCACGCAGGCAAATCTTTCAAGTGACAAAATAGTTTCAACACCAGGTCCACAGGCTGAGCAGACCAGAACATTTAAAGAGTCTTGACCAAATAAACGCCTTTTTTTTCTTCTCCTCCTTTTTCCTGCATCACCCAGAAAAGTTTGTCTCTCCTCTCTGAGCTCTTCAGGTTACAAGGAAAAAGAGACTGCCAAAAGGCACTGGAAACAGCTTCAGCTTCAAGAGCCACCCTCCCACGCACACTGCAGTTTCTGCTGCTCCGAGCAAGAGCTGCTGGGCTGTGCTGGGGATGTCAACAGACCCTTGTGTTTCTGACTCCGGGCTCGCCTTTTATCTCAGGGGAGACAGGGGAAAAAAAAACACATCTGAAAACTCGGGCTGTCTGGACGGGCTCAATGGCAAGCTTCCCACTCCAAAGTAACCAAAGAGCAATAATTAACAGGCGTTTGCTGTCGGAGGAGATACCCCGCTGCATGCTGTGACAGAGCTGGAATGAAAAATCTGTTCGACTGCAGGCTAAATTTGATTTCCTTCGAGTTCCCTAGCTGCCTGGCTCAGCAGCAAAACCCAGCCACCGACACCAAGCCACTACTTGTGTTTGCCAGGTAACAACTCCAAACATCCTGAATCCGCCCCCGCTCTCCCCCCCGGCCGACCCAGGAGCTGTGCGAGCCCCACGCGCCATTCCCCGGCCCCTGCCCTCTGCCACCAACCCTCTCTGGCAGCACAGCACGGCTCAGAACCGACTCTGGCTCTTATGCAATTCACCAGGGACTGCATTTTCACTGGCCTGCTTTTAGAGAGGCTGGCTTGCCAGTGATTAATGCTGCTTAAAGCGGCTCAAGTTTCACCGCTCCTGCCAACAGCGCCGGGCCAGGACTCGGAAAAGCTCTAGAAACTGCAGAGATTGTGGCTAACCAAGCAGCCCAGCACGGGTTATCTCTTCCACTTGAAAAGGAGAAGGAGGGTTTAGAAGGGAATCCAGCTCACTAGGAACAAGCATCACGCCTCAGAGGAGCCCAGAGAGCATTCAGAGCTATTTCCATGCATCTGGCCACGGTTCTCCCCATTAACAAAAGGCAGGACGTTGCACGCTGCATCTCGATGAACCCAAAGCACACGTGCTTTCTCCCTAAAGCCCATGATTTCACGTTTCAGCCCCAGGAACAACTGCTTTCCCAAGGAAGCAACTCCAAACCTAGTGCAAATGTTTGCACAGGCACCCAAACGTCTACCCCCAGAGAACAAAACCCCGGAACAATCACTCACAGTTGTCAGACTGGAAATCTGGGACAAACTGTTCGTCATCGGGGACCTGAGCTAAAAAAAACAAACAAAAAAAAGTGGGTTTATGGCGTTTTCAGTTCTCAAAAAGATGCTTGCAGAGAGATTTTACACGGCAAAAGGAGGAGGTGAAGACTTGCCTTCAGCTAGCCAGGCCTCTTGGAGCTGGCTGAGATCCTGGAAGAGCTCTGGAACAGAGTGAAAGACTTATGTGCTCCACAGAAGAATAAATAAAACTGCCATTATTTGCAAGATTAGTTCTAAAACAACCAACACGAGGCAAGTGGTCTCACGGGGCCAGCCCTGCCTACCTTCCGAGTCATGGGCCAGGTCAGTCTCCAAAAATTTCCTTTTCCTATCGGACCCCGGCCGGCCTCGGCCCTCCTCTGTGCAGGACTTCTGCAAGGAACAGGGTGACAGCTGCCCGTCAGGGTGGCAGCCCCCTAGGCTGGGGGTGCCCCCAGGGACGAGGGAGGCACTCCCAAGGATGAGGAGTGGGTGACTCGAGGATGGGGTGCCCCCAAGGTCGGGGAGCAGTGTGTCAGCGGGAAATCAGGGTGGGCAAACTTACCCCGGGGCCCATGAAGGGAACCTGCTGGTCGTAGAAGCCGTCCATGGTGCGGGCGAAGCGGGCAGTGCCCCCGGCCCGCTCAGCATCGACGCCGGCCCGGGAAGGGGGGTCCCGCCCGGGCTCCGGCAGGTGCGCGGCTGGGGGTTGGAGGGGACGGGGAGGGGGAGGGGTCACACCCTGGCCCCTGCCACCCCCGGGGCTGGCTCGGTGCCGCCACGCCTCCCCGGGGAGCCGGCCCGCTCCTGTCGTGGCGGGTCGCAGCCCCCCGGCTCGTGATGTCACCTAATTTCTATAGAAACGGCCGTGACATCACGCGCCGTGGGAGCGGGAGGAGGCAGCGGGGCGGGCCGCGCTTCGCCTCGCCCCCCTTCCCTTCCCTTCCCTTCCCTTCCCTTCCCTTCCCTTCCCTTCCCTTCCCTTCCCTTCCCTTCCCTTCCCTTCCCTTCCCTTCCCTTCCCTTCCCTTCCCCCGCCCCTCACCGCTGCGGGGCCGCGCCGCAGCCGGGCTCGTTCCCACGCCACCCCGCGCGCCCCATTCATAAACTCCGCCCTCCCCCCCCCGCGCTTCTCCCCCGAGCGCGCGCTCGAGCGCCCGCTGGCGCGCGCACCCCGCCATTCACACCGCGCGGCCCGCGCCATTCATAAACACCGCCCCCGCCCCGGGCCCGGGCCCGGGCCCCGGCCGCGCTGCGCCCCGCCGCCAGGCCCCCACGTACCCGGCCGGGGCGCCGCAGCCTCAGCGGCAGCGGGACGAGCCGGGAGCGGGGCCGGGGATGGAGCGGCGCCTCTCCGAGCCCGGGCACCGCGCTGCCGCTCTGCGCCGGCCCGCAGCCCCCGAGCCAGCGGCCTCCGCCGCGCCCCGCCCCGCGCCGCTTGTTTACCCTCCGCGCCGGCCAATGGCGTGCCGCTGCTCTGCCGCCCGCGCCACCTGATTGGCTGCAGGGTCGCCCCGCGCCCGCCCGCGCGCCGCTCCGCCGAGCACCATTGAGAACGGCTGAGTGGGCGGGGGCGGAAGCGACCAATGGGAGCGCGGTGATTTACCTGGCTCCGCCCGGAACGTTTTTCATTCATAAAAAAATAGAAGGGGGAAAAGACTGACGGGTGGGGCCGGGGCAGCGCAGGATTTAAAGGGGCCGCGGCCCTTTGCAGCAGCGGGGTTGGGGGTTCCACGGGCGGCCTGGGAGAACTGCGGGGGGGACAACCTTCGGGTCCGGGTCCAGGGGGGCGAGGAGAGAAGGAGCGGGTCCGTGCACAACGTGCCCAAGGAGCTGCCACGCAGCTGGCACGGACCTCGGGCCTCACAGGCCGTAGGGTCCTCTCTGCTTTCTTGGGACGTGGTTCCACACGAGCAAGGCAGCATCCGTTCGAGCCCAGGGCTAAGTCAAGCCTGAGTACTGATTTTGGCAGCCTTGCCCTGCAGCCACGGCTGCCTTTAAAAAGGGGCACGGGAAAAATAGTTCCCACCTGCAAGGGCTTTGGAGCCACGCATCCCTCCAAGCAGATTCGTGGACACACACCCTTGAAGGACACCAAACGTCCCAGAGGTTTGGGGATGAATTTAGGACAGAATGGAGCTGCTGGGTGCCTGCCAGGTCCCCCACTGCAGCATTTCCCTGCTAAGTGCCTCAGTTACCCTACCTGTAAGAAGGGGGTGAGACCTGCCGTGGGCACCCAGCAGTTTGCACAGGATAAAAGGGCTCACATTGCTGTGGAGGGAGACTGGGAAGTTATTGCTGGAGGAGGCAAAACCAAGGTGTTTGGTTACACACTGCACATCTCAGCTTGGGAAGGAGAGGAACCTTCTGCTCGGATCCTGGGAAGCTGCCCAGGGATTCGGAAGCCTGTCAGTACAGAGATGTCCTGGCCAGCTTGAAATGCTCAGGTCATGGGCTTGTCAGTGTCCTGGGTGAGGTGCCCAGCATGTCTTCGGGGCGCTGGAAGGAGCTGCTCTGTGGATGCTGGGTTGCTAATGAGCTCCCAGAGTCCCCCAGGGCCACCTCCACCCCCCGGGATCATGGCAGGTAGCTCATGTGCCATCGTGTCCTGGCTGGAATGACGGGGGGGCTGCTGGGGACAGGAAGCACAGAGGGCACGGGGTGTCCTTGCTGCTCAGAGCCCGTTCCTGGGGGCTCTGCAGGCTCTCACTTCCCCTCTGCACAGAGGCAGCCGATGAAATCACTGCAGGTAAAATTAGCAGATGACACATGGGAGGGCAGGTGGCAAAACCCGGGCTGGGGAGCACGGGGGGCAGTGGGGATGAGGGGGTCCCTGCAGAGCTGGGGGCACAACGGGGAGCCCAGGGCAGCTGCAGATCTGCTCTGGCTGGGGGCTGCTCAGCACCCTGGGGACACGCAGAGGTGACAGCCGTGGGACAGGCGGGTGGGAGCTCACAGGAAGAGCTGAAACCCCTGGAGAACCAGGGCTGGCAGGGGGGGATGGTGACCGGTGCCTGCTAAATTTAGACCCCACTGATGAAAAAAAAAAAAAAAATAGAATTTTTTTTTGCAGGTTCCAAATTTAGCTGGATGCAGCTCCCACTGAGCACCACTCCATCGCTGCTGCCTGCACCCCTCCAGCCCCGGCAGCCTGGAGTGGGCACCGTCTCTTTGAGTCCCCAGAGAGCCACACCTGGCCAGGAATGACCCCCATGCAGCCCAGGAGCAGCTGAGGAGTTCATGACCATCTTTATTGGAGGCAAGGCCACAGCACCCGGGTGTACACGGCAAGACATGCTACGGACACCGACCAGGGGACACACACACAGGGACTGGGCTCAGCCCCCTGGGGCTCCCCAGCTCCCAGGGCTCCCCCAGGGCAGCAGGGGCTTCTCTGGGGGTTTGGTTCCACCCCACGTGCTTGGGAGCTGGGTTGAACTGGGAGGCACTGGGGAACAGGGGGGTCAAGGCCTCGAGTGCCCCTCTGCCGCATGGCTTCATGCTCCTGCAGCCAGGGACAGCTGGGCTGCACTGCCAGCCCCTGGGGCTCCCTCCTGGGCTCAGGACCTTTGCACCATCAGGCTAAGGAGGTGGGGACTGGCAGGCCTGTTGGACCATGCCTTTGGCAGTGAGGGAGCAGATGGAGCTGGGGCAGGGATCACGTCCCTGGCCACCAGAGGGGACCTCTGGGTTGGAGCCTGGCAGAGTGCTGCTGGTGTGTCACCGTCCCACTGGCCCAGAGTGGTGGCCCTGGGCTCCCCGTGCCCTGCAGGACGTGGCTGAGCGTTCAGCCCTGGATTCCAGCTGCTCTGCCCTGGCACTGCCAGCCCCAAGGGTGGCAGTCACAGGCACAGTGCCCTCCTGCTGCCCCAGACAGCACAGCACAGCAGAGCCCCCAGTGCTGCTCTTTGCCCAGAGCCCAGCAAACTGTGACGGGGGCAAGGAGCAGGAAACCACAGCTGACTGCCCATGCACTGCTGGCTCCCTATCTGGGACAAAACCCTGCCTTGAGGCTGGGTGGGCAGGGAAATAGAACCAAACCTGTTGACCTGGTGTGCTGCCATCCCACAGATTGTCACCCTCCTGCTGGCAGAGCTCTGGAGATGGCTGAGGTGGTTTTGTCACCCTCCCCAAGTGTGGGGCTGCGAGGCACTGCTGCCCTTGGCAGTGCACTGGGGAGGTGGAGGCAGCTGGGCTTTGTTTGGCCTTGCTCCATCTGCTTTCACCTGGCTACTCATAAACAGCTGCCCAGGGGGACAAGGAGGAGGAGGAGGAGGAGGAGGAGGAGGGTGGATTGATGCACTGTGGTGACGCCTGCCTGTGTCACAGGTCACCAGCAGGTCCCTTCCAGCCACTCTGGACCAGTGATGGCAGCACCCTCTGCCAGAGAATGCTGCTGAACGGGGCCCTGCAGCATCAGAGGGGCTGAGTGGGCACTGGGGAGGACAGGGGGACTTGTCCCAGCCCTGTGGCAGGGACACTGTGGGGACAAGCAGGAATTTTCCTGCCTGCAGTGACACCCACGGGGCACTCCAGCAGCCCGAGGGAGCTGCCTGGGGGCAGGTTTAATTCAGGATGTGGCTGTATCCTGCATGCAGGCCTGCTGCTGGAGGCACTGGGTGACTGCAGAAGCAACCAGCAGCCCTTGCCCTTGGCCCCTGGGAGTGCATTCAGACCACCACAAACTCCTTGCATTCATCTGCCTTTTGGTCCCTGTGCATTCTGGAGAGAAACTGCACCCCCTGCTCTGCCCGTCCATGGGGGATGCCACCAACACCAGCCTGTGCATCCCAGTGGGCCCCAGCTGGCAGCATCTGTGAGGCTTCCTGGGTTTGGAGAGGGCTGTGGGAGAGCTGGCCCTACAGAAAGGGAGGTGCAGCCACCCTGCCCCGCTCCCTGCAGCCCAGGGAGAGCACCAGCCTGGCACAGCACACTGGGGGATTGTAAAAGGTGCTGGGGACACCTTCAAGTGAGAAGAGTTTCTGGATGTCTGTCCCCAGGGCCTCCAGCCCCCAGGACAGGCTGGCAGGATTTAGGAGAGAGGAAAAGTCCATGTGGAAGGAGGATATGCCATGGAGGACAGCCAGCAGAGAGGGGAGGTTGTGTCTGTGTCCAATCTGGGCTCCTAAAAAGGCGACCCCCAGAGTCCCTTTTTTGTCCAAAGTTTGCTAAATAAATAGATAAATACGATCACAAAGCCCAGAGCTGGGGCTGCTTCCCCAAAATCCCTTTTTTTGCCATTTCCCTGTAAAAACACAGTCTCCTCTCATCCACCCCTGGCTTGTCCCTGTTTACTGTCTGTCCCCAGCCTGTCCCCCCGGGCTGGCAGCAATGGTTCTTTGCATCTCTCTCAAACCCCACAGCCCAGAGGTGAGTGCCTGAGGTGGCTCCTCTGGGCTAAAGAAATAAATAATCCCTCCCATTGCAAGGACTGGGGGACAGAAAGCCACTGCAGGGAGACATCAAGTGGTCTTCAGGAGGAGGATAAATAAATAAGTGGAGCTCAGTGCTGCCTCAGGAGCACATTCACTGGCAGCTTGGCTGGAGGGAATTTAAATAAAGGGAGGAAAAAAACCAAAATCCCAGTCCTAGTGCTGCTCCAGCAAATGTGCTCACTGCTCCAGCCTGCCTTCTCCCCCTTCTTCCATCCCAGCTTGAGAGGATGCTTCTGGTGATCAGGAAGGAGCCTACAAGACCTTCCCAGGATAAATAACCCCCAGGTGCCTGGGATGCTGAGTGCTCCAGGCTGTGGATCCTTGGGTGATGCTTTAATCCCGAGTTCGGTTCCTCCTCCTCAGGAAAAAGAAGCTGCTCTTCTGGGGGGGGCCCAGCAGCATGGGCACCTGGCTTTTATGGGTAATTTTGACCTAAAAAGAAGCAGAAAACCCAGCTCAGTAAGAGGGTCCTGAGCCCTCCCAGGCACCCTCAGCCCCAAGACCCTCAGGAGTGACCCCATGAAGCTGGGAGCAGCTCAGCACCGGGGTGAAGAGCTCTGGAATCACATCCAGGTCCTGCTGAGATGGGAAGAGGAAGAGGAGAAATAGCAGGGGACCCTGCTGCAGCTCCCCCAGGGAGGAATGCTGCTGTGCCCCTGCAGCAAGAAATGGCTGGGTCATGAGTGCAGGGCACGGAGCCACAGCTCAGCTCATCCTGCCCATCCCCACACCCTGTCATCCCTGCTGCCCATCCCCATGTCCTGCCACCCCTGCTGCCCATCTCACACTCTGCCAGCTCCCTCTGCCCCATCCCCACACCCTCCCAGCCCTTGCTGCCCATCCCACACTCTGCCAGCCCCTCCTGCCCATTCCCACACCCTGCCACCCCCTCTGCCCCATCCCCATGTCCTGTCACCCCCTCTGCCCCATCCCCATGTCCTGCCTCCCCCTCTGCCCCATCCCCACCCCCTGCAGCCCCTGCCCCTCCCTGGGCACTCACGGTGCAGGAGGGCTGCATCCAGGGCTCCCCATCCACCTGCATGGGCAGCAGCTTGGACGTCCTGCAAGGCACAAAGAAGGGAAGGCCGTGACACGGGTGTCAGGTTGCGGTGACACGCGTGTCAGGTTGCGGTGACACGGGTGTCAGGTTGCGGTGAGAAGGGGACCGGTACCTGATGATGACGGAGGAGCACTGGGCCAGCCTCTTCCCCGCGCTCTTCAGCCCCGTGTAGATCTGCCCCATTTCCATGGCGCCTTCCAGCCCCACCACCTCCAGGAGGTGATCGCTGAGGTCTGCAGGACAGAGGGATCTGAGCTGCTCCCCCCATGCCCAGGAATCCCTCTCCTCCTGCCCTCACTGGGAACCTCAGGGCCAGCACAGCAGGGCTGCTGGCTGTCCTGGTGGCACTGAGGGGATTTATCCTGATGTGCTCAGTGTCCCAAGACCACCAAGCTGGGTGTTTCCAGCACTGCTAGCCAAAATCTTTGGAGCAAAAGTCTGAAACAGCACCTGAGCCTGCAAGGTGCCAGCCCAGATCCCACCAGCCCTTGCACTGTTTGTTTGCAGTGATGAAAGGATGGCACCCCTTGCCTGGCTGCCCTGGGGTGCTGCAGCTCCCCAGAAGCCAGCACATGGTACAGAATGTCTGGTCATATCCCAGGGGATGGCCTCTGGGCCACCAGCAAGGACACCTGACCATGGCACAGCTCTCTGTGCTTTCACACCCACCCCTGTGAGCCCTGAGGAATTCTCTGAGCCTCCCATGCCCTCTGACCCCACAGGAGTGGGGATGTCCCCAACCCTGCTGTCCCCTGCAGCCCCTTTGGCTTGCCCTGTATCCCATTCCCTGCTGCCACTGGCTCAGGCAGCCAGGGACAGTGACAGTCAGGGATGTGACACTGCTGTTCTGGGGGGCTGATTCCCACCCCAGCCCCAGGCTGTGGGAGCTGGTGGGTGGAAAACCCAGGTACTCTGTGGATTTTGCTGGGTTCTACCCCTCTACTCCCAGTGCCCCTGTGCTGACCCCACCCTCCCCTGGTGCCCCCCACTCACCTTGCACGCAGAACTTCAGCTCCTTGGCATCGGTGACCACCGTGCCTGGCACCTTCTCTGGCACCTTCTTGCCCAGCCTGTTGTAGCCACGCTGCTTCTTGGTCTCTCCCCAGAGGTTGGAGCCCCCGTACATGCTGGGGATGTTGAGCACAGCAATGCCCTCCAGGGATGTGGTGCTCAGGTCCAGCAGGGTCCCATCACACTGCCAGGGACATGGGGGGAGTGTCAGGGGGGAGCTGTGCCCACCACGTGGAGCCCCCTCCTCTCCCTGCCACAGACACGTGGCTCCCTGAGCACAGAGTGACACTGGGGGGTCTCCAGGGGACACTGCCAGCTCCAGAGTGGCTGGGGCTGGAGATGCAAATGCCCCCCCTCGCTTTTTCCTAGAGTTATTGTCAACTCCTTGTGCTGCTCTCCCCTCTGCTCCCATAGGAGTTTTACCACAGGTCCAAAATGGCAGTTCCAAAAAGGGAATTCCTGGGGGAGGACATAAAACCTTGGCTAGACTCGGGGCTGTCACCCAAAATGGGAGGCAACAGCACCTTGACCTTAAAGCAAGTTCCACCCAAGGAGCTCCAGCACCTGCCTTCCCCCCTCCCTATCCAAACTGACTCCAAAGGGCTGGAAAGTTTGGCTGCCCAAAACGTAGCTCAAACTGGTTTGTCTTCAAGTGCCATTTGGAAAAGAGAAATAAGGCTGGAAGGAAATTAGGGGAAGGTGTCAGAGGGAAAAACATCAGGTTTTGGAGAGCAAACCCCAGCACACAGAACTGGCATCCCAGACTTTGCTGTCATGCAGCAGGGCTGAAAATTCCCTGTGAAAGTTAAAATATCCATTGCCTGTAGCTTTCCCCACAGAACTGAAAGCACCAGCCATGGAAATGCATTTCCTAACTTCAGCTCTTCTCACACCACCCAGACATGGATCCCCTTCCTAAACACCTCTGGTGAAAGCAGCCACTTTTCCATCCAGCTTGCATTTCTATAAAGCATTCCTATTTTCCTTGAGGCATCTGCTCTTCACCTGCCACTCTGTGCCTCAGCAAATCCCAGCACAGCTTTTCCCTTGCATTTTGGTGAGGCAAAGGCACCTCTGCCCTCACTTCTCGAGCTGAGAGGAACGAAATGGGCTGAGAAGCCCCTTCTGCTGCTCCAGTTCTGGGTGTTTTCCTTGAACAAAGGTCTAGAGTTTATTTTTCCCACCCCTTTGGCCATTGCTGAGGACACCAACCCCACGTGTGAGGAGCTGGGTGCTCACACCTCGATGTGTCAGATCCTTCCTGCCTCCCCTGGTGCTGCGGGATCTTATTTTTAGAACAGCAAAAAAAGCAGGAATCTTCTGGTTTGGGAGGGAAAAGCTGTCTCTCCAAGGATTGGAAAGGATGTTAATCCCTTAGTTCTCAATACAATGTAATGACAGTGTGATTTGGAGGGAGAGAAAAGACCTCAGTGCTCTGAGCAGTGGCTCCCAATGGGATGGGGTGGGATGGATGGGGTGGGAAGAAATGGATGGGATGGGGTGAGATGGGATGGAGGGCAATGGGATGAGATGGATGGGATGGGGTGGGGTGGAATGGATGGGGTGGGATGGGAAGAAATGGATGGGATGGGGTGGGATGGGGTGGGATGGGAAGAAATGGATGGGATGGGGTGGGGTGGGATAGGAAGAAATGGATGGGATGGGGTGGGGTGGGGTGGAATGACTGGGGTGGGATGGGAGGGGATGGGATGGGATGGGGTGGGATGGGAAGAAATGGATGGTATGGGGTGGGATGAGGTGGGATGGGGTAGGATGGGGTAGGATGGATGGGGTGGGAGCTGGCTGCCAGGAGTGCACCATGCTAGGATGCTGCAGCAGGAGCCAGTTCCTGCCCAGGGCCGCCCACGCCTGCCCAGAGCTGCTGGCAGGAGGGATTCTGGATTCTGGATTCTCCCTGCAGAGCCCTCCCTGCTCCTGCTCCTGCCAGGGAGCCACAATGGGCCCTTTGAGCTGGGGCAGCTGACGGCAGCGAGGCTGGAAGGAGAAATTTGCAGCTGGGGGAAAAAGCAAATTCATTTCCAGGAGTTGTAGGGGGAAGGAGTGCCAATTTCCAAAACAAAACTGCTATTTCTCTGCGAGGCTGACAGTTGCCTGGGAGCTGGAGGGAGGACAGGCGGCTGCTTTCAACTCCAAACGCGGTGGGATTAACACTTTCCTGGCCGTGGGCTCGGCTGCTGGGGATGCACACTTGGTGGGGAGCACCCTGAGAAGGAACAGGGGGGGCACCTCGTGCCCATCTCCAGCAGCACTCAACTCCACAAACATGGATTTTATCCACCCTGGGACAGTGCAGCACGGATGGGGAAGGGGGTGAGATGGTTGTGATGCTGGTTCTGCCCCTTCCCACAAGTTTGCAAGGGTGCAGCTACCCACCCCAGGTTTTGGGAAGGGAGGAAACTCCCTGGATAGAAACAGGCACCGAAATCCCTCTGCCCATGGGCACACCCTGCAGGGCCAGCTCTGCTCTGTGCCCACCACCAGCACCCTGCACCCACCCCCTGCTCTGACTCCCACCACCTCTTGCAGGTGCTATTTTCTCCCCTCACCCTCCAGCCCAAGTTATAAAAGGGTGGATTATCCAGAGATAGGGAGAGATGGAAGTTTACAGCCCAAATCCCCAGCACAGAGAAGTGACAGCACTCTTAGCAACCACGGGCCCTCCTCCCAGCTCTAATTAAAGGCTGTTTCCATGTCATCCAATGAGGGCTGGGAGCAGTGCAGAATTTACAGGGAGAATGTTCCAGGCATGCTCTCAAATACAGCTGGAAGTGGGGAATACAGGATTATTCTTCTGCCCACAGCTGGCTGGCTTTGTAGCAAGGGCTGTGTGGTGGAATAAGGGGTCCTGCCCAGCCACCAGGCAGTGAGGGGTCAAAGTGCTGGCACCCTCTCCTCAAAGAGCTGAGGGATCCACGGGCAATGGCTCCAAAAAGCCTTTGTGCCATGGCTAGAGCCAGGGACCACGCCAGGACACCCACCTCAACCTCAACATAGTCATGGAGCTTCTTGCAGGTGGCTGCAAAGGTCTCTGATGTCCCAAATTCAAAGTACCACAGCTTGTTCTTCATCCTGGGGCACAGAGACATGTCAGTGTCCCACTTGGAAGCAGCACCCTACCCCAGCCTGCAGCAGGATGGGCTGCCAGGGACTGTCTGGAGCTGCTGTGATGGGGACATGAGCCATGGATGAGGACACAAGCCACTGTGCAGAGGGACCACCAGCAGGCTGGCCCTGGGGAGCTGAGTGGTGGGACCAGGGTGTGCCTGGGGGCTGTCACAGGGTGGCTCTGACACCCATCAGAGGGGGAGGACGGGGGTGCTGGCTGCTCCCCAGACATGGGATGTGCTGTCAGAGCACAGGGCACCCTGTGGAGGGGATGTCCCACACCTCAGCAGCTCCTGCACCCCGCTGAGCAGCCCCAACCTTGGCTCAGTCCCTGCATCAGCTGCTGAGCCAGGCTTGGAGGGGGAGCTGGGAGAGGCTGTAATCCAAGAGGAGCTAACTTGAGGGCAGAGCCAGACATTTTGGTCCACTCAGGGATTTTTCTAGCAGGTATTTCCAAACCTGGGACGGGGGCTGTGGCTCCTGCTGCCACCTCCCCATTTCCTGAGCACAGCAGGAACGAGCTGTGACCTGCTGCCTGCCCTGCCCTCCCTGCCTGGCCTGCTCCTGCCTGTCCTGGAATTCCATACTAATTATAAAGCATGAATGAACCCACCTGGGGGTGTGGCTGAGTTTCAGCAGCCTGCCACACTGGACAGGGCTTGAAGGAGCATCCCAAACCCGCACCATGCCCGCCTGGTGCCTGTCCTCTAAGGCTGGCCAAACACCAAACCCTCCTGGATGCTGCATGGGGCGCTGGGTCCCCCCCCCCCCCAGCTCTCAGGGGTCCTTGGGGAGCCCTCACCTGCTGTTGAACTTCTCAGGGTGCTTTTCTCTCATGATGTGGAAGCGGTGGGCGATGGAGGCATCCTGTGGGGGGCACAGAGACATCAGAGGCACAGAAACAGAAGCAGAACCCACACCCTGTGCCCCATGGGCATGAGCCAGGGCAGGGCTGCTCAGCTCTTCATGCTTGCCACTGGGCCCTGTGGCACAGTGCCACGGTGTCACTGAGGATGACATTGATGGCCCAGGGTGATGGAGGGACCCTCAGCCAGGCTCTTCCCAAAGCTTCTTAGGTGGGACCTAATTAGTGCACTTGGCCTCCTTCCCTCATCACTGCATGGAGGGGATGATGAGAGGGGAGGGAAGGCAACCAGTGGAGCAGTGGGGCTCTGGGGACACCCCAAGGGCCTGCACCCTGACAGCTCCCCTGGATGGCAGCTCTCCTGAAACTCATCACCGTGTGCAAAGACAGGAGCTGTCACTAAATGCCACCTGCACTAGCAGGAGCCAGTGTGAGCCCAGAAGCATCCTGCAGTGCTGCAGGGGAGTGACCCCTGCCATGGTGGCAGCCCTGGCACTGGACAAAATTGCTGCAAGCCCTTGGGAAGAGAAGGGCTTTTCCCAAAACACTCCTGCTCTCAGGACTGACGCCCCCATGGCACAGGGCTGCCATCCTCCCCAGGCTCCCTGACCTCTCCAGGTCAGGAAAATGTGGGGGAACATGGGTCCAAACACCAAATCAAGGCTTTGCTGATGTCTTGGCAGGTGGGGTGTCCTTGTCTTTGGCACCCCAAACTTCCCTGAATCCTGCTCCTTTCACACTCATTCTTGCAACATTCCTGCTGGGAAGACAGAGATCCCATGCCTGCTTATGTGTCTTGGGGCTGCCTTTACAAATGGCAATAAAGCCAGAAAAAAAACCAAAACCAGGATGTCACAGACATATTTTCTGAAAAGTCCTTTCATTGGGATCTTTTCTCCTGAGAAGCTGGGAAGCTTCAGCTTCCCCATGTTTTGCTGCTTTGGAATGTGATTTGGAGAATTGTTTACCCAGCATGTGAAATTGTTTTTACTTGATGACCAATGACAGCCACCTGTGTCGAGGCTGTGAGCACTCACAAGATTTTATTATCCTTCTGGTCTTTTCTGTTCTAGACTTCTGATGAAATCTTTTCTTCTATTCTTTCAGCAGAGCTTTAGTATGTAATTTTCTTTTAATATAATATAGATCATAAGATAATAAATCATCTTTCTGAAACATGGGGTCAAGAGTCTCATCTCTTCCCATGTCAGGATCCTGCAAATTCAACCCCAGGAGCTGGAGGGAGGTTGGGAGAGTGAGCAAGGAGCAACAGGGAGGGAGAAACCAACTCCTGCCCCATGGAACTCACCACCCCAATGGAGAAGTAGTTGTTGATGATGGTGGATGGGACAGGATCCCCGTTGGCCTCCCTGTCAGTGGGAATGATGTCGATGTGCCAGCGGTCCAGCATCACCTCCGTGCTGTGCTCTATGTCCTTCAGCACCTTCATCAGGTTTCCTCCTTCATAGCCTGCAAGGGAAAGAGGATGAAGGAGGGGAGCACAGGCAGGTGCCAAGCACTTGGGGGTGCTGCTATGGCACATCCTTGCAGCAGTGGCAGAGATTTTGGCTCAGGGCAGGGCTCTCCAAATGGAAAAGCTTGGGCAGGACCCAGCTATGGAGGGCTCAGAAAGCAGCAGCTGCTCTTTTTGGAAGGAGTTAGGGGCACCAGGCTTAGATGCAGCTCTGAACCTCATCCCAGGAGCCCGGCAGCCCTCCCTCCCGTGGGGATGGCCCCGCTGAAGCGTTTCCAAGGGCTGGCCACGCCCTGGGCGGTGCTCGCCCATCCTCACCTCCTCCCCAGCGCAGGCACCGAGCGAGGTCATTGCCGGTCCCCAGGGGCAGGACGGCCACCGGGGGGTGCTTCACCAGGTTCGCCTTATCTGCAGTGCGAGAGAAGAGAGGTTTGGGGCTGACAAGGCTCATTCCCTGCTCCTCTCCGTGCCCCTCCTCAGACAGCAGCCTGGAGGGATGCTGCTGGCAGGGTCACTGTGAAAAATGCGTGGTTTATGGTTGGCTTTTCGCAGATATTAAAGTGAATGTTCTATGTGTTGTGTTAGAAAGTGATGCTGTGTTACTGCTCTTATGTAGTGCGTTAAATATAGTTTTAGGTTATAACATAAGGTTAAAATAGAAACTATGCTAGGTAGGATACTTTTTTTCTGAAGAAAGGACTTGCATTGAGACAGCAGCCACAGGACACCTGAATCTTTCAGAGAAAAAGAATTCATTGCTCCATTATCAGGAGAAATGAACTTCTTCCTGCCTTGCTCAGGCAGGGTGACACTGTTAGGATTCAGAGGAAGAAGTTGACACTGCCCAGACAGAATCCTGTGTTTGAGTGGAATTTATGCATCACATATGAGGTGTATGAATATTCAATGGGCTATTGCTTTTAAGGGTTAATCCTCTGTTAATGTGTGTCCTTTTTCAGGCTTATGCTGCCCAGAAAAGGTACCTGCACTGTCTGCAACTCTTTGTTTCCATTGTCTCATATTGTCCTAATCCAAACTGTCCAAATTATTATTACCCTAATTATATTACTATTTTTTAACCATTTTATCACTATTAAACTTTTAAAAATTTAAAAACAAGTGATTGGCCTTTTTCACCATCACCACCCCACTTTCCCTGGGGGAATATGGGGAATCTGTGGCACAGCACCAAGGATGCAGGTGGATGATGCTCTGCAGGAGCACAGCTGTGCTCACTCACCTATGCAGTCCAGGATCCAACCCACGGTGCCATCCCCTCCACAGGCCAGCACACGGAAATCCGGGGTGTCCCGAAAGAAGTTCAGCCTGGGGAAAGCCAGGAGAGACAATGGTGGGATGTGGGAGAGCAGGGCCCCGTGGGAGGGGGCAGAGGATTGAGAGGAACGGCAGATTTGTCTTTACAAACAAGCTGTGGGTCTGCTGGTAGAGAAAACTAGCTCTGGGAGAGAAAAGAAACAACGGGAAGGCTTGCACTGATTGAGGAATGGAAAAAGAGATTTGCTTATACAAATAAACTTTAGGTTTGCTGATAAATGAAATGAGACATTGAGAGAAGAAAGAAACAATGGGGAAGGAAAAATCCCTAAATTCTGTAGGAATGAAAAATTAAAAGGGAGGGTTATACATTAGAGGGAAATCTTTGGTATCAGGCATTTTGGGAAGTCTGTACCTCTCAAGTACCTCCGCCAAGGGGGAAAGAGAGAGGGAAATGTGGGAAATTGGGATTAAAAGGAGGCTGCATCCTCCAAAAATTGGAGAGATCCCAGGGGAATGCCCCATGGCCTCTCCCTTTATTGGAATAAAGGCAGAAAGGACTCCTCTGTCTCCTTTTTGGACATCAGCCTCTGGTGTTTGTGGATTAATTTCCCTACCAGGATCACCTGCAGCAGCTCCTTACCCTGGCGTGGGCCCGCCACGGTCCAGGTTGTACACTTGGCGTGGGTTGAGCAGGTAGTGAAACTTCCGGAGCACCCTGGGAGGAGAGAGGTGTCAGGGATGCCACTGCAATCTATGTGTTATTAGAAAATAATTAGTGCTAAAGGAAATTAAAAACCACAGCGTTTTGTGCACTAAAACCAGTGCCGGGCAACAAGCAGTAAAGAGCTAAGGGATAAGGATGGAAATTCAAACACCAGGAGATGAGAGATGCATATTTCAAGGGATTTTTTTCCATCTGACAGCACTCCAGCAGGAGGCATTTGACAGGCATCATCAGAAGTTTATCCCAGAAAGTTTTCACCGGACAGGATTCCAGCAATTATCCACCGGTTCTGGGAAACGTGGCAGCAAGAAAGAAAAACTACAATAATATGCTAATTTATGCTAAAGAGAAGCCCCTTCCAGAGCCCAAAGGACTGTATAAAATGAAAAATGACATAAGAAATGACATTTGGACACCCACTTTGGGGGGACTTTGGTGTGATAGAAGCCACATCCTGGCTTTCCCCAATTCGGATCGCCTGGCTCAGAGTGGAAATTGCTTGTGGCTTTTTCCAAAAGTACACCTTTATTACTTAATAAATCTCCTTGATTATTAAATTGGAGAATTCATTTATAACACCATGAAGGTGATTCCCACACCAGGAGGGATGCCCAGCAGCCCTGGGGGGAGGCTGTTCCCAGGCAGGAGCCCACCTACCGCTCCCCTTGCCTTCCTCCACTCTTGGGGTTCACAAACACGAGCAGCGGGTGGGTCCCGGGCTGAGGGCTGATCTGGGGGGGCAGAAAAGGCACCTGTGAATTCCTCACCTGTGCAGCTTTCAGTGGAAAACTGCAGCACCTGGAACCTACCTGCAGCCCTTGCCCATCCACTGTGGTGGAGTTGAACTTGAAGGCCTGGCTGTCCTCGGGGCTGGTGCTGGCAGGGGAGTCGCTCTCGGAGCGCCGGCAGTGGGACTGCCTGTCCTTTGGGAACCAAGGTGTGGGTGCCCACCCTGCCCACGAGGCAGTGCCAGCAGCCAGGGGAGGCACAGCAGCCTCAGCAGGGCCCCTGTCACTGGCAGCGAAGAGGGGGACACTCACCAGGACAAGGGGGGACTCACCAGGACAAAGCGGGGGGACTCACCAGGACAAGGGGGGGCACTTTACCAGGACAAAGGGAGGCACTTACCAGGACAACTGGGCAGATGTAGGATGGGAGCAAGATGTGGTCCCGCAGCGGGCCCCCATCACACTCTGGCTTCACATGGGAGGCACACTTGTTGTGGAGCTGCAGGGGTGGGAGGAAGGGATGTGGAGCAGAGGACACCTGCCCTCCCCTGAGCAGGAGCCCAGAGCTGGCCATGCAGGCACTGAGGGTGTGCCCCAGCCCCGGGCACTCACCGTGATCTGGCACCAGACACAGTGCAGGCCAGTGATGCCCTGGTAGCACTTGATGCTCTTGTGACACCTGTCACACTTGGCAGGCGAGTTGCCCTCGATCCAGGTGTGCTGCATCACCTGCAAGGCACGGGGACATGGTGGCACAGCACCCACTGACCCACAGGCACCTCCTTCCTGCTAGGGGTGTCCATCAGGATTTTGGGAGCTTGTCCTGCAGGTATGCTGCTGATGCAATCCTGCCTCTCTGCAGAGCCACGGCAAATCTTGGAGCTGGGGGTTGTGTGGGTGCCTGGGGACTGGGGATGGGGTGCATCCTGCAAGGCTCTGGATGCTGGGAATGCCCATGAGCTGCTGCCCAGGATGTGAGGGGCAAAACCCAGGGGAAGAAGCCATTGGGAAGCAGAGCAGGAGACCAGGACACCCAGTGGCTCAGAAATGCACCAGCTGCCTACTCACACTTGTGTTTTTCTTGGATTTAACGTAGGTGCTGATGCAGGAAGCGATGTCTTTGGACACACACCTCTCGTGGACCGTGTACTTGCAGACTGGTGAGAGACAAAAATCATAAAGCCACAGAACCATTCAGGTTTGAAAAGCCCTGTAAAAATTCAGGTTTGAAAAGCCCCGTAACACCCTTCAGTCCAGCTGTTACCCCAACACCACCAGGGCACCACCACCCCAAGTACCACCAAGAAGATGGCCAGCATCCCTCCCCAGCATGGCAGCTTCCCTCTCCCCACTCAGCCTGCAGCACCCACGGGACTCAGCACGAGCAGGGACCAATCCTCCCTCCCCAGGGCACCACTGGCAGTGGCAGGAGCCATCAGACTGGGAGAGCAGTGCTCTGGCCAGGACTCACAGGAGCAGCAGAGGCCCTGCTTGCGGACCCCCAGCAGCATGGTGCGGCAGAAGTTGCAGTAGGCAGGTTTCTTGAAGTGCTTCAGCCTCCAGGCATGCTGCCCATCATCTTTCACGTTCTGCAGGGCAGGGGAGGGGAGGGTGGAGGTCACTCCCCTGCTGTCAAGAATCCCGACACCCTCAGCCTGTCATTTAAATCAGCTTTTCCTGCCTTAAAAACCCCACGGTGTTTCTGGGAGTTGGCAGGATCGTGGGCTCTCCCTGTTTTCCTTCTCTCGTGGTGCTCCCCAGAGCATCCCTGCCACTGCATCCCCCTGGGCACGTCCAGCTCCAGCTCCCACAGACCCTTGGCACAGCCCAGCCACAGGGAAGATCTTGGCAGCTGATGGGAAGGTCACATTTGGGGCCAAGCCACCACGGCCACCACGGGGTGACAAAAGCACAAACCCCTCCATCTGGGGCCAGGCATGAGTGCTTTGCAGGAGCCAGCTGAAATTCCCTGCTGTCTTGATTTTTTCTGCCAGAAAGCCTGGCCCCCACCCCACCTCTCACCCATGAGTAAAATCATCTTTCCCTGCAATTTATTACCTGATGATCAGGGGTGCACTTGAAAGAAATGAAGGCCAAAAGGATGAAAAAACAAGACAGAGAAACAAAGGGGGTCCCAACAACCCCACCTTTGCTCTTTAAGCCCCACCCTACAAGAGGAGATGCCATTTTAGGTAACTAAAATGCAGGAGGGATGCTCCTGGCAGAGGGGCCCTTCCTCAGGTGGTGGGGGCAGCTGTGACTGTGACCTTCTTATTTTAGGTTTTGATTAAATGCTGATCCAAGTGGAGTGCACTGCCATAGCAAGGAGCAAGCCCAGCCTCAAAAATGAACTTGGAAAGATTTGGGGGGTGAAGGGGGCAGGGTGGGGGTGTCAGCAGGGGCTGGGGGCCAGAGTGGGGCTGTGTGGTGCTCTATGAGTGCGTGGTGGGCTGCTGGGGGTAGGCTGGACCAGGTGTGCTCAGGGACACTCACTGTCTCCATGCCCAGGAGGACCAGCAAGGGGATGGTGGTCATGCCACCCCGGATCCACTCCTCCAGCGTCACAGTCCCATCGTGGTTGTAGTCGATCTCCTCCATCATCGCCTTCAGGATCTGGAGGAGGGCACAAAATGTGGTGTGTGGGACAGTGATGCCAGCCAGGGCTGTGGCTGAGAGCCCCTGCAGCTGCCCCTGGTGCCTCCAGCCCCAGCACTCACAGGCTTCAGCTCGGTGGAGTCCCACTCCAGGTACTCAGCCACGTGCACCATCTGGTTGATGATCCGATCCAGCTCCTAAGCACACACACAGAGCAGTGCCCAGGCTTAGGGATGGCTCCAGGCTCCAGCAGAGTGTCCAGCTCCAAGCCCCCAAGGTCTACATCCCCACATGCCCAAGGCTACCCCAGCCCCACCCACACAGGAGGGGCAGCAAACCCCAATCCTCAGTGGGTGCTCCTTCTTTTTTCAGAGCCTTCTGCCCTGCAAGAAAACCTGTAAAGGATTTTCCCTGGGAAAAACTATTCTGATAATCCAGATCTTATTTGCAGCAGGTTTCGAGGAGAAAACATCATAGGAGAAGGAGCTGTGCATGATTTTTTCCTTCCCTGAAGCACCATGACCTGATGCAGTGCTACAATCCTTGGTGGGTGGATTTTTTCCGAGCTCCTGCTGGATGCACCAGAGCTGCCATGCGATCCCCAGCTCTGCAGCCCAGCTGCTGCTTTCCTCCTCCCTCCCCGTATCCCAGCCCCATTGTGGAGCCCCTCAGCAGTGTCCTGCAGGTCCCCAGCCCCCTGAGCAGCTCCTGCTCTCTGTCCCAAGGGAAGGCTCACCGAGCTGTCCAGGAGGCCGTTCCCATCGGTGTCGTAGAGGCGGAACATAACTGCAGGGAGGAGAGAAGCTGCTGAGAACTGGAGCCCAGCCCCAGGGCACCCAGGAGCTTCAGGGTGGGAGCAGCACTGTGCTGGCTCAGCCAGGCTGAGATGTGACCCCAGGGCTGTGGAGAATCAAGCCCCCTTGGGCAGACACTGTGCCAAGCACGCCCTGCATGTCCCTGCCCCAGTGCAGGTGGCTGCTGGCACATCCTGGCAGGGCCACTCGTCCCACAGGCTGCCCTGGGCTGCTCACTGGTATCTCCAGGAGGTGCCAGGAGGGAGAAATAGAAATGTATTCATGGAATCACAGAATCATTTAGGTTGGAAAAGCCCAAAAAGGTCATCAAGTCCAACCATTAACCAGCACTGAGACAGAAATGTCCCACATCTCCATGGCTTTGAAATACCTCCAGGGATGGTGACTTCACCACTGCCTGTTGCAGGGCTTGACTTCACTTTTGGGGAAGAAATTTTCCTGAGTATCCAATCTGAACCTCCCCTAGTGTAGCTTGTGGCCATTCCTTCTTGTCCTGTCACTGGATTTGTCCATGCAAACTTCCACACAAGTAGTAAAGGAGCAGAAGGGGATGCTGAGGGGTTTTCCCAAGTGGACAGGAGCAGCCAGGCCCCCCTGCAGGTGACACCCTGAGCCCCTGGTCCCCCTGCCCACAGCGTGAGCCCAGGGTGACACTTACACTCCAGCTTGTCCTCTGCTCGTCCCCTCTCCAGCAGGGACAGGTAGCAGACAATGTCCTTCAGGTGCACCACCTGGGCCACGGGGGTGGGAGGAGGAGGAGGGGTGGCCTTCAGGGAGCTGGAGCCTTTCCGCAGGCTGAAGGGCAGCCTCTTCTCCAGGCTCCTTGTGCCTGCGGGCAGGGACAGAGGCCACACACAGGGATGACATTGGAGCAGGGATTGTCACCAGGTGGGACATAGGAACTCTGTGGCAGGGAGCCTTTTGGCATGGGACTGAGTGACAGCACAGGGACAGGGCTGGGACACAGAGGGGACACAGAAATGGGCATGAAAAGGGCACTTGGGGCTGGTGCCACCAAGGCTCAGGGCTGGGCAGTGCCACTCAGTCCTTGGGGTGCAGACTCCTGTGGCATTCACATTCTCTGAAATAATCCCTTCACCCAGGATTCTTCTCCTGGGAAGCTGAGAAGCCTCAGAGAAAAGGAAAACAATTATCTCATTTGCTTCTCCTGTGTTTTGCTGCTTTGGAATGTGTTTGGAGATTGTTCACCCACAGGTGATTGTTCCATTGCATTCTGCTGGGAGTTGTTTTCACTCTTTGGCCAGTCAGGGCCAAGCTGTGTCAGGGCTCTGGAGAGAGTCAGGAGTTTTCATTATTATCTTTTAGCCTTCTGTAAGTATCTTTGCTGTATTCTTTAGTATAGTTTAGTTTAGCATTCTTTAATATAATATAGTATCATGAAATAATAAATGAGCTTTCTGAGAACATGGAGTCAGATCCATCATTCCTTCCTCCCTGCCACAGGGGTCCCTGCTAATACAGCAGACTGCCAAATCCCATCACTGCAGCTATGGGATGGGCAGCTGGAGAAATGATTCCTGCTGGGAACAAGCATCCACCCAGAGGGAGGGAGGGAGGGAGAAGCTCAGTGGGCAGCAAGGCAGCTTGCCAGGGTGCCAGCACAGCCCACGCTCCCAGATGCCCGTGCCAAGAGCAGGAGGGATGCTCCTGGCAGAGGGGGGCTGGGGCAAGGGGCAGCTGTGACTCACTGCCCATTTCCCCCTCCACACAAGATGCTGCCTAGGGCTAATTAAGACTTTGCCTGATGGGGGCTCTATGGATCTGTAACTTAAGTTTGCCAGGATGCCAGGAACCCAGTGAGTTTGGGAGCTCACTGCCACCACGCTGGGGACTCAACCAGGAGCTGGGGAGGGCTTGTCCCTTGTCACTGCCCCAGTCTCTCTGTGGAGCCCCAGCCAAGCTCACCTGGTGACTGAGGGTTGAGCAGAGACCCGGAGGAGACCTTGGAAGAGCCCGAGGAGTTGTGAGCAGAAGTGGTGCCAGCGGTGGATTTCTGGGAGGATGATCTGGACCAGCTGGGGGAGGCATTGGGGATGGATGCCAGGGTGAGGGATGCTGGCTGGGGCTCAGCTGAGTTGCTGTGGCAGCCCTTGGGCTCGGGAGTGTGTCGGCCCAGAGCACTCCGAAGGGTTTTCCCATTGATCCCTGCAAGCAGACATGCCCAAGGGCAGTGTGACACCAGGGTGTCCATGTCCCTTCCTCCAGGAGCTGGTGCTGGGTGCTTGCCCTGGCTCCTCTCTGCTAGCCCCGTGCCACTCTGCCCTGGCATCCCAGCCCCAGGGCTCTCTGAGGGGCACCACAGGCAGCCCCTCACCCTCCTGCCTGGCCCAGCAGTGTCACATCCCCGGGTGACAGCCACCACAGTGCCCAGAGCAGGCAGGGAGGATGTGCTCCTCCATCACCAGCCAGAGCTGGAGACGTGCTCCCTTTCCCTTTGCAATTTATAGTCCTTTCAGCAGATGTCTCCACCAGCCACTAATCCTCCCTCTGGGGGAGGCAGAGCTGGGTGCCTGGCACACACAGCCTGCTCTGGGTGCAGGGTGGCTGCTGGCACCTGTGACAGAGGCACAGGCCACCTCAGCCTGCACAGAGATGCTGACAGAGTGATTTGGGCTCTGGAAGTGCAGAGGAAAGGGCAGGTGCCATTGCATCCTGGAGAAATCCCTCCCTGCAGCAGCACAGAGCCTTGGCAGCCCACCTGACAGATGGGGTTGTCTGTATATGTCTATATGCCACAGGAAAAAAAATAAATCTCTGTTCTCAAAACCCCTCAACCCCAAGAAATAAATTTTAAAAAAACCTAGTGTCCCAAAAATAAAAAACTGTACTTTTTTAAAACTAAGCAAAACATCTTTAAAAGAAAAACCCTAAAAGCAGCCCTAGTCCATGTACAGTAGTAAAAACACTAAACATAAAATAGTCAGAATAGCAAATATTCTCCAAACATTGCCACGTGTAACATAAAACCACAAAAAGTTTCAACTGTGTTTCCTAAAAGAGCCTATAGTACAAAAAAACTCCTCTCCTCTTAATAAACTAAAAGTCAATTATCTAAAAAGGCAATTACCTAAAAAGTAGTAATGAACTGAGTCAATTCATATTTTCATAAAAGCAGTAACATTACACTAACATTGGCACCTTCAGGTGCCACCCCTTGAGGTGCCACCGCCAACCTTCCCTCCTGTGGCAGCGTGGGAGTGTGGCACGGTGCCCCAGTGCCCAGCTGGGTGGCAGGGCTGGCTCACCCAGGCTGCTGTGCTGGGACACTCCAGGGCTCTGCTGCTGGCTCTCGGGGGAGGCTGGGCAGATCTTACGCTTGAAGGAAGTGAAGAGGTGCTGGCAAAGCTCCTCAGGCACATCAGCCTCCAGGTAGGTCTTCATGAAGAGGCAGAAGCCCTCGTAGTCGATGGGCTGGGGAGCAGACAGAGGAGGAAGAGGAGGAGGATGGAGGTGCCCCAGATCACCATGAGGGTGCCAGTGGGGCTGCATGCCCTGGACCCCCCTCCTCACTGGGAACAGCAGCTGTAGAGCCCTCCCCAAAACTGCTGCTTTCCCAAATCCCAGTGGCTGGGGTAACCTGGAGGGACCCAGAGCCAGCCTGGCTGAGCCAGGTGACAGCAGGAGCTGGGGGAGTGGCAGGAAAGGGCAGAGCAGTGGGACTTGCCAGCCCAGCCCCATGGGGACTCTGTGCCAGCCCTCCTGAGGACTCTGTGCCCCCTCCTTCCCTGCTGGGCACTGCCATTGTGTGACTTCTCAATGGCTTTTGTGGCTCCAGCTGGAGCGAGGCTCCTGTGGTGCCCTGGAATGACAAGGTACCTTTGTGCACGTCCAGCCCACTGATTTTTCTCATTTTGCCTCGATTCCAGTGATTACAGCCCCACAGAAGGCTCTGTCCTGCTGGCACACCTACAGGTCCCTCTGAAAGCACCACTGGGAAAAAATAATCCCAACCTTCTTTGGAGGAGAGCAAGAGGGCACAGAGCTGTGTCATCCCCATGCTGGCCAAGTCATTTGCTTTGAGGGGAGAGGAAATCCCTCCCAGATTGTGCCTGGCAAGGCAATGCCCCAAAAAGCTCTCAGCAGGCTGGGCTGGGCTGGGGTGGCCATGCAGCCAGCACGGTCTGGGGATGGCTGGGAATCAAGTCCTGGGAGCAAAACCACTGGGAGAGCTGGGGGCCAGCAGCCAGCCCTGCCTTCTCCTGGCTGCTCCCAGCTGGGGGAGCTGGGCTGGGGGAGCTGCAGGGGGCTGGGGGCTGCCAGCAGCACGGGGGGACAGCGGCGGGCACGCGGCCGTACCTGTTCGGGGTTGTACCTCGAGAGGACACCGTCCCCGTGGAACTCCTCCAGAACATCCTTCAGCTTCTTGGTGGAGTCTGGGGACACAAAAGCACCTTGCTGAGCATGGCCCCGCTGGGCTGCCTCTGTTATCCACCAGCAGGGTGCTGCAGAGGGGTTTAGGTGCTGGGTGGATAACTTCTGGATCCTTCCGTGCCCGGAAGAGGCCAGCCATGCCCTGCTTCCCCTTCCACCTTCAGAGGGCAGGGCAGATATGGAAAGCTGGCCTGGGAGCTTTACATACACAGAGAACTTCCTCCTGCCAGTATGAAAATAAACACAGGCCCAGAGCAAAGCAAGGAAGGCGTGGACACTCCAGTCCCAGCTGCTCTGGTGTGCCAAGCACACCCTGCATGTCCCTGCCCCAGTGCAGGTGGCTGCTGGCACATCCTGGCAGGGCCACTCGTCCCACAGGCTGCCTTGGGCTGCTCACTGGTATCTCCAGGAGGTGCCAGGAGGGAGAAATAGAAATGTATTCATGGAATCACAGAATCATTTAGGTTGGAAAAGCCCACAAAGGTCATCAAGTCCAACCATTAACCAGCACTGAGACAGAAATGTCCCACATCTCCATGGCTTTGAAATACCTCCAGGGATGGTGACTTCACCACTGCCTGTTGCAGGGCTTGACTATCCTTTTAGAAAAGAAATTTTCCTGAGTATCCAATCTGAACCTTCCCTAGTGTAGCTTGTGGCCATTCCTTCTTGTCCTGTCACTGGATTTGTCCATGCAAACTTCCACCCTGGCTGAGTGTCCTTAAGGCTGGAGTGTTTGGAGGGACATTCATCATTTCAAGACAGGAAAAAAAAAAGGGAAAAGCAGAAAAAATGATCAAGGTGAGTGAACATTCAGCCCTCACCTTCACACACTTCCCTGGGAATGTGCATTTAAAAGGTTCCCAGACACACCAGCCTTGTTAATTACTGGGAAATCCTCTCTCCAGTTGAGGGCTCTGCTGGCTCTGATCCCCCCAGCCCTCTGCTGGGCACAGAACTTGGCACTGGACCACAGCTGTCTGGGATGTCTGGAGCAGTCAAGGAGAGGGATCCTGGCCCTCCTCAGAGGACCCCAAATCCCATTCCCCAACCCAGTGCTGAGCCATCCTACAGGGGAGAAGGCAGCTGCCCCTGCTGCAGCCTTGCTGGCCACACTTTGGTTAATGAAACTAAAAGATGCCACCAGGGTTCCGAGTCCAGCATTACAGAGGGTGTTTTATGGTCTGGGACTCAGGAAAGCAAAGGCCATCATCCTCCAGAGAGGCAGAATGAGATGCAGAGAGGGACACTGCACACACACAGCTCTGCCTGCAGCCCTGCCTGAGCCTCTGGCTGGTGGGCAGGAGCACCACTTGGAAAAAATAATCCCAACCTTCTTGGGAGGAGAGCAAGAGGGCACAGAGCTGTTCCATCCCCATGCTGGCCAAGTCATTTGCTTTTAGAGGGAGAGCAAATCCTTCCCAGATTGTGTCTGGCAAGGCAATGCCCCAAAAAGCTCTCAGCAGGGTGGGGTGGGATGGCCATGAGGAACTTGTCCCCAGCCTCACCCTTCTGATAGACAGCCTCAGAGAGCTCACCAGGTCCCCTCTGGCTCTCAGTCATCTCCCACCCAGCCTGCTCACCCCAAGGTGAGCCAATTCTGCAGAGCAGCACCCTTGTGATTTCACACCCCTTCTCCCTTCACCCTGTGGTTTTCCTGCCCTACCCTGCCCTGCTCTCAGCACCTTCACGAGCTGCACTGCTTCTCCATCCACTGCTGTAAAAAGCACGCCCACGCTCCAGCTCTGGGGCATGCAGGACCTCAAGGACCTGGTTTTGGACCTCTGGCCTTCACCCAGGCTCTGTCTGCAGCTTCCCCCAGCTCCAGGACCCCTTTGGTGCTGCTGCACATCTCCTTTCCACAGCAGGAGCTGCAGCAGAGCATTGCTCTGCAAAAGCACTAAGGAAAATTACTGCAGAGGGCTGGCAGCCCAAAGCATGCCGTGGAGCAGCTCTGGTGTTTGGGAAAAGCCAGGCTGCTTTTCCTGCTTGGCATTTCACTCTGCTCAGAACGTGGGAGCTGCCGCCTTCAGACGGACTGAGCCCAGCTCACGTGTCCAGCCCCCAAAGCTCAGCTCAATCCTCCCAGCCAGGCAGGCACAGGGACCACAGCCAGCCAGGGTGAGGGGTCAGGGGCTTCCCAAAAATCTAAGGGATCGCCTAGTTTTCCAGGAGGACACTAAGGAAAGGTAGGACACCAGTCCAGCACAGATCAGCATCACTGGGTACTCACAGTCTGTGTACTGCTGGAGCTGGGCAAACTCGGTGGGGCTGAGCGAGATCCACGTGCCATCACTCATCTTTGGGCAGCAGGGACACTGCAGGGGCCACCAGCCACTGCCTCAGTGCCAGCCTCAGTGCCACAGGTCCCAGCAGAGCTCGGTCACATCAGCAGGGTGAGGGGCAGGGCTGGCTCTGGGGCTGCTGGCATCATCCTGCTGAGCCTGGGAGAAGCCAGCCCCAGAGCTTCAGGGCACCTGGTCAGCCTGGAGGGGACAGAGAGAGAGGAGGGGTCAGCAGGAGGCAGAGACAGGGTCCTGCTGTCCCTGGGGACAGTCACCTTCAGTAGTGTGAGCTAGGAAATGGGGTGCCAGGGTGCAAACACTGCAGATGTGGGGGATCTGAACTCCAGGGAATGGGGAGCAGAGCGTGTGAACTGCAGGGAAATGGGGGTGAGCACAAGGAGGAGCACAGGGCACCTCACTGGTGAGCATTCTCAGGTGTCCTCTTGGTGTCCTCTGCCAGAAAGCCAGCCTGGTGCCACCCAGACACCCCAGAGCCACAACTCTGACTGGCCAGAGGATGTGGCTGACAGAAGCCAAGGAAATTCCTTGGGCAAGGAAAGGAACTTGTCACCCCCAGCATTTCCCAGGGGAACCCAGCAAGGGGAGCAGAAGGAAGGGCACGATTATTTAAAGATGATGCAAAAATTGGAGGCAGGGAATACAAACTTCCAGTGTACTCCTGCACCTTTGAAGCTGGTGCTTACTTCCAGAAAATCATTGTAAATCTACAGTGGCACAGAAAAACCCTGACTAAAACTCCAGCCCACCCATTTATAGGTTTCACAATTTATTGGTCTTTTTCATTTAACCAAATTGCTCATCAGGCAAAGGGCAGCATTTGGAGGAGGTGGTTGCTCTCCAAGGAGTTTGATCCCCATTTTAGGGCTGTTTCCCTGCTAAATGTTGGCTCCCACTTTCCACCAGCCTAAGCTGACAGACTGGAGAAAGCAGAGCAAGGATGAGCTGGGAAAGATCACAGGACTTGGGATGATGCTTGGGGAGCACCCACATCCCCCAGCTGGCTGCACCTCTCCATTCACAGAAAAACACCTTTGATTAAGATGAGCAAGTAATTCTGGGGAGCCCTCAGGTCCCCAGGGAATGTCCCTAGGGACATTCACATATGGGGGTGCACCAGGAGCAGTCACTTCACCCCCCATCCTCAGGACTTTGCCCACATTTCTGTACCAGTGCTATTCTGGCTCTATATTCAGATGCTGAAAATGTTCCAGGGCAAGAGATGGTCCCAGGGGCAAAGCCTGGTGTTGGCAGAGGAAGGAGCAAACCCTCTTTGGGGCTGTGGGGAGGATGGAGACCCCTGAGGGCTGCCTGGATGGAAAACCAAGGGGTTTTCCAGCTGCAAGGAGTGGCTGCACACAGAGAGGAGCCCACCAAAGCCTGGCCACACGTCTGCTAGGGTTCAATGGCACAACCCTCCTTAGTCCTGTTCAGTCCTTTCCTCCCAGGAGGACAAAGTCACTGGGCTCTTGTTCCACCCCTCCATGGCCTGGGACTTCTTGGCTGCCCCTGAGGCAGCCTGGAGGGCTCTGGGCCTTGGGGACTCTTCCTGCCCAGGGAGCAGTGCCCTCACTGCCCTGCCCTGGGGCATTCCTGGTGGGATAATATTCAACCCTGGGAAAAATCTCACCTTCCCACCCTCACTGGGGCCCTGCAGCCCCATGGCAACTCGCCTGCAAGCTGAGACTACCCCAGCTTGTCCTGGCAGCCCTGTGCCACCAGCTGGGGACAGGCTGGACACAGCAGTGCTATGGCTAGGGAAGAACTTCCCAATGTCTTCCCACATTGGCTTTGGCTTTGTGGGGATCTTCATCTTGCTGAAAGCACCAGCAAGAAGGCGGTGTTTGCTCCCATCCTGGATGATGGGTTTGTCCCAAAGTACCTCTGAGGCTGGTCCAGAAGAGTTTAGCCTGTGAGAAATGCCCAGAAACACACACAGACTTCACATTTCCTGTTCTGTTTGATTTGATCAGAACCTCTTTTTTGTCCTGAACTTGAGAGGCTGAGAGTGCAGAACTAGCTAGAAGAAAAGGCAAAGGAGGGGACCTGGCTGGCTCCAGCTCCCTGGAGGAGTCTGAGGGCACTGAGGGCAGCAAAAACATCCCTGGCTTCTTTTAATGGTGGGTGATGGGGTAGCACAGAGCTCCAGAGGGAAAGCAAAGCAGAGCTAATTGGGCCATCCCAAGGGGCTTTCCCCCAGCAATTGCTGGAATAACAAATGCCACTCCTGGCACGTCAGCCTCGGATTTCAGGAAGGGCAGGAAAAAGCCTCCTCAGGAATCCAGCTGCTCCTCGTTGGGCCGCCCTCTGAATTGTCAGCGGCAAATTATGTTCTATTAAATCAAATTTGCCTCTCTCTAAAAATAGCTCCCTACTAGTGTTACAAATAACACCGGATTACCCTGCCTGGAGGCGCTCACCGGGCATGGTGTGGCGTGACTCAGGGTGGGGGAGGATGGACAGGGGGACCCTGGGGGCTCCCAAACCTCCCTGGGGGAATGAGCTGGGCTGGAGCTGCATGGAACATCCTGCCAGCAGCAGCCATGGAAGAGGAGCTGTTGGGAGCAAGGATGGGTGCAGCTCCGTGGGAGCCAGGGTGCAGCCATGTAGGGCCTGAAATGCATCAAGGAGGGAAATGAAATGCCTGCAGTGAGCCCCCAGTGGGAAGTGGAGCCTGGACACGAGGCAGGACCAAGCCACAGTCCGTGTCCCTAAGAAAGGGCTGTCTGTGGGCATTCGGGGATGGGGAATCCCAGAGGCAGCAGTGGGATGGCAGAGGAGCTGATTTCCCAGCCAGACATCCCTGTCTGGAGCCTCCTCACCAGCCACCAGGTGCTGCTGAGGATGGAGGACCCAGCTGCTCATCCCACAGCACAGTGCTCTGGTGTCACCGTGGCACTGGGAGACCTTGTTCCACTGCCACCCACCTGGCCCCCCAGGGCCACAGCTGCTGATGGGGACCCACGCTGGGGCACAGAATCACAAACAGAGGGCTGGCAGCTTCCAGGGGCTGGCAGAGCCTCCAGCCTCCCATCAGCTTCACAGGAAATGCATGGATGGGGCAGCAGCACCGGCCCTGTAGGAGATTTCTGCTCCAGACACCTTTGGGAAGGAAAACCATGGGATCCTTGAGCTGCAGGAGGTGTCAGGAGGAGGCAACACTCCTGCTGAGCTCACACACACCCGTGCAGAGGCTGTGGCTCCCTGGCAGCAGAGGGATCCAGCAGGGAATGATGCTGGGCTCGTCCCTGCTTCCCTGCCCGGGCTTGCAGAAGCCACAGTCACGTGCCACATCTCCTGGGGCACCAGCGTGGCAGGTCCCTGCAGGAATGGCATTTTCCAGGCTTCCCCCACCATCTTTTGGAAAGATCAGCCTATTTTTGTGGTGGATGGGGAGAGGCCCCTGAGGCGGTGGGTGGAGTATAAATCCCTCCTGTCCCACTGCAGCAAACAAACCCCAACCAAGTCACGCTCAAACTATTTTCTGCAGCCACAGGAGAAGGCACTTTTCTGCATTTTGCCAGCCCAGGAGGACACTCAGGATCAGGTTTTTCCATTCTCCAAACCTGTTGCTGTCTACCCATTCCCCTGACCCTTTGAGCAACACCCACACAGAGCAAGTCCAAGTGTCTCACACCAGCTTTGCTTTGGAGACCGAGCACCCTCGTGGCACCTGGGTGATAAAAGGTGCTGGCAGGGGTGCCTAGAGCATCCAGGCACCTAGAGCATCCAGGAGAGGTGGGTGGTTGTGGCCAGCCCTCCTGCCCCAGGGCTGGGCTGTGGCTGTACCAGCTCCCAGCTGGGTGCTGGGAAAACTTGGCTCAACCTTGTGGCAGCACAGCCTCCCTTGGAACTCACCCACCACCAGGGCCAGGACAGCTCAGCTCATACCCCAGAGACACCAACAACTTCCTGACTTTCCCCTTGGACCTGCAGCTCCCACTCAAACCACACCTTGTCTCATGGAAAAGCCCTTTCCCACTCCAGACAGGGCAGCAAATGCTGGGCCTGCAGCATTTGGAAGGACTGGGATCCACCCCAGGATCCCAACTCCATCACCTTGCACATGTAAGCCCAGGACTTCAGGACACCTGCAAACCTGTCAGACGGAAGCCCTGGCTCTCTCTCCCTGCAGGAATCCTGTGGCCACGAGTCCCGTGGCTTATAGCCACACCTTGTGCAGGATAATGCTGCTTCCTGGTAGCTTTGAAAGGCATTCTCCCCTTTCATCCCCCAACACAACCTGCAGAACAAGTCACATCCAGCCCCCTTCCACGGGCCAGCCACACCAGCACCGCCTCAGCCCTCCCAAAGTCCTCCAAAGCCAACGGCCCTGGCAATTTTTACTTAACAAGAAAGACACTAACGAGCTTTTCCAGCCTGGCAACACACAGGAACAGCTGGACTGGGCTGTTCAGCCCAGCCAAAGCACGGGTGGTTTTATAGCCAGGCTGAGAACCAACACACTCTGAGACACCAGTGAAGGTGGTGTAGGGGGCTGTAGGGTGGTGTAGCCCGCTGGGCTGCTTTAGGGGCTGGTTGCCATCCTCCCCACCCTGCGGACAAGGGTACGCTGCCCTCTCTCCACCCTTCGGGAAGCTTTCCTCAGGAGCGGAGCCACACGCCGGGGAATCCCGATTCCCCAAGCCCAGCGCCGGCACCGCTCCCAAAACCGCGGGGGAAGGGGGTCGGGGCTGGCCCGGGGGAGGGTCGGGGACTCCGAGGGCAGCAGACGGGACCGACGTGCGCTGCCGAGCCGCTTCCGCGTGGAGTGGGGGATCCCGAGCGGATCGGGGGGTTTGCCCACGACTGAAAGGGGTGAGCCCACAGGCATCGCCGCCTCCCCGCGCAGCCCCGCGTCCCCCCGCCGCTGTCCCCTTACTTGGCGGCGGCAGCGCGGTGCCATCGGCGGGACCGGCGGGGCGCTCCGGCGGCGGCGGCGGCTCCGGGTCGGGCGATGCTCGGGAGGGTTGCTCAGCCCGGCGGTTCCGGGACCAGCGGTACCGGGCAGCCCTGCTCAGCCCGGCGGTTCCGGGGCTGGCGATGCCCAGGAGGGTTGCTCAGCCCGGCGGTTCCGGAGCTGGCGGTGTCGGGCAGTGTTGCTCAGCCCGGCGGTTCCGGGTCGGGCGATGCTCAGGAGGGTCGCTCAGCCCGGCGGTTCCGGGGCTGGCGGTGCCTCGCAGCGCTGCTCAGCCCGGCGCTCCCGGGGCGGGGATGGAGATGCGAACGGGCCCGGCCCGCCCCGCTCCGCTCCGCCCGCCTCCCCCGGCACCGGGCAGCCGGGCTGGGAGGGGGAGGAAGATGAGGAGGAGGAGTTGGAGGGAAGAGCCCGGCGGCCCCGACCTCGCCCCCGCCCCTCGTCGGGCCCGGGGCAGCGCCCGGGAGCAGCGGGGCGGGAGCAGCCGGCTGCGGGGGCGGCGGGAGACGTGTTTCCACGCTAGAACTCATTGGTGGTGAATCCCCACCTCCCCACGGCGGCAGGGTTTTCCCCACTTCCCGATGACCGCGCACACTGCCCCGCAGCCCTGACGCACCCCGTCTTTGTCGCCGTGCCTGTCTCCATCCCCGGCCCTAAGCCTGTCTTTGTCCCCATCCCCTCACACGTCCCCATCTTCATTCCCGTTCATGTCCCCATCCATATCTTCCTCCCATCCCTGTCCCCGTCTCTGTCTCTGTCCCCATCCCAGTCCCCATTTCACTCTTCCTCGGGCCTTCCCTCCCCCTACACCTCGGTCTCTCACTTTCAAACAGTTTCACCCATGGCAAAGGTTGCTCTTTCCTCAGGAACAGAACAAACCACTGAAAACAAACAAACAAAAAATGCCAAAACAGATAAAAAGCATTTTTATTTTCTTTCCATGACGCGTCTGCCTGCCTGCTTGGGAGTGACACTATTTCAGGCATGTCTATTATTTATGTTTGGCTATATTTATATTAATTAGAGACGTGATCCATGCACGTAGTTCTCCAACTTCAAAAAAAAAAAAGGCAGGGGAAGGGGACTGACAGCTGGGACTGAACTTTCTTGAGAGAACAGGAGCAGGTTCCACAGCCCCAGCTGTTCACTGTGTGCCAATCCTAGGTGATATTCTTGCTCCACGTGGGGGATCTCTCCAGCCCCAGCCCCACCTTCCCTCCCTCTCTTCTGGCTGGGACCCCAGAGAGATGGGTTGGGGCTCTTGGCTGGGATGCTGAGAATGATGGAGTCCCCAGAGCCACACCAGCTTTAGGCGAGACAGGATCATGGAATCATTTAGGTGGGAAAAGACCTCTGAGTCCAACCTCTAACTTTTGATGGTGGCACTTGTCATCTGTGTCTGGGAAAGAGGAGCATCCCTTCAAAGAGCTAACTGCTCTCTGATGATGGGCTGTGCTGGAGCACAGAGAAATCCCACGTTCCAGAGCAGGAGAAAGGACCCTGAGCTCCCTGCTCCCATCCATGCCAGCCATCTCCCTCAGAAGCTGTAACCTGTGTCAGCCCTGAGCCAAAGCAGGTGACATCTCCTCTCCCTTGAGTGTCCTAGCTCTGTCCTCACCCTGTCTGGCTTACTTCTCCATGCCAGGGATGGGGACTGGGGACCAGGGTGAAGATGGAGAAGTGGGGCCTCAGGGCACAGTGGGATGTAGAGAAAGCCCAGCCACTGTGGGAGAGGCAGGGTAGGAAATGAATAATCAATGAGTTTTATCATTATCAACTATTGCATGGAGGCAACAGTTTGTCAAACACACAAGAGGAGGAAGAGGAGGAGGAGGAGGATGAAGAAGTCTCCTGGCCAGACACCCATTGCTGGTCTCTGGGCTGGGCAGGAAGAGACCTGGCCAGAGCTGTTGAAATTCCTCCTGCAAGGGCTCAGCTGGTAGACACAGAGCCCTTTTCCTAAAAGAAAACTCACACCAGCTGATGCCTTTCCCAGCTCAGGGCTGATCCCAGCCCTCACAGGAGCAGCACACTCAGGATGCATTATTACCTCCTGCCATCATTTCCAGCCAGCAGCAGTCTCCCAGGGCTTTCCAGACAGCCAGGAGCTCTCACAGGTTTTCCAGCCATGGGAATGGCCCTGCAGGAGTGGGGAATGATTTTTTTTTTCCTAGGCAGTGTGGCCAGCTCAATCGTGAGAAGCTGCTGGCCCAGTATGATGCTGGACTCCTCTGCTCTGCTTTGACTTTTGCTAATGCTCTGCCAGGGCTATTGGGGAAATTCTCAGCACTCCCAGATGAGAGAGTTTAATTCTTTCCCTGCATCCCAGTAAGTATCCCTTCCAGGGATTAATTAGTAAATTAAAAGGGTAGAAAGACCAAATTATTATGGTTAGGCACAAGCCCCAGTGATGATGTGTCTGTGTCCTGACACACTCCCAGTCCCTAAAAGGGCTGAAGCAGCAGATTCACCCCCCAGACTGATTCCTTCAGTGGAACACTGGGGTCAGATTTGGGAGGAGGAGACCTACTTAACACTGAGCTCTGAGTCTGGAAGCCCTGACCATGCAACCCACAGTGCTGCACACCTGAGGGAGCAGCAGGATCCCTTTGCTGGGGTGGCAGTGCCCAAGGCCTGGGGGGGTGGCAGTGCCCACAGCCCAGGGGGGCTGGCAGGAGCTGTGAAGCCTCTGAGTGCTGCCTCTGCACATGCAGGAGGAAAAGCTCAGTTTGGAGAAGCAGGAAGGCCAAGGTGCCAGAATGGAGATGCCACCCTGGGCATTTGTGATGCCTCTCTGGTCCCTGCCAGTTTCCCAGTATTGTCTCTGCTCTGCCAATGGCTCCCTGGGATTAACCTCCACCCACCAAACACTCCCCTGGTGAGTCTGCAGGTGCCCCTTGGCACAACACCTCTGCCAAGCCCAGTGCCTCAAGGCCAGGTCTGTCCAAGCCTCGCTCCCCAGATTAAGGCATTTGATGGGTTAATGAGAGCTGCAGCCCTGTTTTCCATCCCTGTCCAAAAAAGCCATCACATTTTGCCTGGCAAAAATTGCTCTTCTTAAACCTGAGTCACTTATGATTCCTTGTTCTGAAATCATGCTCAGTGATTTCTTCTCTTTCACTGTTGCCCCTGGCAGAGCCCAAACCCAGCGGGGATCAGCAGGGAGGGGGCTGAACCTTCCCTGACCACCCTGGGCACACACAGGGGATTGCCCTGCAATGGATGGGCACTGATCCAGCCTTATTTTGGGGGCACTCACAGGGAAGAAGCTGCTGTTTTTCAGTATGACAAAAAAAGGAGAGGTTAAAAATCTCTTTTCATCACCTGGGCAGATTTGGGAGATTTTTATCAGCTCTCTTCTTGGTTTAACTCTGGTTAATTTTCTCTTGAAATGTTGGCCCAAGGCAATGCCAAGGCTGGCTGCTGACTCAGTTGTAGCTCTGCTTCCCCTCCTGGGCTCTGTGACGTAGGAGAGAAGGAATCCCAAGCAATTATAACTTGATTATTTTACTGAACGTGTGATTACAAATGGGAGCTGCAGAGCAATGAGCACTGCAGTCAAGATAAAATTAAAATGAGCCCAGGCTCCCCCAGTCCCAGCTCTTGCTCCAAAGACAAACAGCTGCTTGGGAAGCACTTCACAACCCAGTTATTTCTCAGTGACCACAGGAAAGGTGATAAAAACCCCATAAAACCAGAAGATATTTCCAGGATGACTTTTTTTGTAGAATTCTGCTCAGCACAGTTCTGCTCCCTGGGAGAAGGATGAGCTCATGGGTGGTTGCCAGTGTTATATTAAGTCTCAGTGAGCCTGGAGAGAGGTGGATTAGGTTGGAAATTAGAAAACACAGCAGGGATGGTGTGTCCCCTGAGAGGGACCTGACTGAAGAGCCAGGAGATGCCAACATGGCCAAACTGGCTCTTTCCCAGCTGCCGTTCATGGTGATCTGGGTGTCCCTGGGCATTGTGCTGGGGCTCCTGCAGGCAGTGAGATGAGCCAGAGGCAGGGCAGGGCAGGGCAGTCACTGCCTCTTTCACTACTGTGGATATTCCCAAAGAACTTGGTGTCACCCCAGAAGGCTTTTCCTAAGCCTTGGGGTGCTGAGCATCACAGAGGGAACAAAAACTTGGCTGCTGGCTGCCAGCTGACTCCATCCCTGCCTCTGCACCTGGAGAACAGCCTGTATGGATGACTTCTAGGCAGGGTGGCTTTCTGGAGGGAGAAATAACTCTGATTTGGGAAACCATGGGGCTGACAGGAAGCAAGAGAGAGTTGCAGCAGCACAGTCAGAAGGAACATCCACAACAGTGCCAGCAGCAGCTCTCCAGGGCTGTGTGGCTCATGCCCAAGCCCAGCTCCAATTGCAGAACCAGCCTGCTGTCAGGGAAAGATGGTGTGAGTCAGGGATTTTGGCAAAGTGGCATCTTCCCGAGGCTGGAGGAGGACTCTGTGCTGAGAGCATGGAACCTTGAGAGCCATGGCTACCTCTGAGCCCAGGAACTCAGCACAGGCTGGGGAAACCCAGCAGGGAGGGAGCTGGGAGACTGAGAGTGGTCAGAGCACCCATGGGTACTTTCAGTTTCACCCCTGCCTATTTCCCCTTGAGTGACCTAGAGCTGGTAGAAGGTGACCACAGAATTATAGAATCACTGAATGGTTGGTGTTTGAAGAGACCTAAAAAGTCATCCAGTTCCAGAATCTCATCCCCACAGGTGGAGACACCTTCCACAAGACCAGGTTGCTCCAAGCCCCATCCAAACTGGCCTGAAACACTTCCAGGGAGGGGGCATCCATATCTTCTCTTGGCAATCTGTGCCAGAGCCTCACCATCCTCACAGGGAAGAATTATTTCCCCAAATCCAGTCTAACCCTGCCCTCTGTCAGTGTACAGCCATTCTGCCTTGTCTTGTCCCTTTCCAGCTCTCTTGGAGACCCTTTAGGTACTGAAAAGCCACAATAAGTTTCCCCTGGAGCCTTCTCTTCCTTAAACTGAACAATCCTCACAATTTATTTATAGGAGAGGGATTCCATCCCTCCAACCAACTTTGTGGCCTCTTCTAGACTTGAGATGGCCACGGTGACAGTGCAACAGTTCAGAACCTGATAGTGTTACAGCATCACCCCATCAGAACCCATTGGCACAAGGCACCAGGTTTCTTTATCCTAGTGATTTCTTCTTTTTCAGAAGAAGAAAAAAATCCCAAATGTAGCAAAATATATGGAAAACCCCCTCTTGTAAGAGATCCTGATGTATCATCTGCAACCTCAAGCATCCATTGCTGGGGGTGACACCTCACTGCACACCCATGGGTGCAGCTGGGTGTCTCCATGGTGGAGAAGGGAGGTGGGAGGAGGAGGGCAAGGGAAGAGCATGGAGCAAATTCAGAGTGCAGGAATCCATGCAAAGGAGAGCCCCAGCTCTGTGCTTTCGGGGCAGGTGTGGGAGCAGAGGGATCCTGCCTCCTGTTTCCATCTCTGGCTTGCAGATTGTGAGGGGAAGAGCAGGGAAGGGAGCACGGGAGCTGTCAGATGTTGTTAGTGCTGTGACACCTCTTAATAAGGCCCATCTGTCTGGAAGGCAGCAGATCCAGCAGGATTTCTGCAGACCTGATTGGGAGTGCTACTGCCAGGGTTTTACAATCAGCACTAATAAACACACTGGGACAGCATTTGGCACCATGAGCTCCAACATCCCAGCGTGAGAGCGAGGAAATCAGGATTGCAACAAAAATCCTCACCACAGCACAGAGCTCCTGGGAAACTCCTAGCATCTTTGGGGATGTGTTGATCCAGCTGTGGGTCATTTCTGGCCATGTACCTGGTTCCCACAGACACCCCTCACACCTGGGAATGTGCACATGGATCCTGCATCCTTAATCAGAAGAATGAACAGGTTTTCCAGCAGTCTTTATCAGAATCTCCATCCTGTTTTGTCCTTGTCTCAAGAGACACAGGCAGCTGCATGAAACAATGACTGTGAGAAGGAAATCCCTGTCTGGGGGAAGAAGGATAGTGGGGTGACTGTGGGGATAAATCCTGCTGTGACAAACCCCTGTGTCATCTCAGGCCAGCACGTGTCACTGGGCAGCAGGCACTCCTAGTGCAGGAGGGCACCACACAGAGGAGCAGCTGGGCCTGGAGGTGTGGAGAAGCAGCAGAAAAAGCCCATGTGATTTGGGAAATGCCACATTCAGGCATGATGAAAGGCTAGAGCTGAGTCAAGTGGCTACCGATGAATCACCGGGCTGCAGGGAACACGCTGGTGGGTGTTGTAAAGCTCTGTAAAGCTTGGCTCAGCTGCAGCAGACATTTGGGCGTGCAGGAACGTGCTCTGCTGCCTCTTCTGAGGATTTTCCCACCAGGGTTGGGGATACCTTGTGGGATCAAGGGGAGCCAAACTCCACAGTGTCCATGGGGGTCCCCAAAGCAGGGGAGGGTGTTGGACACGAAGCAACACGAGCACACACACCGCTGCTCTTGAAAAAAAAGGGAAGTTTATTTTCTGACTTTAACATTTATAGTGAAGTGACAGTGGATTGGAGGGTGAAAGTGCCGCCTCTCCAATGACACTGGACAAACCAACAGTCCATCAAATTTCTCTTCTTCCATAAAAGAATGCAAAACAATCAGGTATTTACAGAAAGCATGTGAGAAAGTTTGTTACAAGAATGTAAACATCAGAAGGCTTAGAAAATCTTAAAAAATCAGGGTGACAGGAAGGGACCTGTAGATGGGTGCCTTGGGATGGAGCATATGGTCCCAGCATGGCATGTTGGTGTGAAGTGAGCTGTGCCATGATTGGCCTGCCCAGGGAATGTGTGGTGCCACCTCCAGCTCCTGAGACCTGCAGAGCTCACAGTGCTCCCTCAGATGATTTGGCCTCTCCTGAGTGAGCAAAATTAAACCAATTTCACTAGAAACCCTATTATGTTGAGCACCAGGCTGCAGGGGACAGTGAGTCTCCCCTCTGCTGGGGATAGGGGGGGTCCCCAGATCAAAGGTGCTGATCCTGTGCTTCCCCACAGACCCTTCCCTGTAGGAGTGAGGGGGGTAGGATGGTCAGGACAGATGGAGACAAGAGATCTCTGAAGCCAGGTCTGGGAACTTGCAGTTTATTGCAAAGGGCCTGGGTGCAGGGGCCTGCTTGGAGCTGCCAGCCACAGCTCAGAGCAGGCCCAAGAGAAGTAAAGAGACTGGGAAAGAGAGAGAAGGCAAGAGCATGGTAAAGAGAAAATGAGAGAGCAAGGAAGAGTAAAGAGAGCAAGGTTCCCTTACAATACCATAAATCTTCTTTTGTGCTGAATATTCTAATTTTCACTAGCCAATCTAGTACAAGATACAAACCCTATAGCATTTACATACAGCCTATAAGAATCATTACATTACCATACTGTGTTGCATTTTAAACCCTAAAAACTCCTCTTTGGGCCCTTCTGCCAAGCCAGTAGGGTCTGCTCTGACCCTTGGACCTGTCTGCAAGCAGAGGGTATTGTTTCATCACAAGGGGATTGCCTTCAGCTGGCCATGCCACTGTTTTCCAGTATTCAGTAACTAAGATATCTCAAAGCTTGCTTTCATTTCAATCTCACTTACAGTTTCCATATTCTCAAAATCTTTTGCCAGGCAATCATATTTATAAGGCTTTCCTGTTTCATCTTCCCCAACACTTCCCCTTTGTGTTGTTCCCACAGGTTCCCAGCCTGTGGTCCACACTGAGGCTCCCCTTGCTCAGAGTCGTGGTGCTGGGTTGCAGCTCTGCCCCCAGCCCTGGCCACTGTCTGGGAGGGCTGGCTGGAGAGCTCCTCACTGCCAGAGATAAGAATTGCTGTAAGTTTACACTTCCCTAAATCCCTTCAACTCCTGAATTCAAATACGGATGTGGGATTTAACTTGGAAGGTTTTTGAAGGAGATATTTTTGTTATACATCATCACGCGTGTCACAAGCCTCAAATATTTGGAAGGGCTGTATAAATAACTGTGTGATCACCTTTTCTCATCTGGCTTCTGCCTCTCCCTGTTCCACAGCTGCCACAGAGTGGGGAAATGTGCACGGCACACAGAATCTGCAAGTTTACTCTCAATTACTTTCCTGAGAGGTTTCTTGAGTTTTCATGAGAGGTGCTGTCACAAGACTTGTTTAATCTGAAAGGAGAGGAGAGGAGAGGAGAGGAGAGGAGAGGAGAGGAGAGGAGAGGACAGGACAGGACAGGACAGGACAGGACAGGACAGGACAGGACAGGACAGGACCAGGGTTCACAAGGACGCTACTTCCCCGAGAACATCCATCAGACACATGCAAACTGTCAGGACAAAACTGTTGACACTGAAATGCCATCTGGGACAAAACACATACTGGGAACTACACCATGCACTGGGCAACATTTGTGTTAATCCCAGAAGTCCTGGCATGTGGATGGGAATTTTTATTACATTTTCAGTGGAGAGAGAGGCAAAATAAGCCAGAAGCTCTTTCCCACCTTGACAGCTGAACCAGCCATGGAGACCTGGGGATGTGACCTGACATGTCCCACATCTTCATCCCCATCACCCCAGACCAGCAGCCAGTAGAAATGCCTCAAGACCTGCACCCCAAAAATACCCTCCTGGCCCTGGGGCCTGGGGTAGGAGGCACCCTGAGTGATTTTTTCCCCAAAAAGATGTTGCTATTAAAAGACTTCCTGGGTCTATGATGCGAATCCTCAGCCAGACAGTTTATCTTGGGTTCAGCTTAAACCCCTCCATGCCAGGCTGCTGCTGCCGCAGTCACTGGGAGAAGAGGAACGTTTGCCATATGCTGAGGGATTACTGTATAAAACTGAGATGCTTGGCTGCATGCCAAGGCACAGGGTTTCCAAATAGAGTCTGAATCCTGGACAGAAAAGTTCCAACTAAATATAGACATGACAGCCTCAGAGTTGACTACTTTTTTTTTTTTTAACTTTTTTTTTTTTTTTTTTTTTTTTTTTTTTTTGGTTTGAGTTCACTTAAAATAGTGTGTTGAGGGTTCTTTTGTGCCCTGCTGAGGGGGCAGGTAGAGGCATGTTTACAAACACAGTTACAAACCCAAGGACATGGTGGGATGATGGGAACATCACCCTTCCTCCTGCACATCCTTGAATGGTCCTGAGGGAGGAGCAGATGCGGGTGCAGAGCACTCAGGCTGTCTCCAGCCTTTGGGCAGGAAACAGGCGAGGTGTCCTCTTCCTCACACCCTGCCCAGAAAGGTCTGACAGCCTAAAAAACATTGCAGGGAGCCAAAAAATTTGGGACACAACAAGTGGGTGGCACCTGTGGAGACTCAGTCATACACAGCTCAGCAAGGAGAAGATTTGCTGGGTGGTTTCAGAAGAGCCAGCAGGGATGGAAAGCTGAGAAAAACTCAGCAAGGAGATGGAGCTTTCACTTGGATTTTCTCAGCTGCCAGCCCTGCTCACACCTCTTGGAGATGTGGGCTGGATTACTCAGCCACAGAACTACTGGCAAGTGAAGCAAAAAAATTGAAGTCCAGCACCAGGATGGAGCAGGGGATCTCAGTGGCTTTGGGATGCAGCTGCTCCCAGTGCAGTAAGTGAAATACTCTTGCAAAAGCTCATAGAAAAAGCAACAAAGCCTAAATATCTGGGATGGGAAAGCAGGTGTTGGATGTGCTCCTCACACCCAGCATAGAGTGCTGGGAAAAAGCACTGGAGAAGGATTGGAGAGAGCTCAACCTCATGAGCTGGCCACGTGTGCTTGAGGCAGAGAGATGCTGGAAGCTCTTCAAAGAGTTGGAGGAGAAAACTCCCAGAAAGCTGTAAGTCATTGGCTGTCTAACATCACATAGATATAAAACATAATATGAGAAAATATTGTTAATAGGCTTGATGACAGAAAGGAGTTGAGACAAGCCCCTACATGCATGTTGGCTTGCACAGTATCCACCAAGGGCTGCCCCAATACTTTTGCATTCCAAGCAGGAATTCATTTAAGGGTCCACAGCTCCCAGGACAGCTGATAAGGATAAAAATTAAGCAGATGTTTGAGACAGGCCTTAAATGAAGATGGCCCTACAAAACACAGGATGGCTTAGTAGCAAATAATCAATTGCCCAAAAGGGAAAAAAAAAGGTTTAAACTAATATAAAAAGGCAGGAAAGTGGCTGAGGTGGGATCCCACTCCAGAAGAAGAGCTGCCAGGAGGAAGAAGTCAGGCTCTGTAAAATTCCTGTTCCTAAACAATGGTGCTGGGAAGGTCGGTGACACAGGGGAGGTAGGGCTAATAATAACAAATACTGTTAGAGTTATACCTTACATAGAGAAAACTGCACTGGAACTGGCTTTCCAAGAGCCCAGCAAAAAGCTTTTGTTTAATTTATGGGGCTCAGGCTATTTTTAGCTGGCAGATCCTTGGGGGTTTTATCTGGGATCGCTGCTCTGAGCCAGCAGCTGGAACATTTTAATTGTTTGCTCTGGATTTAGGGTGGGTTTTGTTTCTTTTTGTTTTTCCTAAAGGGAGAAAGAGGAAAGCAGGTGCTGGGGCCTGACCTTGCTGGTCTCCAGATTTCCCTGGCAGCACCTTCCGGAGTGGGGAGAGCAAGTGGGTCTTGGAGCAGCTCTCTGCCTCCTGGGAGACTTTTTTGGGGTGGTGCTGGGGTGTCATCAGTTGGAACCCCTGTCCTCCAGCTCAGCCAGCACCCCACACTCATCCCCAGCCCCTGCCAAAGGCCAGCAGCCAGCAGGTGAGAGGGTGGCAGGGGGACACCGTGTCTCCCCATCCTCTGGTTGCTATGCAGGTCTAAAAATAGCCTGGGCAGTGCAACAAGGAGGGAGCATCCCCTTCTTCCAGGAAAGCCAGAAGCGCTCCAGGGCTGCGTGCGGCGGTGCTTTGTTTGTCAGGAAAGCCCTTTGGTATCTGCCTGGAGCGTGGATGTGAGAGGAGCCATCTGCTCAGGGACAGGAGGTGTTTACACCAGCCCGGGCACAGACGCCCTCTGCGGAGCCTCGTCCCTGCTGGCACCCCCGCCCTGCTCGGAGCTTGGCCCCGGTGCTGAAGGCAGACGTTTCTGTTTATGAAAACACCGGCTCCTCCACCCTGGGAGCTCCCGGGGCAGCTCAGAAATCCGTGCTGGCTGGTGGCTGCTGAGAGCTGGCGCGGTGGGTGACAGCCATGTGCTGGGCTGGTGTCCCTGCCGGGCTGGGCACTGGGAATGCTGCTGGCAGCCTCTCCAGAGCTGTGCCCTGGGGCTAGGCAGGGCTGGAGGGGCTGCTGGGCTGCAGCCCACGTCAGAACCCCTGGCCCTTAGGGGACACCATAGCTCCAGAGGGTGTTTTGGGGTCACTGTTCCACTGCCTATGCTCAGAAGTACTCTGAGACCCCTAACTGCCTGCACTGACCCAAGAGGAAGTGGGATTGGCATTAAAGAGAAAACTTTAAGAAGTTTTTCTGAAGAAAGCAAAAAAGTTCAAGTTTTCAACCTTACTTCCTGCCCTTTTTTTTCCCCATTTTTGTCTCCCTACAGAGTAAATCTATTTCATTTGGATCCCGCTGACACAAATAACCCCAGGTTTCAGGCTGAAACATCAGCAATCACCTCTTTCCATTGCTGGCCAGCATGGCAAGCTAATTTTAACTTCCCAAGCTCCCTCCCATCTCCTGGAGGTTGTCCTGTTGCAGCCAGGGAGTGCTAGAAAATAGTGCATCGCCCACTCATCCAGCCTCCTTCAAGGGAAATATTTATATGATGCCAAAGAGAGGGTTTCCATGGCAGTGATGACTCCAGCACCGTCGCCTTGGAAACCGCTTGAGGCCATCTTGAAGGGTTTGAAAATCCCCTTCAGAGACAAATAAGGAGAGGGAGAGGAAAGGCCACTGGGATCAGAGTGGTGTCCTGGTCTCCCCTGACGTCTGCCTTTCCTTGCCTGGGTCCCTGCCCATGCCACTGGGGTGATTTGTAGTCCAGGTGTCGCTTCAGGGATAGACCCAGGACAAAGGAATGAAGTGCTGTGCAAACAGAACCGGTTTTGTTGGTGCTTCCTCCTGCTTCCCAAAGCATCCAGCAGTGACTCTGGTGCCAGGGCACTGCTCAGCCCCAGAGGGGGCTTCAGGGAGACTCCCCTGCCAGCAAACACCGGGGTGTTTATTAGCCCCTGCCCAGCTTCAAGCACCAGCTGCTTTCGGAGCAGCAAACGCACAGGTCCCATGTCTAAGACAGCCCAAGTTCCCATCACACGTGAAGAGCCCCGTGTTTCTCCTGAGGAGCTGCCAAAATCTGAGCCACAGGCACAGACGGCTGCTGGCAGCAGAGCGCTCGCCTGCGGCGGAGGGAGGAACGCACCTCTGTGTCACACACATCCCGGCTCAGCCCCCGCAGCCCGTGCTTCAGCTCCCACATCCCGTGCTTCAGCCACTCATGCTCCCAGCCTGCAGGAGCTCTGTCACCGGCAGCCAGCCCATCTGGCTCTCAAGGACACCAAGAACACGGCAGGGAGGGCAGAGCTTTCCGAGCAGATGGATGGTGAGCCCCATGATGCAGCTGGTGGCGGCAGAGGTGGCCAGTGTCGCTGTTTGTTCAAGATAGAGGATTGCTTTCTTTGGGGTTTTGCTGAAAAATATGAATTATCTTCTTCATTTTGTTTAGGGTAATCTAAAATATTATCTTCTTTCTCCCTGAGTTGCCTCCATGCCGAGGTGTCAGTGACTCTCCAAGCCAGAGCTCTTCCCTGGCACCCACGCTTTGCTCTGCAGAGCTGCTGCCCATCCTCACTTGCAGGTACCTTCACACCATCCCTCACCTGCCTTCCAAAACCCAGAGAGAAACACCCTGCAGTGCTTAGTCCCTCAACCTAAACCCAAGGGAGGGTCTGGCCACGGTGCCAGTACCAGGGTAACTCGCATCTCGCCATCCTGCTGCCTGTGCCAGGCTGCCTGCTCCTGCCTGCATCTCGAGGGGGGCATCTGGAGGTGCCAGGGCAGTGCCCAGTTCATTCTTGATCTACAGCAGGTGAAAATTCTCACTTCTATCGATGCAGCTTCTCATATTTTGAATGTTGAAACACATGGGTGTGAGTCCAGGGCTTTGCCCAGGAGGGAGCTCCTAGCACGCTGTGTGTGTCACAAAACTCATGTCTGGCCAGTGCTGACCCAGGTGCCAGGTTGGGATGCAAAGCTTGGAATTACAAGTGTAAATATTTATTCATGGGTGTGAAATGTCCCACACAAGTCAGAGCACCCAGGTGGGGTTTTTTATGAGGTTCTTACATCCATCACATCCTCAGGTACAGCACAAATTGACTGAGCACTGACACCCACACTAACAGATCTCCAGTCATAGGAAAACTTGGCAAAGCTGCTCTGTTTCTGCTCATCCATGGATCCAGGTGTCCTTGAGTCCCTCCGGCTGCAGTGACTGACCTGTGACACCAGACCAGTCTGGGATGCTGTGGTACCCTGGTCATCCCAGGGACAAAGCTGTTCTTTATCCCTCAGGGACTGCTCTAAGCCTCCAAAAGCAAAATCCTTCTCCCCAGAGCCGGCCTGTTTGTTTTACTTCAGCACAAACAATCCCAAAGCCTTCCATAAAACTCCACTACCCCCTCACATCGCGGTGTGCCAAGAGCACTAATGTTTATTTTACCATTAACACGCTTCTGTGCCATAAAGTTCCATGAACCGGTGCGGGAAGGGACGCGGGACCCTTTGGGGTGGGTCTCCCGGGGAGATTAACCGGGGAGCTGGTGGAAAGGCCGGTTCTCTCCCGCTCCTCCTGCTTCTGCTCCCTTCTGCGGGGGTCTGGCCCCCTCCTGCGGGCGGCCGCGGGGCCGGCGGGTCCCGGTGAGGGCCGGAGGGGTCCCGGGCGAGGGAAAGGGCCGGCGGGGTCCCGATAAGGCTAAGGGCCAGCGGGTCCCGGGTAAGCTCCACCAGCCCCGGGGCTCTCTCTGCCCTCGACAGCTGCTCCGCTCGCCGCCCCCGGCCCTCACCGCCCCGCAGGGCCGCCCCCGGCCCGCCCCCGGCCGGCCCTACATAGCGGCGGTGCCGCCCCCAGTGCCGGCCCCGCTCCGCCATGGCCCCGGCGCTTCGCCTGTGCGCGCTGGCCCTGGCCCTGCTGCCCGCCGTGGCCGCGCAGGAGGTGGCCGGAGGTAAGCGGTGACCGCGGCCCCGCGTGGGGCTGGGGGCGGCTGGCGCTCCTCGCACAGCACTCAAAATCCCGACGGGCAGCGGCTTTGGACCCTGTTTCTGTGGGGTGTCCGGGGCGGGAAGCAGGCCGGCAGCCAGCGGGGGCGGGTGGCCGCTGGTCAGGGGGCTGTGGGCAGTGAGAGCTGGGAGGGAAGGCCGTGTCCCTCGCTGGGAGTTCCGCGGGGAGCGATCCCGTGCAGCCCGGTGTGTCCCTTCGAGGTCTGGAAAGTTGGGTGGGTGCTGCAAGTGGAGATTTGCTCGCCGCTTTTCCGGCTTCCACTGCAATGGAAATTCCATGTCCAGGGGAGCTGAGGCTGCCCCATCCCTGGAAGTGTCCAAGGCCGGCTTGGACGGGGCTTGGAGCAGCCTGGGCTACTGGAAGGTGTCCCTGCCCATTGGGGGGAGAGTGGGACAAGATGAGTTTAAAGCCCTCCTACCCAAACCATTCTGTGATTCCATGATTTACTGGTGATAACAGCTCAGGTGAGAGGGCTGCTTGTCTTCCCTGACCAGGGGGCAGTCACTGGACAGCCAGGCTCCTGCTGATGGCCCTGTGGAAGGTGGGGGAGAGTGGCTGGGTAGCTTCAGACCAGGAAGAAGATGGGTGTTGTTGGATATAGATGGGTGTCCAGCTGCTCCTCCTTAGTGGCTGGGGGATGGAGCAGAGCCCCCCAGAGGTGCTGCACCAGGTGGAGGAGAAGCTGTAGCAAAGGCAACTGCCTACAGAGTGTCCTAAGAAGTCTGCCCCCTCTTCCAGCTGGTCTCCATTCACTTCACTCCTCCTGTAGCCAGCTGTCAAAAGCATTACCCAGGTGACTTCTAGCACAGCAAGAGCTGCTGTGGTGTCTCTGTCCCTGAGGAGTACAGTGCTTCCTGTGCCATGCCATGTGAGCTCTCTGGTCGCCTGAGATGGGACGCTGGGACAAACCAAATCCTGAAGGGCTGTGGTGTCCTCAAAGCAGCCCATTCCCAAACAGCTGTGAGTGGGTGGATTGACTTAATGACTTGGAGGATGATCCCCAGCTAGGGATGTCAGGAGAGGGGATATCCCGGGGAAAAGCAAAGCCCAGTTAAAACCACAAGTTCTACTTTTGCCCACCACTGGCCTCCTGTGGTGTGGGAAGGTGTTTTGTGATTCCTAGTAAAGAACAGTCCTGGAGCAGCAGAGGCACTGCTGTGCTTTTTCAGCCTCAATTGAAGAAATGGGGAAGATGCAGCTTCAGAGTGTTTAAAACCTGCAATCTCAGCCTCTCTGGTGTGTAAACACCCTTATCTGAGCTATGTTAATCAATTGCCCAGTTGTTTGGAAGGCTATACAGAGCATGTGACTGCTGACAGTGGGTCATAGCTGAGGGTTCCTGCCAGCTGGAGGGAGAAAATCCAGCTTTGCTGATTGTGAGAGTGGAAAACAAGCACCTCTGGGATTGATTTTTTCCTGATTACGACACTGCAAAGCAACAATCCTTCATCCAGCAGTGAGTGGTCAGGCAAATTGATTTGAGTTTTCCTTTTTTGTCAAACAGGCTGCTGCTTAGACTCTTAAGCAGGAGTCAGTTTTAAATGGCTCATTCTTGAGGGCTTGGCAAACCACCCTTCCTGCAGGTCTGGGGAAGCACACCAGTGAATTGCAGGTGAATATCCTGTAGGGAGGCATTTTCCAGGAGCACTGCTGGGAGCTGTAGCTAAGCGCAGAATGGAGGCTGGACTGAGCCAGCATGTCCTGTGTTCAGGTTCAGACTTTATCCATTCCCCTGCCCAGCTGGATGACTTCATCCATGGTGGCTCTGGTCCTGAGAGCCACCTGTGTCTATTCAGCTGAGGTCTTCTTCTGCCAGATGGGGGTGGAAACAGGTTCTGAACATGAGCACAGATTTTGGCTGCAGTGCTGCTCCCATTGCCTGGACTGTGTCCTGCTGAAGGAAGATTTGGATGAACTGGCTGGGGTAGGGTACACCCCTCATCTGCAGCAGGAGGCCACCTGCAGGATCTGCAGCTCTGTCTGTCCCCATGTGCTCCTCTGCTTTTCCTGGTCGCAACTTCTGTGTCTGGAGCTTTTTTGCTTGAGTTGCTCCATCATCTGGTGCTACAGGACTGTATCACCTACCCGCTGCTTGCCCTCAACCTCACAGGGTCCCTCCAGACCAACTCTAGCTGTGTCCCCTGGCTGCCCTACTGCCATAGCTGATGCTCAGGCTTTTCGGGAAATAAAACCCAAGAGAGGAACTCACAGCTTAGGGCTTTGTCAGCAGAGCAAGGCAGAACTTGCCTTGCATTTGGGCCTCCCACCGTGACACGGAGTGCATGCTGAAGCTGGTGGCTCTTGCAGCAGCAGCCTGCACTGCTGCTGGCCCAGTGGTGGGTAGGAGCAGGCATGGAGGAGCCCAGAGTTTGAAACCACTGAAGCTCTTCTAAGTCCTAAGGTGTTTTTTTTCCTTCCTGCAGATTGTCGCCAGTATACGAACAGGAGCTGTGAAGAATGCCTGAAAAATGTCACTGTGAGTAGCAGCAGTGAGACACCCAACCTCTCACCACACCTTAAAAAGTTTCCTTCCTGGAATCAGAGCTGGTCACCTGCCTTTGTCCCAGACATGCAGCAAATTCCACCCACCTATGAGGGTGAGAGGGCAATCCCTCTGTGGTGCTCTGGAATGAGGTTGCTAGAAACTGGGTGGGTTTTGTTGTGTGCTTTTATTAGAGTAATGGAGTTGCTGAGCTGCTTCCTGATGGATGGGCAATGTGCTTGGAGAAAAACTGAGTGGGCTGGGCTGGCTGGTCAAGTTCCCCTCCAGCAGCTGGGCCATGGCACTGGGTGGGTGCAGGATGTGTACTGGTGTCCTGCCAGTCTCTGCTGCCTTATCACAGATATCAGCAAACTTGAACTTGAGTCAGATCTTGCAGCTGATGTAGCCAGAACCAGTTTGACCAAACCCTACTGAATGCTGGGGTTGGGGGTTGGAGCCACCAGGAGAGGAGTGTGCAAAGCTCTGCAGATGGTCAGTAGTGGCTGGGCACATGCACACCTCTCCTGCTCATCAGCTTTGTGTGTGTAGAGTGCTTTGTCTCAAAGGCTTTCTTCTTATCCCAAAAATAAACATAAAGGATTTGTCTTGTTAATGGTGGGATTCTTAAGGCTGTCCTGGACAGGGCCAAGCAGTTGGCTCAGTGATCCTTATGAGTCCCTTCCAGCTCAGGATAGTCTACGATTCTAAGCCAGGAGAAAGATTCTCAGCATTGTTTCTTGCTCTAGAGCTCTGCACTCCCCTCTCCTGCCTCTCCTGGTGTGATCTGTGCTGACACAGCTCTTACTCCTGAGCACCCTGTGGCTGCTGGGTGATATCTGGTGAGCCAGCAGAGGTGGGCCCTGTGCTGTGGTTGCCAAGCAAAGTGTGGGTCACTGGCAATAACTCTGTGCTGCCTGGTCCCTGTGTCCTAGTGCCTGTGGTGTGCCAGCAGCAGGAGGTGCATGGAGTACCCCGTCCGAAGGATCCTCCCCCCGGCCGACCTGTGTGAGCTCCGCTCTGCTCGCTGGGGAGTCTGCTGGGGTAAGTGCCAGCCTGGGGTGGTGACTGTGTGAGTGCCTGCTGCTGTGGGAGGTTCCCCTGCCTCCCCATCTCTCTGCCAGTGTAGCAATGACAGGCTGAAGGCAGTCAAGGTTCTGCAAACTTGCTGAAGCGTGGGCGGGGAAACAGAGTATGAGCAGTTCTCTGCCTTCTGGCAAGTAGGACCCGTGAGGATTTAGCTACTCCAAAATGCATCCCTTCTGCTTTGGTGTGATGGAGGCTCCAGACATGGCTAGCACCTGGGAACAGGAGTGGAAGGTTCTCTGTGGGCCTGTGCAGCCTTTCCTGGTGTCTGAACCCCAGAAGATCTCTCCCCTGCAGCTGGCACGTCACTCTGTGCACTGCTTCTGGCTCTTCACGTGGCTGCTGTCCCAGGTGGGCTCGTGGAACCAGAAGTGTGGTGACTTCTCTGGGAACCTGTGTGTGCATCTAGTGCTGAGTGTACTGTGGTCCTGCTCAGCTTTTAACCACTTAAGAAAAAACCTCTTCTAAAACTACCCCTGCACGTGCAGGTCTCCTCTGGGAGCTTTTTCTGGTGGACAGCTGCCTCTCCTCCCTGCTGCTCTGTTTTCTGAAGGATTTCTGGAGAGATTGGTGCCTTGTTTAGACCAAGCTTAGTGCAAGTTCATGCTCAGACAGGAGCCAGCTTTTGGGGGCTGGAGCAGGAAGGAAGCGAGGTGGGGGCTGGTTGCTCTCACCCACCCCCTTGATGAGGAGCCTGGAGCTGAATTGCCATGGCCTGTCATCTTTTGTGCTCAAGGCTGGGCTCTCCTGTCTGCCCACAAGAGTTCAAACTGCTCTTATGTTTGTTCAGGAAGAATCTCTTCTTTGTGAGGCCTGTGGTATGCTTTTCTGAAACTTCTGTATGACCTTGAAATACTAGTTTTGATGTGAGTAGCTTCACAAAAGGTTTCATTATAGAAGATCACATTCCTTGGCTTACAAAACTTGCTGTGAGGAGATTAGTCTTGTGGGAGATTAGCTCTTATGTGATTCTGCATTTTTGGTGTGTGTGACTTCGCCTCTGTCATCAGCTGGAGGAGTGCCTGGTGCTCTGCCACAGACCTCTCTGTGTGGGAAGCGGGGAGCTGAACCCCAGACTCATCCTGAAACCCCAAAAGGGTTTCAGAAGCACTGATGTTGCTGCAGGCTTTGAAAACAATTTCAGTGGGGGAGTCAGCTCAGGCTGGAGTACCTAAAAGAGAGGATCTATTTAGAACAGATAAAAGGAAGGAGTCTCTTACAAAGAGGGTGATGAGGCACTAGCACAGGTTGCCCAGAGAGATGATGAATGCCCCATCCCTGGAAACATTCAAGGTCAGGTTGGATAGGACTGTGAGCTGCCTGGTCTAGTGAAAGATGTCCCTGCCCATGGCAGGGAGTTGGACTAAATGACCTTCAAAAGTGCTCTGAGCAGGTTCAGGTGCAGTGAGATTTCTGTAGCCTGGCTGTTGTGTGCAAAGTGGCTCCTAAACAAATATTTCCACAGGCACAAGTTTCTGAACAGCCTGAACCACGCTTGGAAGAAACTCCTCTTTGTTGTTGCCTGAAATCCTTGGCATCCAGATGTGTCATTTTTGGCTGGTGTCTCTACTGCCATTCCTGCAGGAGCTGAGTAGGATGAGCAGGGGCCAGGGCTCAGGGCTGCTGCCTCACCATGTTCCAGTAGGTTTTGTTTTGTGTGTGGGCAAGCAGAGCCCCCCAGCTCTGGGGCGACATGGCAGTCAGGTGCAGGAAGCAGGACTTGGCCCTCAGCTACCTGAGCAGCACTGCTGGCCCCAATCCCAACAGATTTTGTTGCAGTCTTTCTCTTGCCCAAGGACTTCAGACACCTCTAAGTGCTCATCTCATCAGAGATGACTTCTGAGGCTGGCTCCCATGGACAGTAATTCCTCTCTGTCAGAGATCCTTCCTTAGCCCTGAAGCCTTCAGCTGTTGGGTTTTTTCCCTTAATGGTTACTTTTTACCTGGATTAGTGATTAAGATAGCTTTGCTCCTCTTTCTGCCAGAGGAGTTTGACCTGAGTGCATTTGTCCTTGTCTTTCTTCACAGCCAGTAACTGAGCACTCCTGTTAGCAGGGACATGTGCTCAGTTGGTGTTCATTTGTGGGTACCAACACTTGCTGTATCTACAGCTAACAGTGTCCATTTGCTTTCCCAGGTGGTTGCACATCTCCAGCCCAGTGACTGAAGCTGCTGGTGACAGTAGTTGTATATTCATAAACAGGACAGAGAAAATGGCTGTAGGAAAGAGGAAATGGCTTCAAGTTGCACCAGGAGAGGTTTAGGTTGGATAGTAAGAAAAAGATTCTTCACTCAGACAGTGGTCAGACAGTGGAACAGGCTGCCCAGGGCAGTGGTGGAGTCACCATCCTTGGAAGCATTCAAAAAAAACAGAGCTGTTGCACTTGAGGACATGGTTTACTGGAAGACCTGGCAGTGCTGGGGAAACAGTTGGACTTGATGATCTTTGAGTGCTTTCCCAACAATAATAATTCTGTGATTCTATATTGTAACCCCAGGCCGCTGTGTCTGTGTGTGCTAAACATGTTTTTGTCAAATCCTTCAGTGAACTTCGAAGCCCTGATCATTGCAATGTCCGTGGTGGGAGGAACGCTTCTGATCATGTTGGGGGTCTGCTGCTGCTGCTGTTGTTGTAAGAAAAAGAGCAAAAAGTAAGTATTGGGGGGTCCCCTGATTGGGGAGCAGCTCAGATGCAGCCATGTGCTGCTGCAGAACTGAGTGCACTGAGGGGCTTTTCTGTCTACCAGGCCAGACAAGGATGATGAGAGAGCAGCCAGGGAGCGGGAGAAGAGGCGGGTGCGGCAGGAAGAGAGGTGAGTTTGTACCACAGGCCCTGAGGCTGCAGAATGATTTGGCTCCTGTCTGTGCCATCAAACGTGATGCCAGGAGGCACCATGGGGCTCAAGACATGCCGTCAGTGGCTGCTTCAGCACTAGCTCACACACAAGCCTCATTAGGAATGTCATGCTGGGGTGACTCGTGGATGTAGCATCACGAGTACTGCGTGTGCAGCTCCCCGAGGGCTGCTGACGTGTGGGCTCTGGTGGTCCCCAGAGCCTCCCTGAGCAAACCTGCCAGGCTGGAGCTCCCTGTTGGGAATAAGCAAGGAACTCTGGCTCTTTTTGTTCCCTTTTGTATCACCAGTTCCTGACTCATGGCTTTTCTGTTTGCCTCTCGCAGGAGAGCAGAGATGAAATCACGGCATGATGAAATCCGAAGAAAATACGGTACAGTGCTGACATGAGTGATTCAAACTAAGCTTTAGATGAAGCAGCCTCTGTAACTGTGCTCCTTGCCATGGTCACAGCTGTAGATGAGACCTGGCCAGCAGGGATAACATGGTCCTTACTTCTCTTGGCTCAGAGTAAGTGTAGAGATGCTGGGGTCATGGTGAGTGAGCCCACACAGGGGCTATTTTTCCTGGGCAGGGAAGAGGAAGTGTATAATGTTCCCCAGGATGTGTCCTCCAAGCTTACCATGTGGGAGAATCTGATGGTGCTTGACTGGAGCTTGACTGGAGAAGCAGAAGCTGGCAGACACAGCACCATCATAATGCTGTTACCCTTCAGGCACAGCCCTCCAGTAGCCCTTTGGTGAGCCAGCAGCCTGGCTCACCCTTGTGGGGCCAGGTAGGAATCAGCCTACCCCCCCTTGTGGGGCCAGGTAGGAATCAGAATGCCTACAACTGCAGGAGCACAGAGCGGGCACCAATCCCACCCCAGTCCCTCTGGTCCTCTGTGCCAGCAGTGGTGTCTCAGTCCCCTGGGGATGGGAGTGCACAGCCTCCCTCCTGGGGCTGGACTGTCCCTCAGGTGAATCCCATGGACCTGGGCCAGGTCTGGACCAAACTGAGGGGAATATCAGCTTGGAAGGAAGCAGGGAGCAGCCAGTTGCTCTGTGCAGGGGACAGCCTGCCCACTGGGACTGCCAAAGGCTCTGCCAGTGTCTGGCTGTGGAGCATCTGGGCTCATGCATGCTGCACTTGGTGGTCTCTGGCTCTGGATGGGCTTTAGGGAAAACTAGAGACCTTTTCTCAGCCTGCAGCTGCTGCCTGCTGCAGGTCCAGGTTAGGCAGGAGATCCCAGGGCCTCTGGATGGGCTGGCTCCTTTGGGGAAGAAAGATCAGGCGAAGCTGTGCCTTAGGGAGCTCATGGTATGGGAAGCATCTGCCCGTGGAGGAGCTGTGCTCTGGGCCTGTCTTGCCATATCAGGGCTGTCTTGCTGCAGCCTGACCCCAGAGTTTGCAATCTTGTCCTTTGTGGCTGTTCCTCAGAAGTGTTGAGCTGGGAAAGCAGCAAATAGCATGGCACGTGGCTTGTTGCTAGCCCCAAAGTCAGCCCCATACCCTGCCTTGCTGGTTCCCAGTCTCGATGCAGGAGTAGGGAAGCAAGTCTAAGAAGTTTTAATTTGGGTGTGGGCTCTCTGCTTGTAAGTCCAGTCTGACAGAAGGGGTGTGCAGAGGGAGCACTCTGGAAGATTAGGCAGGCTGCTTTACCTGGACTGCCTGGGAGAGGGGTTTCCCATCAAGTCAGGCTTCTCAATGGATGTCTCCTCTTGTGCAGAAGGGGAGAGTGAAACAGTGAAGCAGTGCTCACTGTGGGCACTGCTCAAGTAAGAGCAGGTGTTCTGGGAGAACTGCAGCTGGGAGGCTTGGGGGTCCTTAAATGACAAAGAGTTATTTCCCAGGACTGGTTTTCTGGCTGGCTGTGACCACTGTGAGAGCTGCTGTCTGAACAAATCTCTCCTCTCTTCTAGGCCTGTTCAAGGAAGAGAACCCTTATGCAAAATTTGAGAATTAGCATCTCCAGACACACCCACTCACCCTGGTGAACAGTGCCTTCTGCAGAGCCAAAAAGTCTCCAGGCTTCCCCCCACCACCTCAGTGCCACTTCAACTGCCACAGATGATGACCCAAATGCTTGGTGACACCATTGTCCCCGCTCCAGGTGCTTGGTCTGGCCAGAGCTTTGCTCTTGCCCTGCTGGTGCAAGAAGCCATGGTAGCAATACTGGAGGATGGAGCATTTCTTCTCACTCACCCCAGGGTGGTTGTGGTGTCCAAAGCAATGCACGGAGCAGTCCTTGTCCCAGCCAAGGGCAAAAGCAATGTCACACACCTCCCTCACTCCTGCCTCACCAAGAGCACTCCATGCACACACAGCTAGGCTCTTCTCCTCCGCTCCTTTTTTTCTTCTAGTATATGCAAAAGCCAGCAGGAGTTTCCTGACATAAGGGTCAGCAGAAGGCTTTGGCTGTCACTCCAGGTGCCTGCACTTATCCCAGCACATCCGCAGTCCTCTCAAAGAGCACAAGTTTCTGGTGATCTGGTGCTTCCAGGAGGAAGGTCTTATGTGCACCTTCTCACTTGCAACTAATCTGGGGAAATGCCCCAACTCTCCTACCTCTCTGTGCCTTTCTAGAAAGGTGGTCTTGGGCTCAATGGCCACATCTGTTAGCAATACTGTAAGTTTCAAGTGCATTTACAATATGCTGATTGTATATTAAACTGATTTAATTACTGTTCTGGTCTGAAGGAGTTTAATTCTGCTTCCACAGCAGGCACAGGTTGGGAGTAGTGGCTGATGGAGTTGTCACTGTTATGTGGCTCTGATTCATTGGGGGTAGCTGGGGGAGACAGAAGCAAGGCTGCCTCAGGCTCTTGCTGGGCTTGAAAGGAGTCAGTTCCCAGAGATGTTCAGGTGTTAGGAAGAGCTTGGGATGGAAGTAAGGCTGCTCTCTAAGGAAGGAGCTGGGTGTTCTGGCAAGAGTTTGGCCTTTTGTCCCCTGGCATCTCTAGGAGAGAGCCCCTGTGTACGTGGGGGAGCCTGGGGGCTCAGACTGCAGCCCCAGCAGTGTAAGGGAGCTGGGCTGGGAAGGAGGATGGAGCTGCCAGCTCTGGAGCCTGCCCAGGGCTGACCATGCAGCACGCACAGCCCCTTGGGCAGGCTGGGCAGGGCTGGGAGAGTCTGGGCTGAGGAAAGCTGCCTGTGGCCTCCTGCCGGGGGAGACTCCCATGGGCTGGGATAAAACTCTCCCTCTGCCTGGCCGGGCTTGTGGAGCTCAGCACGGCTGCTCCAGCTGAGCTCCAGAGCTGAAGGGGGGAGCCCTGGCTGCTGCCAGCACGCCCCGAGGGCAGGACTTGCAGGTGACTTTTAATGCAGATTGTCCCTGGCTACTGCCAGAAGAGGCTCGGGTGGGAGGAACAAAGGGACTGACCGCGCCAGGCTCTCATGGTGGCTGCTCTCCCACCTTCTGTCCGGGCAGGGGCTGCGCTCCGGTGCTGCTGGGAGTGGGTGGGCACGGCAGGGAGGTGATGATCCAAAGAGATTCCCGTTTGCCTGGAATCCCCTTGGGCATGGAGGGTGAAGCATGGAGCCCAGTAAAGAGAAGGGAAAGTGCTGATAGGGGTCCTACATGTACTGGCCCAAAGGGCCCATGATGCCTCTGCCAGCCAAAGGTACAGGGAAAGCTGTGGGGGCTTTGTTTGAGAGGCACCAACATCTAGGGATGTAGCTGGTGTTAAAGCCTTTTGAGCTGCCTTTCCCCTGCTGGGCTGCACTGGGCTCCAGTCCCTGCCTGCCCTGGGTCTGGGACCAGTAAATTAATTTTGGGTTCCCTGAGTGCTTCCCACTGGCCCTGCTCCCAGCACTAAGGGGTGATGTCTCCAAAGCTATCAGGGATGGGGGGCCCCTGCAGGCAAGTTCCTCTTCCTGAAACCCCACTTGTGACTGGCTCTGTCTTCCTCTACTGAGCCAGGGCAGCAGAGAGACCTGCTAGGAGCCAGGATGGATGGTGGATGGAATGTGGCCATGCTCTGGGGACAAGCAGAGGCCAAGCCATGCTGCCAGGGCAGCACCCAGTGGCCCTGGACAGAGGCACTGTCCTCTGCTCTTATCTTGAGCTTCATCCTGGGCTCCAGCATCCTCATCCCAGGGGCTGCCTCCCATAGCCTGGGATGGAGCTACTCCTGATGTTTCTAATTCCTCCTGTGAACGTTGCTGTGTGCAGGGATCACGTGGCTGATGCACTGAAAAGCTGGTGGACCCTTTGGCTTGGCTGGGCCATGGTGGGGAAGTGAAGCTGTGTCCTTGCGTGGCCAAGGTGACTGCTCAGGTCTGAGCAGAAGCATCTGCAGTGTAAGAGTGAGAGTGGAGCCCCGCAGTTAAAAAGACATTTCATGAGGATTAACTGGTCCTTTGCAAGGCTGCCATGATGGAAAGCTGTCCTGAGTGGGATGGGGAAGCAGATGGTGATGGGGATGCCACAGCTGAGGAGTGGGACAGTGCCCCACCACCTGCAGTGGGTACTAGGAGGATGCACAAGGGAACTTGGAAAGAAGGGGTAATGACATGTAACAGGGAGCTTGGCTTTGAGCCCAAGGAGAGCTCTACAGCCCTGCACATAAAGGCCACAAAAAGCTGGCACTAGGCCAATTCCAACCATGTGATAGGAAAGGTGGGACAAACAGCCAACACTCTGAGAGGTGAAATCCCAGGGACAGAATGAGCTGTGACCACAGGCTGCCCAGCTGCAGGTGGGTTACTGTGCTGGGGTGGCCTGCTGTCATCACAGCCTCTTCCATTCCATTCACAGCAGGGCTATAGTGGTAGCAGCAGCAGGGCCCTGGAGGTGCCTGGTGCTGGAGAATCTCTACCAAACAACCCCAGTCTCTTTGCAAAGGGCACAAAATGATTCCAAGAGGTGGTGTCAGTGTGTAGTGCTACAATGGTATTTTCAGGAAAATCGTTCAGGAAAAGTGGTGGAAAAGGCAAAAGATTCAACAGATCCTATGCTGTATTCCAGAGCTACTCTATTTGAAGGGGAAAATGCTCACTTGGGCTGATAAATAATCAGCCAGACATTTCTAATGAGTTTGGAGAAAGCAGGAGGCTTGGGGGAGGCAGAACTTTGCAAATAAGCTCTGCCCTGTGAGGAAGTGATTTTAACTGTTGATACTGGTTTTTAAGTCAAGGGTGTTGATCAGCAGCATGAAGCTGAGATAGAGGCTGATCATCATCAGTGCAGCCCAGGCATCAGTACTGGGACTGGTCCTCTTCCTTCTTGATAGTGGCCTGAATAACAGGGCCCAAGGCACCCTCAGCAAGTTTGCTGAATTTCCTACAGTGGGAGGAGCTGCTGAGACACCAGAAGGTGACTCTGCACCCACAAGGACCTCAACAAGCTGGAGAAATGGGCTGATGGAACCTCCTGAAGTTCAACCAAGGGCCGAGCAGAGTCCTCCTGCTGGGGAGATGCAGCCCCAGGCCCCAGCACATGCCATGGAGAGTAGCTCTGCAGAGCAGGTCCTGTGGTGGGTGTGACTGGCACAGCCCCAGCCCAGCAGGGACCACCTGGAAGGGATCTGGGCAAACCCTGAGGTGTGCAGCCCACTGCCAGGTGAGCTTTGTGCCACAGGATCTGTCTCTGTGGATGGGAGAGCTCCTGGGTGTGTCCCTCAGAGCCCTGTGATGTCAAGCCATGTCACTCATGATCATTATGACACCACTTGCGTAACTATAACCACCAGTGTTGGGTAGTGCCAGGACACTCAGGCTGTGACCCACAGCAGCTGAGGAGCTTCCAAGTGCTGCCAGCGTCTGAGGAGCCTCTGTGCTACCAGCGTGTGAGGATCTTCTGAGCGCTGTCAGTGACCGAGGAGCCTGAGTGCTGCAGTGACTGAGGAGCCTCCAAGTCCTGCCAGTGAGTGAGGAACCTCCAAGTCTGCCAGTGACTGAGGAGGAACCTCCAAGTGCTGCCAGTGACCAAGGAGCCTCTGAGTTACTCCAGTGAGTGAGGAGCCTTCGAGTTACTCCAGTGACCGAGGAACCTCCGAGTTACTCCAGTGACCGAGGAACCTACGAGTTACTCCAGTGACTGAGGATCCTCCAAGTTACTCCAGTGACTGAGAAGCCTCCAGGTTACTTCAGTGACTGAGGAGCCTCCAAGTTACTTCAGCGAGTGAGGAGACCCCGAGTCCTGCTAGTGACTGAGGAACCTTCGAGTTACTTCAGTGAGTGAGGATCTTCTGAGTCCTGCCAGTGACCGAGGAAACTCCAAGTTACTCCAGTGAGTGAGGAGTTTCTGAGTCCTTCCACTGACTGAGGAACCTCCACATTACTCCACTGAGTAAGGAGCTTCTGAGTCCTGCCAGTGACCAGGGAACCTCTGAGTGACTCCAGTGAGTGAGGAGCCTCTGAGTCTTGCCAGTGACCGAGGAACCTCCGAGTTACTCCACAGAGTGAAGACGACCACCTGAGTCCTGCCAGCAAGTGAAGAGGAACCTCCAAGTCCTTCCAGTGACTGAGGAACCTCTGAGTGCTGCCAGTGACCAAGGAATCTCTAAGTTACTCCTGTGAGTGAAGACAACCATCTAAGTCCTGCCAGCAAGTGAAGAGGAACTTCCAAGTCCTTCCAGTGACTGAGGAACCTCTGAGTGCTGCCAGTGACCAAGGAACCTGAGTGCTGCCAGTGACTGAGGAGCCTCTGAGTGCTGCCAGTGACTGAGGAGCCTCTGAGTGCCACAAGAGGCTGAGGAGCCTCTGAGTGCCACAAGTACAAGCCAAGCCTTTGAGTCCTGCCAGCGGCTGAGAGAAGTCAAGTCCGGGAGCAGCAATGGCAGAGGTCAGGCAGGAGCCAGCAGCTCCACGAGCCGTCCGGGTCTGCCGCATCTGCGTGGATTTCCTGCAGAGCCCCGCTGCTGCCGTGGAGCCCTGCGGACACGTGTTCTGCCACGCCTGCATCCAGCCCCAGGCTGCCCCCGACGCCGCTGCCACCTGCCCGACCTGCCAAGGGCCCATTGGGGGCATCCGCCTGCTGCAGGGGCAGGACAACCGTGCCGGGGTGGCCCCGCGTCGCCCCCGCCGCCGCCTCCATCCCTTCGTGGTGCGCTGGCGGCAGCGGCAGCAGCAGGAGGCGCAGGAGGATGCAGCCCCTGGAGGTGGCCGGCGCCGAAGACTGGCTGATGGGGACAGGGCCCCAAGCCCTGTGCCCCGCCAGCGTCCCCGGAGAGAGCTGGATGACCTGCGAAGAAACGGGCTGGGACAGTGGCCACCGAGGGGAAATGCAGCGATAGCCGCAGGGGACAACCAGCACCGCCCCCGTGTGATCTGATTTGATGTGGATCCTCCACGGCCCGTCTGAACTGAAAACCAGGATGCTGAGAAGGGCCTCGTCTGGTTTCTTCTGCCTGTTTGCACATTACTTCAAGATTGGGAAAGTGGGAGCTGTGGGAGGGAAAGCATATAGTTGAAGAAACTCGGGGATAGAGTAGGATATTGATACTAGGATATTAGGATATTAGGATATTAGGATATTAGGATATTAGGATGTTAGGATGTTAGGATGTTCACTGAAATAAACTTTTTTTATTCAATTTGAAGCGTTAAAAAGCAGGCATTCTTTATCAGCCTTGGACACACAGAAGAGTATCTCCTTTAATCTGATGTGTGTGGTGAAAGTTCACAACAGGGCATTTATTCCATCCTGATCATACATATTCATTACAATGTACCTCCTAGCTAATACACGAACACCACTTTCCTAGAACTAATTTGCATGCATTTGCCTTTTACTGGAAGTCCTTTTTTGGTCCTAGAGGTCATCTAAAGGGGTGCCTGGTGGTCATATTTACTGAATGCTTCAATATTACTGGTGACCTTTCTTTGAACTTTTTATTTGGGCATGCACTATTGTTTTTTGTTACGTAACTTGCAAAAAAAACCCTCTGTAGTCCTCTATAATTTTCTCCATTGGTTCCAGCTACATTTATCCTCCTTTGTGCATACCTTTACATCCTTTAATTTTTTTTGCTAGTTAGCCCTAAAGCTCGATTCAGCAACTTCAGGGGAATTGAAAATTTCTAGTCTGTGTTATTTATCAAGTCCCCCCTTTTCCTGAGACTGTCTCTTTTAGCCAAGTCCCAATACTTCATTTTCCAGCACAAAGTGCTACCACAACTGTAACAGTTAATACAAGTACACACAATGATTAGGGTGACTGCCACGAATGCAGCAATAAGAAGGCCAACAAAGACCAATAAGGCAAACAAACACCAATAACTACGGCAGCAGCACCAAACAGAAGCACAAACCCAGTGCCAGCCTCTCTCGGCCGCAGGCACTTTCCCCTGTGGTGCAGTTCCGGACACCACCGGCAGGAGCGCTGCTGGCTCCCGGTGGGCAGAGCAGGTGCGGTGATTCCCCCGCGCCTGCAGGGGGCGCTCCGGTGCCAGCTCGGGGACCAGGCGGTAATGGCGGCTGAACCGAGATGGGTAGGGATGGAAGAAAGGCTTGCTTTACAATCCCGGGAGGTAAATGAGATGTATCAAAATCCACAGCTGTAGCAGGAACCACGGGGCATCTCGGCAGGCAGGGAACGAAGAGCTATAGTGCAGGGAATGCTTGGAGCAGTGCCGAAGACGCGGCAGGGGCGGGGCAGCGGCAGCGCGGGGAAAGGCGAGCTCGGGATCCCGGGGTGTTCCCCCCCCCGAGGCAGCCGATCAGACGGTGAAAAGCCCCTCTTTTAGTGAGGTAGGGTGTTAGTAAGGCCCCAGTGCAATAGCCACTCTTACTCAAGGTAGAAGAAAGGCAGCACAAGGCAGAACCCTGCAGTGGTGATGGATTCTCCCCACAGCAACCGCAGCCTCTCTCCCCTCCGAGTGTCGAGAGCACTAATTACAGAGGCCGGACCCAACGCCGTTTTTCCAGTCCAAATGTCGAGGTATCTGTGCCCTCCACGGGAAACCTCAGGTAAAGAGAAGTTAGCCAGCTGCACCCTTCCCCTGAGCTGACAGCTTCTTTAATCTCTCTTAAGTATCCAGTCATTACTGTATCCTAGCAGCATGTATTGGGGAAAATTTCTTAAGAGAAAACCAAAAAACCCCAGCTCCTAAGACCCCAACAGGGGCCATTCCTGCTTGATTCCATGGCACTTTGCTCATTTCTGAGGGGGCGCAGCCGGGAAAGGGAATGGAAAAGGGAAAATCCTTTAAGACTCTGAGCATATTCTGAAGGAATCAGTATCTGCTTGCCTCATGGCCAGGGTGAGGACAGAGGCTGAGATGGAGGTTTGGGGCAGAACCTCCTCCACTCTCCTGGCCCCACAACACCCCTAGGGCTGGAGGAGGCAGCCTTGGCCACCGGCTCAAGGGCATTGCCTGTGGGAGAAGTGGACTCAGCCGGGATGGATCTCATATTTAGGGGGTTTCCTCTGAAGAAGCCCGGAGCCCTTTCTGCCCCTCCGTGCAGGGGCAGCTCTGTCAGCACCAACCTTCTGTCCTGCTCTAACTTGGCCCTATGTAGTGAACGAGTAAAAAGTAAAGAATGTTTTTCTTCATTGCCTCTTCGAAGAACCGAGTTTGAAAATTAAAGTTTTGCTCTGCCTCTAGCAAAAAAGTTTAATTCCTCTTTTATTTTGGAAAATAAACCCTGTTTGAAGTCACGAAGAGAGCTTATAGTTGATACATCAGGCGACCAAGCAGCAAAGCTTGATATATTAGAAAAGCAAGCAATAAACTTTTTGATACATCAGGCAAACTTCGGCTGAATTCCAACGAGCAGCTTTAAGGGAGTAAACATGAATCTGCCCACGGGCGTGCTGTTGATTTGAGGTGGACATGACGTTGCCACTCTCAAAACCTTTTATAAACAAGTGCCACAGAAGGTGCAGCTGCTAAATCTACAAAGTGTGGGAGTCTTTGCTGTCTGCTCTTGCCCTCCCACAGCGCTGGTCCAGCTGCCCGGCTCTGCTCCTCCACTGGCAGCTGTAGGATAGAATTCAGCCGCGAAAGACCCATCGCACTCTGTGAGGCACCGCTGGACCCATGCTGGTAACACCTTCCCTGTGCTTCACCTAATTATTCTTGGCCATTCACTTTTCTATTTTCTTTCTTTTCTCTTTAATGAAAAAAATAAAAGTTGAAATATCACTTCGGATCCCAACATTTAACCTCGTTTGTGTTTTAAATCTCTTAATTCTTTCCTCAGTTGTGGATCGATGCAGGCTTGCCTCTCCTCCCCTCAAGGGAGATCCGAACACCCCAGCACCGGTCTGGGCTGGACCGGAGACATTGGGTGCTCTGATGAAATCCTTTTCGTGCCGTTTCCCAGCAGGAGCTGCCGTGTGACCGAGAAGATGCGGTCCCGGGGGTGTCCCGGGGCTGTTCGGGGTATCCCGAGGGGGTCCCGGGGCTGTTTCGGGGTGTCCCGGGCGCTCCCCTCACGCCGGTCCCCGCGCCGGAGCACAGCGCCCCCTTGCGGCTCAGCGGGACGCGCCTGCACGCGGCACCGCCACGCCCCTTGGCCGTTGGCCACGCCCCCAGCGCGAGCCCCCTGCAACACCCCCCCTCTCTCCTCCCCCCCCCCTCCCCCCCCCTCCCGCCATGTCGGAGGAGAAGCCCCTGGTGAGGCGGGGAGAGGAGCGGGAGGAGAGCGGCTGGAAGGCGGGAGGGGACGAGCGGGTAGTAGGGAGGGAGCGAGGAACGGCCGCCTCTCCTCGTGCCGGAGCACGGCTGTGGTGCGGCCCCGCCTCGCCCGCGGCGCGAGGCCGCCGAGGTGTCGCGGCCGGCGGGAGCAGGGGCGGCCGAGGTGCCGCGGGATGTGGCGGGGGCTGTCCGGCCCCAGCGGGGCTCTGAGCCCGCCGCATCCTGCAGTTTTCCGTCCAGGAAGGCGGGAAAACGGAGAACGAGCACATCGACCTGAAAGTCGCCGGGCAGGACGGCTCCGTGGTGCACTTCAGAATAAAGCGGCACACTCCGCTGAGCAAGCTCATGAAGGCGTACTGCTGCCGACAGGTAGGGGCCGGCACGGCCCGAGGGCTCCGTGGGGACTCCCACGGACCCAAAGGGCTCTGACACCCCGTGCTGGTGGAACCCTCGCTGCTCCTCTGCCCGGATCGTGGAGCGTGTTTGTGGGCAGGCTGAGGGTGTCCAGGTGTGTGGGAGAATGAGGAGCTGCGATGCTGGCAGCTTCTTGGTGAATGGAAGCTGCCTCTTCGTCCTCAAGTGCTCCCTAATGTCCCGTGACAGAGTTACAAAAATTCCTCCAGTTCTGTTCCTGACTCTGAGAAAATGCACTAACCCTCAGTCCTGTCATCTCCAAAAACTTCAACTTTTAGTGCATTTTCTATTCGGAAAACAGCACAAAATAAATTATTCTATGCTACAACTGCTTCTTGGGCTGTTTTCTTCTCCCCTCCTGTGTCTCCTGCTGCCTGCTGCACAGTTGTGACCTTAGTTACACAGGTGTCACAGGCTGTTCCTCGGTGCCATCCTGAACTGAACACAAGGATGAATCCCACAGCTCAGTTCCTGAGCCTAGAGCTCCCAATTTTTTGCAGAGCAGAGGGTGGACATGTGAATGGCTTTGGAAACGGAATCAGATTTTGTTTGCCCTTGTCTGTTACTTGCAGGATCCTTTCTTTGCTTATTCAAACTTTACACTCTGCCCTGCTCTGTGCCTGCTGCACCCTGACACCTCTCTGGGTTTTGGAGAGGTACAGGAGTTTTAGCATTCCTGTGTATGACAGAAGTGTGAATCACATGGATTTTAGAGGGCAGAGCAGTTCTTCAATCCCTGATGCAGGGAATAAAGACTTCCTCATGTGATTAAACACTGTCAGAACAGGATTCAGTAGTGTGATAACTCAGGTTTAAGGATAATGTAAAGTTACCAGCATTTGACTTTCCTCAGTGTAGACAGCCAGATAAATAAGCTCAGTGTCCTGGTGGTTAAATCTTAATCAGAGAATCACTGAATGGTTTGGGGTTAGAAGGGAATTTAAAGCCCATCCAGTCCTACCCCCTGCCATGAGGACACCTTCCACTATCCCATGTTGCTCCAAGCCCCATCCAACCTGGCCTTGGATGCTTGCAGGGATGGGGCAGCCACAGCTGCTTTGGGCACCCTGTGCCAGCACCTCACTGCCCTTAAAGGGAAGAATTTCTTCCTAACACCTAATCCAAATCTATCTTCTGTTATCCCCCTTGTCTTTTGAGTGTTAATTTTGTTACCATGTGTCCTGACAGTAAATCCATGAACACCAGGTAACTTTGAACTTGCAGGGCTTGTCAATGAAGTACATTATGTTCCTGTTTGATGGACGGCCCATTAAAGAAGCAGACACACCTGCACAGGTATGAAAAACACTCTTACTGCAAATTGCTACACAGATATTTAGGTGTCTGAGTGGTGATCAAAGGGGCTTGAAATCAAAAAGATCCTGAAATAGTTGCTGTGAGTTTAGCATGTTCCAACAAATTTGTGCAGGGTGGCTGTTGGAAAGTGTTTCATATCTTAGTTAATTTAAGTTATTCCTGAAATGCTGATTAGGAGCAGAGAGCCACGTGCTTTTGTCACCACGTGTTTTTCAAGTTTTCTGTATTACTTATAATTCCTATATTTTTAAAATGTTGAAATAATTCCTGTGTTACTCCCACAGCTGGGGATGGAACACGACGACACCATCGAAATGTACCAGCAGCAGACAGCAGGAGGGTGCTAAGACACAGCATCTTTTGGAGAACAGTTTGAGGATCCTCGTCTCACCCTGCTCTCTCTTTTGTCCTCAGATTTGCTGTTTTATTAGGGAACAAATGAACGTGCCAGTCACACAGGGCTCTTTGAAACTTCACAGGATATTTACCAAAGTTGATTGTTGTCTTTGATATTCTGAGTGCACAAGTCAAAATAGTATCTTCAGGGATTGAGCTGTGTCTGAATTTCACTGTTTTAAATTCAGATTAAGTAATGTGTGTTGTCTCTCTGTTGTTAGCCTTTGTTTGTATTCTCTTTTTTCTTTCATTAAATTTTTGGCCTAAGCATTCATCCATGTGTTGGGACACTGAGTGTTGATTCCTGGCTCTGGTTGGTCTTGTCCCTCTGTTTTAACTCAAATTATATAAATAGTTCAATGTGTTTTCATGCTAAGTGTGAGTTTGAAAGTTTCCTTTTAAGATGTGCCCGAGAGAAGGAACACAGATACAGGTTTTAGGTTTTTAGCTTGTGTTACAGATTCAGTCAGTCCATTGGGCAGCATCCTGCTCTTGACTGGGGCTAGAACACAATACAGTGCTTAGGATAGGGTTTAAGTACTTTACATGTGTTTTTTCATATTATGATAAAGTAGGCCAAAATATACTTTTTTAGTGCAGAAATGGGATTTTTTTTTTGGCCTGCACTACTGCAGAACTGGAGGTAGCAGGGCAGCTGGTCCAAAAACTTAATGTTTGTGATAGAGTAGTTGTGTTTTTTCTGTTGTGCAAGGTTATAAAAATCCCATTACTGAAATTCCAGCTGTTTGCTGAGGGCTGGGCAGCATCTGTCCCTTTGCCCTGCTCCCTTAGCTCTGATTCTTTCTCTGTGGGCACTGGAAGTCTGCGGCCTCAGGTTTCTTTTTAATACCTCTTTTTGGTAGATAAACTTGGTAAATGAGAGGGGGCAAATGCCTTTTAATGTCACCAAACTGTGCAGAAGAGCTAGTAAGTGAGGAGAGACATTTAGGTGTCTTCAAAAACAAAGTAATAATAAACTACTGTCCTGCCCCTCCAGCCTTGCTGAAGTTTAATTATTTGTGCAGTGGATTGGGCTCCATGAAGCCCGTTCCAGAGGAGTTTTAACTCAGGCTGTCCTTCTGCTCCATGGAATCATCCCCAGCCTTTTCTCTTTCCATTTGTTCACGTTAGCTGTGCTCCTGCTTGCTGAAATCTTGCCTGCTTGCTGAAATCTTGCCGGAAAGGTCCCTGTTCCCTTCTCCAGGGTGGCGGTGAGGTGGGGTGGGATATCCCGCGGGCTCCCTTCGGGACTGCGCTCTCTGTGCCCCATCCCGGCAGGAAAGGCCGCGTGGCGGCTGCTCCGGGCAGTCAGCTCAGCACAACCCCTGCTCCGTGGGGCATTTTGCGGATTCTCCTGCATTCTCCCCGTCCTTTCCCACAGGGAATTCCCGGAGCGTTCCCGCCCCGCCCGGTGCCGGTGGGAGGACTGGCCGCTACCATAGAGGCGAGCCGGCGGAGAGAGCGCCGCCCTCCGCCCCGCCCAGCCGGCGGCCGCTCCGGCCGCGTACCCGGAAGCGGCGGCGGGGCCGCGCCATGGCGGGGACGGCGCTGAAGCGGCTTATGGCCGAGTACAAGCGTGAGTGGCTCTCCCTGGGCCCCTGGCGCTGGCCTCCTGCCGGGATCGCTCCCAAAGCCCGGCAGGGCCCGCGGGCCGGGCGAGGCCGTGACGGCCGCGGGGCAGGCCGGGCCGCGGGCCTCCCCGTGCCCCGCCGGCAGCTGTTTGACCCCCGCCCCGCCGGCTGCAGGGTCCTCTCTGCCTCCGTACAGAGCTCCCGGGGCGGGGTAGGGTCACCGGCCGGGTACGGGGCACTGCCCGCTTTGAGGAGGCTGTGGGAAGCGGGTCCTGCCCCCTGTCCCGCCGGGACACCGCGGGGACAGCTCGGTGTGCGGGGGACACCTCTGGGATTGCGTGGCTCCAGGACCTTGGTTAAGGGGAGGCTGGGAGCCCTGGGCAAGTGGCCAGTTATTTTTATGTTTTTCCCTGTTACATTTTCCAGATGGAACAGAATACAGGTATGGAAATCTATTTGCAGAGCTCTGTTATTACAACAAAGGTAATTAGAGGTGTTTGTCAGAGCAGATGCCTTCTGGTTGTGGCTGCCCCATCCTTGAAGTGCCCAGGGCCAGGTGGGGCAGGGCTTGGAGCTGGGATAGTGGAAGGTGTCCGTGCCCATGGCAGGGGTGAAATGAGATGAACTTTGAGGTGCCTTCCAACTTGAATACTTCTGTGAAGTCCTTAATGGAAGCCTAGTGGTTAGTAAAAGGATTTAAACTCGAATTTAGTAATGAAAGACATCAACTTGTTTGTTTAAAAAGCACTGTGGTATGTGGCTGTAGGGGGTGGCTGCACTGATGCTCAGCACAGGGACCAGAGACCTGCAGCAGTGGACTGGGCCCTCTGGGAATCCCAGAGCTTCTGCGATGGCTCATCTGCTCCCTGATGGGTTTGAGACGTGTCCAGAGGTGCCTTTTGTTGGCAGTGCTTGTTTGTGTACCTAGGGGCTTTTGGGCTTTAATGCTCTGGCTTTTATTGACAACAAGGAAGTAGAATGGAGAAGAGAAATGTTTGTTGGGGCTGTAAGAGCAGACTCTGTGCTCCAGGGAAGGTCACTTCCTGTGCTCCCCAGGCTGTCCAGGCACAAGGACTTGTTCCTGTCATCATTCTGTGGAATACCCCAGCCTGTGTGAAAGAGAATATTTATAGACACTCGTTTCCTGCCAGCACTGAGCCTGTTCTCAGGCTGCTCTGCAGAGCACAGCTCTCTAAGCTGAGCTGTCACACAGGTGTTTGTGCAGCCAGGGCTCCCCACCCAGCTCAGGCTGCTGCCACTGGCAGCTGGGGCTGGTGAGTGGCTGAAGTTTGTGCTGACAATGTGTGTCCTAGAAATCTGCATTTTCCTGTTGTAATCCAGAGGCAGTGACCTGAGAAACAACCACAGAAAGTCTTGCCACTGCTTCTGTCCTCTCATATCAATGCCCTAAGTCTCAAAAAAGCATTTATGATCCTTTGTTGTTGAGGAGCACAGAGCACTGGAGTGTCTTGTATGAACAAAATCTTTAGGAAAAATGATATTAAACTATCTCAGAAAGGTTTTGACTTAATTCCACAGGCAGAGACTAGGTGAATCTTCTCTGCCTAGTTTCCCAGGGTAGCACTAGTCATGAACAGAGATAATGTTTTGTCTGTGATCTGCCTTTACAAGCACTTTCCTATGCCCAATAAAACACAGCATTGTAAAAAATGAATGTAACTGGCAGTGGCTGAGTGCACAGTTCTTTCTGGAAACCTGAGCTACAGCAGTGCAGTAAAACAGACATTTTGTTGTCTGTGGATTCCCCTCTGTTGCATGTTTGTTATTTTCCTTTAGCAGAAACCCCAGAATCAAGCCTGACTTACAACCTTTCCCCAGTGTCTCTCTAAAGATTGGCAGTTGACTGTAGCTCTGCAGAATCTCTTAGCCCTGTAGAGATTTTCAGCTAAAATTATTGTGAAAAATAAAAATAGCTCCTGGTTGGAGGTAGTTCTGCTGCCTCTTTTTGCAGAGAAAGAGCAAGTTCTGCCTTGGGACAGGGCTGGAATCTGAGGTTCAGCTCAGTGTGAAGTTTCCCCCTCCTGATGATGTGTGTTGCCCTGGATGAATGTGGACATGGGAATGGTTTTCAGTGACCCTCCCCTGACTGCTCACCTTGGATGAAATCTTGTGTTATGTACAAAGTTGTGGACACATCATTTTTCTTTACTTTCCCTCTTCTCCTCTACCTCTTCCCTTTAGTTACTTCTGGTAGTGACAGTGGTGTTGGCAGTCAGTGCCTTGCTGGTGGGTGTATTTTCCTCACCAGACTTCTAATTCTTTCCATTTTTTCCTTTTTCAGTTTTTGTCTTTCATCCTTTTCTGTGCATGCCCACACTCATGTTTAAGTCTTAATTTGAAGATTTATTGTTTCCTTCTGTGAAAAATTCTTGACATTGTGGGGAGTTTCTACCTGTTGGAGCCCAGATATATTACTGCATTTTGGGAGAGGCTGTGAAATTGCACTGGTTTTCTTCCCTTTTGAAGAAGGAAGGGAAGCTGTGGGCATCCAGCTGATACAGATTGGGTTTCTTGTCCTCATTTAGATCTTTGCATTTTTGACTTTTTGCTTTCTCAGATTTACTATCTACTCTGTCAGAACCAGTTTGGCTAAAGCTTAAAAAAAAAATCAGATATAAAAAGGGCATAATTTTTATTAGAGCATGTGCCTGTTGTTAATTCTGCATGTAGAATAGTATTAAAGCCTGACCTAAGTCTCTCAGTAGCTTATATTTGTGAGAGTTAAAAGATGGAAACCTTATTTTTCTGTGTTTACTGTTTCTTGATGCCAGATCTTGAAGATGTCTTATGCTGACTGAAATTTCAAGTCACTCTGGAAGAATTAAATCTCTAGACACCTGCAGTGCCTGATTGTATGTACTGGATTTCCTTCCTGGTACAAACAGGCAACAGGGCAGTGGATTGTAATGCCAACAGGTTTCTTTGGAAGTGGTGTCAGGTTGAAAAGAAGAGATTTATGTTAATTGTGAGATTTGGGAAATCACAGGAATAATAAACCTTCTGAACCTGGTAGGGCTTCAGTGGGTACCTCCCATCCTTGGTGCCTGGGAGAGCTGTGTGGAGTCAGAAGAAAACTGGCTGCTTTTCTCAGTCCAGATGCTGTCAGATACTGCAGTGAGCACCTGCCCATAATATTCCCTGACTCCTGGGCTTTTAATCCCCTTGCAGGTTTGCTGCAGCTTTTAGGAAACATACTGTTGAACTTCTCTCTTAAGGATGATCTCATTCTCTTCAGGGCTTTAACAAGATGTGTTTTCAGTTCTCCTGAGAGCCATCTCCAGGGTGGAATTGGCTGATAATGACTCCACAAAGAGCAGTGAAATGAAAAGGAAGGGACTGATTGTGTGTGCAGCAAACCTGCCCTGAATTCCTGATAGAAGCATCACACTTGTCTGCTGTCAGCTCTGTTTTAAGCTTATAAGGTCTGGCTCTGCTCCCAGGGAACAAATAAAAAGTTGCACCTGAGGAGGTTTAGATTGGCTGTTATGGAAAATTTCTGCACTGAGTGGGACTCTTTGGCCTAGCTGGTCTGTCAGAGTCACTCTGCATGTGATCACAGCATTGGTTTTGGCTTTTCACTGCTTTCTGCTGCTCACTCACAAATTATTGGACACCTCCCTGACATTCCATTGAAGTGACCCTGTTCTGGAGGCTCTGGTGAGCTGTAGCAGCTGATGCTGTGTCAGCTCCTAGTGGTTCATGTTCAGCTGGGCTCTCAGCTTCCTTTTCAACAACTCTGAGGAAGTCACAGGGTAGGATGTCACCATTCCCATGGAGACCTTTCTCAGTGATCATGTGCAGCCACTCAAAATCAAAGCTCCTGTGCCCCTGAGTGCTCAGATTCTGCTTTACCTGATCATTAAGGATGGAAAACTTTCTCTGAGGGGGGGAGCTGATCAAGGAAGTGGAGAATGGAACCTCAGTCCTCATGAAGACCATTTTCTCTGTGGGCTTTGGCTGTTTATTCCCATTGCCCCTGTTCTCCTTGGAGTGGAGTCCTGTAAGACACAATTCCACGTGGCTGCCCACCCCAGGGACTGCTGCCAGCTTTTCCAGGGAAACATCAGAGGCATTTTCTTCTTAGAGAGAACCACAAGATGGAGCAAAATGATTCCAGGAGCTCCTGTGTTTGACATCTCCCTCTTTCTGTCTAAAAACATCAACAAGAAAAGCTACTGGAGACCCACTGTGAAGCTGGAAAAGCCTGCCATGGAATGCCAGGACGTGTGGAAAACAGCAGGGCTGAGTTTCAATCTGCTGCTGGCCTTTGGAACTTCAGGGAGGGCACTCTGAACAAACTGAAGATCTCTCCTGGCAATGCATCTCAGCATCTCCTTTGAATCCTGCACTAAAGGGGCTGTTGTAAGACAGAAGTCTGTTCTGTGCAGCACTGCCCACACAGCTTTCACCTACAGCCTGAACAGAAATTAGGTCAGGTGTCCCTGGCTGTGTTCTGTGTGTTACTGGTGCTCCAGAGGCCATTGATGAGGAAACACTGTGCTGGATAAGCTGCTGGGAGTGTCACCTCCTGCCACCAGCTCCAGCAGCTGCCCCATGGCTCACTCAGAGCCTTGGGGTTGGTGTTGAGCCCCCAGGACTGCTGGCACATTGGGTGCCTGTTTGTGGCTGAGCTGTGCCTCAGCTGCTGTTGCCTCCCTGCAGAATATCAGAACTAGAAACTGATGCTCAGTCCACTAGATAGAGAAAATCTGGTTGTTATTTTATCAGCACATGGTGTACTGGCCTTCACCAGCTTGAGGTAAGGGGCTGATGCTGCAGAATGTTTAATGAATTTGGAATTGTTTCAGTTTCCTGGAGAAAGTGAGGATTGATGGATCCAGACTTGCTGTGCAGCCATGGCTGTTTCATTGATGCTGCTTTTTTTTTTGTTTTTTAACTCACATTTTCCAGGCCATGCTGGGGAGGTTGGATTGAACTCTCCTGTGTCTGCTTCTCCTGTTTTTGTGTTGTTCTGGGTTTCCCACTGAGGTCCATCAAACCTGAATGGGTGCAGAGAGGTTACAGCAATACAAACTCCAGGCTCTGATGGGATCCAGCAGATACCACAGAGGTGCAAAAAAAGAGTTGTTTCCCTGGCTTTGTGAAATGATTTTGTCTTCCTTCTCATGTTTAAATTATTGCCTCTGTGAAGACAGACGACTTGATCCTAGAGGTCTTTTCCAATCTAAACAATTCTGTGATTCCAAGGCTAGTTCTAGGAGCCTGAAAAACCCCAAAGTGCCAAAAAATTTTGTCTAGAACACTGTTCTGCATTAAGCAATGGTGGTGGGGCCCCTGTGTAAACCATGGCCACTCACACACCCCCTGAAATGCTTGGGCTCACAAGTCACCTCAATCTTCCTTGTGTTTCTGTTTTTGCAGAGCTGACCCTGAACCCACCAGAAGGGATTGTGGCAGGTGAGGAGCTGGGCAGGGTTTGGGCACTCTGGAGCTGTGACCTTGTGTTCAGGTAGCTCTGAGCATTGTTCTGTTCTGTTTCACAGGTCCCATGAATGAAGAGAACTTCTTTGAATGGGAAGCCCTGATCATGTGAGTTAAATACTGTTTGGTGTCAAAAATCAGCAGCTGTGATGAGCTTCTAGGAGAGCAGGAATGTAAAAAAGTACTTTCAGTTCTGTATGACATCAGCATTGGCCTGCCTTGGGCTGGAAACTCCTCTGATCCAAACAAGGACTTACATTTGGACTTTAAACAGTGACAGAGTCAGCATTGGTGATGTGTACAACTTGTTGTAATAACTTCTTGTACAGGTGTCATAATAACAAGCTCACAAATTTGTCAGGAATCCTCATTTGGACTCCCTTGGATGTTTGTTACATTTACAAACACTGTAGGAAACAAACAGTTGCTGGTAGATCACACATACCTGTTGGAACATTGCCTAACTGCAAGTGCAACACAAATTTTGAGTGGAGTAAAATACACCAATTATTAGTGACAGGAGAAGAAAATCAGTGTCTAAAATTAGTTTACTTACTATTCAAATTTTTTCCTGAAATATTGAAAGGTTCTGATCAGAAAAATTTAGGTAAAAATTCTTTTGAAGTTCTTTGCACTTCATGAATTGGATGGTGGTGTCAGGAGTTGGATGCAGTGGTTTTGTGTAGAAAAAGATTCACTCTTCTGTAGGTGAATAACCCTGACCATGACCTGCTGTGTTTTGGGGCTGATGAAAACTCCTTTACAAAGCTGTGCTCTCTCTCTTCCACTCCCCAGCTGATGGGTGTGGTTGTTGGTAGCAAAATTTGCCATGAAAAAACAAAAGCATCTTACAGGTTGTCTTCTCTCTTTCTTGTACTCCTACTCATGCTGTGCCTTCTTTGGGAACTCTGAGTACATGGAATAACTGGTGATTTTTACAAAATAAAGTTCTAAAATACTAGAGGAGAGGGGACAAGACCTTTGTCACTTATCTGACAATTTACATACTGAAATTTATTAAAGGATGAAGAAGCTCCAGACCACTGAGTCCATCTTGAAGCTGGTGGTCTGTTGTTAGGGTAGATCCTAGCTCTGTATTTCAGGATTCCTTTGGTAAGGATTGGTGATTTCCTTTCCTTCAGCCAGGGCTGGGTTGTGCCAGAGGACTCTGGGGGCAGAAGGCAGTGACTGTGACTCTGCTCTCTCTGTGCCTGCTATGATCTGAGCAGGTTTTCCCTGCAATCACCAGTGCTGACTGGGGAGATTCTCAGCTGGCGTGGGTGGCAGAGTTTTCCTAGCTGGGTTTGCTTGGAATGTGTTGTCTAGGGATGAAAAACAAGATTTCTGTCTCTTGGGCTCAGGGGTGCAGCCAATACAAAAGCTGCAGCATGTTCCCTATTCCACACCAAGTGCCTGTGTGGGTGATCCTGCTGCATGGCAAGGCAGAGCCTCTGAGTTATTTTAGACCTTGCTGAGTGGAGGTTTGGGTTACCACTGCTTGTTTGCTCATTGATGGCAAGAGTTGGCAAATGCCTCTGCTTGTGTGCAGTGATTTCTCCTGGGATAACAGCTTGTGCTTCCTGGTAGCTCAGTCCCCTGAAAAGAAACACTCAGCATGGAAATTGGTTTTTCTGTTGCCTGACATCAGAGATTTTGGCTGCAGGGTCTTGGGCTTTCTGTGAGAGGCATAGTCACCACAATCTGGGCCAGATTTCAGGTCAGACAGCTGTGATTGCTGGCAGTGTGGAAATCCCAGAGGGTTTAATGCACTTCTTGGAACATGGAAGGAAATTTCTGCTTATTGGTACTTCCTCCTAGCAGAGGTGCTGTGGCTGAGTAGAGGTTTCCTGAGGGACGCCCAGAAGTACTTCTGAATTGCTTAGAAAATACCTTTTCTGATGTTTCCTGTCACATCCTTAAAGAGCAGAGGAGCTGCTCTGCAGACTTGAAAGCCCTTTAAAGTGCTGAGTGTTGAGCTTCAGGTCTTTGTCAGCGTAAAATGAGAGGCGGAGGTGCTTTAATTTTGGTTTCTGTATTGTGTGTGTGTCATAATAAAGTTATATTTTAAGATCTGCTCAATTTTGAAGGTGTGATACAATAGAAACATGTTTACCCCAAACACATTTGGTTACTTTCATCTCTTTACAAATCTTGTTAGTAGCAGTGTTTGCAATGCCTTTGGAGAGTAAGTTACATGACTTGTTTGTATTTGTCTGTGGTGGTCTCCTCCAGTGTTTTGTAATCTCAGATGTGCTGTGTGAGATTCAGGGAATGAGGTGTGCAGATGAGAAAACAGGAGTAAAGCTGCCTTCAAATTTTTAGACAGATGAAGTGCAAATGGTAAGAAACATAATTGTGAAAAGAACAGAATACTTTCCTTCACCCAATTTATATAAAGCTAGAGCACATATAATGGCACATATCTTAAAAAAAAAAAAAAGAGAGACCTATGAGAGAAAAGACATTTATCAATTCAGATGTAGGTTGGCTAATGTTACATAGATTAATCTAAGAGCTTGACTTGGAGATAAAACAGTGCATTTTTAAATAATGGAAATAATAATTATTTGTATCTCCAGTGTTCTTGTCTGCAGCATTAGCAATGCTGGAGGAATGTGAAATGCATAAATATTAAGACCATAATAAAATAAAGGAGAGAACGAATCTTGCACTCCTAAAATGAGTGTGATGGGCACAGAACTGAAAATACCCATGTGAAAACCTTCCTGAAGACCAGAGGTGGGGAGCATTGTTGAAAGCCAGGTCTTTGCAACATCATTTCAGGAGAGTTTGCCTTATGTTGCTCAATTCCCTAGCGCTGCCTGAGGTGCTCCAGGCTGTGTTGTGTTCATGGATTTAACATTTCAAGGCCAAGTTTTGCCCTCTTTGCTTGGCATGTACAAGTGTGTGTTGCTATTAAAGTTTATCCCCAAAAGACACAAAAGCACGCAATGGTTAAGAACTTTATTAGCCTAAAGATTGCTTGAAAACTAAACAGCATAAATTGAAGTCAACTTATCACAAAGCTGTTTAGAAAGGTAATTAGATCTATAATTAGGCTTATGACTTTTGTTTCCATTCCCCTTTTGGGCATCTGATGATTGTGGGGTTTGGTGTTTTTCCAGCATCTTTTTACAAATAAGCTATTTGCAAATGTACGTGAAGCTGTGATTATAGAATTAGAATCACAGAATTGTTAAGACATCAAATCCAACCATTCACCAAGCACTGACAAATCCACCACTAAACTGTGTCCCCAAGTGCCACATTCACATGTTTTTTGAAGACATTTGGAAGACATTTTTCCCAATATCCAACCTAGACCTCCCCTGTTGCAACTTGAGGCTGTTTCTTCTTGATTTGTCTCTTGTCCTCTGGGAGCAGAGCCTGACCCCCACCTGGCTGCATCTCCCTGTCAGGGAGTTGTAGGAGAAGGTCCCCCCTCAGGAGCCTTTTCTCCAAACTCCCATTAGCTGTCTTCCTCAAGATACTTCTGTCTCCTCTTTGGAAGATACCCACCACTCTTCTCTGCCCCTTGCATGAGTTACAGCCAGCTCCTGGAGGGCAGAGCTTCTCATTTTCATGCTTTGTCTTCCTGTCAGCTTTGGAATAACTGCAGAGCAGGGGGTGATTGCTGCAGCTGCCATGCTCTTACCTCCCTGGCCCTGCCAATGTCCTTTGTGAGCTAAAAGTGATGCTGTCAAGTTCAAATGCTGAGTGTTTTGTAGTTGCAAATGCTGTCTTGGATTAACTTTAATAATTTCTTTGAAGTTGATCCTGGCAGCGCTGAGTGGCTGAAACAAAAGCATTTTGCTCACATAATACAGGGCCTAAAATGGAGTATGTTGGGTTGAGTGTATTTGACAGAAGAGCCCTTAAGGCTGTGGGTTTGCTCTCAAAACAGAACATAGACACCCACCAGCTTTTCAATGCCTGTATGTACATACTCTCAGAAGTTCAACAATAAGCCTTTAAAATGCAGCTGGAATTAAAATGGTCAGGAAAAAATGCATTCAGTTTACTCTCAGATGTGAATTGAATCCTGACTAAATTTAGGGAAAAGGCCAGAAAGGGAACAAAGTGGTTGAGACAGTTGAGCTTTCATTCTTGCAGAATGTTGGTGCATTTCTCTTACCTTACCTGCCAGAGTCAATATTCATGTTTAAATCACATAGTTCTTGTGTTTATCTGCCAGCCAAGTCTTTTGAATCCCCAAGTTTGAGATGGTCTTCTAGGGCTTTAGGATTTGCTGCTCTCCAGCTTTAATGTTCTTTCTGGCATGGAGAATGTGGATGGGGAGGAGGAGGCATGAATATATTCCTAACCCTTACTTCCCAGACAGTGGAACCTTTGTTTGAATGGCCTTTTACTAAATACATGAGGTTTCCTTGGCAACAATTGATGGTGCTGAAGCTTTTTTCGTCATCTTTCCAATCAAGGGAAATCATGTTTGTGTTACAACTTCCAGATGGTTCATCAAGTTTGAATAAATCATGGCTAATGATTTATTACTTGGTTTTTTTGCTCACAAATAACTTGTTTTTTGCTCACTTTCCACAAGTGTTTTATGTAGGCAGGATAAAATAGTTGTCTTTATGTTCTCAACTCGACTGCACTTTGAACTAGATTCTGAACACAATAAGGAAATGTTTCTACAAGAGCCCTGATGAAGCCATTTGTTCTCCACCTGCACTCGAGGGAAGGCAAACTCAGTAGCTGAAGTCTGCAAAGACACATTGTTGTCCTGCATCTCTTCTGACAATTATGGTCTCTGAGCTGTGTTTTTATTTTTACAAACCTTTGCTGTGCTTTCTGCAGCAGACAGTGATAAGTGTTTGTGTGGTTGTGCTAGATACTGGCAGTTGGGATCTCTGTGGCATTTATAAATTAATTTTGAGCTCCAGCATTTGACATCTCTGTCTTGCAGAGCATAACAGTATCTTCAAAGGCACAGGAGTCCCACACCTGCCTCTGCTTTCGCTTGACGTGCAGACACTCAAATCCTGGAACATGCCTTGGAGCCAGATACTCCAATTATATCCAGACACACCCTGCTAATTAAACAGTGTTGTGACCTTCCTAGTAATTTAGCGTGCAAGCTTTGATTTCCCCCTTGCCTCCCAAGCCTCATATTTGGATTTCAGTTTATGAGGTGTGGGGTAAGAGCACCTTAACTCTTTGTTTCCTGGAGAAGATGATGTAACCCATGCCTCAAACATTTCATTAGACAAGAATTTGTTTGAAAGAGCTGTTCAAAACTTTGGTGAAGAACATTTTCTCTGTTTCTAGGGGTCCTGAAGACACCTGTTTTGAGTATGGGGTTTTCCCTGCTATCCTGAGTTTCCCGCTGGATTACCCGCTGAGCCCTCCCAAGATGAGGTTCACCTGTGAGATGTTCCATCCCAACAGTGAGTCTGATGCAGCAGGATGCACAGGGGGGCTGGGTTGCTTGTGCAACTTAAAAAGAAACTTTTGCAGCAGGAGATCTGGCATCCTTCCCAAGGGTGGTGCTCTCCCTTCCCAACCTTGAGCAGGCAGCACGAGCCTTCAGCTGCCCAGCAGTTTTGCTCTGGCTTTATCCCATTATTCCTCATTAAACTTTTGCTCATCCAAAAAGGATTCCAGCAAATTCCATGCCTTTAAAGCTTCAGTACAGGATGTGAGACTTAGTGAATTAATGCAGGCTCTTTCCAGACACAGAATCATAGAATATGCTGAGTTTGGAAGGACCCATCAGGATCGTGGTGTTCAACCCCTGGCCCTATGCAGGACACCCCAAGAATCCCACCATGTGGCTGAGAGCATTGTCCCAACACACCATGGACTCAGTCTTGCTCTGTGGCTTGTATTTAGGTATTTTGGTGTTGTTTTAATGACTGAAAAGTGCAGCTTTATTAGGCAGCGTGGCTTTTGCCCCATGAAATCAGAGGTTTAACATTTCTGAGGGGATCTCTCTGAAATACAGTGCTCTGTCCAAGCACACAACACATTTTCAGGTGTTTAATATTAGGACTTTGCTGGTCTTTGCTCTGTGATACTGATTCAGTTAGAGACCTTTTCCAGCCTTAGTGAATCTATGATGGTGACAATATTATTATCTGAAGACTCTTCAGTGGGAGTAATTGCAGTGACAAGAAATACAGTTAACAGCTATGAGCCCTGGACATGAGTAAAACCTTGAGGAAAAGGCAAATGCTGTGCTCCTGCCTAGTGCTGCCTCTTCATCTGACATTCTTGCACTTGGAAAACACAGGTCATAATCTCAGCTGGCAATCAATTTATTTTACCCTATATACAAGGAATTTTGCAATTTCTTGAAGTTTCTTTGTTATTCCCTTCTGGGAGCACCACCTGTGCAGGTTTTTGCCCATTTAATCCACATCTTTGTTCTCCTGTGGAGGACACACCTGCATGTCACAGCACAGAACTGTGTGGACATGCCCAAGGCATTTGTGGCATCACCTCTGGAGCTCTGATGTCACAACAGGGCACTTTGGCACTTGGAAGCAGTGTAGCCATGTCAGCACCTTGCTCCAGCTGGACTAATTTACCCAAACTTCTTGCCAGGACTGGTTTCCCTGAGCAAATCCTTGTCCCTGCAGCTCCAGCTGTGGCCTTGGCTTGAGGTTCACTGCTTGCAGCTGTGTTGTGTGCAGCACTGCCAGGAGGAGTGGGGTGTGGAGAAGCACAAATTGCCTGACTCCTGTGTTAAAGAGTGGCTTTACACATGGGTGTTTCTTCCATGGGATAATTGGAGCACACTGGATGGTCAGCTCAGCTCTTTAAAGCCCTGTGCCTCTGAGTCTTCTTAATCTGAAGCTGAGATCACCTGAAGGAGGCACTTGAATCTTCTCAGCTGGGGTTGTGGTGGGCAGCTTCTACCCAGAAAGGGGTGGCTGGGCTGTGCTTTTTCTGTTTATTTCTCCCCATTTGAGAAATCACAAGGAAAATTTTTAAAAGGCTGGTGTGTCCCCTCATCTTTGCAGTTTATTGTATGAGAAGGGGGAAATGAGATACCACAGAATTTCTGTCTTCTCTTACATGACAATGACCTTGGATACTCTGGCAAAAGTAACTAAAGAGTGATGAATGGCATTGCTTGCATTGGCACTGAGCAGCAGTGTGGGGAGATCACAGGATCATGGGTGCTTTGGGAAGGATTGTTGGAAGGAACATGTTCTACCCCCTGCCATGGGCAGGGACACCTTCCTCTATCCCAGGGTGCTCCAAGCTCCATCCAGCCTGGCCTTGGGCATTTCCAGGGATCCAGGGGCAGCCACAGCTTCTCTGGGCACCCTGTGCCTCACCACCCTCTCAGGGAACAACTCCTTCCCAATATCCCCTCTAACCCTATCCTCTGGCAGTGTGCAGCCATTGCCCCTTGCCCCAAGTCCCTCTCCAGCTCTCCTGGAGCCCCTTAAGGCACTGGAAGGGGCTCTGAAGTCTCCCTGGAGCCTTTTCTTTTCCAGGCTGAGCACTCCCAGCCTGTTTCTGGGGCATCTCTCTGTGGCCTCCTTTGGACTCGTTCCAACAGCTCCACGTCCTGAGCTTGGGGCCCCACAGCTGGACAGGGGTAGGTCTCACCTGAGCAGAGGCAAAGATCCATTCATCTTCCTGCAATCAGCCTTCGATGTCTTGACTGTGCTGCTGTGTTCCAGCTGTTTTAAATGAGGCACTGCACAGGAACAGGAGACTCCCTCAGCAGTGAAATCCCTTCTACCAGTGGGTTCCTGACTTGCAAGAAGTGCTGATTCAGCACCTGACCTGCTGTTTTCACCTCTTCCAGCTATGGTTTAGAGCAGCTCCAGTCCCCAGCCTGGGGCTGCAGGAAGGACTGTAAATAAAAGTCCTCCCCAGTGCTTACGTGCTGGGTGGATGGAAGGAACTGGAAATGAGCACAGCTGCTTCCAGCAGTCATTCCCACTTTTTGTTTTGCCTTGCTTTCCTGGCAGTGGCACCAGCTTGGTCACCTGAGGAATAGAAGCCCTGAAATTACTATGCTAAAGTTGTCATTCCTCAGGAGCCTGCCATGCAGGAGAATTAGGCCATGGTGGTAGAGCAGTGTTTTCTTTTGAGGTACCTCTCTAATCTTTGTTTGGTTTCACTACCAAGTCAGTGGAGTCCAGTCTCTGTGAAGACAACTTGTATTGTTGCAGACTCTGTTGCTTATGCTAAAGGTGGGAGGGGAAGCACCTGGATCCTTAATTCATAGGTTTCCTTGTTTCCAGGTGGTTTAAGGCAACTGAGCTTTAAGCAAAAAAAAAAAAAAAAAAAAAGGGAATTCTTCTAATTGCACCTCAGTAATGTTAAAAAAAAAGATCAGTTCTACTGTTCATAATAAACTTTACATAACACTTTATTTTTTCTCATGTTCATAATATATATAACATAACACTTTTCCCTCCTTTGTGTAATCCTTTTCATGGTCACAGTCCAGTGGAGGACTCCAGTGTGCATTCAGTGCATTCATTTCCATTTAAGTGGGGCTGATAACCTGCTTGGAGCTGTGTCTGTGCATAAATTCTTGCCTTATTCCACCAGGCTCCATCATTCATTTTTTCCATGGCGCCTTTCACTGGTTATTAAATGACAGAATTGCTCCCAGCAGGCACTTGGGGAAGGAGTTGCTTAAAGAAGATTTGTCCTGGGGTTCTGTTTTTCATATTTTGTGACCGCTTGCTTATAGAGGAAATTTAAACCTGGCTTTAGTTTTAATCATAGAAGAGCAAAGTCTTAAGGCTGATCTATGCCCAAGAGGTGGAGATGCTGAGCGTTTCCACTAAGTAACAAGCAATCCTGTGTACTTTTTGTGCAGTTTACCCAGATGGGAGAGTGTGCATCTCCATCCTTCATGCTCCTGGGGATGATCCCATGGGCTACGAGAGCAGCGCGGAGCGGTGGAGTCCCGTGCAGAGCGTGGAGAAGATCCTCTTGTCTGTTGTTAGCATGCTGGCAGGTGAGCACTGCTGTCCTGGCAGCCCTTCCTGAGTGCAGCCTCTTGCTTTTTGCTTTGTTCACTGAGCAAAGCACTTGGAAAGCTACTCAGCAGCAACCACAGTTCTTAAAGCCCTGGGATTTATTTATTTATTAGTGAACCAGCGCTCTGAGAATGGCTGGAAAAAATGACACTGAATTAGTAATGGGAGTTACTGCAAGGCTTTCCTTCCAGGTTGGTAGCAGCTGGGACAGTAGTGATGGGTCAGGTGGTCCCAGAGGCTCAGCTGGACAAAGCCCTCTCTGTATTTGCTGTGCTGTTCTTTCTGTTTTAAAGCTGTGGATTACAGCCTGTGTTGGATTTGGCTTTGGCAGCTGAAGGGTTATCAGACCTAACCAGTGCAGTAAACTGGAGCCCATGGCCTCTGGTTCAGAAGCCAGCACGCTCTGTTTCTCTTTGATGTTCCTAGCCTGGGAATGTGCCCCACTCTGCCATCTCTGGTTCAGAGGAAGGCTTCTTGAGAGGAGAGCCGGCGGTTAAAAACTTTTTGTGGAGCCTTTCAAATGGTTTTTCCTAAATCTAATCAGCTCTGTCATGTACAGCTCTCTGAAAGATGGATCATTTTCCACACAGTGGACAGAGCCACTGAACTGCCTGAAGAGGGCAGAGCCATGCCCCTTAGAACTGATTTTGAAGGATAAATGGGTTTAGAAGCTGCAAAGTTGACCAAAGAGCAAGCAACAGATTCCTGCATGGGGCTGTTTTAGCTTTGGAGTAACCTGCAGTTGGGAAGCTGTGCAAACAAACAGTACCCATGGGATTCCCATGGCTTCCAAGAGCTTGGTTTGTGGTGCAGCCTCACCTGGACTGGGAAGAGTGGGAGTCACCTGGTCTCCTTCTCTGCCTCTGCATCCTGTTTTCCCATGGCTTTTGGAGAAATTAGGCTAAACCACCAGTGGTCAGCTTCTTTCAGGGCACTGGAAGACTCTGAGCCCTGGCTGTGCAGGTAGTGTAAGCCCAGGTTCACCAGGCTGGGTGACCTGCACACCTGCTGGCTTTTAAGGTGCACCAGAAGGATCACGTGGAGAAGGATGGAACCCAGACACTGCCATGAACTGGGCTGGGGTGGGTGTGACTGGTGTGTCAAGGGAGATGAGTAGAGTATGTTAGTGCCTTCTGGAGCCCCAGGACAGTGTCCTGCTGTATGCTGCCCACAGACCTTGTAAATCCATCAGCTTGCCTCCATCAAAAACAGGGAGCCCCTGGGACTTCAGCACTCCATATCTTGGTAAGCATTCTGAAATCATCTGATGGAAGATGTTGCAGAAGTGAAAGCATATTCCATGGGTTTCCTTGGGTTGTTTTGTTGGTTTTTAATAGAACAAACCATCCCAACAAAGGGACAGCCTCTTTGTGGGTTTGTGTCTGGCAAGCTGGAGAACAGGAAAAAAAAACATTCTGCAGGGAGAAAGACACAGTTTTAAAAGCCCTTGACAGTGCTGGGGGTGCCACATTGTTTTGGCTATGTGCATGGTGGGGCTTCACTGCTGGAAGCACAAACAAAAGAAAGTCCTGCTCCTGTGCCACTTGTTTCTTGCCTAAACCCAAATTTGTTGTGATATCCTTTGTCTTGTGGTCAGTTAAATCAGAGCCTTCTGGGAATGCAGGAGCTGCCACTGGATTTGCTGTAGTGGTGTTTCTGCAGCCTGAAGGAGGAGAAGTGTTACAAAGCCCTGGGGAAGTGGCATTCCTGAAGAAGCAAGAAGCTCCATTGCCCACCTCCCTTTTTCTTTTTGTTTCAGAGCCAAATGATGAAAGTGGAGCCAATGTAGATGCCTCCAAGATGTGGCGGGAAGACAGAGAACAATTTAACAAAATTGCCAAGCAGATTGTGCAGAAGTCACTTGGACTTTAAGCTCACAGAGAGACTGAAGTGTTTTGTATTTCTCTCCACCTGGAAACGAGCAGTGCTCAGTGCTGGTACCAAAAAGGAAAACTTTGTAAAACTATTGGCCTAGTTCTTATAATTCGTTATTTATTTACCATCTCTTTTCCTCCACTGCTCCAGAGAAGCCTCTAGTTCACTCACTAAATTGTGTGGAAAAGGGATTTAATGGTAGAGAAAAATACAGAGACAATGCTGTTTCAAAGGCTGCTTGTTGCTACCTTCCTTTGTGGTGTGGAAAGCCTGGAGACCTGGCAATCTGCAGCCCTCCCTCACCCATCTGCTCTTGGAGAGCAGTGCTGGCTTGGATTGTCTGCTGGCAGAATTAGTTGTGTTTTTATAGGTAGCATTGCATTGGAGCAGCAGTAGGCAGGAATTACTCTATCCATTCTGTACTTGTTAGGTTAAGGACAGCAGTTGCAGTCAGAGCTGATTTGAAGAGTATAGTTAGCAGGAGAGGCTGTAAAGCAGAGCTGTAGTTAAGGTGTGTTAGTTAAGGAGCTTTAGGGAGTGAGGGATGGCTGGGGATCTGGAATGGCCTGGTGTTCCCATGCACCACTGTGAGTTGTACTGAGCCTTTGAGTCAGTGTTGGCTTGGCAGAAATCCCAAGAGCTGCTTTATTAGTCCTTGAGGACACTCAGTTGTAAACTTCACACTCAGAGGCACAAGGTGTAAAGGCTGGATTGTGCAAGGTCACCTGGGTGAGGTAGGTCATTGGCAGTTGGAAAATCCAGTGAGGATGTTTTTGCTCTGCTGGGCATGTTCACAGCTCTTCAAGAATACCAGCTCACTCTGGTGACATGTGAGTGTTGAGGGGATTTGGCACTGCAGCCCTCTCACCCATTTTCAGCTGAACGAGCCAAGGTGAGCATGATGGACTTAGAAAAATCACCTGTGACACTCTACACTGAGTGCTCTGGTGTGCTTGGGACATTTGCAGTGTTGTAGCCAGTGTGAAGGGTGCAGGAAGTACCAGCTGGTCAGTTCCTAAAACTGCTGAGAGGCCTCTGCTGACCTTTCTGCTTTGCAAGCCAATCTCACATGTAGGTCCAAATTTCTCCAATTTACTACAAGCAATAACATGCCCATGGATAGCACATGGAATCCAGTTTTGTTGGCAGCTTAAAATGGGCTAAATTTGACAAGGGCTGTTGTTTTTTTAATGTGAAGAAGTGTGATGTGGAAGGAGTCACACCATGAAGAAAGCTTTACAGAGGTGATCGTGTGCACGTGTGTGGTGCAACTGTTCAGCATTTCTGTCTTGCTGTCTGTGCTGCAGATCACACTTTGCCATTGTTGTGCACCTCTGAAGAGTTGTATTGCTACAACCTGCTGATTTTACCTCCTTTTAGAAATAATTGTGGCTTTGATGTCAGGGTGGAAGTGGGACCGGACATAGCTGGGGAGCAGAGATGATGAAATAGTGTTGTACCTAACTAGTATTTCAAGGCATACAGGAAAATGTAGCACTTTATGCAAACTGGGAGTGTTTTCTGGAGTAGAGGGAGGATTGTTCCTGGGAGTACTGCAGCCACCTTTGGGAACAATGCTGGAGAGCTGCAGGAGCCACTGCAGAAACACAGACATGGCAAAAGTGGGGTTTGCTTAAGTGCTGAGTGTTTTATTCATGTGTGCTTGCTCATTATCTTGATTTTATGGTGGGATTTAGTCTGTATACTGAAAATAAAGTGCTTATATTTTCTCCTTTTATAGTTGTACACAAATGTATTGCAGTGGGTGTTGTATATGAGTAACCACATGGCCAAGAGACTTGCTCCAAAGGGGTGGAAGGGTTCATTTTAACCCAGTTAAAACATGGCATGCTTTAGGAGTGAAGGAGCTGACAGGATTGCATGGACTTTCCAGGCAAATGTCTTGTCTCTAATGCTGACAGTGGGTGATTCAAAGAAAATTATAAAAATCTGATGGTGGGCAGATGTGGTGTAGTTTGCTCCTTACAAATGTTGTTATATCCATGTGTCTGGCCTAGGAAGTTCTTGTGAACATGCAACAGGTGAATTCATTCAGAATGTGCTGGTATCAGCACTTGGATTTGAGGAGGACACGTAGATCATAGAATCACTGCATGGTTTGGATGGGAACAGACCTTAAAGACCATCTAGCCATGGACAGGGACAACTTCCACTCAAGCAGGTTTCTCAGATGCCCAGCTCCCACTCAGAGTCCCCACAGTCCTCAAATCTCTGTTCAAAAGTAAAAAAACCTTTCTTTTTAAGTGACTGTGTGCTTGCTGATGGGCATTTGAAGCCACCCAGTGGCCATATCTACCTCTCAGTCTTAAAGGTGACAAAATGTGGGCAGAAGTTCACCTCAGAGGACTGAAATTTGGTGTTGAGGTGAAGAGCTGTCCTAGCTGGTGGCTGTTTACTCAGCTGAAGGCAGAGGGTGAGCATTTGTGTTTGTCAAAAGAAATTCATTGCTCATTGTGTTCACTTAGGAAGGAATTCCTCCCTATGAGGGAGGTGAGGCCCTGGCACAGGCTGGAAATGTCCAAGGCCAGGGCTTGGAGCAACCTGGGACAGTGGAAGGTGTCCCTGCCCATGGCAGGGGATGGAATGGGGTGAGCTTTAAGGTCCCTTCCAACCCACACCATTCTGGAATTCTATGGAAGGTTTAAAGGTTCGATTCCCTGTTTCTATTTGCCAAAAAGAACTAAAACTTCATTATTCTGCAACAAACTGAATCCTTGCATAAAGCAGGAGGGTTCAACTCCTGCAGGTGGGGAGCACCTGAAAGTTAAAGCTTGTAAAGCTGGTGTGTAGCTCCTGGCATAAACTGCCCTGAAAGACTTAATTGTGTCCCTGAATGAACACTCATGTTGGCAGGATGTGCAGTAGTGGCCAGTAGCAATGTTTTTCTGAGCAGTTGTCTTTTTTCAGCCTGAAATACTTACTATAAAACATGTTCCTTGGGGAGTGTCAGAGCTCTACAGGTGTTATGCATGTAGGTAAAGTATTAAAGATTTTTTAACAAATCTTTTTCTCTGGACTGTATTTGCTTTAGGCTTTTATATTAAAAAAAAGAACCCCAAGCAAACCCTTCAACAAAGCTGTAAAAATGCAAGCAACATCCTCTGTCAAGCCTTTGTGTATACACACATCCACACACACTCACTGTTGTTTTTCCTTGGCAGAGGGGCTGTGTCAGAACACACACAGTGGGCTGTGAGACATCCATTAACTGGCTTGGTGTGCCTTTGAAAGTGTGAGAGGCGTTGGAGCCACATGAAACGGCTGCAGCTCGGGGGCAGAGCCAGCCCTGGGCTCCCTGCCAGTTTTTTTTGCCTTTCTGGGGTGATATCTTGAATGGAAGGTGGTGTTCTGCACTGGGATGGATTCAACAGGGAAGCTCTGTGCCAGGTGTCTTCCTGGTGAGAATGCTCTCTGTGTTCCCAGTTCCAGCCGTGCTGCTGATGCTGGGATTGTTTGGATGCGGCATTGCAAGGGCTCCTGGTGTCCCCTCTCCTGCTGCCAGGTGCCACCTGATGTCTTGGTGTGCCAGGCTCCCTGGTGCTGCAGGGATGAAACCATTGCTGAGGAGGGAAGTGTTGAAGCCATATAACATTTGGTGGTCCTGCTTGGTGCTCTCTTGGCCCCAGAGGAGTGTGGGATGGCTGGGAGGTCTGTGCCTTCCAATCCTGGTGATCTTCCTGCCTCTCCCAGCCTGCTGCCATGGGTCTTCTCCCTGGGCAGGTGGTGTTAGAGCCCCAGGAGAACCAGCCAGATGCCTTTTGGAGGTGGCTCACAGCCCTGAGAGGGGACTGGGCAGTAGGTGAGGGGATGGAGCGTGTTAATAGATAATGAATGGCAGTGCCACGGCCTGTGGGTTATCACAGGGGAGCTGCTGGTGGGAGCAGTGTGTGGGAGCTCTCAGGAGGGATTTGGGAGCAGGGTCTGTCTGCTCATGTCCCTGCCAAGTCCTGGCCTGAGTCCCCTTCCTCTGTGCTCCATCCTGAGAGGGGGATGAGGCTGGGGCTCTCACAGCTCTGACCAGAGCTGGGTGTCCCTGGCTACAGGGGGTGGCCAGGCATTGGAAAATGCAGGTCCACCAACGAGGGGAGAGAGTGATGTATCTGACTACATGTTCTCAGAAGGCTAATTTATTACTTTATTATACTATATTATATTAAAGAATACTATACTAAACTATACTAAATACAGAAAGGATACTTACAGAATGCTAAAAAGATAACAATGAAAACTCCTGACTCTTTCCAGAGTCTTGGCACAGCTTGGCCCTCATGAGTGAAAACAACTCACACCAGAGTCCAATGAAACAATCACCTGTGGGTGAACAATCTCCAAACACATTCCAAAGGGGCAAAACACAGGAGAAGCAAATGAAATTACAATTGTTTTCTTTTTCTCTGAGTCTTCTCAGCTTCCCAGGAGAACAACCCTGGGCGAAGGGATTTGTTCAGAGAGTGTGAATACCACAGCCAGGAAGGGCTGTCCTGGGCCAGAGCTCAGTGAGGAGTGAAGGCCAACACCCCTGCTGCAGCCAGGGCTGCAGGGGGACACGGGAGGTGGGTTCAAAGCAGCAGAAATGCAGGATGCAACATGCAGGGGGTGGGGGGCACCCACGCACTGGGTGCAGGGCCCGGCATGGGGAGGCTCTCCACCCACAGCTGGGATGGAAGTTTGGGCCCCGAACAGTTCTCTCCATGCCAAAATAATTTGGCAGATTGAACCCAACTGGGCTGGCATGGGGGTGTTGAGTGAGTTGGGGTTTCTTTGCTAAGTCTGGCTGGGATGGGCTCACACAGACTCCTCTCCTGGTGTGGTGCTCCACCAGGATCTCTGCCTTCTTCTGCCAGCCAGAGGAAAGCCTCTCAGAGATCTGATCAGATTGGATCCCTCCAAGCTTGGTCAGCAGGTCAGGTGCTGGGGGATCTCCCTCTGGGAGAGAGGTGTGTTAGAGACATGCCCAGGTCTCCAAGCTGAAAATGAACAGCAGAGCTCATCCCCTTGCTTCCCCTTGCCATTCATCCTTCTGGGAGCTAGGAAATGGGGAAATATGGAGTGGATCAGAGCAGGTGAACTTGTTCTGAAGCAAAAACCTCTGGAGCTGGAGATCCTTCCTTGGTATCTAATAGGCTTTCTGCTCCAGCCTCACCCAGCCAGAACTCAGCTCTTCTCACCAGTTCTTGCAATGGAGGAGGAGGGCAGACAGGCAGCTAGGAGTCCAGGTGTTTTCAAACTCACTTTGTCTGGAGAGGCAGTTAGAAGTTGAGCTTTGTCCTTGGCCAGATCCTGGTTTGATATGGGATCTTCTCCTTGGAACCTAGGCCCAGGGTTTGTGGGCTGTGGGAAGCTCCTAAGGCTCTGTATGAAGTGTGCCTTTACAAAAACATCAGTATTATTGGAGAAGCCACTTGTCCAAAGTGTACCCATCCAGCCTCACTTAGCATTTGAAACTTTCAGCATCCATCCCTGGAACACCCAGTCAGTGACCAGGGGTGTTTGCTTTATTTTATCCATTCACCACCATCCTACAAGACTCATAGGTTGAATTCTCTCTCACACAGTAGATGCCTTCTTTGCTCAGAGAAGAAGCTGTGGCTGCCCTGTCCCTGGAAGTGTCCAAGGCCAGGTTGGACAGGGCTTGGATCAACCTGGGATAGTGGAAGGCATGGCAGGGAGTGGGACTGGATGAGCTTTAAGATCCCTTCCAACCCAAATCATTTTACCATTCTTCTGTAGATGCTTCTGTTCCCCCTTGGAGACCCACGGAAGTGATCAGGGTGATCTCCTTCCCTTTGAGAAGTGATCAGAATGATCTTCACTTTGAGAAGTGAGCAGGGTGGTGATCTCCTTCCCTTTGAGAAGTGATCAGGGTGATCTCCTTCACCTTGAGCCCCTTTCCCACCACAGGCACGGTGCCTTGGCTGGTTACAGGAATCTGGGTATCATCACAGAATCGTTTATTTGGAAAAGACCTCTAAGATAGTGGAGACAAACCATCAATCCAGCACTGCCGTATTCCCGTGCCTGAGCATCTCAGGAGTGCCCAGTGCTGCTGTGGAGTAGGAGAGGAGCTGTGGTGGGTGGATAACCCTGCCGACAGTGCTGTCTCTGTGCTGGTGAAGAGCTCGGAGGGTTGGTGGCAGGGGAACCCCGTCCCCAGCCGCGTCTGCCCCGCTCCGAGCGCAGGGGGCCGCGGTGCCGCAGCCGGAGAGGCTGGGCAGCAGCGTTACGCTGGAAGAGCTGCCCTGAAGAAAGTCTTGGAAAACAATAGGAATTGTTCTCTGCCTTTGTTCGCTTTCCTTCCCGGATGTCGGAGGAGATGGAGCCGCGCTCGGCTGCCGGCGGGTGGGCAGAGAGAGCGTGGCACCGGGCAGCCCGCCTGCCCCGCTCCTCCCGAGCCGGGATCACCGCTCCTGCGGTAATTAAACGTGAAAAACGCCAATCGCTTGGTTTTAAAATTTAAAAGTTTATATAATTAGAGTAATAATAATTTGGACAATTTGGATCAGGACAATATGAGATAATAGTAACAAAGAGGTACGGACAGTCCGGGTACCTTTTCTGGGCAGCATAAGCCCGAAAAAGGACACACGTTAACAGAGGATTAACCCTTAAAAGCAATAGCCCGTTGAATATTCATACACCTCATACATGATGCATGAATTCCATTCAAACACAGGATTCTCTCTGGTCAGTGTCAACTTCTTCCTCTGAATCCTGACGGCGTCTTCAGAGCTGAGCCAGGTGGGAAGAAGTTCGTTTCTTCTGATAAGTGAGTAATAAATTCTCTCTCTCTGAAAGATTTAGGTGTCTTGTGGCTACTGTCTGGTGGAAGTACCTCATTCCTTTCTTAAAAAAAAATATATCCCATATGCATAGTTCCTATTTTAACGACAAAAGATACCTTTTAACTACAAAACTACATTTAGCATACTATTAAAACGTTAATACAGCACTAGTAATCAATACAACAAAATACATGCAGTAAATATCTGCATAGAGCCATGTAATATGCATTTTCACATTAAAGTTTGACATTGTCATATGAGTTAGAGATGAAATTGGCCAGTGATTCTCTGTGTCTGGGGGCAGGAGGTTTTCTTATGGCTGTGGCTGCTAAAGCTGCTGTTTGCTGCAGGGACTCAGCCCATGGTCTCAGCCGGATTGTGGTGCCCACCCTCTCCCGGGGCAGGCGGTCTGAGGTGGATTTGTGGCAGAGAAATTGCTGACTGGTCCCTAACCTGGCAGCCATGGGATCATTTCAGCACTGTGCTTCCCATTTTCTATCCCTGCCAGCCCTCAATGGGCCCAAACACGTGGAGGAAAATCCCTGGGTTTCCTTGCTGTGGCTCCTTGTGCTGCTTACTGCTGCTAGGAGCTGGTGTGTGTGGTCACTGCCCGGATCAAAAGGCTGCAAGCAGAGGCGGGGGAGGGTTTCCCCCTGCACTGCCAAGGGAGATTCCTCTCCTCTCCCCATGCCAGAGCCAGCCCTGGGGCTCAGGTGTTACTCCAAGGCAGCCTACAGAGAGAGATCACAGCACCAGAATCCCCGAGTGGTTTGTGTTGGAAGTGATATTAAAGCTCATCTCACTCCAATCCACCTTCCACTAGCCCACGTTGCTCCAATCCCCATCCAGCCTGGCCTTGAACATGTTCAGGGATGGAGAGTCCACAACATCTCTGGGCAACAGTCAGCACAGAGCACTTGGCATGGGGTTTGCTTGGCCAAGCTGACAGCTCCCCACACAGAGCCCCTGGGTGTGCTTGCTCAGCCTGGTGAGCTGCTGATCCCGATGCAGGGAAGAAAGCTCAGGTGTTTCCAAACCCCCAGCTGCTCTGCACAGCCCCAGGCTGTTGGGACAAGAGTGTTGCTGAAGGAGATTAAAGCACAGGCAGTGAGAATGGAACACGAATGTTGCCTCCTTCCCCTTGGCCTCTGGATTGCTGTTTATTCCCTTTGCAGAGAGATCTCCGAGCCAAGCAGAATTTTCCCATTGCAGGTGGAGCAGGGGATCCAGGCAGAGCTCCTGGGTCTCCTGCACCACCACTCAGTGACCTGTAGGCCCCTGTCCTGCTCTTTTGCCTCTGTGCAGACCTGAGATCTACAGAAAACACCCAGAACACCATTCCTAGTCAGTGTGCTCACGGTTGCCTGGGTCGGATGCTGTCCATCCAAAGTGGTGAGTCTGGGGATCCTGCAGCTGTAGGGAGGTGGCTCAGCCTCTTCAACAGGTTTGGGCACACTGGGGGAAGGTGACAAAAATTAAAACGACATCAATGAGGTACAGGCAACAGTGAAGAGCTATTGGTCACATGCAGGGCAAAATGAGGGGAGATGCAGCTGTGGGAGCTGCACAGCCCCATCCCAAACAGCTCTGGTGTGGAAGCGTGGTCTCAAAGCCTGTCTTCCCTTCCCTTGTGCTGGTGAAAGTTAAGTGTCTGCTTTCTGGAGCCCTTTCAGAGCCTGCCAGCTCAGCTGCCATGTGTCCTCCAAATGCAGGGCAGGATGCTCAGCTTCCTCCTGGCTGCCTGGACAGGCACATGGGCTGCAACCCACGGCCAAAGCAGGCTGGGGGCTCCCAGCTCCTTCCTTCCCTGGGGCTGGCAGTGGGTGTGGGGCCAGGGAGGGCTCTGGGACACGATGCTGGTGGCTGGCCACCGCCTGGCAGGGATTGCTCCCAAAGGCAGCTCCATGCTGGGAAGCTGGCAGCAGGACTTGCTGTGTTGGGGCGGCTTTGTGCCTTTTTTTTTTTTTTTTTTGGTGGTTTTCCTAAAAACGGTGCCTTTTGCAATCCTCCCAGTCTTTCACAAAACTTTTCCTGGCAGAACCTCTCCAAAACTTCTGGGAATTCAGCTTTTGAAAGGCGTTGGGGTTAAAGACATTTGCGCTTCTGTACAACGCTGACAGGTTTCCTGGGGTGGAGATCTCTTGGCCGGAACTGCTTTATGGTGGTGGGTTGGACTCAGGGAGCTGAAGTTGCTCCAGGGAAGATTTTCAGCCTGGGAGAAAGGGCAGAGGTGACAAGGGAGGAGCCTTGGAAGCGGCTGTGGATGGAGGCCTCATCCCACCATGCTGGGGAAGGTGTTCCAGTTGTTGAAGCCAAAGTGTGGTTTGGGGAACTGCAATCTGGGATGTCACCCTGAGAACAATTCCCTCCATCCCCTTCATAACTGATCCCAAAGGGCTGATGTCCACCCTGCTGCTCCCACAGGTGAGACCAGCTCCACGTGCTCATCACTGACCTCCAGCTCTATCCCCGTGGATGTGAGTGTGGCAGGCTCTGCTGGCCCTGCTGGGGCAGACAGGAGAGTAGAAAAAAGTTGGGGACACCATGGGCTGGCCATTTGTCCATCAGTTACTGAGGGGGTCCCTCAAAGCTTTGCCCTGGCTGATGCCTGCGCTGCGTTTCAGGGAAAAATACTTGACGGACTTAGAGGTCTTTCCCAACCTAAAGGATCCTCTGATTATATACAGATGTCAGGAATAAAGACTGAAATGAATAAGGCATGAAGCCCTGAAACACGGCTTTGTGTCTGCAAATAATAAGGAATGAGTTACAGCCTTGGAAGAGCAGGAACGTTCCCCCGTGTGCAGGGTCCAGCCGGCCCCTGGCGTCAACAAGGTGCCCTCCTAGCACTGTCCCCTGCATGACAGCTCTTCTTGCAGTGGATTGCCTACAGATGGCTTTCTCAACCTTTCCTAACCCAGGGATGGCCAAACCTTTCTGGTGAAAATCCAAGGATCATTTTGTTCGGAGCCACCACATGGTTTTATTTATGCCCCATGCGAATTAGGCAAACGTCTCGCTGTTTGTCTCTTTTATTTCATCCCCTCATGCTTGTTTCTGCACACAGGAATGTGTGCCTGTGTGCTTAGGAGCTGTTTTGCAGACCACTTCCTACTGTCCTGGGGACAAGGAGCAGGTCCTGGACCCGATGTGACAGCAGGGAGCGATGTGTCCCTGTCCTTACTTCACATCACAGCTGGGATCCCCAGGCAGGGAGCAACGCACCCTGGCCAAGCCCCTCCACCACCTCCTGCCACGCCAGCATCCCAGCCCAGGGAGGAGGAAAACCTTGAGGACCTTCCAAGTCTCCCTGTCCTCACCTGGAGACTGTTCATTTACGTGGCTGAACAGCAGCCTGAGCCCACCATGTCCTCTGTGCTCATCACTGGGGGGCTTCAGTCCCTCCACCTCCTGCCTGTGTGTCCCCTCCCCTGTGTGTCTCGAGGGGGCACCCACAGCTTGTCCTTGGCTCTGAGGATGTCCCCACTGACTGGTGTTTTTTTTGGCCAAGAAAGCACTGGAAGGTAGCTGCATCCCCTTTGGAAAACCAACGGACTTGGAATCTCTGCCAGGACTTTCCCTCCCTCCCTGGACCCTTGCAGAGCCTCAGCAGGAGCCTTCCCCAAATCCATCCCTTGCTCAGGGCAGTTCCCAAAGCCAGCTCCCAAAGCCACGCTTAACTTGACACATGTGTGCAGCCCTGGGAAATGTGGAGGCTCAGATTCTTGTTTGTGATGCCTTCCCCAGTTCCAACCTGACAGGAGCCTTCCCTCCAGCACACACCACTCTGCCAGACATGCTTGGAACACCAGCCTCCATCCTGGAGATGGCCTGGGGCTCCAGCGAGGCAACTGCTCCCAGTCCCAGCCCTGGTGGGTGCCCTCAGGGCTGAGAGGAGTATCAGCAGGGACTGTGCCTGTCAGGGGAGATGGGATGGTTTGTCCTCCTGCATGCCTTGTGTTCACCTCCAGCAGCTGCCATTTGGGACTCCCAGGTGCCATTCAGGACCCTCATCTACCATTTGGGATGCCCAGGTTTGGTTATGGCTGTGCCACTGGACACCATCCCAAGGATGAGGATGAGGATGAGGAGACAGCAGTGTTTCATCTCTTGCAGAGAGGTCAAGCCCTGTTTTAAGCATGATCCTGGTAGAACCCTAATTTGGGGGATGCCCCAAGGGAGGCTGTTTGGAGGGGGGAGCTCCATGCAGCCCTGCTAGGGCTGTTGGACAGACACACAGCCACTCTCCAGACAGAGGCACCAACGTTCTGCTGTCTTGGGCTTCGTGGGGCTCAGCACAGCTGAGGGACCAAGGTGTGGGCATGGTGCTGCTCTCCACCCTGGGCTGCACTCCTTGGGCTGCTCTCAGTCCCAGCACTTTGGGGTGAGGACAGACTGACAGCAAACACGGCTGTGGGTCCCGCTCTGGCTCTTCCTCGCTGACAAAACCCCCAGTTTGCAACACAATTTTTGGCGTTTGGTCCTCAGCATCCGCTTTCCATTCCAGCGCCCGCCTCGCAGGAAGGCTGTGGGCACGAGGGGGGTGGGAGCCTGTTTCAATTGTTTGGGGAAGGGAAGAGGCTGGTTCTGTGGCTGGTGGAGCCCAGCAGAGCTCACTGTGTGCAGGGAGCTTTCCCACTGCTGATGCTTCCCTTGCAGCAGCAGAACCTGGAGGGTTTCTGAATCGGTGGCACTTTTGTGGCAGGGCTGGTTCTGGTGGCTGGGTCTGGTGGCTGGTTCTGGTGGCTGGCCCTTGGGATGGAGCCTTGCAGGTGCATCACCTGCCTGGGATAAATCTGAGGGGAAAATACCCAGTTCTTTGGATCTGGCCACGGTGGAGTGGTCCAGAGGGGTCAGAGGGTCTCTCATCCAATAAAAGCTGAAAACCAATGCATTTAGGGGCAGGAGGGTTCCCACCCGCTTCTCTCCAGGCAGGGGTGAATCTCTCACCTACCCCCATGTGAGCCCAGAAAAATGAATCACCAAAAATGAAAGGAAGCAAAGAAAGCAAGCAAAAAAATAATAATAAAAAAAAAAAGATTAAAAAATCCCTCCCCAAAGCCGCCTTCCAGAGGGTTGGGCAAAAGATAAAAGCTCTCGGAGGAGCCGGGACTCCTCCTCTCCCACCACCGACCTCTCATTTAAATGTCTGTGTGCAGGCTGCAGCCGGCACTGCCTCGCCGGCCGCCCCGGGAGCCCCCCAGGAGCCCCCCGGCCGTGCCCCCGGGGGCGATGCCCAGGCAGGGCATGGGCAGAGAGCCGGGCTGCAGCAGCCGGGGGTGACACGGCCCCGGGGAGCGGTGCCGGGGGCTCGGGGGGGTCCCGCTGCGGGGCATGCCAGAGCCCCCGGGGCGCTGAGCCGAGCCGGGGCACGGCGGAGCGGACAGCGGGGGGGTCCCGGTGCATGGACCCCACCAGGGCAGGCCCCGATGTCGGCGCCACTGCTGCTCTGGGTGGTTCTGCTCCGCTGGGCCAGCGGCGGGGGCTTCATCCGGGCGGGCAGGACCTGGCAGCACTGCACAGGTAGGAGCCGAGGGCGGGGGTGCACCGGGGCCAGGTGTGTTCACCTGCCGGGACGGGGCTGCTCCCGGGGCTGGGATGCTCCCCACGCTGCCGGGGCAAAGCCCAGAAGGTGTGCTGTGTTTTGGGGGGCTTGCCCCTGTGGGTCAGCCTCTCCCGGCAGCCCAGCCGCGGTGTTTCGGTGCTCAGTGATGCCTCAGGGGCTGCAGGCTGCCATCAGCCATGGATGGTGGCAGGGTGTGGGGTCATTGCTGTGCCTGCAGCCCCCACAGTGCCAACAGGGGAGCAGCCAGCCCTCTGGGAGCTGTGGGGAGAGCTCTGTCTGTCCCTGCTGCACAGGCGTTGTCCCAGGTTCCTCTGGAAGCAGAGGGGAGGGGAAGGACTGGAAGAAGGAGAAGAGCCATGAAGTCTCCCTGGAAAGTCCCTCCTGCCCGGACTCTGTGCTCTGACAGGCACAATCCCCACCCTCCCGTCCCACCATCCCCGGCGGAGCCGGCAGCTCCGGTGTCACTTCCCGAGCCAAAGAGGGTCCCGGTGCCCCGGCTCTGCCATCCCCTCCCCACGCCCGTGCTGGGTGGGCAGAGCTCCCTGAGCTCAGCTTTTGGGGCTGCTTTGGGCCCTGGCTTTGCGTGCTTAGGGTTTGTCCCAGTTGGATGGCGATTGTATTCTGCTTTTTGTTACAGCCCAGGTGACATGAGAAGAAAAACTGGGAGGGATTGGAGAGCTTCTGCCCACTGCTTCCTCCCTGAGGGGCTGCAGTCTCTGGGAATGTCCCTGCTGTTCCCAAGCAGCCTTGGCTGGGGGGGTGCTGGGGGTACTGAGCCCCCAGCATTGTTCTGGGGACCCCAGCACGGAGCCCCCTGATGCCACCTGTGCTGGCCAAGCTGGGCTGGAGCACCCCAGCTGCTCTGCCAGCCTTAGCAGTGATGGATGTGGGAGGCAGAGCTTTGGATTTAGGGATCTGCGTTTGGTTTTAGGACTTGGCCCCTTCCTGGCCCACAACCTCCAGACCCAGCTGAGCTCTCCCCCAGCTCATCCTCAGCATCTCAGGGGCAGCTGGGGGCTCCTGAACCCCTCCTGCAAATCCAAGCCTGACTTCAGCTTCTCCTTTTTGCTGGGGAAAACAGGAACTGGCCGTTGCCCGAGTGATGCATTTCTGAAATAAGCTGTTCCAGTTAACCTCCCCCACCAGGACTTTGCTTTAGGAACAGCCTAAACCAGCAGAGGGGTGGGCAGGGGGCACACAGAGCTGCCAGGGTGGGAAGGACCTCACCCATGTCCCTGCTCTGGTCGGGACGGAGCCACATGAGCAGATTCCTCCTTGCTCTGCCCACCTGGAACGGCGCTGGCCAGGCGTGTCTGGAGGAAGCTCTTCCCTTCTGCAGCTGGTTTGGATTCAGACACACAGCCCAGCCTTGCTCGCAGCTCCCTCCTTCCCAGCCCTCCTGCTGTGCCCCAGCAGCCCGGATTTATTAGTACAAATTGGAGCTAAAAGCCAGGTCTCAGCGGGGTGGGACGGGATCAGGGATGTTTAGTGCAGCCAAGTGCTGCTTCATCTCTCGGGCACCATCTCCCCTCTCTGCCAGAAAACCATTCAAAAATAAAACCAGGAGGGTCCCAGGCCAGGAGAAGTTCCCACAGCTGCTCCAGCCCTTCCTGTGCCACGATGTTGGACCTGGCAGCGTTCCGTGGGGTGGCACTTTCTGGCGCTGTTGTGCTCTGTGCTCTCACCGGGGCGATGCCCTGGGGCTGGGCACGGCGTTCTCTTCTCTGGGGAGAGAGTAATTATTTATAATGAGTGGTTTTGGTGCCTGCTGGGAGAGTGCGTGTGCGTGTGTGCAATTAGGGCTGGGCTGGGAGAGCCCGAACGGGACCGGAGGGGTGGAGCTGTCCCCACTGCCCTGTGGACAGGGATGGGGACGGCTGGCTGCCCTGCGAGCAGGTCTGTGGCACCGCATCCCTGCCTGCTGGTGCCGGTGGATCCCGAGGGAGCCGCTGGCAGCCCTGGGGTGCCCGGCTGGCAGGTCCCAGCTCCAGAGTCCGCGCTCAGAGCCGCATCAGTGAGACGGTTCTGCACCCTCGCCGTTCCTGCTGCGGCGATGGAGATGCCAGCCTTGTGTCTGAGCAAATCTCGCCTGTGGCCCCGGAGCGGGGGCTCGGGGCAGACCCCAGGCGAGGGCTGGCAGGCTCCTGCGGCACGCCAGCCCATCCTGCCGCTCGGCCAGCGCCGGGTACCCCCATCCAAAACCCTCCGCTGTCTCTCGGCACAGACCTGCGCCCGCTGGACATCCTGTCGGAGGCGGTGCCGCCCGGGGGGCTGGCCCGCGGCATGCGGGTCCTGCAGGTGCAGGGGCTGCTCGGCTTGCAGCTCTCCGCATCGCGGCCCCGCGCCCTGGCCTTCCCCGCCTCGCGGCTCTTCATCCACTGCGATCGCTTCCCCGAGGAGTTCAGCATCATCGTCACGCTGCGGGCGCTGCGCCGCCCCGCCAAGGTGAGCGCGGGCACCGCTGGGCACGGCACGGCACGGCACGGCCCCGCAGGTGCCAGCCCGTGCCCTCCCGCAGAGGAACGAGTACATCTTCACGCTGATGGTGGAGGAGAGCCCCAGCGTCCTGGTGGGGCTGCGCTACGCCCCCGACAAGCTGCACTTCCTCTTCTGGAGCCAGGAGCGCGCTGGAGGCTGGCAGACCCGAGTCACCTTCCCCAACGTGTCCCTCTCCGACAGCCAGTGGCACACCCTCATCCTGGCTGTCTCCGGCCAGTCCTTCTCCTTGACGGTGGACTGCAGCGTCCCCAAGGACGTGTAGGTTGGGGGGCCGGGCAGGGTGATGTCCTTCCACTGTGGGGGTCCCAGTTGTGGGTTTTGCTGGGTCTGGATTGAAGGCACTCCAGACAGTAATTCGTGTTCAGGCTCAAGTGTTTATTATTTCTTATCAGTAAAACAGTCTCACTGCTGGGAGTTCAGCAGCTTTTCTTCAGGAGGCACTAAATGACCAACAATCTCTTGGCACAAGGTCTTTTAAGGCTAAACTGTCCAATTAAGAGCTGACACCTAGATTATTTTCCCTTTTAACCCACGTCTCCTCTGGCCACCAGCAGATGCTTTGAAATTGTTCTCTTCTGTGAGACATCTTCTCTGCCCATCCCCAGGGTGGTGGAGACACCATTTCCAGCCTCGCTGTCGGTGAGGAGAGCCAGCTTCTACCTGGGCAACAGGAGGAGGAGGAAAGGCGTGTTCACGGTAGGTGCCCCTGCTGTGGGCTGTCCCTGGGTGCCCAGGTGGGCTCAGGGCTGCTCGTGGCTGGCTGTGGGGGGACCCACAGTCAGTCCCCTGTGCTGGCAGGGCTTGGGCCACGGCACAGGAGGCAGAGTCCCTCCTGTGGGTCCCTCCCATGTGGAGGCACTGCAAGGCAGCTGCTCCAAGCCCCGTGCCAGTGGTGCCCTTACACCAGCTGTTAGATTGCCCCAGCTGGGCATCTGGGATCTGACAGATGTGCACTAATCCCGTGGGCACTTCTTCATCCCAGGAGGGAGGGCAACAACCAGAAGTCAGGCAGGGAATCCAAGGCACAAATTACCTGCAGCTCCCATCCTGTGATCTGCAGGACTTGGTCTCCATCCCTCTGCTCCCACTTTTCCCAGGGCTTGCTGAGACAGCTTGTCCTGCTGCCAGGAGCTGATGCCACCCCCCGGATATGCCACGCCGTGAACTTCAAAGTAGCAACGCTCTCTGTCCCCAGTGTCCTGCAGGATGTCCCTGCCAAGGCAGTGAGCAACGAGGTGCTCAAATACCCCTACGGTCAGTGCTCCCTGGCAGGCTCTGCTGGCCTCCTCCACCTCTGGGAGGAAGGGTCTGGGAATGAAGCAGGAGCAGAGGGGAGGAGGGTGTTCCTGTTCCCAGCACTCTCAGCATGTGTGTGTGTGTGTGTGTGTGTGTGTGTGTGTTTGTGTGGGGATCCCTGTCCAAAATCTCCCTGAACAGACAGGGTGGCCCTGCCTGGCTCCCTGGGCTCGTGTCAGTGGCCCCAACACAGGGTTGTCCCAGATTTGTGCTGGGATTCCATTTTCCCCACTGCCCCAGGCCCATCATCAGGATGGGGCCGGAATGTCTGCCCCTCCTGCCTCTCTGCTCTGCACTGTGTGCACTGAGAGGCTCCTGGCTCCTCTCTGTGCCCAGAGACTGACATGAAGGTGACCCTGGGGGCCCGGCCCCGCTGCTCCAGGCAGGAGAAGGCTCAGTTCTGGTTCAACGCCTCCCGCCGAGGGCTCTACCTCTGCAACGGCAGCACCTGGCTCTCCATGCTGGAAGGTACCCCTGGGGAGGCTCTGGCACTCCGAGGGAGGGAAGGAGACCCTTGCAGCAGAGCAGGAGCTGAGATTTGCCCTTGGGACCACTTTGGGATGGGAATCAGCTGCAGGGAGGGGCTGGGGTGTGCCCCTGTCTCTGCCCTGCTTGGCCAGGCTTTGCTTTGCTCTCAGTGCCCGTGACACTTCCAGAGCACCTCTGGATTCAAGTGCCTCTGTGCTTCTCCACATTATCTGTCCCTCCTGGGAATTTTCTGGGCTCCTGACCTGGCTGAGCAGGACAGCTCACCCCAGAGAGAGCCATGCTCGAGGTGTTGGGGTGCTGGCCCAGTGCTGAAGCATTTGTGGGGTGGATAAGGGGAAACAAAGAGACCCAAAAGCTGCCAGAAATACTGGGGGTGATTGGGAGGGTGGCACACACAGGTCTCAGAGTCATCTGGGCCACGGTGGGACACTTTGCAAGGAAATCAGTGGGAGTACCAAGGTGGGAAAGGCAACCAGAGCCTGGGTTGGATGGGTGTTCTTCAATTATGACATGGATTTCATCCCCTGGCACTCTCTCACTCACTCCAGGCTGTCTTCCCAGGATCCCTGGCAAGGACATGGAGGATGGGATAAGTCCCTAACTGAACTATCCTTCCCTTCCCCCCTCTCCCAGCATATTTCTGGGTTTGGATGAGCCATTTGTTCCCCCCAGCAGCTAGCAGTGACTGGACCCCCTGTCCTTCCCTACCTCTGGAAGCCATCAGGACTGGCACAGTGTCCCTGTTTCCCCAAGGAGAGCTCATGCTGGGGTCTTACTGACCTGTGCCCCTTGGTGCCCCCAGCACTGCCCCTTCTGCCATTTGTCCCTTCCAGTGCCCATCTGCCTGCCATCAGGGCCCCTCTGGAGGTTTCTGCTCCAATTCCTGGCAGGAATTCTGTCTGAGCCTTCCCTAACCTCTCCCGCTGTCATCTCCTCCTTGTTTTCTTGAGGACAAAAACATCAAAATGATCAAAATCCGTGCCATGGGGCTCTTTCCTGCTCCCAAAGGACACAGCTGTGCTCTGTGCTGGAGAACAGGGCTGGATGTGCTGCAGTCAGCCTCTTCCCACCCCTAGGTCTGGCCCTTCACCCCCAGTGGCACCAGGACCTCCATGTGCCCCACAAAGCCCTGCACAGCAGCAGGTGCCACTGAGCCAGGGTCACCACATTTCTCTTCACAGAGAAAAGCAAGGCACAATTCTTCCCAAGGATATTTCTGGCTTTCACATCCTCTGAACCTCAGAGAAAGGAAAAAACCAATTCTTATCTCATTCACTGCTCCTGCGTTGTTCACAAGTGGAATGCAGCGTGGAAGAGTGTTTTCCTGAGGGGAATTATTGGTGATTGGATTCTGGTGTGAGTGTTTTGAGTCATTGACCAACTGAATGAATCTGGGTGTGTGTGTTGGGACTGTGGGCTGGCAGTCAGGAGATTCTGTGTGCTGGTGTTCACAGGGGTCCCAGGGTGAGGGAAGAGACAAGAATCTTGACACCATGTTGACTTCTGTTTCAGAAGGCTGATTTATTATTTTATTACATATATATTATATTAAAACTATACTAAAAGAACAGAAGAAAGGATTTCGTCAGAAGGCAGAAAGAAAAAGGAAATGGAATGATAATAAAATCTTGTGACTGACCAGAGAGTCTGAGACAGCTGGACTGGGATTGGCCATTAATTAAAAACAACCACAAGAGACCAATCAAAAATCCACCTGTTGCATTCCGCAGCAGCAGATAATCATTGTTTGTTCTTTTCCTCTGAGGCCTCTCAGCTTCTCAGGAGAAAAAATCCTGGCAAAGGGATTTTTCAGAAAATATCAAGGCTACAGTGCTGGGCAGTTGAGGGCTTGGCAGGTGCAGTTTAGAGAGAATAGAATAGAATAGAATAGAATAGAATAGAATAGAATAGAATAGAATAGAATAGAATAGAATAGAATAGAATAGAATAGAATAATACAGTATAATAAAGTAATTAATTAGCCTTCAGAGATCCATGGATATCAGATTCCTCTCCTTTGTGACAGGCAAAAATACCCACGCTAAGCCAGCCTGTGGGGCTCCTCTCCAGCTAAAAACCACCTGGTTCTAACCCCATCCCTCTTTTTCTGTGGTCTCCCAGTCCAACCCCGGCTGGACTACGTGGAGGAGCACCAGAAGCTGGTGACCAACTCGGAGACGATGGGTGTTGAGGTGTTCTCCATCCCCAGGCTGGGGCTGTTTGCAGCCACGGCCAACCGGCTGACACCCCCGGGCTCGGCCATCTACAGGTGGACTGATGGCAAGTTTGTGCACTACCAGAACATCCCCACGCACCAGGCCCAGTCCTGGAAGTATTTCACCATTGGGAAGAAGGTGAGGCTGCCAGGAAGGTGCCCCTGTGTTGCAGTATATTCAGCTGCAGGTGCCCAGCACTGGGTTCTCTGAAGCCTTGGGTGTGGTTTAGGGAATATAGGTTTGGAGAATATGGGGAGCTGCCTCTCAGAGGTCTGCCTGTGGTCTTAAAGAGCCATCAGGGCCTGCAGTTCCCTCTCGAGACCCACTGAGTCCAACCCGTTGCTTTTTTAAACTCTCTTGCTTTTAAATTATTCCAGGGATTCAGAGCTGCCTCTTCTCCCCTGGGCAATCTGCCTCGGGGCTTGAGCAGAGGATTTGCCTGGTTCCTCTCCCTGGGAAGCTGCTTAGCACTTTGGAGGAGCCCAGGAAAGCCATCTGCTGAGAGCCAGCTCTGAGCAGGGCTCCCAGGGAAGCTGGGATTGTTCCCCCTCTGTCGTGACCCCTTCTGGCTTTGTCCCCAGGGTTTTCTCTTCCCACTGAAACTGTTCCTGGAGTGCCCCAGGTGGGCTCCCTGGACTGGAGGTGGGGATTCACCTTTTGTAGGGGGACAGGGGGACAGCCCAGAACATCCCTGTCCTTGGGGGTGGCTACTCCTTGGCTGAACAAAGCCCTGGTCCTGTACAGGCCAGGAGGCAGGAGCCACCCCCACTGACTCTTTCCTCTCTGTGGGCTGTGGCCCTGTGCCTCTTTGTGGCCCAAACTGGGGTGTGATCTCTGCTGCTCCATCGGAAGGACACTGGGGTGGCACAGCAGGACAGAGCTCGGATGTGCTCCCTGCCTTGCACTTGGCCATCTCTGCTGCACCACTCTTGCCTCTTACACTTTCACAGGGGTTTCTTGGTCTGGAAAATGTCTTGTCTCAGGGAATTGTTAATATTACTGTCATTGTTATCATCACCATGCCTGCATTTTTTTGTTCTGAACCACCTTTGCTTCCAGGGGGGTTTGTGGGCTGAACCTCCCTCCTTCCCCAGTGCATTTCATGTCCATGCTCCCCATTCCTGGGGCTGGAGGGTGTGGGTGCAGACAGCTCAGCTCTCCCTCCCCTTGTCTAAGAGCTCCTGGGCACCAGCTGTGCCCCTGCCATGCACTAGGACCCCCCAGGCCACTGGGTCCCTGTCCCCACTTTGTGTTGCCTGGGGACAGCTCAAGGACCCCAGCCAGGCCATCTCATCCCACACCAGCCACCTCCATCCCACCTCCATCCCCCTGCCTTTTCCTCTCCGTGCTGCTTTGAGAGGAGAAACCCATGCCATCCTGGCTTTTCCTTTTCCAGATCTTCCTGGCAGTGGCGAATTTTGAGCAGAATGAGAGGGGCCAGGAGTTCTCAGTGATCTTCAAGTGGAGCCGCAGGAAGGAGAAGTTCCTCGCGTACCAGCGCATCAGCACGCACAGCGCCCGCGACTGGGAGGCCTTTGTCATCCAGGGAGAGGCTTTCCTGGCTGTGGTCAACCACAGAGAAGGTAGCCAGCCCTCAGTGCTCCCTGCAGGGGGGTGTCTGGTGTAAGAGCCGAAATGTGGGGTCTGGGACTCCAGGGAGATCTTCCAAATGCAGTTTATTGGATACAAAATGCAGTTTGTTGGATACAAAATGCAGTTTATTCCATCCAAGACATTACAGCAGCCCAGGGTCATGGGTGACAGACCTGTGCCTACAGCTGTCAGCTCCAGCTGCAGGCAGGCCTGGACACCCTTAGTTTAGGTTGCAATGCATTTTACACTTTTCTTTGCTGAGCATCTCAACACAGTAGAACCAATCTATCCCTTAACTTTTACCTATGGCCTATCATAACTACTGTAATCACCATATTCATGTTATTGTTCTCCAATCACTCACAGTCAGTACATTACAGTTTAAGCTATAAGTTGTTTTTCAGTTTTCTTGGAGTGGAAAATTCTGAGACCTTTTTTCTACTTGCACGTGGGCCAAGCTGTTGGTGTGTTCCATGGGGTGGAGGCTCTAGGAATGGAGACACTAGGCAGAGGTGGAGGGGGATTTTTAGGTAGGGATGGAGGCTCTAGAATCTCTTTGGTTACTTCCTGGGGAGCAGCAGGTCACTTGCAAACAGCCTCTTGACCTGCTGGTAAATATTCATGAGCCTGTTTGGGGGTCTTGTTTCCTACACAAAGCAGGAATTGCTTTCCCTGATGGTGCACATCTGTCTCCCCCAGGCAACAACCACAATATAGACAGTGTGATCTACAGGTGGAACCCCAGGACAGGGCTGTTTGAAACTAACCAGACCATTCCTACCTCTGGAGCCTATGACTGGGAGTTCTTCACCATTGGACCATATTCCTTCCTGGCTGTAGCTAACACATTCAATGGCACGTCCACTAGGATCTACTCACACATCTACATCTGGCTCAGGGGCTCTTTCCAGCTCTTCCAGTCTATCCTGGTAAGGCTTGGCCACTGCTCCTCAGTCCCCCCACCTCTGTGTTTAGACAGGGCAGCCACATCCAGCTCCTCACGGCCTCCTTCCCCACAGACATTTGGTGCAGCTGACTGGGAGGTTTTCCACATTGGGGACAGAGTGTTCCTGGCTGTTGCCAATAGCCACAGCTATGACAGCGGGATGCCAGCACCCTCCAACTTCTATGCCATCAACTCCTCCATCTATGAGCTGAACATCACGGCCCAGATGTTTGTTAAATTCCAGGACCTTCTCACC